>NW_026652285.1:68041480-68641480 GCF_009828535.3 Hylobates moloch | reverse complement strand
GAAAATTTCAAATGACATCTGTGGCTCCCATTCACTGATCTGAATGGGACTTACAGAAAGTGACTTTGGGCATATTGAATAGAACTTGCAGTCCATACAATATCTCTTGCATTGGACAATGATGGCAGAAATCCCACTAGAGTAGCCTCATTGCTTAAAGACCTTGAGCTTTAGGAAATTGTAAGGTTCTCTAGGGAATTTTGAGCTATCAGTCATTTGCACCGTACTATGAATAAGCACCAGAGTCTTTTTTTTTGGAAAGCAGATTTTGATATGAGGAGTGGGGTCGGAGGAAGACAGAAGGAAATAAGAACCGTGACAGCAATGAGCAGGGAAGAGAGGGAAAAGGGGCCCCTCCCACGTGGGTGAAAGGAACTGAGTGGGCAGATGGTGAAACTGACCCACAAATGTTGCCTTCACGGCTTTGTGTCTTGATTCCTTTTGTCCTTCTCACAGTCCTGTCACGGTGGTCTGCATGTTGTGGGAGCACACAATAACTGTTAGAGCTTGATGGCCATAAATGAGATTTGAAAGAAGGATTTGGCTATACGAGACAATTTCCCACTTGGCATGATTTGGCCTGGAGCCTGCAGACTATCCACGGGGTGACTAACCGTCACTTCTTTACTGGGCAAGGAGTTTTCCTGTGTGTTTTTTTCCTCCTTATCTATTTTCGTGGCATGTTGAGATGGGGTTGGAGCCAGGACTTCATGCGGAACTGAAGAGCCTGGTGCTCAGCGGAGGGAGTGGCCTGCTTTCGGTCACACAGGAGCGGTGGATCCCGCAGCCCAAATTTGTCTTGTATCACTGAACTCCACAATGGACAGCCATTCATTCCTTACAGATCCTCAAGAGGGGTGAGTGTGAATAGTAGCATCTGATTCCGAACTTCAGAGAGGCACCCCATCGGAGGGAAGGGTTGTTTTCCAGATGTCTGCCTCCCAAGGGGCGATGTTTCATTGAGGCTGGTTTTTCTTTGGTGCTGTTGAAGGGACTTCAATTTCCTGATTTATGAGATTGAGTTCCTGTGATTCTGAGGGCAACATTACTGGTTTTCCAAGTCATTTCCCAAAAGAACCTAAATAAAGAAAAATCATTAGTTCCCACAATAAAAGCCATGGAAAAGCTGAGAGCTCTGCCACACGCCCTGAGACGCTGGGGCTGCCTGTGCCTCCAAGGTCTGAATTTTGAGAAGGCCAGCCTCAGAGAAGATTCATAGCCTCAAATGCAATCTCGTTCTCTCTCTCTGTTTTTTTTTTTTTTTTTTTTTTTTTAGATGGAGTCTTTCTCTGTCTCCCAGACTATAGTGCAATGGCGTGATCTCGGCTCACTGCAACCTCGGCCTCCAGGGTTCAAGCGATTCTTCTGCCTCAGCCTCCTGAGTAGCTGGGATTACAGGCATGTGCCACTATGCCCGGCTAATTTTGTATTTTTAGTAGAGACGGGGTTTTGCCATGTTGGCCAGGCTGGTCTCAAACTCCTGACCTCAGGTGATCTGCCCGCCTCGGCCTCCCAAAGTGCAGGGATTATAGGCGTGAGCCACCACGTCCAGCCCTCTCTCTCTTTTTACAAAAGTTGTTCTCTATTTGTAATTGTCCTTAAATAAACTAATCCAATTATTTTTCTTTTTTCTTTTCTTTTCTTTTTCTTTTTTTTAAAAAGCATATGAAAGTCTACAAGAAAGCACCCCAGGAGAGACCTCTCTCTGGGGGAGGAACAGTGAACCCACGTGGCTTGCCTGCCTCAGAAAGAAACCCCGAAGGACATTTTCCTTGTTAAGACGGCTCTTGTTAAAAAGCTGTGAAGTCCTAAAATGTTATTGAACAATAGCTTTTCACACAAAGGCTGTGTAGCCAATAGTCCCCTCTAACCTGCTGCAACCCCTTGGCTTCCATCTCCTGCAGAGGCTGCAGGAAGGGAGCTCAGGGCTCTGCTGTGGCCTCCTCGGCATCACCGTCCTCACCAGCTTGGCTTCCATTCCTTCTGAACAGTCTTCTCCCCTGGGTACTTCTATTTCCCTGTCCATTAGGAAGGCTACAGGAAAAGTGACTTCTAAAACTTTTGGTTAAGACATCTCTTTAGTGCCAATTGTTTGTTGGTGCTGTGATTGTCGAGTTTTGTCTAAATTTTGTCTTAAGTTAGACACTTTACTTGGGAACATTGTCTGACATCTACATCAGAAAAAGATCTGCACAGGTTATTTGCAATCCACTCAAACCATTGCCAAGTGGTTCTTCCATTTCATTTATTTATTTTCAGAACACTGTTATGAGTTCCTGAAATGAAATGAAAGGTTTGTAGTGATTAGAAGATGAAAGGAATAAGTCCCTGTTGGTAGATATTTCTGGTAACTTTGGTTTGTGTCTCCCTCCCTCCCTTCCTTCCTCCCTCCCTCCCTCCCTCCCTTCCTCCCTCCCTCCCTTCCTCCTTTCCTCCTTTCCTCCCTTCCTTCCTTCCTTTCTTCCTTCCTCCCCATGGAGAACTGTGACCTTCCACAGGGTGAAAATATGTCTGCCTGGGCCATTTGGCAACCCCAGGTATAGTGGTCCAGCTCAGCTGGGGGGTCTAAAGTGAGAAAGATTCAGCCCCTGCCCTCCAGCAGTGTTCAACAGTTATTTTTGCAGGCTGAGTGGCAGTCATTGTGGATTTGCTAATATCCTGGGTATTAAATGATCTCCCCATGGCACCCATTTTTCTGGAAACCTTTAGTACCTTCTTGCCATCCTCCAACTAGCAGTGTCCAGATTCATTTCCCAGGGTTCATTCCCCACCAACCTGGTCCTTCAATTACAGAAAACCCTGCAGCCTGCCTGTGGACCACAAGAATATACCTGAGAAGTAGCCCTCAGCCAGTGGCTCTGGGGAAGGTGTATAAATACCCCAGCTCCCTTGCCTTGTGCATGGATGACTCTGAGATGTGAGTTGTGCTGCTTCTTAGGGTTTCCCCACAAGCTGAAGCTGTAGTTGCCTACTGTGGTAGCTGGCTTGATGGAATACCCTCTATCATCTGCCTTTTCTTCCATGTATTCCCTCTGCACACCCCTTCCAGTGTCCTGGTGCCTCCTAAATAAACTCCTCTACTTGAGTCCTGGCCTCTGGACATGGTTCTGGGAGGACCAAGAAGTTACCTGGATATAGTTGGTCACAAAAGTGATAGCTGGTATCAAGAAATGGGGTTATATAAGTGTATAGTGAATGTGAATCTTGCTGTTTGTGTTTTAACTTACAGAAATAAATTTCCCCAAAACTTCTTGGGCTGCTCTTTATCCCACTAGATTGTGGGATGTACAGCCAGGAGATCACAGACTCTCAGGATGCCTGGCAGCAAGTGGGGGGCCAGAATTTCTGGCGGTGGAACTTCCTGGACAGCGTCAGCTCTGAGAAGGGTATTGAATAAGACATAATTGTCTACGGAACTTACTTCCACATTTGTAGACTTAGGGCTCACCTTACCTTGTTTTAATGCCCTCCTTTCCTTCTCCAGACTCCCCTGCCTCCAGCAACCACAGGTCCTGAATTTTGGGGTACAATCCTAGTATCCCATGGTTTATTCCCTTTCCCCCATAAACTGTGGAGATGCCCAGAAATCTCAAAACATTAGTGCTCAAACCACATCTCCTGGACTGCCTCTTGTACCCGGAAGCAACGCAGAGGTCTTTGTTGGAGCGCATGTTTCTTTCTGGGATTGGAAAGCGTGGTTATCATACCTGCTGGGCCTGGCACTTGCCAGGCAATGTCTTCAGGAAGCAGTGAGGGAGCAGGTGACCCAACCCGCTGGTGCAGGGGAAGACCTGCAGCTGGGCTGCCATGCTCCAGAAGCCTCTCCAGTGCCAGGGTGGCCAGTGGTGTGGGTGCCCTCTCCTTTCCTACACACCCTCACGATGCTCCTCCCGGGAAGCCTTTTTATAACCCTTTAACCTGATTGTGCCTGCATCCAATGGTGTGAGTGTGTATGTATCTGTGTGTGTACATTTTTGTGCCCTTGTGTCTATATGTGTGTGCACTCTTGTGTGTGTGTATGTGTGCCCACACAATAGGCTCATCCATGGCTTTGTAAGGGTGAAGCCATCGTCCTGGAGGCCAGTGCTCTTGGTCAGGATGGAGAGCTCTGGACAGAGATGCAGGTCACCTGTGTCCGATCTAGTTTCTCCGTTGCCACCAGCCACTTTGTGCAAATCACCAT
Source organism: Hylobates moloch (assembly GCF_009828535.3). Taxonomy (NCBI): domain Eukaryota; kingdom Metazoa; phylum Chordata; class Mammalia; order Primates; family Hylobatidae; genus Hylobates; species Hylobates moloch. The sequence continues at coordinate 68,637,297 of NW_026652285.1, read as the reverse complement.
GCAGGCTCCAGTTTCCTCTTTAACAAAATTCAGAAGCTGGCCAGAAGGATTTCTGTGGCTGTTTCCAGCTTGAAATGCTTGAAAGGGGCTCGTGGTAGGGAAACGACAGGGAATATTGCAGTACCTGAGCCTAGTCACAGAGACCCGAATGGATGACGGGAGGACTCAGTTACTAGAAACTAGTGAGTGCTCAGGACAGAGACTTCTTGACAGGAAGCTGCAGTTGAGGGTAGAGACAGCCTAGAGCATTCCATGAGGAGAAAGGAAGGAGGAAGGCATCAATATCAAACCTCACTTCCTCTCTCCCTCTAGTTCCCACTGAAGCTCCCTGTTACGCAAGCACAATGGGAATTGTAATGGTGAGGAAATCTAGAGAGGCATGTGGAGATATCCTGCCGACAGGCCTGCTACCTACTTACTGTCAGTTTACAGGGAGCTCCAGATGGCATTCCATTTTCTTTTTTGAGACAGAGCCTCACTCTGTCACCCAGGCTGGAGTGCAGAGGTGCGATCTTGGCTCACTGCAACCTCCACCTCCTGGGTTCAAGTGATTCTCCTGCCTCAGCCTCCCGAGTAGCTGGGACTACAGGTGTGCGCCACCATGCCTGGCTGATTTTTGTACTCTTAGTAGACATGGGGTTTCACCATGTTGATCAGGTTGGTCTTAAACTCCTGACCTCAAGTGATCCACTCGCCTCGGCCTCCCAAAGTGCTGGGATTACAGGTGTAAGCCACTGTGCCTGGCCTCAACTCCCATTTTCTTCTATTTATGTATGTATTTATTTATTTTTTGAGATGGAGTCTAGCTCTGTCACCCATGCTGGAGTGCAGTGGTGCGATCTCAGCTCACTGCAACTTCTGCCTCCCGGGTTCAAGAGATTCTCCTGCCTAAGCCTTCCAAGTAGCTGGGATTACAGGTGCCTGTCACCACACCCAGATAATTTTTTTGTTTGTTTTTTGTATTTTAGTAGAAATGGAGTTTCACTGTGTTGGCCAGGCTGGTCTTGAACTCCTGACCTCGTGATCCGCCTGCCTCGGCCTCCCAAAGTGCTGGAATTACAAGTGTGAGCCACCGCACCTGGCCTATTTGCTTCTGTTGATCTGACTTCAGCCAAAATATAATTAAATACATCCTAGGCTTCCTGTGTTCTGGATGTTCTGTCTCGGTGCTCCTGTTAACAGTCCAGTCGTGGGTGCCCTTGATGTCCTGCCTTTCACTCACAGCCAGTGGGGCCTGCGAGCAGCGGATTTCACCCAGCAGCGTTTCTTACATCTCATCTCTTGTTTTCACCCCACACCAAGTCCCTTAACCCAGACTCCCGTGGCCCCTTCCTTTTACTGTGGCAAGAAGCTCCTAATTAACCTTCCTGCTTCTGCTTCCAGAATCAAATTCTAAAGGCAGAACTTCTGCATGGAGTCTTCTGCTCAGAACTCCTCAATGTCCCTGGTCTGAGGCCATCTTCTAAACTCCCAAGCACGGCCTCCTTTCCATCCCATGCCCTGGATGGCACCCACCTTTTCTGTGGCCCGGCATGGCCCCGCATCCCTGTAAACGGACTCTGCTGTGCCCTTTCCTACTCCCAGAGGACAGTCCCCTGTTTATGGAGTCCCCCTGTGTGCCAGAAGCTGTGCTCTTCATTCCATACAGACATCCAGTCCCCTCCTGCTGCCCAAATGTAACAATGTTAACCCCAAAATTCATAGTGCACTCAAAAGTCAGAGAGGGAATCCCCAGGTCCCTGAAGCAAAGCCAGCATGGTGAGTAGGAGTGGACTGAGAGTCAGGGAGAGGGCTGGAGCCAGGGGCGCACTGTGGGGTGAGGGCCTTGGGGCCAGGCCGGTGGGGAGCTGGAAGGGGGTCCTGCAAAGAGTCGGGGTCTGTAAGAACTGTCCACTCCCTGGCTCAGACAAAGAAGCATTGCCCATTCAGGGTTAGAGAAGAAGAAGAGCCTCCTGAAAATGTAAAGCAGAGGCTGCCCTCCTGCAGTTGGGGGCCCACACTACTCAGGCACTGTGGGAAGCCCGAGCTGATAAATTAATAAAAAACTTGGGTTAGACCTGTGTGCCTACAACGTGTGGTAGCAGAGGCAACAATGCTGCTGCTGAAAACCTCTTTCCCAAGATGATTTCTCATGAAAAACTTCTAACTGCAGTGGAAATGAAGCAGTCCGAAATAGTGTGCAGAGGCAATGCCCAGCGATCTCACACGGGAGGGAGACAGGCAACAGGGTGCCTGGAATACCTACATCACCGCCCTGTAGAAGGCAGAAACAAGATGTTATTTAGAAATAACAGAAACATGCGGAAAAAAAAATCTAAACTCTAAAAATAAAAAATGCAGCATTGACAAAAGCCTCAGGGCAAGGATTAAATAGGAGGCTATTTGAATGGTGAGCTGATGAACTGGAAATTATTTAAACCCCACAATGGTACTAGCAGGCAGGCAACAATTTCTCCTTGTTAATACAGGAGGACATTGGCATGTGGAGGTAAGAAACTTCCTTAGGGGGTCTGCATTTGCCCTCAGGTCCATGTGACCAAGCAGTGTGCTGAGGCTGGCTCTCACCAGCCTGTGAGAGCCAATTGCGTGCATCTCTTCCCCAACTCCAGTTTCAGTGACCTAGTGTTGGGAGCTTGAATAGGCTACGGTGACAGTATTTATACAATAGAAATTGGCAAATGCTACAATCAGATCTTTACTTTTTTTTTTTTTTTTTCAAGAGAGTGTCTGTTGTTAAACTTTTACCAGCATTGGTCTGACCCACCCTCAGACTTTAAATCAGGAGTCACAAGGCTGCCTGCCGCAGGAGACTCAGGACACTCACAAGGCTGAGGCGGGCGGCGTGGGGATCACAGTGCCCTGGTGAGCTGCGTGCCCTGTCTTAGGCGAGCAGCTGCTGTGGAGCTCCAGCTGGCTCTTAGGATTATGTGGGGATGTGCACCCAGTGTCAACAGCTGAGTTTTTAAAGAGAAGCTGCAAGGTCCAGAATTGTATGTGAAATCTCAATTTTAAGATGCTGGTGACCGATTCAAATTTTTTAAAAACATTGCTGTGGCCAAACAAAACACATCTGTTGGCTGGATTTGGCCACGGGCTGTGATTTCCGGCTTTAACCAATAAACTCCGTGGCTTTGTGTCATCACTCCTTCCCCTAAATGCCCTCCTACTTGTCGAGATCTGGCGCAAATGACAGTGGCTCCACGTATCACCCCTGAACCTCCCTCTATAAGCTACCTTCTGAACTCTGCACCTCCCTTAAGGAAAATACTGACATAGTTTGATATTATTTGTGCATACATTTTTTCTTCTCTGGTAGCTGATAAGTTCCCTGAAGATCAAGACCTATGTCTTGATCATCTTCCTTTCCCTAGAGATGTTTTGCACAGTCCTCTGTGTATAGTAAACATTCAATAAATATTATGCAAATCTTATAACTTAAATCTTATAATTATAGAAACTCAGTAGATGTGAATTTGAATTGCATTTTATACTTGTCTTGAGAATGGCGACTCATCTACTCAGCCAGGAAGACTAAGAGTTTAGATAGGAAATGTCAAAGGCTTGTTCTCAATGCTAGAGACACTTCTCATCATTCCCAGATTTCTGAGATGCTCATGGGAAACCTTTATTTCCTGGGTGTATTGATGCATGTGTTACTCAGGAATGGGGATTCTTGAGTCGAGCTCTGTGGACCAAAGAGGGGGCTTCCTATAGTTGTGGCTGACTGAGGTAAAAAGGATATGGACCATTTTCCTATTTAGTTAAGCTGGTTTTTTTTCCTTAAAATATAACTTATTAAAACCAAAAGCATAATACCTCCTAATATTGGTATTTAAAAGAATGTTTAAATGCCCTTTAATTTTAAAGCATAATGAATTTCAGAGCAAGATTTAAAGGAATATAAGCACTTTCATGCAAATCTCAAATTTGACAGTTACTACCTTCCCCCCACATTTTCCTATGTTGTTTTAAATAAAGTATGTTTGGTTCTTTCACATGTAGTACTACAGCTCTGTAAAGCTGCAGCTCTTTAGCCTTTAAAGTTCCCTGTGATCTTCAAATGTCTTTGGATAATCTCCCTCTGACTGCTTTCTGCTAATTTCAGAAAAGAATTGATTAGTTATCTCTAAATTCCAAGAATTACAAGGTTCCTTTTCTTTCATGCACAGAATTAGCTACATATCTTCTGTTTCCTTAGATAGTATTGTTTTTTAAGCAGGAGAAGTTGTGGTTCCAATCAACAACTTCTCTTGTCTTTAGCCTTCCCTTTTGACATCTAGAGATGAGAGTGTTTCTGTTTTCCCTCCCAGTCTTCAGTAGGACAAGATTAAAGTCTTCTGCTCTCAGCTGTTTTCTGTTTTCTGCTAAAGAGCTTAGAATTAGAAAAATCCCAAACTTATCAGTACGCTATGTTAAAAACAGACTTAAAACGAGTAGTGAAAGGATGTTAAATACCTGTAAAAAAGGTTTCCTTCTCACATTAATCACTGACTTCATTATTTGCCTATTGAAGTGGTGGTCAAAGTGGTGAAAAATAAAAGTGTAGATTTTTTTTTCAAAATTACTTATGATTGTATTTCAAATATAGGGTTTACTTTGAGCCATTGGATAAGTTTCAAAGTTTAGTCTGAAGATGGGATAGAAACAATCTATGTGTCATTTAACTGTAAATTGAATTTTCTTCCCGTAGTTAAGAACTATTTCAATTCTACTAACCACCCAAGTTATCTTGTTTCTAAAGCATTGGAGATTCATGTGCACAATCTTGTAAAGTAGGTAATTCTTTTGTTCATTCAATAAATCAACATCGAGGGCCCATTCTGTGCAGGCACTAGTTCAGCAGTGGTGAAGAAGGCAGACATGGACTTAGCCTGTGCGGTGTGCAGGGACATCCTCTCTTTATTTAATATTGTCCTATGGGACAGTCTTGGTATAGCTCTAGAAAATTAATAAGTTACTTATTTGATAAGATTGTACACAGTGCACATGAATGGTGGGCAGGGTCAGCCCTAGATAACCTGAGGCCAATCCCTTCCTTTTGATTGATGGGAGATCTGAGGCTCAGAGAGGTGAAGCTGCAGCTTGGACATTGCTTTGATCACACCCTAACTTCAACTGCTGAGCAGCTTCGAGGTGTGATGCATTTGCTTTCAATTGCCAGGAATAAGTGATTCCCTTTGTATCTAAGGCTGACGTTATTAAAGTTTGAAAGAAAACTTTTTCATACTGTATACTTTTTTGTTTGTTTGCTTTTCAAGATGGGGTCTCAGCCTATCTCCCAAGCTGGAGTGCAGTGGCACGATCATAGCTCACTGAAGCCTTGAACTCCTGTGCTCAAGACATACTCCCACCTCAGCCTCCTGAGTAGCCTGGACCATAGGCACATAGCAGCATGCCCAGCTAATTTTTAAGTATTTTTTGTAGACACAGGGTCTCACTATGTTGCTTAGGCTGGTCTCGAACTCCTGGGCTCAAGCCATCCTCCTGCCTCAGCTTCCCAAAGTGTTGGCATTACAGGCGTGAACCACCACCCCAGCCCCATAATGTATACATTAATCATCAGTGTCAGTTCACTCGATCAGCTGAAGGCAGCTATTTCTGCTCTGTTACCCAATGTCTTCTGCTTCACGGAGCTGAACAGATCATCCTTAAAACAGACAAACGCTGGAAATGTGTGGTGGAGGCAAACTTGTCACCGTAACTGGGACTTTTGCCTCTGCTCCTCTGGGATAAGCCCTGCATCTTAAACTGGAAGTGTAGGAGGACTCCTTCATCGCAGCTGGAATTGGTTATTTCAAAACAATAGAAGTTAAATGTTGAAAGTGTTGGTCATTGATGACATGATTGTCCAGTGCTCATCCATCCTCTCTTTATTTAATATTGTCCTATGGGACAGTCATCGTATAGCTCTAGAAAATTAATAAGTTACTTATTTGATAAGACTGTACACAGTGCACATGAATGGTGGGCAGGGTCAGTCCTAGATAACCTGAGTCCAATCCTTTCCTTTTGACTGCTGGGAGATCTGAGGCTCAGAGAGGTGAAATGAATTCCCAAAGCTCCAACTGGTCATGGGATAATCTCTGACCTCTTGGTTTACCAAGAGGTAGACCAAGAATATTTAAGAGCAATGCCTTAAATATTCCAATCTTGTGTTTTACAACCCTTTATCTTGTGACTCTGTTACAGTCTTAGTTGTAGAATTTCAAATTCTCTGATGCTGTGTGTTTATTCACCAAATATGGAAGTGTTAGGTTTTCTTCCATGCAGGATGCTTTTCCCGCCTCAGCCCGTGCCTGGTTTTGCATGCCTTATCTTCACAGAGCATGCAGACAGTCTGCTTCTCAAAGAGGGACCTGCCTGCAGCCATGGCTGTTTCAGAGGACAAAGGAAAAGGGAAACCAAAAGGTGCCAGGAGTTAGCACATGTTGTTTCCTACACGCTCGAAGCGATTGGTTGATGCAGGATCTTTGCACCTCCTGTTTTTATTCCACAGAGGAATGAATGGTCCCAGGGCAGAAAGGAAAGTTAGAAGTAAAACCACCCAGACTCTGGGGGAAAGGGAGGTTGTATGTGCTGATGAGTAAGAAGTGAATGTTTCCCTTACGAAATTGTCAATCGTGAACCACTTTTGACCTACAAAAATGGTCATTTTATTTATGTATTTATTTATTTATTTTTTGAGATGGAGTCTTGCACTGTCACCCAGGCTGGAGTGCAATGGCATGATCTCGGCTCACTGCAACCTCCACCAAGCGATTCTCCTGCCTCAGCCTCCAGAGTAGCTAGGATTATAGGCGCCTGCCACCATGCCCGGCTAATTTTTTTGTATTTTTAGTAGAGACAGGATTTCACTATGTTAGCCAGGCTGGTCTCGAACTCCTCACCTCATAATCTGCCCACCTTGGCCTCTCAAAGTACTGGGATTACAGGCGTGAGCCACCACGTCATTTTAAATGGCTTAATCTAATATCATTTTCCTTTTCCTCCTTCTCTTACCAAACCTGCACTCACTTGTCTTTAAAGCTTTCGGGCTCTTTTTAGAATTTCACACATTTGCTCCTTGAAAGGCACAACCTGATCCGACTTGGGTTTAAAGGGGACACTCAAACATAGCCCTCAGCCAGGAAAATACTCCTTTATTCAGCGTCTGCCTGGGGCCCTTTGCTTTGTGGGAGGGCTTGGAAAATCAATAGTTCAGTGCTGTTATTTCCTCATTGCTCTGGCCCAATGAGTCAGGTGAATATACTTAATATAAACACGTCTTGAGAAATGATTCAGCTCTGTTCTTGCCTGAGCATGCTGAGATACGGTGCCTCTATCTTGATGCCCAGGGGAGTCTTATGGTTGGGTCTCTACTACCCCTAGACCTGAATGAGGCACCCTGTGTACCATCAGAAAAGCAGGCTGCTGAGCTGTACTCACCAGGTACCCAAGCCCGTGTGTCACTGGCGGGCAGCAGGCCAGCTGAGAGGAGGGCTATGGGCCATGGAGAGGGGGACAGCCCCACTGCAGGCTTGTGGGCTACCAGTTCTTAGGATAGCTTTGGATAAGTCTCAAAATCTCCACTGATTGCCTCAGTCCCTTCATCCTTAGAATACAGCGGCCAAGCAAACTTCCCTGACAGCAGAAATCAATGCAAGGTGGGCCATAAAGACCCACAAGGCCTTGTTATGTAAGTAGTTCTTGGTTGTAGAAATGGAACAGTAGGAAGGACGATTCTGAGTAAGTACTTAGGGTCAACTAGCATGGGGACAGGGGAAGGCAGAGTGAAGTGACAGTTACTGGATGCCACTGCTCTTCTTGTAGCCACTGAGCAGATACGATTAATAAAACCTGGCCTTAAGGAAAGCTCTACCTTTGACTGTGGCTGGACCAGTGGCCCTGAAGTTTCTTCCTGAGTTCCAGAAATGCTGCAATGCCATCCAAAGCCCACGGCCCTCTCTATCCTTTACCAGTAGAACCAGAACCCAAGACACTGCCTTTGCATTTAACCAACATATTTATTGAGGACCTGGAATACTCCAAGTCTTATTCTAGGCCAGTGGATTTCAAATGTGGTCTCCAGACCAGCAGCTTCAGCATCACCCAGAAACCTGTGAGCAATGCAAACCCTCAGGCCCCCAGCCTTGCTGAGCCAGAAGCCCTGGGGGTCAGCCCTGCATCTGTGTCTAACAAGCCCACCAGGCGACTCTGATGCAACCCTAAAGACTGAGAATGACTGTTGTAGGCATGGGATACAAACAAATGAACAACACTTCTGGGCATGGCTTCTGCGGCCCTGTTCCTATGCGGTAAGGATCATAAAATGTGCCTGACACACTGTTGCTTAAAAAAAGAAGAAACTTTAACTCTGCCAACCAATGAAAAGGAGGCCATATTTAGGAAATGATGAACTTATGTTTTGATGAAATGTCACCATGTCCTCCAAAACTAGGCCATCTATTAGAAATTCTGGAATTGTTTAGCCATGATGTAGTATTATAATTTTGCTGTGAACGAATTTAAAATCCCTGATGAAAATATTTTCTTTTTCCCCTGGTTCGTAACTACAATCCACATTGGAGTTTTGATACTAGAAAATAATGCTCCATGATCTTGCTTCCACCTGAAAACAAGGGGCGTAGCTGAAAAATTCTTCTATCAGTGCCATCAAAAAAGCGTGACCAGTTGTGGGTTGAGTTTTACTCCCTCTCTCCCTTCCCTCCTTCTTTCCATGTTATTTTACCTAAAAAACTTAAAATCTGATGAGCTGTCTCTATCCTTAGGCATTCCTCCAAATTTATTTCATATACCTGGTTTCTTTTCTGGAAAAGAAATAATAAAGGAATAGGGTTGCTTTATAAACATTCATTAAAATAAAATGACATTGTGTGAGGGACCGTTTCTAGATACTGACTTCCTTAATCTCCACAAGCTATGCCTTATGATTATTTCTCTCCATTGCAAGACTCCAAGGCTTGGAGAGGTAAAGCGACGTTCTGGTAAATGGTAGTGGAGATGGAGCCAATATGTGAACCCAGAAGTCCCATCTTCCAGCTCCACGAGTGCCCTTTAGGTAACGTTGTGATTGGCCAAGGGCACATTTTTTGTGTGGGCTATTTTACTTGTGTGCCAGGAGAATGGGGTCTGGAGGCTTCTCCAAGGTAGGCTGGGGTTACCTCTGGCCTCCATCCCCTTTCCCTCCCGGGTGCTGCCTCCCGCTCCATCTATCTGGGGTCACTGGTCAAAATATGCTGCCAGAGGGGACTCTGGAGTGAACCGCAAGACATCCATGGCATGGAAGGCATTTCAAGTGTCTGCCATCAGGCATGGCATGGAAAACTCCAGGCCTTCCTTCCTAGAATCAGGTGTGTCTGGTAGACCAGCAGGGGCTGGGGCCTGAGCCTCTCCTGAGGACTGGGACCTGGGTGATCCCAGACTCCTCTGCCAGGACATTTCAATAGCAGGCATTCTAGCAATTGGGGCAGCTCCCACCCTTCTTCATAGCTTTCTAACTTGAAAATTTGATAAGAAAGACATTTTTTCTTCCAATAGATAAGTGGCATATAAATGTCAAATAGGAAATACTTAATACGTTGAACTTGATTCCATTTGAAAAATAGGATTTACTTAGGTGGGGCACAGAGGAACTTTAGGGCAGTGAAACTATGCTGTATGATACTGTCATGGTGGATACGTGTCATTGTACATTTGTCTAAATCCATAGAATGTACACCACCCAGAGTGAGCCCTAGCATCAGCTCTGGACTCTGGGTGGTAACGACGTGCCTGGGCAGGTTCATCAGTTGTGACAAGTGCACCCCTCTGGGGGCTGTAGATAATGTGGGAACTGTGCTTGCGTGTGGGCAGGGGGGCTATGTGGAATCTCGTGGCTTCTGCTCAATTTTGCTGTGAGCCTAAAACCGCACTAAAAATAAAGTCTGTTTTTTAAAATAGAATTTATCCTTAAAGAACAGAAAAAGTGGTTTTTAAGACAAACGTTTTCCTCTTTCATCTGTGTATAGCACATATCATCCTGCTGTTTGGAAATTATTAGAGGAATTTGGATATCAGTCAGATATCATTTTTAAAAACATCATTGATTTATTGGATAAAGCACACATTAACTAGGCAAGGACAAAGGCCAGTCAAACTGACCCATCTAACTGCACGTGACCATTTAGCTAAGTCGGGGAGAACTTTAGAAAAATGAAAAACAAAAACAAACACCCAGCTTCACAATAATAAAACAAATATGGTCAGCAATTCTTTATTCAACACATCAGTCAACTGTCGGAAAAAAGTAATGATGTAGGACATGTTGACAAAAATTGAAGGTAATAAGGGGCTTGTTTAATTTTACTGCATTTCAGTGGGGCTTGAGGTTTTCAGAATGGCCTACGTGTTCACAGGGTGACCTACAGCGTTTAGAATCCAGCCCTAAATTACCGCCTGGACACCCCCCACGCCCTCAGGCCCAACCCTGGTGCAGCCCTGTGGGCTAGATCGGAAGGGCCATTTGGAAGTCCATCTGGTTCTTTCACAAACAGCCTTGTTTGTTTGCCTTTTCGGTGACACTGTTTATTCAAACCTCTTTTCCCTTTTGAGGGAGAAAGCTTAAATTTTTTTTTCTTTCTTCTTTTTTTTATTATCTGCTTTTCTTTATCGCCATTGCAGATGAGAAGAATAAAATCTCAGAAGGCAAAATAAAGGGAGACTTAAAGCTGAGAGAGAAAGGAGAGGAGGGAGGAGGCCGCTGAGCGGCCCTGGGTGGCGGCTGCTGGCACCACACGCATTCCTGGGCAGCCCTGGGCTCCTGACACAGCCTGTGATTTCCTCGCAGGGAGGCTGGGCCCTGAAACCCGCCCGGCGACGTGGGTGGGCTTCTGTGAAGACAGTGTCTCTTCCCATTCAGGAACTGCCCTGGGCCGGCCCCAGGCAAGAGGGATGTTTGTTGTTTAAGTAAATAAACTGGTCAGAGGCTCGGCTGGCTGTGAAGGCTCCTCTCCCTCCCACAAGCCTGGTCCCAACCGGGAAGGGGCCGCCAACAGAAAGGAGCCACCCGATGCCACCCACCACGACGTGCCCTTCTCCCCAGCACTGCCGGGGTGCCGGGTGGCCAGAGGTCAGCGCTTGGTCATTCCAGGCAGCTGAGCTGTCCCTGTGGAGACTGTGACCAGGGCCTTCCCTAGAAATTCCAGGAAACAGAGGAGACCCATGATCCCCCTACTCCTCAGCTCCCGTTCCCCCTTGTTAGTGAGGAGCCTGGGCCCTTCATCTTGTTTTTTCAGATGCTTTGTGGGGTTCTCTTCCTGGCCCACCTACTGACTAAAACACTTCACAACGGCTCACTTGTGTCTTTTGCATGTGGGCTTGAGTCCAGGGCTACTCCAAGGGCGGTCTGCGGACCGGCAGCATCAATCTCACCTGGAGCCTTATTAGAAATGCTGATTCTCAGGCCCTGACCCAGCCCTGTGGAAACAGATGCTGCGGAAAGGGGCCCAGCCATCTGCATGGGCAAGTCCTCGGGAGGCGCCGTGCATGCGCAGGCTTGTGTAGTGTGAAGCTGGACTGCAGGTTTCTGGGAGCTTACTTCTATCTCTTCTGTGCACTGTAGGGTCCCCAGAAGCAGAGGACTGTCCAGCAGTCAGCAGGTGCTCAACCCACGTTCCCAAAGAACAGGTGACGTAAGCGAAAGGTGAGCCATGGATTTGGGTTGGTGTTTTCCTTGTTCCTTCCTACAAATTCATCTCTGCCCGGCCCTATGCAGCCCGTCTATCCCCGTGAAGAGCCCTGAGTTTGCACCTCAGTTTTGCCATCTTCTTGCCTTTCCAGAGGGGAATTAAACTCAGAGACAAGATCGAGGATGGAGGGAGGGAAGGACTGTGGGATGTGGAAAAGAGCTCTTCTGAGACTGCTTCCAGCATCTTCCCTCTCCACACATTTCCTTCATCTTGCTTCCTCATACACACCTGCACTCTCTCTCACACCCACACTCTGCCTTTAAACCAAGAGGTTTTTGGAGGTTTGTTTTGTTTTTTTAGAGACAGAGTCTTCTTGCTCTGCTGCCCAGGCTGGAGTGCAGTGGTGTGATCATAGCTCACTGCAGCCTCCAACTCCTGGCCTCAAGTAATCCTCCTGCCTCATCCTTTCAAAGTGTAGGGATTACAGGCATGAGCCACTACATCCGGCCTGAACTTAATTTTTTTTTTTAAATTAAAAACACTAGGAAGAGTCAAACATCCAGATTGCCTCAGTCAACCTGGTTCCCAGTGAATGCCGGAAGCTGCCTGGACAGGGGCTCTTTCAATGCTGTCCTTCTTGTGCTGAGTCTGACCCAGTACCAGGCTGACGTCTGACATACGCTGACCGCCTCCTATGTGTCAGACACTGTGCTGGGCACGAGGGCTCCCAGGGTCAACAAAAAGAGTCAGTGTCTACACTTATGGCGCTTCCATTTTAAATTAAGGAAGACAGATAGTTACATAATTTCAATAAAATAAAATGTTACAAGTATTAGCAAAGTGTTAAAGTTTCTGTTAGATTCACACCATCTCAACACATCTCTTGCCGTCTTGACTTGTCATTGGTGGAATATTTTCCTTTGTGATTATCATGTTGACTTCGGATTCTTCCAGCTGAATGTGCAGCCTCTGAAGGATGAGGAGGATTTCCTACCCTCTTGGCTTTCTCAGTTCTTAGCCAAGTGCACTTCAGGTGCACCAGTGGTTCTCGCTGGGGGAGACTTTGCCCCCAGCAGACATGTGATGCATCTGGAGACATTTTGGGTTGTCACAACCCGGGGGGCATCTGGTGGACAGATTCCAGGGATGTTGCTAGACATCCTCCGACACATAGGGTAGCCCCACAACAAATAATTACCTGCCCTAAAATGTCTATCATGCCCTATTGAGCAGCCCTGGGCTAGAACAAAAGAGAGAGAGAGAAGTTTCTTGAGGAAGACTTGAAGGCAGGGTTCACGTAGGAGACCCAGCATTGGGCAGGAGTCTGTGCAAGAGTCCATTCCCCTAAGGAAAGTTTTGCAGACACAGGCCCTCTGCATCCATTTGGGATGTGCTGGCCAAGTCATGTGTACTGCTCTGCGAATCTAGCATCAGAGGAGAGTTAAATCCTACAACATTTTCATGCAAGCGTGATTTTGAGCCAGTCTCTCCCAGCCAGGTCCTCTGAAGGGAAACTGTTTTCTAAAGGGAGGGGAACTGAAAATCCCCACTTTTTACTTGAGGGACCTGGAAGAATGTCCACGAGCTGGCCTGCTGCCACTTCCTCAGCGCATGGCTGGATCTAAGCTGAGGTAGGCAGACCTCTAGGAGCAGGCCTGCCTTGGCCCGAGCATTAGATTCAAATGACAGGAGAGCTCTGCATTTCTTGCTGTGGGACGCCGGCTGCACGATGGCCGGCCAGGGAGAGAGGGCATCGGCCTTTACTCAGGCTGTGCCGCCGGCCCAGACTCCAGCAGCAAGAACAGTGTCCCGATGCGGGGATGCCTCATGGAGGGGGTGGTGCAGGTGAGGGGAAACCACCTTGGCAGAAGTGGGAGGACAGAGAGGGCCCCCTCTGAGGCAGGCTCCTCTTTCTGTGTCTGAGCAGGGTCCGTTCTGGCTGCTATAACAGAACACCAGACTGGGCAGCTTAGAAACAACAGAAATGTATTTCTCATCGTTCTGGAGGCTAGGAAGTTCAAGACGGAGGTGCTGGCATATCTGGTGTCTGGTGAGGGCCCATTATCTGGTTCATAGAAGGCAGTCTTCTCACCGGGTCCTCACATGGCTGAAGGGGTGAGGGAACTCTCCAGGGCCTCTTTTATAAGGGCACTAATCCCATTTGTGAGGGTTCCATCCTCATGACCTAATCACCTCCAAAAGGCTCCACCTCCAAATAACATCACCTTGCAGGTTAGGATCTGACATATGAATTTTGAGGGGACACAAACTTTGACTCCTTAGCAGTATCTTTATCCTGCCTTGTCCCACCCTGTCCAGGGGCTTGGGAGGTAAGCCTGTGCCCTCCCTGGGTGCTCAGAATCTCCTGAGACTCCCATTCGACAAGAGGGTCTTTCTGTGTACACTGATCCATGGGGGCACCCGTGGACACACTCATTGTAATCCCTTTAGTCGTGCTGTAAGATGTGCATACGAGAAATACAAATGGCACCTGTGTGCACAGGCACCTTGTGAATGGCTGCATAGGGCTCCATCCCAAGCCTACAGGTAACAGAAGAGTACCAGTTATTAACCTGACTTCTCTGTATTTTAAAAAGCAAAGGTCTTTGGAAATAAATGGGCTCGATCTGAACGCAGTTCTGAAAGATTTTGAATGATTACACCATGTCTCTGCACCTTGGTTTCTGTATCTATAGAATTATTAAAGGATTGAAAGAATATTCATGGGGCAGTTAGTATAATATCTGGTCCAGAGTAGGCGCAAAAGGGAAGCTGCTTTTATTATTATTGCTATTGTTATTATTTTCCAGGCTTCATTCAAGGCTAAGAAAGTCTGAATTGATAAAATATTTTGCAACTGGGCCTGGCGCAGTGGCTCACACCTGTAATCCCAGCACTTTGGGAGGCTGAGGTGGGCGGGTCACTTGAGGTCAGGAGTTCAAGACCAGCCTGGCCAACATGGTGAAACCCCGCACGTCTCTACCAAAAGTGTAAAGCATTAGCCGGTATGGTGGTGCATGCCTGTAATCCCAGCTACTCAGGAGGCTGAGGCAGGAGAATCACTTGATCCCGGGAGGCAGAGGTGGCAATGAGGTGAGATCGTGCCACTGCACTCCAGCTTGAGTGACAGAGCGAGACTCTGTCTCAAAAAAAAAAAAAATAATAATAATAATTGCAACTGGCAAATAGGGTAATTGTAGTTACTCTTCTTTAACTGTAGCTACCTTAAAGTTTCTTAAAACTTTTGGTAGTATTTGTGACAACTAATACATGTAGAGATGAATCAATCAATGCATAAATGCATATATTGCATAAAAGAAAAGGACATAAGATAGCTTTTTAAATAAATACTTAAAAATAATTTCTCTTTGGCAAACCTCATACTTACTTAGTAACATCACCTGGGTGAAAATATTGCCACTGTTCCCACCATTTGATAAAGTGCTTGGTGAATGAACTAAGATGTTACTGTCATAGATTAGTAGCTGAAAAGGTAGTTTTAGTATTATGCTTTTATGTTTTCAATATTAGCTGTCCAAAAGTTTTATTAATTTTGTATTGGCTGTCTTAGAAAAAAAACAAGAGGAGAAATCAAACAGTTTCCCAGGTTCTTTGTTGGAATAAGTTGGAGCTGTGTGTGTGTGTGTGTGTGTGTGTGTGTGTGTGTGTGTGTGTGTATAAGCATCTCACTCATTCAGATATTCTCTCTCTGGGGGTAACTTTTCTAAAAGTAAGTATATAAAAACCTTTTTACATTTAGAACCCAGTAGCTGAAAATATTAAATTCAGCATGGATATAAAGCAATCCAACATTGTCTGATTTCCAAAAATGACCATGTATCTGCTTTCTTATTTATTAATTTGTATACCTATTATTCATTCTTTAATATTTATTGATGACATTCAAGGTGTAGAAAGATCCTGAGGTTAAATAGGCATGGAGGGTGGTATGGTGTGTAGAAGAAGTTCCTTTTCTTCCAGGAGTTTATGACAGATGAGAGAAAATGTCCCTCTCTCCTTTTCTTTTGAAATATTCCATCTTGCCCTTGGGATCTGATTAGGAGTGGAGGACGACGTTCTTGAAAAGAAAAGGTTCTGCCGTCCGCTTCACTTTTCCCCTTCTAGCTGGTGGCACTCAGATGCCAGAGGGTGGGGAGCTAAGCCATAGTCCACTGTGAGGGCCGGACCAATAGCAAGCACAGTGGAGCCACAACTTGGAGGGAGCCTGGGTCCCCACACCGTGGGACTGCCTCTGGGGCTGCACATGCTCAGGCAATTCTTGCAAGAGAAATAAATTTTCTTCTTGTTGAAGTCATTGCTGTTTTGGTCTGTGTTTTGGCAGTGAAGGCTGTACGCTAATGACACAGCAGGGCATGAGTGAGTGCTAAACAGGATCCTGAGACAAGCAGCACCACAGCCTTCCGGGAGGCCTTGGGGAGAGGCGGCTCTCGGCTCCGTTTCTTCGGCTGGTAGGGGAAAGTAGAGGCCGTTCCAAATGGTTCAAAGAACGCTGCCTGCTTTCAGGCCGCACAGAGGCCAGGCCACCTGGATGGAATGAGGGTACAGAGGGAAATGCCGAGGAGATGGGGTTTGGGAAACCTGGAATTCCCCGTACAGAATTTCACACTTGTCCTAGAACCAAGAGGAAGCTGTGGAGTTTTGGAAGCGCATTGGAGGGCAGCTCTGGAGCTGGCAGTTTTCCTGGTGGAGGGAGACCAAAGCTAGTCTGGTCCAGGGGTTTTCCAGCTGCGTTCCACAGAAGCCCTAAGGTCCCACAGAACCTTCTGGGACACCAGGGAGGGGCTGGGGTGGGGAGGGGGCAGGAGTCCCCGCTCCTCTTCCTAATTCATCCAGAGAATCTCCATTTGATCTGTTTAATGTAGGCTTGGGGCTTCCTCACTTGAAGAAAGGGCATCGGGGTGCAGTGTTAAATGTTTTGCAAGCCACTGGGCTGTGATGGGGCAGGGTGGCAGGGAATGGCGGCACTTGTGAAAGCAGCGAGCCAAGCCTGGAGCCTGTGCTCGGTGGAGGAGGCTCCGTGTGCAGCTGTGTGTGGGTTTCCAGGGTCAGGAGCTCTGGAGTCACCGCCTGCAAGCTCCCCTGCTAACTAGCTGTGTGACTTTAAGCCTCAGTTTCCTCATCCATAGAATGTTGAGAAGTAGTCCCTTCCTCACGGGATGTGGAGAGGCATAACAAGCTCAGTTGTGTGGTGCTCATAAAATAGCACCTAGCACATACGAACTCCTCAGCCAGTGTTGGCTAATATTATTGTTATTGCTGTTATTATTATCATCTGATGAGTGGGAGACGTGCAGTAGATTATTAAGCCAATGTTGACAGGTGGGGAATGAAAGGTGAAAACTGGTTGAGAGCGGCAGCTAGAAATCCAGCTTTCGTTGAAAAATCCCCATTGGGAATTTATTCTGGCTATGGGAAGTGAAAGCATAGCTGATGTTATGTTAGTGAACTGTTAGCTTTCTTGCAAGACTGAACCGTGAAGGAAAAACTACTGTAGCATAGCTCTGCATAATCCAAAATACGCTTAACACACAACAAAATCTACCGGGAAGTTTTGATGATGTAACGTCAAAAGGAGAGTGACTTTCCTGTGGGTGAGTTCCCTAGGGACAGTCCTTCTCAAGCTGCACCCACATTTCCTTGCTCTGTTTTTCTCCCCGAGGCTGTAGGGAGTTGCCCTTTTTTGTTGTTGTTGTTGAGACAGAGTCTCGCCCTGACACCCAGGCTGGAGTGCAATGGCATGATGTTGGCTCACTGCAACCTCTGCCTCCTGGGTTCAAGGGATTCTCCTGCCTCAGCCTCCTGGAGTAGCTGGGATTACAGCTGCCTGCCACCAAGCCCGGCTAATTTTTGTACTTTTACTAGAGACACGGTTTCACCATGTTGGTCAGGCTGGTCTTGAACTCCTGACCTTGTGATCCTCCTGCCTCGGCCTTCCAAAGTGTTGGAATTACAGGCATGAGCCATCATGACCGGCTTTCTTTCTGGCCTGTCTTCATCTGCTTTTCTCAAGAGTCTCTCTCCTGACTGCACAGAAGAGCAAAGAGATAAGAAACGTCTCTCCTACCCTCCAAAACACGTGCCATGAGCCCTTTGCCATCTTTGCTTTGTTTTAAGCTTGTTACTGTTGGTAACTATAGGGAATGGACAGGGATTCACAGAAGTGATGAGTAGGGAGAGCATTTCAAGTTCCCAGGAAATCCATAAAGACGCTGCTCCGCGTTGCTGGCCTCCGTTTGTGTGCAATAAAGACTACATTTTTGTGGGCGGTTGAGGGGTGTGGGGGCATGTATCTTCTCTGACTTCCTACTTAAGTGTTTCCCTGGACTTCTAACTCTTGTCTTAAAAACAGTGCTGCTCAGTTCTGTGTAGCTGGGAACTTGGAGTCAACAATGTACGCTTTAACTCAAGAACCATGAATAAGGCGTACTTTTAAAACTCCATTAGGAATAGCAAGACGAGAAAGGAAGAAATCATCTTTCAGGGCGCAGGTTGTGTAAGGATAACATGAGATAGGGAAAGTGGAGTGCCTCATCTCCCGTGCCGTGTTCGCTTCTCCACACAGGATGGGCCTCAGGTTGGAGGAGTGGAACAGATACAGACGCGAGAAAACCCTGAGCAGGCGAGGCCACCACGACAGAGGCCACGGCGGGCATCTTGGCTGGACCTGCAGATGAAGTTGATTTAATTATTGCTTGTAATCATGGGGTCATAGAAAACAGACAGAAAGCTAGACAAGGGCAAATGTCACGGGGTGTGTTTGTGTGTGTGAGGAAGAGAGAGAGAGAGGGACAGAGAGAGAGAGAGAGAGAGTGAGTGAGTCACATGTTGCTGGCTCCCTCCACGAGACTCAGCCTGTCCGGCTGATTGCTCCGGCCCCGACCCTATCAGAAGCTACCCCACTGGAGAGTGGGGATGCACCTGCTCCTGGCTTCCTTCTTCCTCCTCCAAGGTTGCCTTGAGCTAAGTGTGTCTGAATCACAACAGAGCATCGGAAGACATTGAGCATCATAGCTCTTGAAGTCACGTCACAAGAAGAACCATTGAGGGAACTAGTGACACTTAGCTTTGAGAAGAGAGGACCCAGGGAGAAAGAAGCTGCCCTCTCATGCTCCTCCGTGTACCAGTCACTGGGCCACGCACTTTCTACAAATTATCTTGCTTACTTTTCCTAGCAAGCCCATAAAGTAGGGTGAGAGAGCTTCAGCACTCTCATGCTGGTCTTGGGGTTAGGAGGGAATGGTGCTGAAATCCAGCGTGTCTTGCCTTTGCCTCCGTCTGCTCATAGAGAGGAATAGCAGCCACACATAAATATTTGAAGGGCATTCACAGGGAAGGCGGTTTCAGTTATCCTTGAAGCTTCAGGGAACAAAGTGAGAAACAAAGGTAGGGGTTTAGGAAGGTAGATGTGTGTTCCTTTACAGAAAATGAATGCTTCCAATACAGCTGCATGAAATTAGGGCTGGCCGAATGGGGCTGGGGATGGAATTGAGTTCCCTGCAATGGACTGAGTGTTTGTATCCTCCCAAAATTCATCTGTTGAAACCCTAATCCCAGTGTGATGGTATGAAAAACTGGAGCCTTTGGGAGGTGATTAGGTCGTGAGGGTGGGGCCCTCATCCACGGGATTAGTGATCCCAGAAGAAGAGGCTAGGGAGCTCTCTGCCCTCGTTCTGCCACGTGAGGATATAGGAAGACAGCCATCTGCAACCCAGAAGACAGCCCTCAGCAGAACCTGGCCACCCTAGCACTGACTTCTGGCCCAGACTGTGAAAAACAAGTGTCTGTTGTCTATGAGCCAACCAATGTATGGCACTTGTTACACCAAGCCAAGCTGGCGGGGATGTGCCCTGTCTTTTCAGGTGGTATTTTCCCAAGCTGCTGAGGACCAGCGCATAGAGACCAGGGAAGGCCAAGTGTTCTAGGCCCTATTGATTGATTGCCAAAGACCCCCTGCTCCAGGTTGCCCAGCCCTGAGCTTGCTGTGGTCTCTTCACCCCTGAAGAGCCACACGGCAACCCCTTGAATCTTCCTGCTCCTGAACCCTGGCTCTGTGACTGGGGAAGGAGTATCTTCCACTAGTTCCAGTGATTTTGTTTCTGGTCACTGCTCCTTGTACCGGGAAGTCCCTTCCACCCCATCAGAGAGGCTGCCCCTAACCACCCACCAACCACCCCACTAAGCTGCAGCCCACTCCAGCCCCCCAGCGTCTGCACAGCATCCACCACCACCTGAAATGAAATCTTTTCCTACCTTTCTCTGTTACTGTGTGGATCCCCACACTAGGATGTGAGCCCACTGAGGGAGGGGCCACATATGCTTGGCTCACCGCCCTATCCCGGGCACCTAGAACGGGGCCTGGCACACAGTGAGCTCTCGGGAAGGAGGTTGTGGCTTCACGTTGTCCTGCACTGACCTCCCAGCTGTCTGGCTGGCCCCTCCTAGATGTCTGCTAGAGATGAGCCTGTCTTCCCCCGCCACACCTGGACCTTTCTGCCACTTTCTGTGTGCCTGAGGCCTGTTCCCTGGCCAGTTGTTCAAGCTGATTCTATGCTTGGCTAAACCAGCCTTTTCTCTTTTTCTCTTTTTTCCTGTTCTTCCTCCTTCCCTCCCCCTCCCTCCCTCCTTCCCTCCCCCTCCCTCCCTCCTTCCCTCCCCTTCCCTCCCTCCTTTCTTTTTCTTTCTTTCCTTCCTTTCTTTCCCTCCCTCCCTCTCTCTCCTTCCTTCCTTCCTTGCTTCCTTCCTTCCCCCCCCTTCTTTTCTTCCTTGCTTTCTTTTCCCCTCTTTCTCGCTGTCTTTTGCCTTTCATTTTTTTCTCCCCCTCCCTCCCTTCCTCCCTTTCTCCCTCCCTTCCTCCCTCTCTCCCTCTCTTCCTCTCTTTAGTAAGGTCTTCCTAGTGGCCAGAGGCCCTGGAGGGTGGCCATTCCCACCTGAGAAGACTGCCTGCTCGCCCCCTCTTCTTGCTGTATCCTGCTTTCCCTTTGTCTGGGCTGTCTCAGCAAGCTCCTATGCCTTCTGGGAGCCCTGAGCTCCACAGACGGAAGCCATCCAGTGGCTGGTGACGAGGAATCCACATCCACGAGTGCTTGCCCGTCGTCGGCAGGAGTCTGCACCACACTGCCATGAGCCCTACTGTGTTTTCCTGGGAGAGTTCTCTACCAAAAACACATGGGAAACTTTTATTTTGGAGCCTGCTGGTTGACTTATTGGTGAGAACCACTTCACCGCCAATGTGAACAAAAGAATGAGGGCAAGGTTAAGGAGAGGCTTGATGATGTATCAAGAGATGATTGCTGGAATAATCATATTTGTGCAAAAAGTAGATCAACATATTTAGCATTTAAAGCCTTGAACATGCTGTGAAAGTCAGGTTTTGTTCCCAAGGGAAGAAAAGAGCTGTTCCCTCTCTGTTCCTAGTGACGTTAGGGTGACCCCAACCTCACGTAACCTCGTGGTGATGAGCTAGAGTTCAACGTGGCTTAAACCTTCAATCTGTAATAGACAGTGGGCCCACAGAGTTCCCATGGCACGTGTCCTAATATCTGTGCTTGCCTCCCCAGAGTGGGTCTTGTCTGAAAAGCCACATTTATTAAAGTGATTTCTATCAACAATTTAATAATTAGAGAAGTTGTTCTAAGCTGAAGAGGAAATGGTTCACTGCAGCCAATAAATGTCTTCGCAATTTAGTCACTACATATCTGAGCTTATTTTTTTTTCCAGAGGAAACCACAAAAAATACCTACTACAATTGTGTTGAAGGTTCTTCGGGCAGATGTTACGAGTGGTGGTAGAGCTGTGGTTGAACCACCTCCAAGACCAGTGGGAGGTCACCAGGACTTCTTGCCTTAGAGACATTTATTTTTCTTCAAACTCGATCTTAAAACATCTTGCCAGGGTGAAATGAACTTGAATCACTCCTGATCTATTGATTTAATTTTTCCCCCTGCTACTTGGGAGTATGTATGGTCTGGGTTGAGGTGAGTATGTGGGGTCTATTGTAATTTATAGATTTTCATGAAAACTAAGATACATTTCAGGAAGCCATTCCAGCATGCAATTTGCTAAAACAAAGGGGTCAACAGAGATGTATCCTCTGAGAGTGGTTGGTTAGCGAGGCCATTCAACCAACTTCAAACATTGATTGAATACCCTTTGTGTACCAGAACACTGCTAAGTGTTAGACCACTCACGAGAGGTGGATAGATTCTGGACAGGGAAAGCCAGGTGAGCTCTTTCCTGAACCGGCAAACTCTGGGAACAAGACTCCAGCTGCGGTGGTAACTAAAGACTAGGTTACCAGTTCTGGAAATTCTTTGAAATGCATCAGTGGGGGTATCCCTGGCTGGTAGTATCCCCAGCTTATTGAAAAGCTGTATCTTCTCCCTCCCTTCACTTCAACCTCAAATCTGTCAGCACTGCTTTATCTATGTATGCAATTTAAGCCCAGGACAAAGAACTCACCGAAGGGCGCGGGACCAGAATTCGGCCTGCTCTGCTCACCAGCGGTGTGCTCTGGGAGGCCTGTGCCTGTCCACAGGGGCACGTTTCTCATCCTCACAGAGGTACTGCTTGGTTTAGTGAGGGCTGGGGATTTGATCCACCGACAGTCCCTGGACAAAGAGGTCAAGGAGCCAGTGGCATCCTATCCACGTGTTACCTGAGGCAGAAGAAGTTCTTGGGTTTTCTCAAAAGCTATATTGGGAACACACACTGTGCATACGTGTACAC
Source organism: Hylobates moloch (assembly GCF_009828535.3). NCBI lineage: Eukaryota > Metazoa > Chordata > Mammalia > Primates > Hylobatidae > Hylobates > Hylobates moloch. Next base: position 68,614,885 of record NW_026652285.1, on the reverse strand, counting down.
ACACACACACCACACCACACACACACACACACCACACACAACACATACATACACCACACACACCACACACACACACACACCACATACACACCACACCACACACACCCACCGCACACCACACACACACCACACACACACCACACCACACACACACCACATACACACACCACATACCACACACACACACACACACACACTTTCCCCCATGACTTTTGGCTCTATTTTATTTGGAGAAGCAGCAGCATTTTGATTTTGAAGGAGACTATGTTAAAGGCCACAGTGTTTCCTATTTTCTGATCGGAATGGCAGGGATCAGTGCTGTGTGCAGGCGCTGCTGCAGTCTGCAAGTGAGCGCTACTCTCCTCACCTCATGGTTTCAGTACACGGGGCCACCTCCCCACTCACGCTGTCCATGCTTCTCCTTAGACAAGAGCTGCATTTATGAACAGATAGGGGTTTGAGACCATAGGGCTGAGCTCGCCATCTGGCAATTACTAATGACACCCCGGGCTGTCTCTCAGAGGTGGGCATGCCTGGACCCATGAATCAAAGTCTGGACTTGCAGAAAAGTTAAAGGAAATAGCTGCTGTATTAGTGGGGCTGATCACAAGCATCTGGGGAAAGGAGAGAACAACATGGCGTTATTGAAACTTCCACCTATTTCCTTGATAAATATAAACCCTGCACCAAATGTTGCAAATGAAAAGAGAAACAGGGTCTTCCTATGGGACATGACCCACACACCCAGGACAAAAGTAAGGCTGGCCGTTCTGTTTCAGCACAATAACATGTGTGTTAATTCAGGACTGACGCCTGGCTGCCCCCAGTCTGGCAGTGGGGTTTGCCTCCTGCCTTTGTTAGGAGAAGTGAAATAAGCTAAGGCCCCTGGAGCCAGCCTTTTCCTGCTCCTCTGCCCCACCCCCTAGACACGCACACACAGAGCTCTCTTAGCATCAGAGGCCCAGAGAAAGGCCAGAGTCATCAACACCTGTCATTTCTAGAGCCAAAAATGTCATCAGGCCCTGCCTGGCTGGGCTGTCAACAATGGCGTGATTTGGCCAATTTTGGAACAGGAAATGGACTATTCATGAGCAGTGCTTTCAGTGATGGGTAGATGCACTGTGTACATTGGTGTGTGCATGCGCATCTGTGCACATGCATATGCACACATATGCACCTGCGCACCCAGCCCACGCTCCCTGCCGCCTCAAAAACCTCTTGTCGGTTGCATTTTCTCCAGTAACAGAAGTGATGACTCTGATGGGAAATGCACAATTAAGCTCTGAAGTGATTTCCCTAGGAATCAGTAAAAGAGTTTTCTGGAACTTAAAAAAAAATAGATGAAAACTCTATTTTTCCGTAAGGATTTGCTCCAAAGAAAGCAGCTCTCACCATATGTTTTCCCGGAGGGAGGAAGGAGGGGACAGAATGTACAAGCTGAATGCTGACTAAATGTTGCTGGCCCGGATTCCGGGGGTGGCTAGTCACCGTATCCTGGAAAGGCTGGCAGAACCGTCAAGTTGAAGGTGGTTTAGGAAAGTCCTGGGCAGACTGGGGGCCTCATGGATGTGGAGCAGCCTGTAGCTTGACCTATGATCAATAAATGCAATGTTTTCCTCAAGGCAGGTGAGGAGGGGCTTAGGCTGTAACAAGTGTTTTAGTATTCTGGAGCAGAGTTTTATACATTTTTAAAGGAAGTCAGCCTCAGAACGCTGATCTCAACATTGTGACTAGCCTGTTACCCTGGGGCCGACCCTGAGTAGAGAGACTGAAATCACAGAATTAGGATTCAAAGTAACTATTAGAGTTCCTTGGTTCTACCCTTGTCCTCCAGGTGGAATCATCACTAGCCTGGTTTGACAGGGACCTACCTGTCCTTCTCTCAAAGTTCTCCAGGGAATAAAATTTTATAGGCTACACTGGTAATGAGTGGGAAGGTTGGAAGGATGTAGGGGTAGGAAAAGAAACAGAATAAATAAGTCAAATATACAGTGTGTTAGATGGTGAAAAGTGCTATTATGAGTAACACTAATCCATAACTTGCATTTGTTTTTATTTTGGATCAGGGTCTCACTGTGTTGCCCAGGCTGGAGCACAGTGGCACAACTATAGCTCACTCCAGCCCTGGACCCTTGGACTCAAGGATCCTTCTGCCTCAGCCTCCTGAGTAGCTGGGACTATAGGCATGTACCACCATGCCTGGCTAATTTTTTATTCTTAAAGTTTTGTAAAGATGGGACCTCTCTATGTTCCCCAGGTTGGTCTTGAACTTCTGGGCTTTCAAGGAATCCTCCTGCCTTCCTTGGCCCCCTAAAGTGCTGTGATCTTAGGGGCAAGCCATTGAGCCTGGTCATAACTTGCATTTGAATGAGGTTTCACAATTTTCTTTTTCTTTTCTTTTCTTTTCTTTTTTTTTTTTTTTTTTGAGACAGAGTCTCCCGCTGTCACCAGGCTGGAGTGCAGTGGCGTGATCTCGGCTCATTGCTACCTCAGACTCCTGGGTTCGAGCGATGTTCCTGCCTCAGCCTCCCGAGTAGCTGGGACTACAGGTGTGTGCCACCACACCCAGCTAATTTTTGTATTTTTTAGTAGAGACAGGGTTTCACCATGTTGGCCAGGATGGTCTTGGTTTCTTGACCTCGTGATCTACCTGCCTCGGCCTCCCAATGAGGCCAATCACTCCCTGTGATTGCAGGTGTGGCCCACTGCGCCCGGCCAAGTTTTCATAATTTTCATGGGCCCGGACACATCTATTCTAGGTCATCCTCACAAGAATAACTGTCCTGGAATGTTAAGGATATTTTCTGAGGTCATCTGATTAAAAGTGCCTTTTCTGGCAATAGAATGTAGGTCATCAGGCGTGGAGTGTCCTTTTCCTCTCTATCTAACCTAAGAAATTAGTATATAAAGTTAAGCTCTGTCTTGTTGTATTACTCACTGGAGATTGGACAAGGCCTGCTCACTTTCTTTTTTTTTTTGAGACGGAGTCTCGCTCTGTCCCCCAGGCTGGAGTGCAGTGGCGCAATCTCGGCTCACTGCAAGCTCCGCCTCCCGGGTTCACGCCATTCTCCTGCCTCAGCCTCTCCGAGTAGCTGGGACTACAGGCGCCCGCCACCACGCCTGGCTAATTTTTTGTATTTTTAGTAGAGACGGGGTTTCACCGTGATCTTGATCTCCTGACCTCGTGATTCACCCGCCTCGGCCTCCCAAAGTGCTGGGATTACAAGCGTGAGCCACCGCGCCCGGCGCCTGCTCACTTTCTTATCCCTGGAAGATGGGAATTCTCGTGTAGCACTGGTGAGGCAGGCTGTCCTTCAGTCTGTAGACCAGAGCTTTTCAATGACAGCGACTCGAATTGCAAGGCTCCGGTGCATGCCAAAGATCCCCACGGAAGGATCGACAACACAGGGACACTAACCCAAGAGGCCGAGTCTGTTCTGGAGTCAGGAAGAGTCCCACCGGGCAGGAAGAAATGGTTTCACGCTTTCAAACATTTTCAAGTGGGAACAGGAACATATAGCTTGGGCCAGGCTCTGCCACGTCACGTGGCCGTGGCACCTCCCTTGGTGGTGGCTGGGAACCTTGGGCCAGGCTCTGCCACATCACATGGCCATGGCACCTCCCTTGGTGATGGCTGGGAACCTTGGTAAGGGAGACATGGCAAAGCTAAAGCCAAAGGAGAGCGGGAGAACGAGCGGCTTGAGCGTTTGCCTTGGAAATGCGCTGTGAGGGCCGGGCGTGGTGGCTCACGCCTATAATCCCCGCGCTTTGGGAGGCCAAGGTGGTGGATCACGAGGTCAGGAGATCGAGACCCTCCTGGCTAACACGGTGAAACCCGTCTCTACTAAAAAAAAAATACAAAAAATTAGCCGGGCGTGGTGGCGGGCACCTATAGTCCCAGCTACTCGGGAAGCTGAGGCAGGAGAATGACGTGAACCCAGGAGGCGGAGCTTGCAGTGAGCCGAGATGGCGCCACTGCACTCCAGCCTGGGCGACAGAGTGAGACCCCGTCACAAAAAAAAAAAAAAAATGTGCTGTGATTCTTCGGACTAAGAATTCGAATTCCTCCTTTATTCCCTGACCACCCCACCTGTTCTTCCCTGCCCTACAACAGTGGGGAGGAGGGGGAAAATCAGGTGTTATGTGACAGCTATAAAAATAATTAATTATGCCTGGTGCAGTGGCTCAGGCCTGTAATCTCAGCACTTTGGGAGGCTGAGGCAGGTGGATCATGAGGTCAGGAGTTCAAGACCAGCCTGGCCAAGATGGTGAAACCCCTTCTCTACTAAAAATACAAAAAGTAGCAGAGCATGGTGGCAGGTGCCTATAATCCCAGCTACTTGGGAGGCTGAGGCAGGAGAATCACTTGAACCCAGGGGGTGGAGGTTGCAGTGAGCCAAGATGGCGCCACTATACTCCAGCCTGGGAGACAGAGTGAGACTCCGTCTCAAAAAAAAAAAAAAAATTAATTAGTTTCAGCAGCTGTTTTGGAACCCAGGTTGGAGAGAAGCATGGGCTTTTCATTATGGCCAAGGTGGGTGAAAGGCCACAGGAATAGCCAGGCACTGAGCCTCGATATGAGCACACCATGTGGCATGGGAAATAAGAGAGTAGAAGTTTAGCATCAGGCAGAGTGGGATGTGGATTCCAGTGCTGCCACTCTCTAGCCTTGGACCTCGGGCCTGTGAGGCACAGAGGTGTTGCCTACCCGGCAAGACTGTGTCAAAGAACAAATGGGGAAGCATGGTATCCATGACCCCCAGCAGCTGCTCGGTGAGTGTCACAGATCAGTCACATCAGGGGTGTGGTCACAGCTTGCAAATTTGACTCTCCATAGTGGGCAAGGGAAGAGCTAGGGAAGAGTCAAAGTCAAAAACGTGGACAGTTCCCACGTGTTTATCTGTCCCGTTCAATCAACGCAACTTGAAAGTCTCTGTGTTTATTCATCTTGCACTCAACAAACTTGTATCTGGGGACTGAGCAGCTGCTGTTCCCCAAAGAATCTTGGTTCCCACCCCCTCATAGTGTGAGGGTCTCACCATTCCAGGTGTGCTTCTAAACTTCAAAGCTCCTGAGACTCTCAGTTCCCTCCCACTCATAGTGTGAGTCTCACCATGCCAAGTGTTATTCTAAACTTTAAAGCCCCTGAGAATCTCAATTCCCACCCCTCATAGTGTGAGAGTTTCACCATGCCAAGTATGATTCTAAAGTTTTTTTTGTTTTGTTTTGTTTTTTGAGACAGAGTCTTGCTCTGTCACCAGGCTGGAGTGCAATGGCACCATCTTGGCTCACTGCAACCTCCGCCTCCCAGGTTCAAGCGATTCCCCTGCCTCAGCCTCCTGAGTAGCTGGGACTATAGGTGCAAGCCACCATGCCCGGCTAATTTTTTGTATTTTAGTAGAGACAGAGTTTCACCATGTTGGCCAGGATGGTCTCAATCTCCTGATCTCGTGATTTGCCTGCCTAGGCCTCCCAAAGTGCTGGGATTACAGGCATGAGCCACCGTGCCCGGCAGTGTGACTCTAAACTTTAAAGCTCCTGAGAATCTCAGTTCCCATCCCTTATAGTGTGAGGGTCTCACCGTGCCAAGTGTGACTCTAAACTTTAAAGTTCGGTGTTGTTCATACCTCATGCCTCTCACCTGCAGCCCAATTACTTCACCAGGGGCTCAACTAAAGAATTAGTGATGAGTGGTCATTATGACCCTGTGCAATTTTTGTTATTTATTCACAAACCAAAGAAATGTAAAATGATAAAAAGGAGATACAGTGTTTCCCTATGACATTGGCAGAGACCTTTGAAAAAATACCCAGGGTCTGACAAGAGTGTGGGGGAAAAACATTAATTCATTGCTGATTATATAACTAGGATTTTCTGGAAGACACAATAATAAGTATAAAAAACCACAAAAACGTTCAGACCTTTTGATGCCATAATTCTACCTCTTAAAACATTTTTGAAGGGGATAATTAAGTAGGGTTGCTTTCTAATTAAGAAAGCTCATTGCAAGATACTGTATAAGACCAAAGATTGCAAACAACTTAAATGCTCAACAACATAGGATTGGCTGATGGAATCATTTGTTCAGCAAATACCACTGAGCACCCTACTGGAGTGCCTGCTGTGCTCTGACCAAGCTTTGGGAATATTCTTCTCAGACGTGTGCTCAAAATACGCAGTGTGACCCAATGTCGAATGTACAAGTGTATAAACTGATATTTGACCAAAGACAAATATTGCCAGCTTAGAACTTCTGCATTTCATGGATACATCTGAAATTTCATTTAAGAATTTTTTTTATTTGTTTTTTTTTTTTAGAGTGTTGCCATGTTGCCTAGGCTGGAGTGCATTGGCATGATCTTGGCTCACTGCAGCCCCTGCCTCCCAGGTTCAAGCGAGTCTCCTGCCTCAGCCTCATGAGTAGCTGGGATTACAGGCGTGCACCACCATGTCCAGCTAATTTTTGTATTTCAGTAGAAATGGGATTTCACCATGTTGGTCAGCCTGGTCTCGAGCTCCTGACCTAAAGTGATCCACCCTGGGCCCCCCAAAGTGTACGGATTACAGCCTTGAGCCACCACACCTGGCCTTATTTAAGAATTTAAATAATGTTTCAATTTTATTTTAAGAACTTTAGTAGTTAAAATTGTACCTGATTTTTGGTTTTTAAACTGATGCATAAGACATGCATATTTTGGGGATACAAGTGGTAATTTTATATATTTGTGTAATTCATACAGATCAAATCAGTGTACTTGGAATATCCATCCCTTAAATATGTATTTTTCCTTGATGCCAGAAACATTTGAATTAGTCTCTTCTAGCTATATGGAAATGTATCTAGATTATAGTGGACTGATCTATCAAACAGCAGGTCTTATTTCCTCTATCAGACCAGATGTTTGTACCCAGCAGTGACATTTTAAAGCTTAATATTATAGTGTGATAACAGTGACCTCTCAGCACCGTCACTGGGCAGGGTGCTCCTGTGGTCACTGTTTTCAGGTCTGCAGTGGAAACAGAAGTCCATTTCCAAGAAACCAGTGAGGCCGTACAATATGCTTTGGTAGCTAGCTTAGTCGGCACCAGGTTCCGCAGAAGATGCTGGTGCCTGAAGCAGATCAATGGGACGGGTGCCACGGTGGGTTACCATGTAAGAAGTGAATGTAGCATGTGAGTCAGCTTTCCTTCCTTTAAGCCGGAGGTTCTAGGGGTGATTCTGCCCCCCAGGGGATATTAGGCAATGTCTAGAAATTGGGGGAGTGTTGGGACTGACATCTACTGGGTAGAGGTCAGGGGTGCTGCTAGCTTTTTATGATGCACAGGACACTCAGCCCCTCACAACAAAGAACCTCCTAGTCCAAAATGTCAATAGTGCCAACCACTGTAGGGAAACGCTGCTCTAAACATAGACACAGTAGTCTCCCTAGCTGCGGTTTTGCTTTCAGCCATTTCAGTTACCCACAGTTAACTGTGGTCTGAAAATCGGTGAGTATAGTACAATAAGATACTTTGGGAGAGAGAGAGAGAGACCACGTTTACATAACTTTTATTACAGATATTGTTATCATTATTCTATTTTATTATTAGGTATTGTTGTTAATCTCTTAGTGTCTTAGTCTAATTCATAAATTAAGCTTTTTCACAGGTATTTATGTACAAGGAAAAATGTAGTACAGTTGTTCGTCTGTATACCTGAGTTCTCACCCCTCAAACACTGTATTTTTGGTCCTGGTTTGGTTAAAAGAGTCCAGGTATTACTTGCAAGGGTCTGGTGAGGGCTAGACAAACATACCTGCAGAAGGATCAGTATCACAGGGACACTAACCCAAGAGGCCAAGTCTGTCCTGGCATCAGGAAGGGTCCCACTGGGGAGAAACAAATGGTTCCACGCTTCAAACGTCTTCAGGTGGGAACGTGAACCACCTGTGCTGTCTGACAACCTGTGTTGTATATGTAGGGTCCATACTATCTGCGGTTTCAGGCATCCATAGGGGGTCTTGGATTGTTCCCACAGATAACGGGGGACTATTGCAACTGCTAACATCAAGTGTTTTCCTTTCCCTACCACCTGGACTTGAAGGTGTGGTTGCAGGAAGTGCGGCAGCCCCGGAAACAGAAGCTGCATGCTCTGCTCGAGGAGCCTTCTGGACACTTCAGCAGCAGGCTTCAGATTGCTGCCTTTCCTCGGTCATCTTCATTTCCGATAATTTGCATGCATTTGAGGAAAAAATTGTCCTTAAGTGTTGGACCTAAAAATTAACAGTGGAGCACTGGAATAGGCTTTTAAGCTAACACTGTGTCTCTAAATGTTCATGCTCCTCAGCACTCCTTGCAAGCAAGTTAATCCCAGCACCTTTTCTGCTGGGAAAACAGGAGGGTCTAAAGCAGGCTGAAGAAGAAAATAAGTGCTTGCCTCCCAAAGTCCATGGAGTAGGTCACTTCTTCAGCACATTCCAGCAAATGAGCTGTGTTCTCTGCAAGCAATCTTATGACAAATTGGCATTGCTTTCCACATGGTACAATTTTAAGGCTTTTTTTGTTCTTCAAGCAGCCTTTGAACACGGAATAGCTACTGTTCCAGTTTATTGGAACATTTTGTAAAATTACATGATAAGGCGGTTCCAAAATCTCTTCTATGTCATGTAGTTTATCTTTGGATAAAAAAGAATGATGAAAGCAGTTCACTTGCTGGAGATTACAGGCAGCAATTCTGTGCCATAATTGCTTTCTCAACACACAGCTGAAGAGTGTGAACAAACCATGGGACGCTTGTGATTCCCAAGTCACTTGTAGCCATCACCATGTTTGTTCCATTGCTGGAGACAATTGCCCAACACTTTACTTGATGGACTTTTCATTTCATAAACATTTCTCCAATAAGATTCCCTTTACTGGGAAGAACCACAGCCTCTTGGCAGCAAAATAAAGATGAGCGCACTCAGCCTCACCATTAATCCACCAGGCTGTCAAACTGATGGAAAGAATACAAAAGCAGCACATTTAATAACACCATTAAACTTTGTGCACGCAGCAGAATGTCATGCAGGAAGAAAGCATTTCGATAACATGGTTTCTGGAAAGAACTTTGTACCTAATCACTTGAGTAAATTACAAAAGTTCTTTGTCTTCATCCACTGAATACAGTTGTCAGTGGGTAACATTTTGAGAAGCTTTTTGCTTAAACATTTGGTTTCCACAGAACTGAAATGTGTTTTTAAAGAATTCATGTGAATTCTATTGTTTTGAATTTGGCTAGTGAAAATGTATACTGTGGGTGCCACGTTTTTCCTGAGTAGCTCTTCATCCTTTTATACTCTGTATTATAGCTGGATCAATCATAATTTTCCAGGTATCTGTTGCGATTATTTTGGACTTATTTTCCTCCTTATGAAATTTTGAGGTGACAAAGATGACATGCTGCTTGCCATTTATAGATAAGAATATCTAAATCAGGGGTGTCCAATCTTTTGGCTTCCCCGGGCCACATTGGAAGAATTGTCTTGGGCCCCATATAAAATACTCTAACACTAATGATAGCTGATGAGCTTAAAAAAATCGCAAACAAATCTCATAATGTTTTAAGAAAGTTTACGAATTTGTGTTGGACCACTTTCAAAGCTGTCCTGGGCCACATGCAGCCTGTGGGCTGTGGGTTGGAAAAGCTTGATCTAAGCAGAATATTTTCTTGAAAGACTAATGGCCTATATGAAATTAAGTAACCAAAAATTAAATGTGGATCTTAAAGTTTGTTTAGGTTAGTATTATCAATGCTCCCATTCAAATAATTCATCAAATATTATAATTATAGTATAATCTAGTGATTATTTTCCTCTGTATTACCGAAATTTTTATAAATGATTATTGGCATTAAAAGGAAACAGAGTTCTTTCTAAAGTTACTTAGCTAACACCCTCTCTTAATATTTGTATTAGCAATGTATTTCCCCACTTAATGACTGGAAAGTTGTTAATAATTTTTATGTGAAATGAATGGTTTTCACAAACTATACAATTTATTTCTGCATGTAACTACTCTTATTGGTAATTATTTATTTATCAACTGGCTGAAGAATTTAATATTAAAACACACAAGGAGGCTAGGTGTGGTGGCTCATGCCTAAAATCCCAGCACTTGGGAGGCTGAGGCAGGAGGATCATTTGAGTCCAGGAGTTCAAGATCAGCCTGGGCAACACAGTGAGACCCCATCTCCACGAAAATAAAAAATTAACCACATCTGTAGTCCCAGCTGCTTGGGAGGCTGAGGTGCGAGGATGGCTTGAACCCAGAAGTTGAGGCTGCAGTGAGCTGTGATCATGCCACTGCACTCCAGCCTGGGTGACAGTGTGAGACCCTGTCTCAAAAAAAGCAAAAACAAAACAAAATAAACAAAACACAAAGGGAGATTTATTCAATGTTCTATTCAGAATGCTTACCTGGACCTGAAAGTGAATAATCAGGTATTAATTATCAAGTTAAATGACAAGTCTTGCCTTGTTCATACCACTGTTGTGACACTGATTAGATATGATGAGAATCTATGGGATCTCACAATTATTGGTCACATCCAATATTAAGATCACATAACAGGGCCGGGCGCGGTGGCTCACACTTGTAATCCCAGCACTTTGGGAGGCCGAGGCGGGCGGATCACGAGGTCAGGAGATCGAGACCACGGTGAAACCCCGTCTCTACTAAAAAATACAAAAAATTAGCTGGGCGTGATGGCGGGCGCCTGTGGTCCCAGCCACTCGGAGAGGCTGAGGCAGGAGAATGGCGTGAACCCGGGAGGCGGAGCTTGAACAGTGAGCCGAGGTTGCACCACTGCACTCCAGCCGGGGCAACAGAGAGAGACTCTGTCTCAAAAAAAAAAAAAAGATCACATAACAGTAGGCTGTAAAACAATGTTAGCGTATCCTCTCAAATTGTAAACTAGTAGTGTCTTTTAAATTTTGTTTTATTTGCATAGACATACCAAGGGAAAAAGAAGTATCTCCTCTTTTTCTCTGAGATGGGGCTCCCCTGCTGAGGGGGGATTAAAATTTAACAGTCTTTAAAAAAATGTTCCAGGGACTGTGTGGGTCTCTGCTTAGGAGAGCTCAGTCCTATAATGAGAAACTAGGAGGAACTTTGTGCTTCCAGAGTTGCAGGGACTGAGTGCCCCACTGGGAGACGATGGGTGGACAGACACCCCAAGACTGGTGAGAGGACAGAAGTCTTGTGCTCACACAGGGTGGAGAGGAGGCATGACCCCAGGTAGTGGGTGCTGGGGTGAGTAATTATGCTGTGGCTTTGGAATAGCAGCAGAAGTCTTTGGGGCTCAGTCGACAGTCAGCAGAGGGTGACCTCTGCTGTGAGGGGTCCTCCTGCCATCTTGGGTGGGGTGTCCACAGATGGTGAAGGACTGCTGTCCAGTGGCTGCAGAGTCTTTATGTGGTGGTACCACTGTAATAGCAGTGACCATCCTGCAGCAGGGACCATGTCAGCCCCTTTCCCCAGAAGCACGATAGCCCAGGGTTCTGAATGGATCCAATAGAAGGCATAGGATGGAGCCGCAGAATGGCTGACACTGGCCTTATCAGGCTCAGCCAGGTTTAGATATGATTTAGATGAAGAAACGTGATGTCTCTGGTACCCAAATACTATGGAGCTGTTAACACACAACCCGTGTATGCATACATGCCTCCTGAAGCAAACCACACTACACATACATCAACATAGTAGCACTGGTTTCTCTGGGTAGAGGAATCGGGGGAGATTTTAGTTTTAGTTGTAATTTTCCTACTTTATTTCTTTTCCAAAATCTCTAGAACAAGTGTTCCAAAATCTCTAGAATGTATACAATTTATAATCCAGAAAAGTAATTCTAATAAGCCAGCTGATGATTTAAAAGAAAATCTACAGTGATTAAGACATTCGGCATAACAAGAATTATGTCTTATTGTCTATTGCACCTCTTTGTCCCAGCATAAAACAATGGCTGTTATTTTTGAGAACCAGGGCACTGTGCTAGGCATTTTATGGTAATTATCTTAACTCATCTTTCAACAATAAGATAGGTACTATCATTATCCCCCTTTTAAAACGAGGAAAATTATAAAAACATTCTTGAAAGAGCTAAAATAAGATGTGAAGAAATAGACAGTCAAAAGATCTTGGAGACATTCATAACCTTGCACATAGCAAAGGTTGGCTGAATTGTTCTGTAAAGAGCCAGATGAAAACTATTTTAAGCTATGCAAGCCATAGGGTCTCTATGACAACTACTCAGCTCTGCCAGGCAGAAGCAGCCATTGACAATATGTAAATGAATCAGTGTGCTGTGTTGCAATAAAACTTTATTTGTGAAAACTGATGATGGGCTAGAGTTGGCTCATGGGCCACAGTTTGCTGACCTTGCTATAGAGAAAGACAATGTCATAATATAAAACTTTCTGAAGTGACACTTGATTACAGCAATTTTAATCAGGGATTTAAGATATTATTTAACCTCTAGGAGGGGAAGCCTTTTAAAGCAAGACCGGGCTGGGCGTGGTGGCTCATGCCTGTAATCCCAGCACTTTGGGAGGCCGAGGCGGGCTGATCACAAGGTTAGGGGTTCGAGACCGGCCTGGCCAACATAGTGAAACCCCATCTTTACTAAAAATATGAAAAATTAGCTGGGCGTGGTAGTGGGCGCCTGTAATCTCAGCTACTCAGGAGGCTGAAGCAGGAGAATTGCTTGAACCCAGGAGGCATAGATTGCAGTGAGCCAAGATCGCGCCATTGCACTCCAGCCTGGGCAACAGTATGAGACTCTGTCTCAAAAAAAAAAAGCAAGACAGAAAACCAGAAAGTCTTAAGGGAAAAGTCTGACGAATCTGACTACATAAAAAAATCTGATCATTTTGCATGGCAAAAGACAACACAAAAATATTGACAGACATGATGAGACTAGAGAAAATATTTGAAACACATGACAGGGGATTAATATCTCTAATATTGAGAACCTCTGAGAAATCATTAAGCAGGAAAAAGTTGAAAATTAGGTAATTTGCTGAAGTTGAAATGAAAACGTTTGTCAAACATTTAAATATATGCCCAATATCACTAGTACTGCGGAGAATGTTTATTACAACAATAATGAGACTCAATTGTTTGCCGATCAGGTTGACAAAAAATAAAAATACTAAAAATACTGATGACGGTTAGTGCTAGTAAAGGTGAGAGGACAGTGATGTCTCACCAGATGCTGGTTGAGTCTGAACTGTCGTGTGCTCTGGAAAAATGACCTGGTAGAAAAGGCTAAGTAACTCTTACCCAAAATGCTTCAGATCAGAAGTGTTTCAGATTTTGGAATAATTGCATATACATAATGAGATATCTTGGGAGTTGGATCCAAGTCTAAGCACAAAATTCATTTACGCTGTATATATACATTATAGCCTGAAGGTAAATCTATGCAATATTTTAAATAAGTTTGTGCATGAAACAAAGTTTGTGTTAAGCACTTACGTGTGGAATTTTCCACTTGTGACATCATATCAGTGTCCAGAAATTGTGGATTTGTTTTTTTGAGTTGAGGTCTTGCTGTGTTGCCCAGGCTGGAGTACAATGGCACAATCATAGCTCACTGCAGCCTTGACCTCCTGGGCTCAAGCCATTCTCCCACTTCAGCCTCCCAAGTAGCTGGGATTACAAGTTCGTACAACCATGCTAAAATTTTGGATTTTGGAGCATTTTGGATTTTGAATTTTCAGATTAGAGATGATCAACCTATACCTATTAAAATTTAAAAAGGTAAGTTTGAAATGATAAATTATCTAGAAATTAAGGAAAAGAAAAATATTTCGTATCAAAACCTATGAGGTTTGGTCAAAACTACTCTGAGAAGAGCTCATAGCTTTAAAAATAATGTTAGTACTTCTAAAAACTTAGTGCTTCATTTCTATTTAATATGTATTGCAGTGAAGATTGTTTGACCCTTGTGACATCAGGGAGGTCGTTGCTTCCCAGCTGTGATGAGTGTGGGGCTTCCCTCTCTGCCCTGGGGGCATTTCTTCTGAGTTCTCCTTCATTATCCCTCATGCCCACTCCAGGGCTTCCTTTATTTTGGGGCGCATTGTCCCGTTCCTATGTAGCCATGTTTGTGGGGTTGGCTCATGGCGATGGGACAGGGTAGAGGTCATGCCTCTCCTCGGATGCATTCAAGGGTGCAGCTGTGAACAGTCACTTCTGGGCTCATGAACAGCCGTGGTATGTGTCAATCACTCTAGAAATATTGTGACACATAGAAAGGTCCTATAAATGTCTAAACTGAAAGTTAGTACTCAAAGGACCAGAAGTGAGGGTGGAGTCAGGGATGGGGTGGGGAAAAATGACTTCTTAAGGTCCCTAAAGCCCTTTGCTTCAAGGTCAAGGCATGATTTATTACAATAAAGAAGTATAGTTCATCCACCTCCATATCAGGAAACTTCCAAATCAGAAGGGTGACTACCTCTCTGTGAACCCAGGCTAGAAGCTGCAGAAAATATATGTGATGATTTTGTATTGTGCCTTCCTCTCTCTTCAAAGATGAACACACATCTGTTGACTCCTTAGCCCACCCATCGATCCGCAGCAGAAAGGCGCCTGTGACTGCTGCTAAGCAATCTCCCACAACCCACCAAATGCGCCACAGGGCCCAAATCAAACAGAGCGCCTGTCTGACTCGGATTCAACGGAGTGAGAAATGAGAAGGGAATTTTCTCTATGTGGCTCCGTCTCTAGCGATGTCACTAAGCAAAAAAAAAAAAAAAAAAGAGGGATGGTGGGAAACTGCGATGGAAGAAAAACTTGGAAGCCTGATCTGGACACACAGGAGATGCTTATCGGGGCTTCTTTTGTGGGAAAAGCGTTCCCTTGCATCTCCGCTTGTCTCCCCAAATCACACATGGGTGCTATGCTGCCATCTCAGAATCGGGGGGAGGAAGCTCAGGCCTTGCATGAAATACTTCCATTCATTTCTTATGACAACTTATTACCCTGCTCCTCCACCTGAGCATGCAGGGGCCCAGTTCTACCTCCGAGAGAGATCGGGCCAGGCTCTGTCCTGGCCAGCTCTGGTCCAGTGTGCTCCAGCTGCTGGTGCCTCCCCTGCCCGCAGCCCAGGCCTCCCTGTCCCGGGGAAGGCCCCCGGCTTTCAGGACGCCACTTCGACAGCACTGCAGGAGGAGGCCAAGGTGGAGACGGTGGACATTAAATCCTTCTTTATGTTTGCCCTGAGTTTGGGGGGAAATATTTATCACTGAAGCATTAAAAAGTGGGCTCCTCTGTGTCATGCATGTCACGAGCTCTGTTCTGCAGTGCCCCTCAGGTGCCCGTGAGCCTCCTCCTGGAGACATCCGCTGCAGGCGCTGGGTGGCTGGTGATTTCCATCCCACCAGCAATCTAAAACCTGTAAACACTGACGGCAGTCGGCCCAGGGGTGTGAGAAACTCGCAAATGAACAACAAATGCAGGGAGAGAAAAGCCAGACCAAATGGACTGATGTTTTTCACAACCACGGAGGGGTTTAATCCCCTGTCCCAAACCGTATGGCACACTCCACACCAGCCGGCGAGGGCGGGGGTGACTTGGCGGCGGACCGTGGAAGCAGAAACGCAAGGCATTTTGTTTTCTTGTGTGAGCTCTTTTTCCCTTTAAATATTTACTTTTTGTGTTTTGCCAGGATGCAGTTTCCATCCCATATGCACAACAGGCTGCCTTTGCAAATGGGGGCCTGGCTTGGGGACCTGTAATAGGATACTGATTCTTTCACGTCGTCGAGGGCTGCTCTTCCCACCTCCCAGGGTGATGGCGAGCAAAACCCGCTGCAGATTTAGTGTGTAGGTCTGGTGACTCCGGAGAAAGGGTAGGTGGTCTTGATCCCTGTCTGTCTTTTCCTCAGGTGCCCCGTTGGCAGGACCCCAGACCCACATCCACCGGGTTAAGTGAGCCCCTGGTGGGAAACGCCGACCTTGCCAGGAGGTAGATGTCCCATCCGCCTTGTTGGGCCTGAGGCTGTGGGTGGGCAGGGAAATAGCCAACCACGCAGGAGAGGGGAGTCTCTGGCTTGGAGTCAGCCGATGGGGCATCCTTCACAAACTTTCCACCCACAGGAGAGGCAGACCGGGAACAAGGGTGGCAAGAGGGGTGGGTGGGCCAAGGGAGAGCAGCTGGAAGAGGGGATGGGGGTGCTGGCAAATTCCCAAGGGAAACAGAAATGTACCATACCAACATAAATAAATTAGTCCCGGGCCGCGAGCCATGTTTGAACCAGAATAATGTAAGCAATCAAATGCTTACTGTCTCTGATTCACTCAGCCTTCCAAACACATTACTTAACAGAAAATGGAAGGGTTTGTCATAAAGATGTGTAGTAGTTGCACAATGCTGGCCACGTGGTTAGGGGCGGGCTTGGAGCTGACAAATACAGATGTCCTGAACTAAAAATACACAGCCCTGGCATTTTAAAAATGGTTATGAGAGATGAGGGCTGGAAGAAACATCCTGGTATTCTCAGGACGTCTCTGAAGGGTCCCATTTGTTCCACATGCAGCCAGAGGAGAAGCAAAATTCCAGAGGTGCCAGGCAGAGGACACACTTGTCACCATGGGGAGACACTGATATTATTGTCCTTATTTTCTAGGGCAGGGCTGCTTTTTTTTTTTTCTGAGGTAGGGTCTTTCTCTGTCAACCAGGCTGCAGTGCAGTGGGGTGATAATGGTTCACTGCGGCCTCGACCACCTGGGCTCAAGTGATCCTCCCACCTCAGCCTCCCCGGTAGCTGGGACTACAGGAAGGGGCCGCCATGCAGGGCTAATTTTTTGTACTTTTTGTATACACAGGTTTCCTCATCTTGCCCAGGCTGATCTTCAGCTCCTGGGCTCAAGCAATCTGCCTGCCTGGGCCTCCCAAAGTGCTGGGATTACAGGCGTGAGCCGCCGTGCCCGAGGATTTCTTAAACTGTAGTGTGCATGGGTATATAAGGACAGGTTTGTGAATCTGAATCCCAGAGATTCTGATTCAGTAGTCTGGGTGGGACCTGAAAATTTAAGTTTTTATAAGCTCCCAGGCAATGCTGGTGCTCCTGGCCCATGAACCACGTTTCAAATCGTACTGTCCTCAATGAGCGACACTCATGACACCTGTCACGTTATTCAACCTGGGTAGCTGGATCCTCTGTGCCAGCTTTCCCGCCAATACCATAATGCTTCTTACTCCTCGTGTTCTGATGGCTAGCCATGATGCTAAAGTCAGCTGAGCCTGGACTTGTCCTCACCATCCTTCCTGACATAGTCCTCTTGGCAGCCACCATCAGCCAGAGCTGGCATTCAGATGAAGACTACTTGTCTACTTTGAGTTGGTATAATGGGAACTGGTCTAATAGTTAGAGAATCTAGGCCATTAAATAGTGTGGGGACATAGGATGAGGTTTTTAACCTTGCTGTATTTGTTCCCTCACCTGTAATGAGAGGGCTGGATTGCACGCACAGTTCTCAACTGGGATAATCCTGAGAGTCATATTGTATTAGTCAATATGTTAGCTCAGGCTGCCATAACAGAGTGGCTTAAACAACAGGAATTTACTTCCCACAGTTCTGGGGGCTGGAAGTCCAAGATCAAAGTGCTGGCTGATTTGGTACCTGGTGAGTGCCTGCCCCCGGCTTGCACGTGACTGTCTTCTCCCTGTGTGGGTTCTGGAGGCTGGAAGTCTGAGATCAAGGTGTCCGCAGGTTTGAATTCTCCCGAGGCCCATCTCCTTGGCTTTCAGACAGCCGCCTTCTGGCTCTGTGCTCACGTGGTCATCTCTGTGTTGCCTGTGTCTGGTGTCTTTACTTATAAGGGCACGAATCCCATCATGAGAGCCCCACCCTCATGCCCCCTTCTAAACCTAATTACCACCCAAAGGCCTCACCTCCCAATACCATCACACTAGGGGAAGGTTTGAACATATGAATGGGGGAGACAGGCACACAATTCAGTTCATAACACCTATGAACAGCTTGCTCTAAAGCACAGCTTCCTGTGTCCTTGCTCTAGAGATTCTGATCCAGGTCCTTTGGGTGGGATCTGGGAATTTCTATTTTCCTCTGGTGCCCCATGTGATTCTCAGCCTCAGGCAGGTCGGAGAGGCTCTGGGTGAGTTGATGTCTGAGTTCCTCAGTTCCTGGGCAGTGAGTAAGCTGTGGGATCCTCCAGACCCCCAACAGTGGCTTGTCACATCTCTGCATGAGCACTTAGCCCACACCTCTCTGTAACACTCGGCAGAGCGTGGGAAGGAGGGACTGCAACTTATCCCTCTGCAGATCTGTAACCCAGCACTGGGTGACTGTGCTGGAGCAAGGCACACAGTAGGCACATCACTGATGTGTACCGAGGGCCTCGCCTAGGACCCCTTCTAACTTCAAAACTCTTTAAAATGTGTAAATCTTGTTCGACGAGCTCTCAAAGGGGTTTCTGATGTTATTTAGGGAAAGGCAGTGCAGCTGCTTTTGTTTTTACTGTCCGGGAGGCTTAAACAACAGCAAGCACATTTACATTGCCCTCGTCTCCCTGAGCAGCAGAAAGTGAAACAACTTGAGCTGTGACTAGAAAATGAATATAAACAAGCACAAAGAACAGCCCCGCCTCTGCCAGCCCTCTGGCCAGCCGCCGCTTTCTCCCATTCCTGCTGACTGCAAGGCACTGGTAAGAGCAAGTGATAACTGAGGCTTCTTAGGACAATATAATGCAAGAGAAACACGTTTCCACATTCCTTTCATTCTCTTATTCCCACGAAGAATAATCAAGTGAGGAAAGAGAAGACAATGTGGAAAGAGTTTTCTTTATTAAAAGCAGGGCTAAGAGGAAGAAATGCAAAGCAGGTGAACTGATGTATAGCAAATATAAACCCTTCTGAAAAAATCAGAATGTGATGTCACTACTCACCTATTAGGGAAGCTAGCATTTAAAAAAGGTGACAGTATCAGCTACTGGTGATGATGTAGAAAAAGTGGATCTCTCTCATGTTGCTGGTGGGAGTGTAAAATAGGATAAGCATTCTGGAAAATTGTTGTAAAACTAAACATGCCATATGGCCCAATGACCACACTCCTGGGCATTTATCCCAGAGAAATTAAAATTTATGTCCACGGAAACTCACGTACAAGAATGTTTAAATTAGCTTTATTTGTAACAACCACAAATGGTAAGCAACCCAAATGTTGTTTAGTGAATGAATGGTTAAACAAACTGGAATATCCTCACCATGGAATACTTCTCAGCAAGAAAAAAGCACCATCAATGCACACAGCAACTGGGATGGATCTCTCAGGAATCACGCTGAGTGCAAAAGACAACTTCAAAAAGTTTCATACTGCATGATTTTATTTATTTATTTTTTTCAGACAGTTTCACTCTGTCTCCCAGGCTAGAGTGCAGTGGTGCAATCTCGGCTCACTGCAACATCGGCCCCCTGGGTTCAAGCAATTCTTGTGCCTCACCCTCCTGAGTAGCTGGGATTACAGGCATGAGCCACCACACCCAGCTGATTTTTGTATTTTTAGTAGAAATGGGGTTTCGCCATGTTGGCCAGGCTGGTCTCAAACTCCTGACCTCAAATGATCTGCCTGTCTTGGCCTCCTAAAGTGCTGGGATTACAGGCATGAGCCACCATGCCTGGCCTGCAGGATTTGATTTTATATAGAGACAGGGTCTTGTCTGTTGCCCAGGCTGGAGTGCGGTGGCACAATCGTGCCTCACTGCAGCTTCAAACCACTGGGCTCAAGGGATCCTCTTGCCTCAGCTTCCTGAATAGCTGAGACTCTATTTTTATTTTATACTAAATAAAAATTTATTTTTATTTAGTATAAAATATATTATACTAAATAAAAATATATTTTTATTTTATACTAAATAAAAATATATTTTTATTTTATACTAAATAAAAATATATTTTTATAGAGGTGGGGTCTGTCTGTGTTGCCCAGTCTGGTCTCAAATTCCTGAGCTCAAGTGATCCTTCCACTTCAGCCTTCCAAGTAGCTGAGATTACAGGTGCAAGCCACTGCACCTGGCAATAATTTTACAATGACAAAACCGTAGAGATGAAGAACAAGTTGTGGTTTCCAAGGGTTAAGGTGGTGGTGGTAGGAAAATGGGGAGAGACAAGTGTGGCTATAAAGAGGCAGCATAAGGATCTTTGTGATGGTGATCCTGCAATTTTGGGTCTGGGTATATACTCCAGAAAAGCGAAAGCAGGAACTCCAATGGATATTTGTACACCCATAGCAGCATTATTCACAATAACCAAAAAGGGAAACGACCTAAATGTCCATCAGTGGATGACTAGATGAGCAAAACGTAGCATGTGCACACAATGAAACATCATTCAACCTTAAAACAGAATGAAATTCTGACACACACTGCAGCATAGATGACCCTGGAAGACATGCTAAGGAGACAGGCTGGACATGAAAGCTTCAATATTCCATAATTCTGCTACCTGAGGTCCCTAGAATAGTCAAATTCGCAGCAGCCGAAGGCCGAGCAGTGATGAGTAGGGCCTGGGGACAGAGTAACCGGGAGCTTGTGTCAAATGGGGGCAGAGTTTCAGTTTGGGGTGATAAAAAATCCTAGAGATGACTGGTGGTCATGGTTGCACAAAGATGTGAATGAGGTTAATATCACTAAACTGTGCACTTAAAAATTGTTAAAATGGTAAATTTATATTATGGATATTTTACCACAATTAAAAACAAAGCCTTACTAGAGGTAAATAGGGTCACACACACAAAAAAGGCAAACATTGTCAAATACTTCCTCTCACTCACCGTATTTTTTCTTTCGGCTCCAAAGACGAGTCGGTTTTACCACACATTTAAGTAAAATAATAACAGAAGGATGAATAGAAAACTGAAATAGTGCCAAGCAATGATTAGAAAAGTTAAACTTTCAGCTTGGTATTTGCAGCTCTGTGCATTTCAACCTAAAGTCACAATTCCTGTTGTATTTACTTCTCTGGCTTCATGGAACTCAATCTGATGAGGCTACTGTGGTGTTTTGAATGCACCTTATTCTTTCCCGACTCACACCATTTGTCCTCCCTCGAATGACCTCTGTTCTCTTTTTCTTCTCCACCTGTCCAAATAGTACCGTCCTCCAGATTTCAGCTCAAATTCCACCTTCCCCAAGACAGTAATTCGGTGATTTCTCTCCCTCCTCTACTCACCGGTTTTACTTCTTGTCCAGATCCGTGTTTCAGAATATGCATTTTTTTTGGTTAGATTTACAACTGCAGCTTTCACATTCCTCCAATTAGTGTGTAATATCCTCAAGGCACAAAACAAGTTGTCGATCTCTTTGTAGCCACCAAATAAGTCAGTGCTGTGAATTTCAGAGTGGGTACCTGGTAAACTTCTAGAGCCGATTAAACAGAAGTTTTCATCCATTTCCCTATTCAATTCTGAAACATTTGGGAAAAATAATATAAATGAGAGAACTTAGTGAAGACCTGGTCTATGAAGGATGGAGATACCTTAAAAATTCATGTTTATAGGCCGGACGCGGTGGCTCAGGCCTGTAATCCCAGCACTTTGGGAGGCCGAGGCGGGCAGATCACGAGGTCAGGAGATCGAGACCATTCTGGCTAACACGGTGAAACCCTGTCTCTACTAAAAATACAAAAAGATTAGCCGGGCGTGGTGGTAGGCACCTGTAGTCCCAGCTACTCAGGAGGCCGAGGCAGGAGAATGGCGTGAACCTGGGAGGCAGAGTTTCCAGTGAGCCGAGATTGCGCCACTGCACTCTGCGAGACTCCGTCTTGGAAAAAAAAAAAAAATTCATGTTTATAGGAACTTTCTGATTTCTGAGAGTAGTGAGGAAGTGCTGGGATAAGAGATTTATGCTTTATAAAATCACAGGTGGCTAAAACTGCAGGGAACCTTAGTCATTATCAATTGCAATGTCTATATCTCACAGAACAGGAAACAAATGCCCAGAAAGTCAGACATTGACCAAGAAACACACAGATGGTGCAGAATTGGGTCTAGAACCCACGTCTTCTTCTACGTTCCCACTTTCTTTTTCACTAACCACTGCTGCCTGATGGAATTATTTTGTTTATGTATGGGATATATTGTACGTAGAAATGAGAAATGTCCATTATAATTTTCTACCTATGATGAAGCACATTAAGTTAATGGTAAAAATAACCTTGAATGTTGAAATTAGTAGGTCTGTGGATGTAAACATGTTGTGCTGGCTGAGCTGAGATGCAGATGACCATTTGTGGTGTGGAAATGAAGACCACCCAAAGAGAACAAGCAAAGGCTATTTATTCAGAGCTTGCCATTGCTTGTATTTGGCAGAGACTCAAAGGCAGGCAGAGGAGTGGGAAAGCTTCATAGTGGAAACAAGCGAGAGCTTCAGGTGTGTCCTGGTAGGAGGCTGTTGGCCTGGGAAGCTGGAGGTGGGCTAACCAGAAGTGGGGCATCCTATGAGATTGGCTCAGGAGGATATTTGGCTTTCTCAGTCTGCTCCTAAGTTGGGAGTGGGGATAAAAATTAGGGAAGTTGTCAGTTATTAGTGAAGTCCTGGGCTTTTTGGGCTAGTTGTTACAGAGGTTATTGTTTGGCCTCTTGGACCAGTTGCCAGAGATAGTGGTCTGACATGTAGATTGTCGCTGGCTTTCTGGGCTGGTTCCTATAGGTCATGGGTTGGTTTCCTGGTCTGGTTGCTGCAGATGGTGGGTCAGAGTTTTCATTCAGTCTGAGCATTGCCTGTTTGTATATTCAGTCTCTCTGTGGTTCCACTTAAGGAAATTGGCTGCTTCTTGTTCTGTGAATGAGCGTCACCCTCCTTAACCTGCCTTTTGTAAGTCATGAGGCCCAGACTGAATTGAAGGGGCACGTTCGGGAGTCAAGTATGCTTTCCTGCCTGCTTGTCCTCAGGGAGCAGATCCTCTGCTGTATACGATTTCCCCACAAGCCTTTTAAAAACCATTGCCCTTCTCATTTTAATCCCCTGCTAAAAAAATGTGCACTACCTCTGGCCTGGGTCCAACCCTCCTGTCCACCCTTTGGTCCTCTGTGGCCTGTGTCTGCCGCACTCACCCAATGTTCCTTTCCTCCTTCATGCTTGGGGTGGAAACTTGGCTTCCCCAGGCAGATCCTGACTCCTCTGCCCTTCCCTCCGTGGCTTCCCACTTCCTAAAATGCCTTCGCCTCTCTTCTCCAAATCCTGCCCGTCATTCAAGCTCCAGTCTGGAACCCGCCTCCTGTAGGAAGCATTTCCTCACAACTCCAGTGCATGTGAAAGTCTCCCTTTCCTGAACCCCGAGGGGCTGAACTTGCATTCCTCACTTGGGGTTTCCAAAGGCTTTGCATCGGAGATGCACCTGGGGAAGCATGTTGGAAATGCAGAGTACTGGATCCCACCGTTAAAGATGCTGGCTTGTTAGGAGTAGGTCGGGCAAGTCATATTTGGACTTGCAGAGAAGACAGGTGAGAGTGATTTTGTTCAAAAGTAACCAACATGAACAAAGGCATGGAGGTGGGAGAGTGTGCCCGTGTGTATGAGTGCGTGTGTTTACTGCAAAGGAGGGAAAATTGTGAAAGACTGTGAAACGGACCAAAATGATAACTGGATTTCCCTCCTGCACTGTGGAAGGAGCTACTTGTATCTGTGATTTATGTACGTCTCTGTTCTTTGGTTTCTCCTTTGAACCAGTTCTAACATATTCCTTGTTCTCAAATTAATTAAATAAAAATATTTGGCACAAGTCCATTTTCTACTTCTAGAGTCACAGTTACCTCTTTTAAAAAATTCTGTCTGTTACGCACACACACACACACACACACATGCATACACGCACACAGACACCATACACACGCACGTTTGTAAGCCCTGCCGGGCTCAGCCAACTCACCCTGAGAAAATGGTTAGCTCGGTGAGAAAGACTGCGATCTGCTGAAAGGCCAAACAATGCAACATGAATTTTATTAGGTAGTTTGCCTTTAAGATGGTCCTTCAAAGTATTGGAATCACCATTTTATAGTTATTCATCCCTCTAAGACACCATTGAGCAAGAATGCATAGGCAGCATTGCTGTTGGCTTTTTCTGTACATCTCTGGGAACTTGCCTCTGGGATTCTCAAACTGCCATACAAGGTAGAGCTGAGTAAGCTTTTCCGTCTTTTCACGGCTGGTTCAGCAACAAATGCTGTTGGCTGCTTTGAGTGCTTTGAGGTTCCTCACAGACTGTCTTGACTCTCTCTTTTTTTTTTCAGACAAAGTCTCACTGTATCACCCAGGCTGGAGTGTAGTGGCACAATCGTGGCTCATTGCAACCTCTGCCTCCCAGGTTCAAGTGATCCTCTCACCTTAGCCTCCCGAGTAGCTAATTTTTGTATTTTTTGTAGAGATGGGATTTCGCCATGTTGCCCAGGCTGGTCTCGAACTCCTGGGCTCAAGTGATCTCTGCCTGCCTTGGCCTCCCAAAGCTCTGGAATTACACACAGGAGCCACTGTGCCTGGTCTGTCTTGACTTTTTCATCTGTAGGGGGCCAGAGAGAGAGAGAGAGAGAGAGAGAGTTGGCCTCGGGAGCCCACAGGCCTGTGCCTCCCCTGCTGTGTTATGTCTTCCACTGTGTTCTAGTGGGCCAGGGTGCCAGAGCCACTGAGCCATCCTGAGGCCAGCAGCACCCCTGCCCAGCCACATGCACACCAAAGACACCCACCCCTCCCGGGTCAGGGCTGCTTCATTCTGTTTCTGGTCCTTGTTTTAAAACCATGAAGCAAAGGGTCCAGGTGCTTCCTGTGCCTTTTGCTTTGCAAATTTCCACTGACATAGGCTCTCTCCTTGACCATACTTTAGTTGGGCTCCCTGATCCCTCTTCTCAGTGAGGCCTCATCCTTGAGTCCTGCCTTCAACCTGCCTTGCCCAGTTGTTGCAATGATCCTGCTAAGTCAGTTTGGTGAGAATTCTACCACCCTCGATGCCTGATCATTCTTAAGGAATTTGATAACTGCTCAAATTCCTCATCCCCTACCTTTGGAATCTGATTGCCCTTGCCTGCCTTCAGCAAGAATCCTGTTAAGTCAGCAGAGCAACAATTCTCTTAGTACTTTTCCACCCACTGACCTCTCACTCTGCTCATCAGCTGTAAATCCCCAGCTCTCTTCCTTGCCTTTGGAGTTGAGCCCCATCTCTTTCCCCCATTTGATAGTCTTGACATCTATGGAAATCATCCTGAATCAAATCTTCCTTATATTTTACCAAGTGTGAGAATAATTTTTTAACACCAGTAGGGTCTGAGTTCAAAGAGTTGACTGCCTAGGCCATTTGGACCCCTATGGAAAGCCGACTTGAGCTGACTGGGGCCACATCCTGCTTTCTGAGACCCACCCAGACCAAATCACCATCATTTGGTCTTTCAAGGCATCCTGTGGTGTGTTGTTAAGGGAATCCTTCCAGTCTGCCCTCCTGGAAGAGAACCACCCATTCCCCTTCTGCCTGGAAAACCTCTCTATGTGTAGACCGTTGTTTCAATTGCTGGAACATCCTGGACTTAAAGATCAAGGGAGATTTTGACCTCCAGGCTGGTGATCTCGGGCTTGGCTGAATGCTAAGCAGCCAGACCTCATGCACCATCTTCCAGCCCAGACTCCACATGCCATCTTCTAACCCAGACCCATGTGCCGTCTTCCTACCCAGACCCCACACGCCATCTTCCTATTCAGACCCCACACGCCATCTTCCTATTCAGACCCCACGTGCCATCTTTCTATCCACTTCTCTGTGGGTAGAAGGGGTCTGATGACTTTGTAACCCACCTGACAGGACCCCTTCGGGAGGCATCTGATTCTTTAGAGGGAAGGAATTCTACATGCTTGGGACATTCCCCCCCACCGCCCTTAATTTGCTCAGCCTCACAGAATCCAAACAGAAGTTAACCCCCAAGATGTGCAACGACAAAAGGGGTGAGGAAATGGGCCTGAGCGGCTGAAACAACAAACCCTTTTCCTAAAGGGCAAAGAATGATTTCCTATGTTAGAAAGAATTTACAACCTTGGCTGCTTTCCTTTCTTATTTCTTTTTTCCAGCTTCCTCCTTCTCCCGCAATAAAGGAGACCCGTTTGTCCCAGAGCCCCTTCTTTTTGATGAGAGTCCGACTCTGGGAGAGGGATTGGGCTTCAAGGAACACATAAAAGTAAGTAGTAAAAAACAAAACACAACACACAACGCAATGCCACCCGCAGTCACCTCTGACGGGCAGGACCTTCTGGGGCTGGGTCCATCTGCATTGTGATGAGAGCAGTTTGTGAGTGATGTCAGCCTAATTAGGCAGGCTAATGTCTGGTTTCCTGGAGCGGGCTTTTGTGAAGTAATTGGCTGCCTTGGGGTCAAAATGCAGTAATTATAGGTCTTTAAAAAAAAAAAAAAAACTAAATGAGATAAACAGCCTTTGAATTCTTCAAGCAAGTAAGCCAATCACACCAAGAGACTTCTCTTTGTGCCCAGAGCTGCAATGGGTATTTTGACAGGTGATTTCAATACCATGTAGCTATTTATTTATTCTGGGTTTGGGACATAAACACAAACATCTTGGCCTACAATTCTACACGTTCACCAAATGCATGGGGATTGCATGGCAGAGGGTCTGCTTCCAGCACTGAAATTGGAGAATAAGATCAGCAGGTATTTTGAGCTAAAGCAGAAATTCCACCACAATTTTAAAGCTAACAGAAGAGAATTATCCATGTAAACCAGCTCCCTTTCTTCCAGTTGTTTGCTTATTTTCTTTGTAAAAATCAACAACAGGAGAGTCTGGAAGGCTATGGAAAGCTAATAAAGTTTGGAAACATCATTTTGATCTCAGGAGGCGTGGAGACTGGATCAAAGCTGAGCAGGATGTGAGCCTATTTTTACCAGTCCTGGCTGAGGTGAGAGTGGCTGACCCCACAGTTGTGAAGACCTGGAGATAGGAAGTGGAGAAATGTTTTATAGATGAAATAAGCCCTATTTCCGGGATTTCGTTGCCTTCTGGGGTCTCAGTCCCTCCCACTGCATCACAAGCTGGCTAACCCTGGAAACCCCACACTCAACCCCAAACTGTGTGTGCAGAGCCCAAGGCCCACTGCAGAGCTTCTACATCATAATCTGCATTTTAACACAATCCCCAGGGATTCCTATGCTTATTCACATAAACTACTTTGTGATGGGGTTTGTTCCCGATACCAGTGGCCCATTTTGAGCAAGTACATTGACAAGGCAGTAGTATGAGGGCAAAATGGAAGTACTAGGGTGACAGCCTACTCCATTTTGATCTTTTAGAAGAGTGATTTGCAGATAATCATAGCCCACTTTTCTTAATGGTGAAACTTCTGTTGGTTGTTTGTGGGAATTTGAGCACGTCCTCCTCTCCCTCACTGCTCCACCCAGGACACCTGACACCCAAGCGTGAAGGGTACAGGTTGGCTCTATCGCTGTCTCTGTAGATGTGGCAGTAGATGTAGCCTGACATTATAGATCAATCACCATGCATCAATTACCATCACTCCTCCCTAAACAAATTAAAAAAAATAGATATCTCTTAGCACTGACCATGCATATGGAAGTCTGGTAATTAACAGCTCGACTTGGGTCTGCATCTCAGCATTACCACAACCTTAATGATTTACCTACCATGCTAGGCCTCCCTTATTATCTAATTTAATCCCAATACACCACCATGTCTCTAAGAGGACAGGACCTACCCTAGCTTTCATGGGGCTTCCCATTTTATGGAGAAGACAGACAACAGAAAATTCATTGCAAGTCTGATGGGTTTTACAGAAGGTTGCAATGGGAACATATCCGAGGGGGGATCAAAGGCTTCCCAAATAAGTCATGTTTAAAGTTGCAACTGAGAACTCCCGGGACAGGGTTTTCGTGGTGAAGCTGGAGCCAGATCAAGGTGAGCTTTGGTGAGCCATGAGGATGACGTTGGCAATGGAAAGCTGTTAAACTAGGGGAGAGAGTAATCCAATCCAATGAGGAACAACAGCAGGGCTGTGGTTTAGAGAATGGATGGCTGAGAGGTGGCCAGGGAGGGTAGGGTGGGATGATGATGGCTTAGGCTGGAGTATGAGCCATGTGATGAAGAACTATTTAGATGTGGGATCAGTGTCACTTGATTTAGCTTGGGGAGTAAGGGAAAGAAAGACTTTGACTCCAAGGTGTGAAACATATGTAGTGGTCTTTAGTGTAGACTCATCAACTTAATGAAATGTAATCAAGTATTACCAGTTATGCTGTACAGAACCCTTTCTCCAAATTTTACCACCCCTATTGTGGGCTAGGCACTCTGCAAAATGGCTTATCTACCTCTTGTCGTTAATTTTCATTGACAACCCTTTGAGGCTAGTGCTGTTAGGATTCCCATTTCACAGGTGAGGAAGGCGAGGCTTAGGAGAGTGAGGAGGAGCTACGTTAAAGCTCAGGTCTATCTGAGCATGGTCCTCGCGTCTCTGTTTCCCAAACTTATCTGATGCCAAGACTCACCTGGGACACTTGGTAAGTGTCCACACTGCCCGGTCCCCTCAGGCACCTGCTGATGTGGTGAGTCAGAGCCCCAGAATCTGTGTTTCCATAGACCTTATCACCAAGCCACTTTGGGAAGCACCGACTTACACTGCCGGGACTTGGCCACAGAAGGGGCATTTGCCTTCATCTTACCCCTCACTCTGACTAGTTTTTATACACAGAACTTATGGCAACTTGAAATTTTTCTGTATTCTTTATTGATTTATGGTTTTTCAGCCCCTCTAGAATGTAAGCGCCAAGAGGGCTGCGATCAGACCAGCTCCTGGAACATGGCAGGACCAACACCCTCATCCATGTGCCTATTCTCTTCCTGGAGGTCCTCTGGAGACTTCCTGCTCCCATTCTTGCTCCTCCTTCACCCACTTTCTATTTCCTGCGTGAAATGTAAATCTCATCCCCCATAGTCCTTAGAGCTAGACCAGCTGGCTTGGCCCATGCCTGCCCGCCCCTGCTTCCCAACTTTGTCCCTCAGCTCCAGGCTGCCACACAGTCCTCCAGGGTGTCTTCCAGTCCCTCCAAGAGATCTTCAGCTCCCCAGGGCACCTTTCTTGGAGGGGCCAGTGCCGTTTGGTGGGGCGGCGAGGTTAAAGACCACTCTTTCTGGTGACCACCCCTTTGCCCACTATCTTTCCTGGGCCTCCCCTGAGCTCCTCAAGAGAGAACCACTTGCTTAGAAGAGGCTTGGGAAGGATGTGCACGGTGGCCATGCCGCAGACCTGGGGTGGAAGGTGCAAGAAGGCGTCTTGAGCAGGAGGTCAGGAGGGCCGCTGAGCCATTTCCGAGGGGAACGGCGGGCCTTGGCTGGTCAGGGAGAGGGGAGACTGCCGGGAGGTCCCCTGCATGAGAACTCCGCGGCAGCTCCCTGGGTGGGCCAGGCCGGCACAGCCTCGCTATGTTCTGTGCAGTTGAAAGAAAGCTGCGGGGCGGAGGGGGCCTGGCTGCTCGGGCCGTGGCCATGGGCTGCGCCACACATGGCTAAAGTACACAGACTATTAGCAATCAAGGAAGGACCTCCCTGCGAGGGAAAATGACACAGGGGTTACTTCACTGTAAACATCCCAAGAACAAGCACCGGTTCCTTTTAAGGGCTGTCTTTACTTCCTTTGAGAAGTTGCAAATGCACCCATGGCGGGCTTTGGCGCTCAGTCACACGTGGGGAGGAGGGACTCCTATACACACGGTCACTCCCAATGGGAGAAAGCCCCAAATGCCATGAGGATTTGCCAGGAGTCTGCACCCTGAAATGAATTCTGCTGATGCATAGAACCAATAGCGCTTGCAACAGAAAACAGGGCTGCCTGCCGAGAAACGCAACTCCTGACAGCCAGGTGCAAACATTCTTTTCAGTTGCGTCCTCCCAGCACCTTTGTTTTACAGGTTGCTTTTAAGAGAAGAAAATGTAGTATTTGCTCCTTGCTTGTGTAAGAACAAATTGAAATCACATGGGTCATCTATCAGGCTCTCATGAGAAAAGGAGGCACAGAGACTTATCAGGTGTTTGGAACCTCAAATCCTATCCACGAATGTGAAGCCATAGCCCTCTGGGGTCTTTTCAATGAGTGGCTACAAGTCGTCTCCCTTCCTAGGAAACTTAATAACAGCATTGTTTTTTTAAGAGACAGGGTCTCAGCTGTCACCCAGGCTGGAGTACAGTGGCACAATCATAGCTCACTGTAGCCCCCAACTCCTAGGCTCAAGTGATCCTTCCACCGTAGCCTCCCAAGCAGCTAGAACTATAGGCACATGCCACCACCCTTGGCTACTTGTTTTATTTTATTTGTAGAGTTAGGGTCTTGCTCTGCTGCCCAGGCTGGTTTCAAACACCTGGCCTCAAGTGATCCTCCTGCCTTGGCCTCCCAAAGCACAGGGATTACAGCTGTGAGCCATTGTGCCTGGCCAGCAATTTTTGGAGAAAAAGATTTGTAGGTTGTATTGATGGCTATTAAACTTGTGAGTGGCAGAAGGCCCTACACTAGCTTAAATAGGAAAGGACCTTTCTGGGCTTCTGTAGCTGGGCAGTTCGGGGAACGGCTCAGGGACTCAGGTGGTAACAGTGGAAGCTAATATGTATTGAGCATGGGGCACAGATCACACAAGTCCATGCATCTAACCCTCACCAACTCATGACATAGGTTCTGTCCTCAGGCCATTTTGCAGATGGAGAAGTTGAGAAGCAAGAGTCACAGCTAGAAAGCGGCAAAGCCCAGTTGAGTCCCTAAGCCCTGCTCCGGCTCAGTTCTGAGATCTGCACCCTCTGAACTTATTCCATTTTCTCCTACTGCTTCCTGCAGGGAGAAAGGCAGTGGCTGGAAGGCCCTGCTGGACAGTCTCCTTGCCCAGCAACTCTAGGCCAAGGGCAGTCTCCCCAGTTCGCTCTGCAGAGCAGATCACAGGGCTCCACAGGAAATAGAAATGTGTCTGGGCGCTGTGACAAGTGGAGATTCTGTGGCCTAGTCACAGCATTCCAGAGATGTAGTCCACTGTTGTCAGAATCTCCAATTCTCAAGGAAAGCCAGAAAGCTGGATTTTTTAAAACAAAATTTCTGCTTTGGGAAATGTTATGCAGTCCTGACAAAATACATCTTGGAGTCACCAGTATCAACTCCTGCTCTCCAGAAGAGCCCTGGAGAGTTCAGCTTCAGCTGCTCACCCACCCCTGAAGTAGACCCGGGCCTCGGGTGTTCTGTCCCATATGGGACCTGGATCTGCTCCCTGGTAGCGGAGGGACTGTGACTGACAGCCCCACCAAGCCACCTGGTGTATGGAAGGAAAGTCCCCAAAGAAGCCATAGGGTAAACTCTAGGCCTTTTCTAGAGCCACGTATATGAATCTGTAGTCCCACAGGCCAAATCATCAGAGAAAAAATATTCCATTCACCAGTTGAAGTTGCTTATTTTTTTGAACAGTATCAAAGCAGAGATGAACACACTGGGCTGCTGTGAGCAGCAGTGCCTCTTCTCCAGCCTCCTCCAAGGAATGTGCCTTGGTCAGAAAATAGGGGACCCTCTGAGGTTGAATTGAAAGTGTGTTTTTCATTTCCTATTCACATTTCAGCCTGTCTGATGAAATAAATACAAAGGAACCAGATCCCGCCCCTTTGTGACATTTGCTAATTACACCAGAGACTTTGCTTGCAAGGCATTCCCACCTGGGCTGGGGTCTGGACTAGGATTAGCAACTTTCTGGGCCTTCCCAGTTTGGGTTCTAGCTGCATAGCCCATCTGGAAGAAAATGTGGTGTGTGTACACTTGATTCGTGGTAAACCTCAAGTTTATAATTGTTTAGTTCTCCAGGCATAAATCTTGTGACTATTCTCTCACGCTTGATAGAAACCATCATTTCGAGTGAGGGCTTGATGTTGAGGTATGCTATGTGGTGCAATGAGTTGAGTGCCAGCAGGGGACCCTTCTGACCTGAATCCTCATGCCCCCCACCCCCCGCACTTGTCACAGAACCAAATATTACACTAGTACTTGCTTTCCTCAAGTTGAATGCATTGTGCGCCTATGTTAGCTTAAATGGGTTACACGGATCAGGGATGACGGTGTATTCTTACCTATAACATGACCTGCTATGGACTGAGTCTGAACTGTTTCATGTACTACACATACCCCTTTCTTTCATAACCAATCTAATAATGGGTATTTTGGGCCCATTTTTCTCAGAGGAAGAAACTGAGTTTTCAGGGCTTGAAATGAATCTATATGTGTGTGTACACACACATATAGTTTTCTGTAAACTATGTATTCCTTATACAGTGTAAGCTCCTAACACAGGAGTATCAGGATGTTTTTGGCTACAGCTAATATAAACCCCCAACTCCAAATGACAAGAAAACATCGAATATAAGCATAAGTCCAGACGTTGGAAGGCTCTGAGGCTGGTTAATTTCACATCTCAAATGACACCCTTGGGAACCCAGTTTCGTTCTTTCTGTTTGCCATCCTTGGCAGTATCTGTGTCCCACACAGATACGCCCTCATCCAGTGTGAGGCAGGTGGCCCAAGTGTGTTCTTGGGTGCCCAATTCCCTATTTCACACTTGATGTTCAACATTCTGCACCTCGGCCTTTCTGATTTTTGGTACCAGTGACATCAGTAATACCCATTTTCTTCCAATTAACAAGGAAGTTGAGAAGAGTTCTTAGCTTATGTTTTAGACAGGATGCGTGGATCACTCAGAGCTGTGAACCAGTGAGAATTTTCTCCATTGAAAGTGGCTCAAGTCGCGTGTCCTCATTTCTGGCTTCTGTTCTCTGTATTGATAGAGAACTTGGATTTGGAAATCTGGTTCCACCACTTACAAGCTGTGTCTTTGTGCCTCAGTTTGTGCATCTGTTTAATGGGGATCTCATTAGAACCTGACTCTAAAGGTTGCTGTAAGGATTAAGTAATTTAATACAGGGGAAATCCTTAGTACAGGGCCTGACCTGTCGTAAATTATTAATGTTATTATCTAAGCTTCCTGCTGCTGCAGGGGACATGGAGGAAAACGCTCTGACATGACATCTGTACAACTTGTGTTCCAAAGGAAAAGAGAAGGCTACTCCTCCACCTCTGATCCCAGGGGAGGACTCCATGGGCCTGGCTTGTGTGTGGCACCCTCCTGCCAAGGCTAGGCCCTATGGCAAGGCCCTGTGAGGAATGTGCTGAGCAGATAATACTCCAAGTGACCCACAACCACTTGGTTTCTTTTTGAATCCAGAGGAGTTTTCATTTTGACTGGATTTGTTGAACATATTACATACCATGTTAGCTGCTGTGGTTCTAACAAATATTTGGGTCACGATGTAATCCTTTATTCTCAACTCTAGGGTGCAATCACATGTCTGACGATTCTCTCTGTATTTGATAGAATTTATATTGCTAAAAATGAAATTTTGGAGGGGCAAATAACGCCTTCAGCTTTAACAGACATTTAAAAAAACTGTTGTATTTTTTGTTATATAAGCATTACATATGAATAAAATTATGTGCAGATCTGAAATAACGCAGGCAGCAAAAGTGTGTCCCACTAGGGTAATGTTAATAATGTGCATTGCTTAGAAAGCACATGAAATACTTATATCAAAATGACCACCTTAGACTGTCCTGCGTCCTCTCCCACAATGCCATGGGCTCCTCCCAGCACTGAACTTCTCCCACAATGCCGTGGTTTCCTCCCAGCCCCGAGCTCCTCCTAAAATGCCGGGGCTCCTCCCCAGACCCTGAGCTTCTTCCACAATGCCAGGGCTCCTCCCCAGACCCCAAGCTTCTCCCACAATGCCGGGGCTCCTCCTGAGACCCGAGCTTCTCCCACAATGCCAGCGAGCTCCTCCCCAGATGCTGACCTTCTCCCACAGTGCTGTGGGCTCCTCCCCAGCCCCTGAGCTTCTCCCACAATGCCGAGGTTTCCTCCTCAGGCCTGAGCTCACCACAGGGCTTTACCTGTACCACCAGATTCTAGGATCTTCAGGGGTAAAGAGGGAGCTTTTTTCACCTTTCTATCCCCAGCCCCCTCTGCAGTGACAGGAACACAGTAAGTGCTCTGTAGCTGCTTTTTGAACAAAACTGATACTGGATATCAAAACATATTTTTCTTTCTTATTTATTTACTCTCAATTTGCAAATAAAAATTGTATATATTTATCATGTACAACACATTTTAAAGTGTGTATACATTGTGGAACGACTAAATCAGAGTAATTAACATGCATTACCTCACATACTTAGCTTTTTTTTTGCAGTGAGAACAATTAAAATATACTCTCTTAGCAATTTTCAAGAATGCAGTACATTGTTATTAAATGGGGTCGCCATGTTGTGCAATAGATCTATTGAACTGATTCCACCTATCTCACCAAAATTTTGTATCCTTTAACAAACATCTTCCCAGCGCCCCTCCCCCATCCAGTCCCTGGTGCTCCTCTGAGTTTGACTTTTTGATTCCACATATGAGTGAGATCTTGAGGTATTTGTCTTTTGTGCCCTTCTTATTTCAGTAGCATAATGTCCTCCAGGTTTACCCATATAGTCAGAAAATGACAGGGTTCCCTTATTTTTTTAAGGCTGAATCCCACATTTTCTTTATTCATTCATCCATTGATGGACACTTAGATTGATTCCTTATCTTGGTTATTGTGAACAGGGCTTCAGTGAACACAGGAGTAGAGATATCTCTTGGACATACTTAGGCATACTGATATCATTTCCCATATCGACAAGTGAGATTGCTGGATCACATGGTCATTCTAGTTTTAACTTTTTGAGGAGCCACCAGACTGTTTTCCATAATGGTTGCACTAATTTATGTTTCCACCAACAGTGTGCAAGGGTTCCCTTTTCTCCACATCCTGGCCTACACTTATTATCTTTCATCTTGATAAAAGCCCTCCTAACACATGTGAGGTGACATCTCATTGTGGTCAAACCACATTTTCTCAGGAGGGATGCAGTATAAATCATTGTTCTGGTGCCTAAAACTTGCCACGTGTGAGCAAGTATTTAGGAAGTACTTTAAAAAATGCTGATAGCATTGTTTCCTAAATGTCAAAGTCAGAGACCTCCAACAAACATTTTAATTTTAATTTTTATCAACATATGAACATAGTTTAATACAATTTAAAAAGTGAACGGATTTTACAACAACACAAAACCAAAGTAGTCTTGTCACCCGCCCCACTCACCCTCATTCCCACTCCTCTGGCAGACATTTTAACTCTTTTAGTTCTTTCTTCTGATGTTTATGTCCATATTGTGAAGCAACAAGTTTACGTTGCTATTTCCTAATTTTTTCAGTTTTAGATCTCCATTAACTTCTCACCATTAAATATAAATTTTGACTCCTTTTATTTAGACTTCCTCTCCACACTCTCCCAATGTGGTTATCTCTACAGTTTAATTTTTGGTTAAATCAAAGTTCTGTTTTTACAATATCACGATTATATAAACAACCAAGTGCAATAGTGTACTTTGTTTTTTTTTTCTTTCATGATCACTGTTTTGTTTCCCTGAGGGTTTCTAGTTGCCTTAATTTTCATTTCCTATTGTGTAATATATCTGTCATTTACTCATCCTCAAATTCTTAGCCTGAGTATACATTTCTCAAAACATTCTAATACATCAGATAATCTATGTGACTCCTGTTTTTCTTGGTGATTATCTTCCTAGAGATTTCTGTTTAAATCTATCAGATATTCTACTCAGTTCTCCCCTTACCATAGATTTCTTTTCCATATCTTTTCCAGAACTTTTCTCTTCCAGTACGGACTGGTGTTTCCTTAGGCCAGCTATAGAGCTGTCATCAACCTAGGGATCTTCTCCATTACCCCTGGAGTTCTCGTTTTTGATGGATATCCTGTTCCTGTGTCCTATGTCTTCCTCATTCCTGGTATGTTTTCTTGCTTGATGACACACAACCTCCACCAGCTTCCTGAAAATAAAATCAATAAAAAGTAGTGGAGTTTTAATTAATATTTTGAGACTGGCATGTCTGAAAATGTGTTTATCTTACTTTCACACTTTTATTGAAAGTAAAATGCTTTTACATTGTGAGTTGGGGGCTAAAAATGCTAGGTTAGAAATCATTTGGAAGGCATCACTCTTCTGGCTTCTAGTCTTGCTCTTGAAGACCCCAGTACCATTCTGATTCCTGCTTGATATGGTTTGGCTGTGTCCCCACCCAAATGTCATCTTGAATTATAGCTCCCATAATCCCCACATGTTGTGGGAGGCAATTGAATCATGATGGCAGGATTTCCTGTGCTTTTTTGTGGTAGTGAATAAGTCTCATGGGATCTGATGGTTTTATAAAGAGAAGTTGCCCCGCACATACTCTCTTGCCGGCCGCCATGTAAGATGTGCCTTTGCCCCTCCTTTGCCCTCCACCATGATTATAAGGCCTTCCCAGCCATGTGGAACTGTGAGTCCATTAAACCTCTTTTCTTTAATAAATTACCCAGTCTTGGGTATGTCTTTATTAACAGTGTAAGAATGGACTAATACACTTCTCCTTTATGTGGCTCTGGTTTTCTCTCCAGAAGATTTAGAGTTTTCTCACTTTTCCCAGTATTTTGAAATTCCAAGGTCATCTGTTGTCATAAATACTACAGTAGTTGGTGGGACTCTTGTAATAGATTCATCTGCCCAATGCACAGCAAGTCAATATGCTGAGACACCAGGGAGCAGCAGAGAACAAATTAAATAATTATAGGGCAGCCTAATGAGATGGGAGGAAACTGCACGTCCACCTCCCTGCGGAGTTTGGGGCTAGGGATATTAAGGGGTTTGGAGTGGGCTGAGGTGTGAGGATCATTGATTGACTGATGAATTCAGGGTAAAGTCATGGGAAGGGGAGATAAAGAAACTTATTCTCATGCTGACATAGTTCTTCTATAAGGGTTTTCACACTGGTTGATGTCAGCTGTTCTGCTAGGATTCAGAATCTGAAAAACATTGTAAGCAATTCTTAAGCAAAAGCTCTATGATTCTAGCATCAGAGATCCTCTTTATCTTCCAACTTTTATGAGGAAGTTTTAAAATTTCATGTTATCATTTTTATGTGTTCCTCTTAATATGGCACCTTGATCTTGTTTTATGGATGCAACATCTCCCTTTTTCACTAAAAAATGAAAGGTATCTTGTTCTCTATATTACCTCTCATTCCTTTATTATGTTTCGTTCTTTCTTTCATAAAGACTTTCATCAAATATCTGCTAATCCTGAGTCCATTCATATTTAAAGGGCAAATGACTAGACTAAAAAGATGATTGGAGGCCAGGTGTGGTGGCTTATGCCTATAATCCCAGCACTTTGGGAGGCCAAGGTGGGAGGATTGTTGGAGCCCAGGAGTTCGAGACAAGCCTGAGTAACAAAGCAAGACCCTGTCTCTACAAAAAAATTTTTAAAATTAGCTAGGCATTATGGCACATGCCTGTAGACCCAGCTACTTGGGAGGCTGCAGTGGAAGGATGGCTTGAGCCTGGGAAGTCAAAGTGGCAGTGAGTCATGATAACCCCACTGCACGCCAGCGTGGGTGACACCACAAGACCCTGTCTCAAAATTTAAAAATAAACAAACAAATAAATAAGGTTATTGGAAACTCTGCATGCAAGCATTTTTCTTTTGGTAGGACTTCCCAGAAAGAAACTGGCTATTTTGTTGAGGAACTCTTAAACATTATTATCTGCAAATCCTATCTCTGGGATTGATGAGTTTCCCCAGAGAAGAATTCTCTAATTTCCTGAGCCTGGCCTAGTTCACAGCCAAGTGAGGAAAGGGGATGCCACAGGGCTTGACTTTTATTATACCCCACTGTTTTCACCTAGACCTGGGTCCTGAGCCTGGACTCCCTTTCCTTTGTCCTCTCTAGAGAGTGACAATGACTCCCTCCATCCACTTGTCTTCTTCTGGATGAGGGAGGGGTAGTCCCATTCCTGAGTGAGGTAAGCAAGGGAATCTCTAACTTCTTCTTTTATAGATTTTCAGTTAATCCTCTTGTTTTTAGCTCACTAGGATATTCCCCATGAGCAATGCCCTATGCTTCCACTTCCCGAGACTCCCTGGGTTCTGCGTTGTGTATCTGCCCAGCAGCTCCTGCCCCAGCCCTTGCAGTGCTAGCTGTCTGCATCCTGTGGTCTGCTCACTTACTCACTGCTAGATCTGACTTCCTCTTGCAGTCATTCAGTTGACCTCTCTCTGCTGTGACTCCTTTCATGTTCTCTTTGCTTTTGTGAGCCAATGTCTTTTTATCTCTTTCCTGTCACTTTCATGGAGGGTTGGGAGGGAATAGAGACAAATGGCTGTGTGCAATTCATCATGCTTACGTAAATCTCCATAAAGCCACAGCTCCTGACGTCATTAACCGGCCCACCTGTGTGTTTCTTATCCACCCTCACCCCGCACTGGGGACAATCCCATTGTCTCCTAACTGCTTACCACATTTCCAGTGAAATGACCTTGCCTTTCATTTGGATTTGGGGAGGGGCAGAGTGTTAGGATCTGCATAACAAGATTCCCCCACTTTCAATGTAGAATCAAGAATGGGAAATAAAGCAACCCCTGCTAGTTTCCAAAGTATTAGACACCGCTCCTGGGTCTCAGTAACTCTGAATATGCCAGACTTTTATCAAGGAGTAAAACAGTCACCCACGCCTTTGTGAAAGCTCCCAAGTTTGAAATTGTGCCGAATGAGGAAAAGCCTCCACACCAGACGGTTCCAGGTGCCCCTCTGAAAGAGTTATCCCTTTGCCTCAAAAGCAAAACAAAACACAACAAAAAACAAACAAAAAAAACCCCCCAAAAGCAATGACAACGACAACAACAAAACCCTCTGTGGTCACAATGGAGAAAAGGTAGGACTAGGGGGCAGCGGGGCTTGAGAGCCCTGCCCTCAAATGTTTATATAAAAGGAAGATCTGCCTGGCACGGTGGTAACTGAGCTATGTCCCTTCCAGGCTGAGCTCTGTCTTCAGCTGGACAATTTGAGCCAGCTGCGCCTGTTTCTTCCCCAGGGCTGAGAAGGCTTTTATTCACAGGCAGTTTCCTGGGACTGCCATTAGTGAAGACAGGGATCAAGGACTCACAGACAATGCCCTGCAAAGACAGCCACTCCCTTGGCAATTGGGGCAGAGTTTGAATCTTGGAGCTGGAACCTTGGCGGCCCCTGAGCACAGTGTTCTGGAGGAGTCTGTGCTGAAGGGCAGCCTGGAGGCCTGTGGGACATTGGGAACGGTACCAGCTGGGGCCTGGGCTCGCCCCTGGGTACAGAATGTTTTATTCAGTGGGCAAAGCAGTGCCAGGGTGGATGAACAAGCCTTCAGATTCTGCATGGGGGTTTGTTTAACTCTCCCCCTTCTCATCCTCTGAACACAGCCAGAGGCATTTGGAACATGGCCCATATGATCATATCATTGGTGACAATGGAATCCAGGCCACCCAAAATCAATGAGTCTCTAACAAGGCACAACTGGCTGCTGGGACTTGTCTCCAGCATTGCAACGTTGCCAGCTATTCTTTGTCTAAGCGCACTCATGTTAATGTGTAAGCCATTTCCTTCCCAGTGAGAAGGTTCTTTGTGAGATTGCTCTGTATGCTCACACTTGGAGACTGAAAGTTGGACTCGTAGGTACTGAGAGTCTTGTTGTGGAGACCAGATGCAATGCCTGGGCCTCCTGCTCCAGCTCCCGTCCAGCCCTGGGTCAAAGCCTGGAGGCGAAGGACAGGACAGCAGGTGAGCTCCAGGATGTGGAGGCAGGAAGATGAGGTGTGGTGGGGAAAGGGTATGTGGGTGTGGAGGGTAGAAAAGTGTCCCCAAAAAGATAGCTCCAAGTCCTTACCCCGGTACTTGCAAATGTGACCTTATTTGGAAATGAGATTTTTGCAGATATGATCTAGTTAAAGGTCTCAAGATGAGATCATCCTGGATTTAGGGTGGGCCCTAAGTCCAATGACTAGTAGGTATTTTAGCAAGAGAAAGGAGAGGATTTGAGACACAGAGGGAAGAAAGCTGTGTGAACTTGGAGGCGGAGATGGGAGTGATGCTGTCACAGCTAAGAAATGCCAGGAAGCACCACAAGTTGGAAGAGGCAAGGGAGGGATTCCCTCCAGAACCTTCAGAGAGATCGTGACCCTGCCAACACATTGATTTTGGACTTTTGGTCTCCAAAACTGTGAAAGAGGAAGTTTCT
This sequence comes from Hylobates moloch, assembly GCF_009828535.3. NCBI lineage: Eukaryota > Metazoa > Chordata > Mammalia > Primates > Hylobatidae > Hylobates > Hylobates moloch. Next base: position 68,574,653 of record NW_026652285.1, on the reverse strand, counting down.
CTTGTTTGTTTCTTGTTGTTGGTGGTGGTGGTTTTTTGTTTTTTGTTTTTTAGATGGAGTCTCGCTTTGTCGCCCAGGCTGGAGTGCAGTGGTGCGATCTTGGCTGACTGCAAGCTCTGCCTCCCGGGTTCACCATTCTCCTGCCTCAGCCTCCCAAGTAGCTGGGACTGCAGGCACCCGCCACCACTCCCTGCTATTTTTTTTTTTTTTTGGTATTTTTAGTAGAGACGGGGTTTCACCATGTTAGTTCTCTTGTTTTAAGCTGCCACATTTGTGGCACTTTTGTTATGGCAGCCCTAAGGAGTTAATTCACAGGAGAGATAGGGGAAGGGAAGGGGCAAGAAGATAGAAAGACGAGGAGGTGGGGGCAGGGACAGCCATGCAGGCTGAGGCAGCAGGGGTGGAACAGCTCCCCTCCCTGTCATAGTCGCTTCATAACAAAATATCCTGGACTGGTGGCTTATGCAACAGAAATTAATTTTCTCAGAGTTCTGGGGCTGGAAGTGAAAGATGAGGGTGCCAGCATGGTCAGTTTCTGGTGAGGGCTCTCTTTCCGGCTGGTAAATGGCTGCCTTCTGGCTGTGTCCTCGTAGGAGAAAAGAAGGCAAGGGCAAGCTCTCTAGCTTCTCTTCCACCACCAGCTTCAAATCTAAACCTGATTATCTCCCAAACACCATCACTTTGGGGGTTAGGGTGTCAACATATGAGTTTAGGGAGGATGCAATTCAGTTGATAGCAGGCCTTCAGTGCATGGGTGTCCCAGCATAGGTCTGGCAGTTTAGAGGCCAGAACTACACGGCATCTTGCTATGTAAAATAGGCAAAAACACCATTGATTGGAGGATAATTTAACCCGGAGCAGAGAAGTTACATTGAGAATCAAAGAATGACACCCTTGCCTTGGGGTTAATGAGGCTGAAAATCTGTAATCTGGATGAAGGTGAAGGCAGGTGTGGCATCATTCATCAGACCTGGGAAGTGGGGGTGCAGGGCTTATCTGTTTGGGCCTCATCACTGCTCTCCCTATCATCTCCTGTCAGAAATAATTGCGTGACTGGTGTCCCTCCCGTTTTGGGATGAATTGTCCCCTAGCTGCTCCTGATTCCTATGTTAAAGTCCTGGTGTGGTGGCTCACATCTGTCATCCCTGCACTTTGAGAGGTGAGAGGATTGCTTGAGGCCAGGAGTTGAAGACCAGCCTGGGCAACACAGTGAGACCCCATGTCCACAATAAAAGAAATTAGCCGGGCATGGTGGTGGATGCCTGTAGTCCCAGCTACTCAGGAGGCTGAGGCAGGAGGATTGCTTGAGCCCAGGAGTTGGAGGCTACAGTGAGCTGTGATTGGGCCACCGCATTCCAGGCTGGGTGACAGAGTGAGACTCTGTCTCAAAAACAAAAAAACAAAAAAACAAATCCTAACCCTTTAGTACTTCGGAATAAGACTGTATGTGGAGATACGGCCTTTAAAGAGGCAATTATGTTAATGAGGTCATTAGGGTGGGTCCTGATCCAATATGATGGATGTCCTTGTAAGAAAAGGGAACTAGGACGCAGACACGTGCAGAGGAAAGACCACACAACGACACAGGGAGAAGACGGCCCTCTGCCAGTCAAGGAGACAGGCCTCAGAAAAAATCAATCCTGCCAACACCTTGATCTCGGCAAAGCTCCAGGCATGTGAGAAAATAAGTTCTGTGGCAGCCACCCAGGCTGTGGTAGTTATGGCAACCATCACCCACTAAGACACCTACTCCAAGACCCTCCTCTATAGACAGACACCTGACACCCAGACCACCCCTCAGATGCCAGGGGAAGCTGGCTGGGAAGAGCATGGGCTTTGGAGCCACCAGCTACACCCTGGAATCTCTGTTCATGGCCTTCTAACTGTGGGACCTTGAGCAAGTTACTCCATCTCTTTAGTCTTGGAGATCCTTAAAGCTGGAGGTAATGAACTCTCCCCAGAGATGTGCAAATTAAATGAACTAACATGTAAAAAGATAGATTTATTTATTTCTTTTAGACAGGGCCTCCCTCTGTCACCCAGGCTGGAGTGAGTGCAGTGTGTGATCACAGCTCACTGCAGCCTCGACTTCCCAGGCTCAACTGATCTCAGCCTCTGAAGGAGCTGGGACTACAGGTGTGTGCCACCATGCCCAGCTAATTTTTTCATCTTTTGTATGTTGCCCAGGCTGATCTCAAACTCCTGGGCTTAAGAGATCCTCCTTTCTCGGCCTTCTGAAGTGCTGGGATTATAAGCATGAGTCACCTCGCCCAGCCATGTAAAAAAATTTAATACGCCTGAGGCCCAATGACTCTAATATCTTCTCCAATTTTACCTACTCTAGGGGACATTTGCTGTGTTTTGCAGCCACACTGGGCAGCCTGTCTCTTTGGAGGAAATGCCAAGATCTGTGGGGGTCTGGCCTTGTTTCCCACTGTGTGCAGATGAATCTTCTAACCACCTGTCTTCTGGAAGTGGGGACGGGGAGTGGAACCAGTTCTGCCAGGTCCTCCCATTCAGATGGTGGGCTCCTGAAGAAGTGACATAGAGAACTCATGGAGGTGACAGTGGAGACAGGCTCCCAGCGGAGGGCAGCAAGGACCAATGATGGTGTGAGTGTCCACTGAGACTGCCATTGGTGGCGTCCCAGGCAGCAGGTTCTGTAGGATGACCTCACTGTCATCTATGCTTGTTTCCCTGCCTGGAGTCAATCTCCATGTCCTCTGGTCCTCTGCCTTGTCCTCTTGGGGCCTGTTCTTGGCTGGCAATCATATTGGAAAGTTATCTAACAAATTATTTCGCACTAAAGTGAGAAAGATTTAGATAAGGTAGTCATTTTCCTAAGGGCACTTGCATTTTAAGAAGGGAAAGGAAACAGGTAAGGCTAAGCATTTCATTTAACTGGCAGTGGAAAACTTAATCTTTTTTTAAAATAATTTATAATTTTATAATTTTTATTTATTTTTTGTAGAGACAAGGTCTCTCTATGTTGCCCAGGCTTGTCAACTCCTGGCCTCAAGTGATCCTCCTGCCTTCACAAATCCCAAAGTGCTGGGATTACAGGCGTGAGCCACCATTGCCCGGCAGGGAAAGTTCATTTTTAAGGTAACTATGTATGTACCAAGGGCCTATCATGCCCCTGGGATGCTGGTGTTCAAGGCATCGCCTAGTCTGGCATAGCTGAGGCACATTCATTTGAGTGGCCACCTCCCATGTTGCCTACTCGGCTGGCACTGTGGAGAGCTTAGCTGTCTTTTGAGTCTGTGACTTTAGACTTTACTGGTTTAATCAGAAGGCTCTGAATTTCTTACTTAAATTCCCACTCAGGTGTCTGACTGACCAACATTGGCAGGTAAAGGTGACATTTTGGTCAGATGAGGAAGGGGGTGCCGGGAGACAACAAAGGGGTATTTTTCCCAATGTCTTACCCCTTTGTTCAGTTTTGATGACATGTGGCACGACTAAGAAAAGAACTAGGCTAGTCCAGTGGCGCAGGGTGTGGGTGGGGTGGAGAACCGTACAAGTTGGAGATCCCAAAGAGAGCCTGTGCCCAAATGCAAATTCCTGGTCAATTATTTCAGCCAGTTCACAGTGACTGCCTGCTTCTCCCCGCGTTATTTTCACTGGGACCTGAATCAACTCTTGATTCTTGAATCTAGAGAAGGGAAAGGAATCCAGGGCAGAAGGTGGGCAAAAAAGGCAGGAGCATGAGGTGGCTGGGAAGGGGGCGTTCTCCATTCATTTCTCACTTCCAAGTCTGACCTAAGCAGGTCTAGCAGGAAGGGCAGATTATCATGTGCAGCAAAGAGACAGGACTGAAGTTTGGCAAGCAGCACAATCCCATCCTCAGGCTCTTTATTTATGTCACTGCTGTGAAATCCACTTTGTGAAATAGGTGGCCTTGTCTGCCTGCTCAAGACATGGTCTGAGAGAAGAGGTGGACACCTTCCCCGCATTGAGAAGTCAGGGTGCCCTGAGTTTCTGCTGTGGCGCTTACCCAGAGCCTGGGGAGAGGGGCTGCTGCCAAAGAAACAAATACGTGGGTGTCTTTCCTGGTTCCCAAAGGGCTGACCTTATTAGAGTCACCCAGCTGTGCTGCTTACATCCCTCCAGGGCTTTGAAAAGCATGCTTAGCTCTTGTGGCTAAGAAATGGATGCTAAGCTCTTGTGGGGAAGCTCTTGTGGTGCCTAACCGCGTCAGAAGGCGATTCTGGCTTTGAGGCTGGGAAGCTTTCGGAGGTGCTTTTCAAATGCAAGCTTATGTCACCTTTAGGAACACTTTTCAATTCACTTTCCTGCTGGCCAGGCTCGCGGCTCCACGCTGTTGCCTGCTCCTGCCTCACTGTGGCTCCCAGTGTCCAGCAGGCACAGACTCGATGGTTGTCTCTGTGCAGAATCCCCCTCACTTTCTGCTTCCACAGGCTGACTTCGTTCATGCTGTTCCTGCTTCCTGCTCTGGTTACAGCCACAGGCTCCTCCACATTCTTCTGTCTGCTTCCAGTTTCTTCTTCTCACTTTAATCAGTCTTATCCACCATTGCCAGATAATTAAAAAACAAAACAAAACAAAAACTAAGCTTCCATGTTATCTACAAAATAGTCAAGGTCTTTCTTCCATGTTATCTACAAAATATTCCAGGCTGTTCTTAGCCTTTTAGGAATCAGAGGAGAATTTCAACCCATTATGGGTTTAGGCCTCCAAGACGCTAACAGAAGAGTGGCACGGTGGAAGAATAATGGGAAGTGGAAATCTTACTGCTGGCTGGGTGTCCCGCTTCTGGGTCATGCCCAAGGAAACACAAACGATAATTTTTACAAATCAAAGCCATGCAAGTCCCATGGAGACATATTAGAACATGTTTTCTTAGATTAGTAAGTCATAGGACCAAAATTGGTGGCTGAATGGCATCTGAGGGAAAGTCTGATAGGTTACTAACTAAGGGGTGCTCTATGATGCCGCAGACTAGGTGGAAAAAGAAGGGGTAGGGAAAGCCAGGGTGGTGATCCTGAGAAGGAAGTTGGATGAGAAGACTCTGCGCCTTCTAGCCATGCTCAAATGCTAGTGATAAACACACATAGACAACATACAGTCAAGTACACAGAGTCTCACACACCTTGCACACCAACTCATTCATGCTCTTGGGAGTCTAGAGCACTCATTTCACTGTCAGGTTTTGCCTTTTCTTTGGATGTCACTCTTGGGCGTCTAGAGGACTCATTTCACTGTCAGGTTTTGCCTTTTCTTTGGACGTCATTTTTCCTTGTGTGCATGTTGCCCATTCCCCTAAGAAGTATGGGAGAGGTGGGCGCGGTGGCTCTTGCCTGTAATCCCAGCACTTGGGGAAGCCGAGGCGGGAGGATCACTTGAGGCCAGGAGTTGGAGAACAGGCTGGGCAACATGACGAGACCCTGTCTGCAAAAAAATCTTTAAAAAATTATCCAGGTGAGGTGGCACGTGCCTGCGGTCCCAGCTACGCAGGAGGCTGAGGCAGGAGGATCGCTTGAGCCTGGGAGGTTGAAGATGCAGTCAGCTGTGATTGCATCACTGTACTCTTGCCTGGGCAATGGAGTGAAGCCCTGTCTCCAAAAACAACAAACAAACAAAAAAACCAAAAAACAAAATGACAAAAGAGAAGTACAGCAGATATGGAGCAGAAGCGCGAATCGTCTTCTAAATAGTCAGTCTTTGGGGGGAGGATGCATCCTCCCCTCTCTTCTCCCCTCTCCCCCTTTTTTTCTTATACTTTTTCTTGCAGTCCGACATCCTCAGCAGTGCAAAATGAGTCAGAGGTTCCTCAAACCTTTGAGTGCTCAGCATTATATAATCATCACTTCCAAGTAGCATTCGGAGATGTCTTTAAGCTGCAACAGCTATTGTTAGTTGTTTAAGACACTCCATCACTGCCTTTGATCGGAAACTTTCTCATTGTCATTACGTGCATCAGTGCAGGCACCTTAAATTTCACTGGGTCTTGGGATTAGTCATATTGTAGAGAGACACAGAGATGTGAGAAATAAATTGAAAAAGGGTCTGTAGCAACAGATTTTACACCATAAAAGAGTAAATTATTAGGTGTTAGGAAAAATATAAATGTTGCAAACAGTGTGTTTTATATACTGTTGCCAAGAATAAAAATATGCCAAATATGGGGGAAAAAGGTGTTGGTTAATCAGACTTCTGGCTGGCCCCCACCCTGCAGCTCTTAGCACTGCTGGGCTGTTTTATAGGGCAGTAACCCAGTCACCAAAGCAAAGAGAATTCGAATAAGGGACTTGGAGGATATGCCAACTTGGGGACTAATTATTGCGTTGTTAAACAGTGAGATGGGGTTATTGTACATTTTTGGGTATGGCAGTTAAAATGTATTTTAAAAAATAAGTTTCTAGAAACCAAGAATTCCCCAAATTCAAGAAGTAACTGATAAAGTAGTTTATGGAAATGTAATCTCCCCATAGAACCAGATTGTGCAACAAAAAAGGAAAAGGAACGATGTTAAATGGGAAACAGAATGGGGGTGACCCTTCCAGATGGCTTTCTGGAAACTCCTTTCAAGCCAGCCACCCACCAGACGATGCTACCAAATGGCCCCTGTATTCGTTTTTTAGGGCTGCCATAACAGAGTGTCACAAGCTGGGTGGCTTACAACAATAAAAATCTACCATTTTACAGTTCTGGAGGCCACAGGTGTGAAATCAAGATGTCAGCAGTGCCATACACTCTCTGAAGTCTCTTGGGGAGAACTCTTCTTTGTCTCCCCCGGTTTCTGGTGGTTTCCAGCAATCCGTGCCTTCCTAGACTTGTCATCGCATCATTCCCGTCTCAGTCATCACGCGGCCTCCTCACTATGTATCTGTCTGTGTTTACATTTTCCTCTTCTTACAAGGGCAGCAGTGATTGGATTAGGCATGCTAGTATATCTTCTTCGCTTGATGACATCTGCAGACTCTGTTTCCAAATAAGGCCTTGTTCATGGGTACTGGGGTTAGGACTTCAACACCTCATTTCTAGTCTCCTATATCACCATGAAGAAAGCTATGCTAGAAAGCTATGTCCTTGTTACTTATACAAAATGGTATTGATAATAGCTACCTACACAAAACTACTCAGAATAAGATCAGTTTCTAGCAGGACAGTATGAGGAGCCGCCTGACCCACTCCTCCAGGTAAACTGGTAAAAACAGCCATTTAAGGCTTCTGGAAATAGTCCCAAGGAAAAACAGCAAAGGAAGGAACCTGTATTCAAGAAAACGTACTAATTTGGTAGAAGAGGTGAATCTGTGGGATTTGAACTAAGACCACTTTTTTCCTCCCCACTCCCAGCTCAGCACGGTGGCAATTTCCCTCCAGACAGCTACTGCCGAAACACAGGTCTCCTCTCCTCCCAGCACAGAGGGCCTCCTTCCAGGGAGGAGTAGGATGGCAGTATTCTTCATCCTGCCCCCAGCTCCCTGTTGCTGAGGCTGTCTCAGGTGAACGCAGCTGAGAGGTGGGGGCTGCCACCCCTACCTCCTACTCATGGAAGGAGGCTCTACCTTGGGTGTGACATGCTGAGAAGACTGTGGCCCTGGTCATTTTTGTCCTGGCTCTTGAGGTGGTGTTTCCATGCCAGAAGGCTCAAGTTAAGAAGACCACTGGCTCTCCCCAACTCCTCCACCAAGCACCCAGCCCCTAGAAAGGGGATGTCATTCAGAGAAAAGCTTACCATTGTTTCTACCCCCAGCTCCAGAGCTCTGGTTCAGATATTTTGTTGCAAGGTAGGGGAGAAGAAGCAGTTCAGAGAAAAAAAGATAATTCTTAATCTCTTCCCAAAGGAACTGACTTCCTTTTCAACAAAGCTTGGAGAAAATTAAGCCTAAGGATGCTCTCAAAACACAGTGGAGGTTGTGGTGAAGGGCAGTTGGGAGAAGCTAGTTTGCAGGAGAGAACCCAGAATAAACCACTGGGAAGGAACCCTTCTGGGGGTCAGAACAAATATCAGACACTGACCTCAGAAACTATTCTTTCAAAGGAGCCACAATTTAATGTGGTTAGTTTGTGGAACACTTTATGCCCCAAGATTGAAAACAATAGGGCAATTAGCCACCAATTAATGGAACTTAACAGCTGGATGTGGTTAGGGAAGTGCCAGAGCCCTAGCAAAACCACTGTCATCCCAGCACGACTGTGGTCATATACAAAGCTGAACCTCTTTAGGGAGCAATATGAGAGGCTTAACGCTCTGGGAGGGAAAATATACAGTTGACCTTTGGACAACACAGGTTTGAACTGCGTGAGTCCACCTATACATGAATTTTTTGCCACCACTGCCAACCTTGAGACAAGACTGACCCCTATTCTTCCCCATCCTCTGCAGCATACTCCACATGCAGATGATGGGGATAAAGATCTTTATGATGATCTACTTCCACCTAATGAATAGTAAATGTGTTTTCTCTTCCTTAGGATTTTCTTAATAATATGCTCTTTTCTGTAACTAATTTTATTGAAAGAGTACAGTATACAACACATATAACAGACAAAATATATGTTAATTGACTAGCTATGTTAGTTAGGCTCCTTCTGGTCAATAGTTGGCTATTAGTAAAGTTCTGGGGCATCAAAAGTTATACACAATTTTTTTACTGCATAGGCAGTCAATGCCCATAACCTCTACTTTGTTCAAGTGTCAACTTTACTTCATGAAAATAAGCCAGCCAGTCACTAAAAAAATCAATAAGCAAATAACAATAATAAGTCCTGAAGGAGGGGAAGACCAATACCCAGAGTCAGTAGAATATATTATCTAAAATGTCCAGTTTCTCACAAAAAATTGCAAGGCATGCAAACAAACAAGAAAGTATAGTACGATCCATACACCTGAAAAGAAAACAGAGAAAGAAACTAACTTTAAGAATGATAAGACATAGACTGAGTGTGCCTGTAATCTCAGCACTTTGGGGGGTTGAGGTGGGAGGATTGCTTGAGCCCAGGAGATTGAGGCTAGGCATCTATCACACCACTGTGCTCCAGCCTGGGTGACAAAGTGAGACCCTGTCAAAAAAAAGAAAAAAAAACCTCAAAAAACCTGTCATAAGCATGTTCATAGAGCTAAAAGAAGGGATGATGACCATGTTGCATCAAATAGAGAATGCCAACGGAGAGATAGAATAATCAAATGGAAATTCTGGATTTGAAAAGTACAATAATTGAAATGAAATATTCACTAAAGGGGCTCAAAATTAGATTTGAACTGGCAGAAGAAAGAATATGTGAACTTGAAGATAGATCAATAGAGACTATGCAAGCTGAAGAACAGAAAAAGGAATAATGAAAAATGAAGAGCACTTCAGAAAATGTGAGACACCATTAAGTGCACCAACATACATGTAATGGAAGTATCAGAAGGAAAGGAGAGAAAGGAGCAGAAAAATCTTGAAGATTAAGTGGGAGGATCACTTGAGCTCAGGAGTTTGAGACCAGCCTGGGCAACCTAGTGAGACCTCATCTCTGTTAAAAAAAATTAGCTGGGCATGGTGATGTGCACCTGTAGTCCCAGCTATTCAGAAGGCTGAGGTGGAAGATTTTCTTAAGCTCGGGAGTTCTGCACTACGGTAAGCTATGATCGTGCCACTGCACTCCAGCCTGGGTGAAAGAGCGAGACCCTGTCTCAATTATTTTTTTTTCTGAAGAACTAGTGTCTGGAAGCTCCCCAAATTTACTGATAGATATTGGTTTGTAGTTTTCTTTTCTTGTAATGTCTCTTTCCGCTTTTGGTACGAGGATAATGCTAGCGTCATCGAACGAGGTAGAAAGTATTCTCTTTCCATCTATCTTCTGAAAGAGCTTGTAAGGGAATTGGTATAGTTTCTTCCTGAAGTGTTGGTGGAATTCACCAATGAACTCATCTGGGCCTGGTGCTTTCTGTTTTGGAAGGTTATTAATTATCGATTCAATTTCTTTAATAAATATAAGCCTATTCAGATTGTCTATTTCTTCTTGTGTGAGTTTTGCTAGATTGCATCCTTCAAAATATTGGTCTATGTCAACTAAGTTATCAGATTTTTGGGCATAGAATTGTTCATAGTATTCCCAAGTTTACTGAAAAACAATAACCTACATATCCAGAAAGCTCAACAAACTTCAAGTAGGATAAATAAAAGCAAAGAGATACTAAAGAGACACGTCATAGTACAAATGCTGAATTAAAGATACAGAGAAAATCTTGAAAGGAGTAAGAGAAAAATTACTCTAAAAAAAGAACTATAAACCAAGAATTCTATATCCAGCAAAGCTTTCTTTTAAAAATGAAGGCAAAATACAGACTTTCCCAGATAAACAAAATGTGAGAGAATTTGCTGCTAGCAGACCTGCCTTACAGAATATAGTAAAATAAGTTTTTCAGGCTGAGAAAAAATGACCCCAAAATGTAATCTGAATTCACATGCAACAAACAAACACCACAGGTAACTCTGTAATTATAAAAGATAGTTTAAGCGCAAAATTTTCTCCCTTCTCTTAACTGATTTTAAAAGTTAGTATAAAATAGTATGTATATAATATATTTTGGGGTCTATAATGTATAAATATGTGGGATATACATAATATATTTGCCAGTAATGCACAAAGGAGGTGGGAGAAAGCAAAGCTCTATTGAACTAAGAAAGTGAAGATAGATGGTAAAATAATAATTATAAAAATGTATTGTTGGGTTTGTAAGATTAATAGATCTAATATGTACAATAATGATTCTGCAATAAAGATGGGAGAAAAGGGAATATAGCCATATAAGCATAATGTTTCTACGTATCATTGGAACTAAGCTACTAATAATATAAATCAGAAGTTGATTCTGATAAGATGTATAGGGTAAACTCAGAGCAACCATTAAAAAAACTAAAATAATACAGTGAAACAAATCAGTAAAGAAGATAAAATGCTACATTCAAGCATATTCACTTAATACAACAGAACAGTAAAGGGAGAATAGAGGAACAAAAAAGATATGAGACATAGAACATAAAAAGCAAAATGTCAGACATAAATTTAATTATATCAATAATAACATTAAAATGTGAATGAACAATCCAATCAAAATACAGAAATTGTCACACTAGAATAAAAAAGACATGATCCAACTATATGCTGTCTATAGGAGACACACATTAGATTCAAAGATACAAACAGACTGAACATAAAAGCAAGGAAAAAAGATACATCATGCAAACAACCACCACATAAAAGCTAGAGTGGCTATACTGATATCTGACAAAATAGACTCTAAAACAAAAGCTGCTATTAGAGATAAAGAAGGATATTTTATAATGATAAAAGGTCAACTCATCAGGAAGATATAACAATTATGAACATAAATCCACTTAATAATGTACTAAAATTCATGAAGGAAAAACAGAAAGAAATGAAGGGAGAAATAGCCAATTCAACAATAATAATTGTAGACTTTAATACCCCAATTTCAATAAGGGATAGAACAACTAGACAAATGATCAACAAAGAAATAAAGGACCTAAACAATACTATAAACAAATGATACCTAACAGACATCTATAGAACACTCTACCCAACAACAACAGAATCTGCATTCTTCTCAAATGCACATGGCATGGTTTCCATGATAGGCCACGTGCTAGGCCATAAAACAAACAAGTAAATTTAGAAGACAGAAATAATACAAAAGTATGTCCTGTGACTGCAATGAAATGGAAGTAGAAATCAAAGTAGAGAGTAGAAAGAATTTGGGAAACTTGTAGGTAAGTGGAAATTAAACAAGCTCCCAAATAACCAGTAGGTCAAAGAAGTCAAAAGAGAAATCTGAAAAGAGTCTGAGATGAATGAAAATCAAGACACAATATACCATAACTTTTGGTATTCAGCAAAAGCAGTGCTTAGAGGGAACTTTATAGCTGTAATGCCTGTATTAAGAAAGAAGGCCGAGCACAGTGGCTCACACCTGTAATCTCAGCACTTTGGGAGGCTGAGGTGGGAGGATTGCTTGAAGCAAGGAGTTTGAGGCCAGCCTGGGCAACACAATGAGACCTTGTCCTTACAACAAAATAAAAATAAAAATTAGCTGGGCCTTGTGGTGCATGCTTGTAGTCCTAGCTACTTGGGAGGCTGAGGTGGGAGGATTGCTTGAGCCAAGGTTGAGGCTACAGTGAGCTATGATCGTGCCACTGCACTCCAGTGTGGGTGACAGAGCGAGACCCTGTATCCAAAAATAAAACAAAAGGAAAGAAAAAGGAAGGCTGGTTGCAGTGGCTTATGCTTCATGCCTATAATTTCATTACTTTGGGAAGCCAAGGTGGGAGGATCACCTGACACTGGGATTTCAAGATCTGCCTGGGCAACATCGTGAGACCTTGTTTTTACTAAATAAATAAATAATTTAATGTAAAGAAAAAAGAAGAAAGATTTTAAATCAGTAACCTAAACTTCCACCTTCCAACATTAGAGAAAGAAGAGCTAAACCTAAAAGAAGCAGAAAAAGAAAATAATAAAGATTAGAGGCTGGTCCGATGGTAGTGGGTTATCAGAACTTATTAACATTAGTGCCACTGAAGCTGGTCTACAATCCCCCACTGCTAAATCTCACTGACTTTACAATTTTGTAGATTAATGGCTGCCTAGAAGTGGGGACTGGGAGTGCTGGAGGTCATGGTTAAAGAGTATTGAGTTCTTTTTGAGGTGATTAAAATGTTCTGAAATTGACTGTGATGATATATGCATCTGTTCACAGATACACATATCTGTGAATATACTTAAGCCCCCTGAATTGTACACTTGAAATGAGTGAATTGTGCCATATGTGGGCATTGGAGGGCATCCATAGTTTGGATGTCTCCTCCAAATCTCATGTTGAAATGTGATCTCCAACGTTGGAGCTGGGGCCTGGTGGGAGGTGACTGGATCATGGGGTGGACCCCTTACAAATGGCTTAGTGGCATCCCCTTGTTGGTGAGTGAGTTCTCACTTAGTTCACATGAGATCTGGTTGGTTGAATGAGTCTGGGTCCCCTCCTTCTCTGTCTCTCTCTCTCTTTTTTTTTTTTTTGAGACAAAGTCTCACTCTCCTGTAGCCCAGGCTAGAGTGCAGTGGCACGATCTCAGCTCACCACAACCTCTGCCTCCTGGATTTAAGCGATTTTCCTGCCTCAACCTCCAGAGTAGTTGGGATTACAGGTGTGCACCACTGCACCCAGCTAATTTTTTGTATTTTTAGTAGAGACGGGGTTTCACCATGTTGGCCAGGCTGGTCTTGAACTCCCGACCTCAGGTAATCCACCCACCTCGCCTCCCAAAGTGCTAGGATTACAGGCGTGAGTCACCATGCCAGGCCTCCTTCTTCTCCTTCTGTCTTGCTCACACTTCTGCCTGCTCCCCCTTGGCCTTCCGTCATGATTGGAAGCTTCCTGAGGCCTCACCAGAAGCAGATGCTGGTGCCATGCTTCTTGTACAGCCTGCAGAACAATGAGCCAAACAAACCTCTTTCTTGTAAGTTTCCCAGCCTCAGGTATTCCTTTACAGCAACACCAGAATGGAACTGTATCTTAACTAGTGAACTATAGCTTACCTGTATCTCAATTAAGCTGTTAAAAAAGCTAACAACAAACTACCCAGAGTGAAAACACAGCTCAGCACCAGAACTCCAGCCATTTAAGCCACCTTCTCACAATAGAGGTGTTACTGGAAAGGGGTCCTGATCCAGACCCCAAGAGAGGGTTCTTGGATCTCTCGCAAGAAAGAATTCGGGGCGAGTCCATAGAGTAAAGTGAAAGCAAGTTTATTGAGAAAGTGAAGGAATAAAAGAATGGCCACTCCATAGGCAGAGGAGCCCCGAGGGCTGCTGGTTGCCCATTTTTATGGTTATTTCTTGATGATATGCTAAACAAGGGGTGGATTATTCATGCCTCCCCTTTTTAGACCGTACAGGGTAACTTCCAGACGTTGCCATGGCATCTGTAAACTGTCATGGCGCTGGTGGGAGTGTAGCAGTGAGGACGACCAGAGTCACTCTCGTCACCATCTTGGTTTTGGTGGGTTTTGGCCGGCTTCTTTACTGCAAGCTGTTTTATCAGCAAGGTCTTTGTGATCTGTATCTTGTGCCGACTCCTATCTCATCCTGTGACTTAGAATGCCTAATCTCCTGAGAATGCAGCCCAGTAGGTCTCAGCCTCATTTTACCCAGCCCCTATACAAGAGAGAGTCAATCTGGTTTAAACGCCTCTGACAGAGGCAGGCCAACCTGCAGCAACTATGTGCAGAGTCCCTATAAGTTGAAAGGTGGCTTGAGATAGGACAGGGGACTGCTTTAATGCCACTTTCTTTTATGGGGTGCACTCAAGATGATTTGGGGCATCCCACCTACCTTCGTCCCCTTGTTTTCCTCCTATTCTGTTACTCTTCTTCAACTCAGCTGCATAAAACCTGAAGCAGGGTATCCGATGGGACTAGAATAGTCATGGTGCTGAGGCCTGGGGAAGTAGAAACATTTCATCCTCTATTTGTCTGCCTGAAGAGAGTTCTGAGCAGGAGCTGGTTGTATTGATGGGGGCTCCCGTCAGGCCTGGCAGAGAACAGAAGAGCATGTTGGACCCTTTCCCGTTACCCTCAGACTCTCCCATAATCTATAAGCTCTGTGGTTTATTTGTTCTTTAAAACCCTTTCTTTTTTTCCCCTTTTCTTTTTGCTTTATATAATGCACATTTATGTGATAATAGAGCCTGATTTTCTACAATGGGCTTTTTTGTGTGCTTTCAATTCAAACATAAAAAGCTCCACTTCAATGTAACAAATAAATTCCCAGCCATCATTGTGCCAAATAATCCACAAACCTCAAACACACTTGGACTGGAAGGCACTTCCTGTTCCCCCTGCTGAAGCCATGCACCCCTCCCCCAGCCTCACTGAGGAGCCTTGCAGACAGGAGCCTGTTTGTCACTATTTTGAGTATGAATCAGGTTACTGTTGGGTGTTAGCCTGTCTCGGGACCCCCAGCCCTGCATCTGGACATGTCACTGATTTGCTTGCAAGCTGATTCTGTTTAGAGCATTTTCTGTGCTGTGGGCAGGATTCCCCACCTCACTGTCCACGTGCTGGGGGTGGGAGGCCTGGGGAGGATACAGCAACATGGAGAGCCCGCCTCACCGGCACATTGTTCCTTTCTGGGCACCGCGGCTGGTTCTCATCTGCAGGCATTCACCCTCTGCCACAGAACCTGCCTTGGCCACCTCAGTTCACAGGTGACTTCTGGCCTGGGGCAGCCTCTAGGGGGTCGCCCTGTGTGCCCTCGCATTGCTGGTTAGCTTCATTAGGAGACGAGTCTGTGGGTCCAGCTTCCCAGGGCTTCACTGGCCCTCTCCCGCCCTTCTCTGCTCTGCCTCCACCAGCCTGCTGCAAATCCATTGTGGATTCCTGGAAGGTAGAGTCCAAAAAAAGTCTTTATAGTCACATGGTAGCCCCTCTTCTAGCCCCTAAGACCATATCTTTCAACCTATTTACATAAGAAACCCTTCTCTTTGCAAAGTCCACCCCCATCCGTTTCTGGGAATGCCATGGGGATGGCTCATCGGTGCCCATGGAAAGCCCCCATCCAATCCCCATCCACCAAGCACTCCTCTTTCATTACCTCTGCTGTGTCCACAGGGCCTCGCTCCCTCTTCCTCTCCACTGTTCCGGGATGCTCTTTTCCAGGCTGTGAGAGAATTTTACCAAATTGGGCTGTATTTCCTTTTGTTCTTACTGTATGAGAGTCAGAATGTTATGCGCCAGTACATAGAATGTCTGGTCCATCAGCTGAGCCCACACGCTATTCATATACAGGCACACCTGACGAGGTACAGCTTAGGCTGAGAAACAAATGGGCCCCCAAATATGACAGCTTAAACCAGGGAAGAGTTTCTCTGTTCTCTAAAGGTAGGAGGATTCGTGGTGGGGCTATTCGGCTGGCTCCATGGTACCCAGGCCCTGCCTCCTTTTCTCCCTGACTCTGCCATCCCTTACAGATGTGTTTCTCACACAATCTGGAGTACGACTGTCATTATTTCTATTATCATTTAAATTTCCAATCGGTCTCAAACCCCTATGTAGCTTTATTGGGCTTAAAAAGTGCCTGACTCATGCCCAGGCCTGGTCAATATATTGAGGTGGGTCCACAGATCATGTGCTTGAAGGTCAAGGCAATATCAAGGTACTATGAAAGTTTATCAAAGCTGACCCAATTTCTGTCCTTCTCACCTCACACACTGGGAGCCAGGTTCACACAGTAGCTCCTGTGTGCAGGGCAGATTGTGTGCAGAACCGCCCTGAAATGACACCTCTTCCACGCAGCTGAAAGTGCTCACCACCATGCCCGTGGCGTCCACAGCACCTATAGTGCCACAGTGTCCACTGCAGCAATTTTCTGGCAAGTGGGATGGAGAGCGCGCAGCACAAGACCTGCTCCTTCCCTGCGTGGGCTGCCTTGCTGAGCCCACGTCTCTTTTACCCACATCCCATCAGCCGGGATTTGCCCACACACCACACGGAGCTGCAGGGGTGGTGGGAAAGGGAAGTCTTTATTTTGGGCAGCTACACACCCAGGTAAATTTCAGGGGTTCTGTTGCTAAAGAAAGAAGGGAAGAATGAATGTTAGGAGACGTGACACTAAATGTAAAACCACCCCAAGTCCCGTTGGTCAAATTCACAGGAAGTGTAGAGGCTCCTGCCGGCTTCCTTGCTTGGTCCAGATGCTCGAGGGCTTCCGTGTTAGCTTGGCTGAAGGAGCAGGAACTAAGCTGCATGCACACAGAGATGGAGAACTTCCTGGGCAGGGCAGAGTACAAGTCTCCTTAGCAACGGGTGCCTGTGCACTGCTGCCCCTGGTGGCCCTTGCAGCACTGACCAGTGGGCAGCACTGTCCCCAGCAACAGCATGGTCTCAGTGAGGCACTTTGCTCTCCTCTGTGTCACTGAACAGCCCCTTTGTTAATTCTTTATCATAGCAGAGACCAGACTGTATCCCTTGTTTCATTCGTTTTTGAGGCAGAATCTTGCTATTACCTATGCTGGAGTGCAGTGGCGTGACCCTGCTCACTGCAGCCTTGGCCTCCTGGGCTCAAGTGATTCTCCCACCTCAGCCTCTGAAGTAGCAGGGACCACAGGCGTGCCCCACAATGTCTGGCTAATTTGTTTATTTATGTATTTTTTTAGAGATGGGGTCTTCCTATGTCAGCCAGGCTAGTATTGAACTCCTAGCCTCAAGCGGTCCTCCTGCCTTGGCCTCCCAAAGTGCTGGAATTACAGGTGTGAGCCACTGCGCCCCACCTCGGACTGTATCTTTTTATAAGAATAGGCTGAAGTTTGGCCAGGCACGGTGGCTCACGCCTGTAATCCCAGCACTTTTGGAGGCTGAGGCGGGCGGCTCACAAGGTCAGGAGATTGAGACCATCCTGGCTGACACAGTGAAACCCCGTCTCTACTAAAAATACAAAAAATTAGCCGGGCGTAGTGGCGGGCACCTGTAGTCCCAGCTACTCGGGAGGCTGAGGCAGGAGAATGGCGTGAACCCAGGAGGCGGAGCCTCTGAGAGAGCGCCACTACACTCCAGCCCAGGCGACAGAGCGACACTCCGCCTCGAAAAAAAAAAAAAAAAAATAGGCTGAAGTTTGAGAAGCGCAGGATGGAAATATGGCACAGAGGAGAACTTACAGGAAATGCATAGTCCAGCCCCTTCTAGGAGTCCTCACCAGGAGCGCTCTCTTCCTGCTGCGGGAAGTGCTCTGAGCATTGCTGCACTGCAAACTCTGGGCAGAAATGACCCTGAGGCTCCGGGGAGGAGGAAGCACATAATCCCATCTCTAGGCTCCACTTCCAGACCCCTGTTTCTCATACTAGAACCTCCCTCTTCCCAGGGCAGTGACCATATCTATTCCTTATGGAACCATCCACAGGGTGTGGTATTAGCCCACAGTCCCAATAGTAATTACGTAATTGTCAGACAGAACATTCCCCAGGTCTGGGCTATTGAGTTGTAAGCACCATCGCACAAAAGACAGATCAGCCCAGCCCAGGTAGGGCTAAAACGATTGCAGTCCAGCTTTTATATAGCATCAATTATTCAATCCAGTTATTCACTCACCACCTTAGCTATATTAGAAATAAAAGGAAGGCCTTCCTTTCTTTCCAAAGGACTCAGATTTAAGCCACAGCTGTTGGCTGGCAAACCAGACCCCCGCGTCGTTTCTTCCATTTCTCTAACTCGGTACAGGATCTTCATCAATTAGGACGGGTTTCACTGCAAGTCAAACCTCTAGTAGTCAGAGATTCTAAGGTTGGCCTGATCCTGAAGACAGAGGGAGGCTCCACGTAAGAGGTCACAGGAAGCTATACAATAGCCCTAGGTTAGAAATTCATGTTCTGGATTGGCTTTTGGCAGTCCTGTCTGCCTAATTTATGATGACAATTTCTCAGATTCAGGACTAGTGAGCAGAGATGGAATTACCTAGAAGGGGCTGATGTCCTTCTGCACCCATGACTTTTATACCCAGAGCACACTCTTGAAACTGCTTCTGCCTTCTAAAGCAGTAGCTTCCCAACCTGATTCATTACAAACTTGTGAGACCACCTTGGAGAATCCTACAACTAAAAAGCCATGTTCTGCAAAAGGGCAGTCCTGAGTTGTGCCTAATTTCATGTGAGATTTTGTTGTTTTCATGACACCAGTGCAATAAAAGGGCCCATCTCTTAATATCGTAAAAATCAGTGATGGTAATGTTCATAGCAGGGTTTTACGCTAGATGGCAATGAAATCCTCAGCACATCTGCAGCTCCCTGCTTTTCTGTCCCTGGAATCTCCAGTGTTTATTTTATGTGAAGGAGGAACCAACACAGAACTTCTTGAACCCTTTATGTGGTTGAAATTGGGCCTTCTCTTCTATTAGGTAGTGTGTGTCTATATCACATTCTTGTTCCTATGCCAGAAAAGCTTGACACGTTTTATTATTCATGGCATTACCTTGCTGTTTGAACTCGGAATTTCTTTGCCTGGAATCTCAAGTGTAATGAAATAGCAGGAAAATGTTCCAACCTTTGGTGGTGAAGCCTTCAGGTGAAAGAAATGGAGAAAAGAAAGGTGGAAGAGTAGAGACGGTAGGTCCTAGGAAGGAAGCCCTTTTCTGTTTTCAGCGGAAATGTCACTGTGCCATGTGATGAAAGAGGAGGCCTCCGTGAGGCCCAGGGTGTGACACCTGGCAGGGAGCCCTGGTTCTTTTCTTCTCTGAAAACTCTCAACTTTTACAAATTAGCGTCTGGGCTTACAAGGCCACAGCCTTTGAGTTTCAAGAGTCTATTCAGAACTGAAAATCCAAGAATTTGATTTTTTGGTCTCTGTCTTTGGGTCTGTTCACCCAGCCATGAGTGACCAAGGGTAAGGAGGGCCACACAGCAGCTTCTATGTGAGGATATAATTCTCTATCTCAGAAAGTTGTACCAGCATCCTGGGCTATGAATACTGGACAGTTACAGATATGAGAAAATTCTATGGTGGTCACATTTTCTGACCCAGAAATGACACTGTTCTCTTCCTTATGGTGTGAGCACACTGAAAATTCCAATTTATATTTTATCACAGTCCATTCTCAATCTGCTATAAAGAACTGCCCAAGACTTAGCAATTTATAAAGGAAAGAGGTTCAATTGACTTGCAGTTCTACAGGGCTGGGAAGGCCTCAGGAAACTTACAATCACGATGGAAGGGGAAGCCAACATGTCCTTCTTCACATGGTGGCAGGAAGGGAGAAGTGCCGAGCAAAGGGGGAAATGTCCCTTATAAAACCATCAGATCTCATGAGAACTCACTCATTATCACGAGAACAGCAGCATGGGGGTAGTTGCCCCCCATGATTCAGTTGCCTTCACCTGGTCCCACCCTTGATACCTGGGGATTATTATAATTCAAGGTGAGATTTGGGTGGGGATACAGCCAAACCATATCAGGGAGAGCCAAATCGTATCAATCACATATCAACCTCTGAGGAAGAAAGGGAGGAAGAGGAGGCACATGATGGTGATGAGACTATTTTTGTCCCATTGGGAGATATAACAAGTGTATCTAGTGAAGAAGAAGAGGAGGAAGAGGAGGAGGAGATGGAAGGAGGGGAAAGAATGAGGAGGAGAGAGATGATGGTCACTGGTGTTAGTGGCGGTGCCCTATCCCTGTGAGTAATGGCACCAGGGCCTTGCTGATGGCAGGGAACATGGGACTCTGGCCATGAACACTTCCCTGGAGGAGCCAGGCATTTGTGCTACATGGAGGGTGAGGCTGGGTGAATTCAATCCCAGGGAGACACAACCTCAGCCTGCATTTATACGCTCACACTTCTCAGGCTTCTCAGAGGAGCCACCTCTATTCTCCCAACATCCTCATGCCCTAAAAGGCTCAGCTAGACCTTTCCAGGGTCCCAGTGAGCACCCAGCAGTGATGGCAGGACTGGCAGCGTGGGTCAGGGGATGCAACAGTGAGCAGTGCCTCCTGCTGCCTCCTGCACCCCCCCCCCCCCCGTATTTGGAAACATGAGGGGACATGTTCAGTTGTCACACTGTGGGCTACAGTTGAGAAGCGCCCCATGAATCAGCACTGAGGGCAGACGGTGGTAGCATGCACGTGCACAAGCTCCTTCCCACATAGAGTGCCATTTGGAAAACTTCCTCCGTGGAAAGAAACGGGGAGAGTGTGGATGGAGCCCATTGCGCATGGACGTCAAGCACCGTGGCTTCCCCGTGTTCCAGGTTGTGGGATGAAGCCAGCAGTGCCTGACTCACAAGCAGAAGGCAGAGGTCGGAAGGGGCAGAACATGGTCTCACACTTTCAAAGCTGGTGAGCACTCATTTTGAATCCTGAGTTAAATGGATGTCCTGCAATTCAGTAAAACAACCAAGTGCCTTCTGCAGGGGGACATGAGAGGGGTGATGACTGTGCTCCCCCGCCCCGCCTCCAGACCCGGGCTGCAGAGCCAAGCAACACTGCCTCTCCATCTCATGAGCGTGACTGAGGTGAGTGACTTTTAATTCTTCTGTGCCTCAGTTTCCTCTCCTGTGTGTTATGAAAGTATTTCCTCCTACAAGGTGAGACTCCCTGGGAAGTTACTGTTCTCATATTGCACCCCCCAGAAATGGAACTCACTACTTTATCACCACCCCAGGGAGCCGGTACAGCCTAGAGATAAGAGTGGGGGAGGGGCAGGGCCTTTGCTTTCTCATCTGTGAAAGCGGGTGGCTAATAGCCCTCTCACTGGTGAGGTGGGAACCAGTGAGCTGAAACATGAAAAGTGGGGCTCCAAGATATTACCTGACGCTCTGGGGCCTCAAGAAAATCCAAAGCCACAGGCTGTAGCAGGCAACACAGATTTCATTCTAGGTTTCTTGGAGACAAGAGAATGTGGTTAAGTGATATGCCACAAGGCAGTCTCCTCATTAGCCATGTCTGTCCTCTCCTTGACATTTCTCTTAGGCTGCCATCCGTGGGAACCTCCCCTCCACCATGTTTGCCTATCTTGAATATTACTATTACTATTATGGAAGTTTTACTTTGGGATAATGGTGGACACTCTTAGCAACACCATTTTAACAGGAGGCACGGCTTGTTTAAAAGCAATCTGGCAGCACTTTTATTATTATCATTATTTTCACTCTACAACCTCCACCTCCTGGGTTCAAGTGATCCTCCTGCCTCAACCTCCTAAGTAGCTGGGATTACAGGCACACACCACCATTTTTGTATTTTTAGTAGAGACATGGTGTCACCATGTTGGCCAGGCTGGCCTCGAACTCCTGAGCTCAAGTGATCTGCCCACTTCAGCCTCCCAAAGTGTTGGGATTACAGGCGTGAGCCACAGTGCCCGGCCAGGCAGCACTTACGAACACACGAAGCCTGCATGCAGCAATTCTGCTTCTACCTGCTCACGGGTCGTGGGGGTCATGTCCCCCTCAACTGTGTGCTTCATTGCAGCACAGTCTAGAGGAGAGGGGGACTGCATGTGAGAGGTGCCTGAAGCAGAGTGGTTTACGGCACTTAAAGGCAACAGACTAGGTGTACTGCCAGCAAGGAAGGTGATCTTGTAGCAGTTCAGAGTGAAAAGGGAGAAGCCAAATGCAGTCTAGAGCCTGTCACTGTAAGTGAGGGTGAGCGCCAGTGGCACAGGCAGAAATGCAGATTCTGCCTCCACCTCCTCAATCTGAATCTGTGGACAGGATGCCCAGGTGGGCACATTGAAGATGGGAAGTGCCGTCTGTGGCACACAAAGCAGTGGCATTCTCCCTACAGCCATGTTTGTATCAATACCTGAAGTCTTTGCCTTTGTGGGAAGGGTAGTGGGAGAGGAGAACAGGGGAAAATGTTAATGAAGTTAAAACTCAGGCAAGAGCTACACAGAGGCAGCACATATGTTTTCTCATGGTGAGCAAGGGTGAGCAAGGTTCTTGCAGGCACCTTCTACAAGAAAGATTGCTGAAGATATGGACAAGTTCACCAACAGCCCGTATCTCATCCTCCCTCCCAGGCCTCAAGCCCCGAAGGTAAACTGTGATCCAAGAACAAGCCTGGGTCCAGGGTCCCAGCCCTTTCAATCCACTGCTTGCTGTTCCTGCCTTGAGTAAGAGTCCTTCACTGTGCATTTGCTGCAGCTACTCATTAAGGCAAAGCGCTTGCACATGAAGTCCTGTGGAAAAAAGGGACGGGCATTTAAGGCCTAACGTTTGCTAGATGCAAACATAAGAAGGGAAGACTTTTTCAACAAACATTGATTCCCAGTCAAAGCAAAATTCCAGAGATTGTGAAGGGTGAAATAGATTAGTATTAAGCTGAAAAGAATTTTGGGTTCCGTATCTCAGTACTCTGCCATTTGCTTACAGTATGTCTGTTGTCTTATATAGTTACTTCAAAGCACTGGATGGTGAGTTAAGAAGGAACAATTAGTAACAGAAGCATGGTTTTAAAAAAACGTCTTGGGGAGTGAGGGTGGAGGTGGGGAGATGAGATAATCCCAGACCACTTCAGTAGTTCCCAGAATATCTACATGAACTCCTCATTTATGGAGCTGGACATGTCCATTGCAAGATACTGGCTTTTTGGCATACTTTTCCTTTCTCTCTCTTTTCCTTTCTTTCTCGTTTTTTGAACTCTCCAGCTCAGAGTCAGGAAAACGCTGGCATGATAATATGCTACCATTGGCAATTGTCCTTCCAAGATGGTTTATGCAGGAAACATCACGGAAGCAACTTTGCAAACCCGAGGCCTACATCTGCTCTGCCACCCTTCAGCTGTGGGGCCAGTAATAAAACGCCGTGGCAGCGATGGGTGAGACAGGGTCATCATAAACAGGAGAGAAGCAGCAACCTTTTAGGAAAGAAACAGAAAGTTGAGGCATTGAGTAGCACTGAGCCTGGGCAAAGGCACACAGATCCCTGTTGGCAGCAGAGAGGAGGTGGCTGGGGGATACTGCCCACTGATGAGGAGAAAACCTTTTACGGAAACTCGTGAGGTCCTCATTGTCACTGAGTATTATTGTTACTGCTCTACAGATGGGTTACAAATGAGTGACGGGAATTTATAGAACCCAAGAGCACTAACTTCTCCAAACACATTGTAAAAAGTCTCCAAAATATCCAAATGTGTACATATACATTTGTGATTATCTTATCCCGTTCATGCTGCTATAACTAAATACCTTAGACTGGGTAATTTATAAATATTAGGAACTGATTTTTAGATTCTGGAGGTGGGAAGTCCAAGGTCAAGACACTAGAGATCCAGTGTCTGGTAAGGGCTGCTCTCTGCTTCCAAGATGGCACCTCTAGTGCATCCTCACACCATGGGAGGGTGAAAGGGCATGAATGCTGTGTCCTCACATGGTGGGAGAGAGGGAAGGGCAAAGAGGAATTAGGACTCTCCAACTTTTTTGTAAGAGCATTAATCCATTCCTCAGAGTGGGGCCCTCACGACTTAATCACTTTCCCAAAAGTCCCACCTCTTAATACTATCACATTGGGTATTAAGTTCCAACATGGGAATTTTTGAGACATGAATATTTAAACCATAGCAGTGATCCTTGGAATTCTGTACTTGTTACCGTTAATCTGTAAAATGCACATAGTATCTCTCCTGTTTATCTTGTGGTGTTTCTAGAAGGATCAAAAGAAGTAAAAGGGGTGTGCAAATACAGTGTCTACCACAAGAAACAAGCCTAAGATATTTGTGCCAATAAAAGATACATTTGATGCTGTATTGATTCCTCTCACCCGAAACCCTTAGAGGGAGGCCACCTTCCTCCTGATGGCTCCATTTTTAGGTGTTCTAATGCTCTTCCCTCTCTTTTTTGTCCAGAACCTTCAATTACTCTATACAACTACAGTGAACCCTTCTAGGAGATAGGGGTTTCCAAATGCTAGCCCCAGAGCCTCTGCTCTGGAGGTGAAGTTTTCATGG
This sequence comes from Hylobates moloch, assembly GCF_009828535.3. Lineage (NCBI taxonomy): Eukaryota > Metazoa > Chordata > Mammalia > Primates > Hylobatidae > Hylobates > Hylobates moloch. The sequence goes on along the minus strand of NW_026652285.1, from coordinate 68,550,201 downwards.
TCCTTGGCAAAACATTAAAAAGCTCAACATCACTGATCATTAGAGAAATGCAAATCAAAACTGCAACCAGATACCATCTAACACCAGTCAGAATGGCTACGATTAAAAAGTCAAAAAATAACAGAAGATGGAAAGGTTGTGGAGGAAAAGGAACACTTATACTCTGTTGGTGGGGTGTAAATTAGTCCAGCCATTGTGGAAGACAGTGTGGTGATTCCACAAAGACCCAGAGACAGAAATACCATTGAACTCAGCAATCCCATTACTGAAGGAATATAAATCATTCTATGATAAAGACACATGCATGTATCATGTTCACTGCAGCACTAGTCACAATAGAAAAGACATGGAATCAACCTAATGCCCATCAATGATAGACTAGATAAAGAAAATGTGGTACCTATACACCCTGGAATACTATGCAGCCATAAAAAAGAATGAGATCATGTCCTTTGCAGGAACACAGATGGAGCTGGAGGCCATTAGCCTTAGCAAACTAACACAGGAACTGAAAACCAAATACTGCATATTCTCACTTATAAGTGGGAGCTAAATGATGAGAACACATGGACACATAGAGGAGAACAACACACACTGGGCCTTTTCGGAGGGTGGAGGGTGAGAGGAGGGAGAGGATCAGGAAAAATAACTAATAGGTACTAGGCTTAATACCTGAGTGATGAAATAATCTGTTCAACAAACCCCCAAGACACAAGTTTACCTATGTAACAAACCTGTACCCCTGAACTTAAAATAAAAGTTAAAAATAAAATAAAATAAAAATAAAGGCAGTGATGTGCATTTTTCCCACCAAGCCAAATTTACTCAATTGAAAAAACTGTCATTGATTCTGAGATTGTCTTTCTTTTATTGGTGTTAAAATATCATTCTAACATGATTTGGTGTGAGAATGATAGGGCCCATAGATGCTAGGTTTCTTTTTTTTTTTTTTTTTCCTTAATGTGTTTACTTGAAAAATTACAAGTCGGCCATCTTATATAGGTGCTCCAGTTCTTTTATTTTAAAATTTTGATTGGCCCGTGAAATTTCACAGCCTGGGAATCACTGCTGAATGTTCCATTGCTTACTTTCGTAAGGCCTGAGGCGTGCCTTCAGGAAATGATGACAAACACACACTAGAAGCTTTATCCAAGAGCCTGATGAAGAGGAACATGGGCTGGGTGTCTCTGACTTAGGAACGCGCCTTCCCAGAACTTCGGCAAGGGCATCTGAAGCTGGCGCCAGCAAGAGCGACAGAGCTCCATGGGCAGCCACCCCACCAAAGCCCAGGGGGCGCCTGCTGTGTCCTGCCGCTCTGGGGAACAGTCTTTCCCCAGAATCCTTAGTTAAAACTAATAGAAAGTAACCTTTGAATGGCCACTAGGGGTGATTCAAGCCACACTTTGTTCAACAGGCATAGTGCCCATTAATGAGAGCTTGGTGGGAGGGCTCAAGGCACTTATGGCAATTTATAGAGTTGTTTCTGAGGAAAAATGTATTCTGAGTACCAGGTTGCTAAATTAAAATTAAAGTCTTGGAGTGTTTCGTACATTCTTGGATGGGCTGGAACCCATCCAAGAGGCTCAGCTGAATCCAGTAACGATAATTGCACTTCCATAGTGGGTCTTGTGCTTTACAGTACTGGTGATCCCCATGGAAGAGGATTGAAAGAGCTGGGTTCTAGAACTTCCAGGTCCTCTGTCTAGCCACCAGCCTCATGTGGCCATCAAGCACTTGAAATGTGGCTGGCCCAAGCGGTGATGGGCACTAAGTGTAAAATACACACTGGCTTTCAAATATGTAAAAAAACAAAAAAGAAAAAAGAATGTAAAATATTGATTACATTTTGAAATATTTGGGGTATATTGTGTTTATAAATATAGTATTAATTTCACTTATTTTTACTTTTAAAATGTGGCTAGAAAATGTTAAATTACGTATGTGGCTCACATTTGTGGCTTGCATTGTTTCTACTGGACAGCACTCCTTTAGACCACATACAGGGAAACTAAGGCCCCCAGGCGAAATCTAGCTGATCTGGAATATTGTAAATAAAGTTTTGTCGGAACACAGCACACAAATTTGTTCACATATTGTCTCTGGCTGCTTTTGAACCACAGCAGCAGAGCTGAGGAGTTGTCACAGAGACTATATGGCCCACAAAGCCTAAAATATCTACCATCTGACTTTTTATTGAAAAAGTTTGTCCACGTTTGGTCTAGACTATCAAGGTTCAAATCCTGGTTTTCCACTTAAGCTGTGTGACTTGGGCAAGGGCCTTTCTCTGTATGTGCCTCCACTCCTCATGTGTTAAATGGGGATAATGATAAAGCAGACCCCCCCCCGCCAGGGGTTCTCATGAGGAATGAATGAAATGCTACATATCAGCCATGGAGTAAATGTTGAACAGATGCATCATCATCATATCATCGTCATCATCTCATCATCAAATCTCATTGTCATCATATCATCATCATTGTCATCATCATCTTATCATCTCATCATCATTGTCATCATCATCATCGTCATCATCGTCATCATCATCACTATCATCATCGATTCAGAGCACATGACTGGGCTCAGAGAGTTATCTGTGGTCCCTGGCCACAGTCACATGGTTGGTAGGCAAAGAAAGTGAGATTTCAAATTCTTGTATTCTATCTCATATTTTGTTATTTCATCCTAAGGCCCTTAGGAATTTGCAGCCGTTTTCAATGCACAACATATGGATACAGAGCAATATGTCTCTGGTAAAAGAAAACAACAGAGCAAATACAATCATAAACAGCAACTGATAGCCTTTGGTATCAGAGAGCCAGAGGAAGGGGAGGGCCTGCCCAGCCATTTGTTGCCAGGAGGGAATGGAAGCTCGCCATCTCCAGACGACCTTCCAGTTTCCAAAAGAAGGCTGAAGTATAAATTTCCATGTGAAATCTGCTTTTCCCAATGTAAGCCCAACCTTTAAAATCATATTGCATGGGACAAATTGACCCGTGAGCTTCTAGTTTTCAACACCTGCTTCACACTATTGCTGGGATGGCTCATCTTTTATGTGAAACACCTGTTGGCAAGATAGTCGTGGGCAACTCATTCATCAGAGAATGGCACTGCTTCATGGTTAGTAAGAGAGGGAGGAAAGAAGAACAAGTTAATTATCGTGGGGCTGGGGAGTCGCCAGGGGAAAAGGCATTTCTGTCATTTATTTACTAGTATTTACTCGTAGAGCAATAAATCAAAGTCACTGGTCCGCCAGGAGCAGCGGGAGTGGCGGCAGCCGTGCCAGTCAGAATGCTCTTTCTTATGTGATGCGCACCTGGGGAGGGCTGGCTTCCAATGATCTCATGCAGCTCTTATCAGATTCCAGAGAAGAGAAGAGAAGACAAAAGGAGGGGAGGACAGCCACAGTCACTTGAGAGATGCGCTGCTATCTGGAACAGGATGGAAGGAACAGGGCAGGCGAGGGAAGCCCCTGCTGGAGGAGCCCCCAGAATCAGCCCACCTGAGGGCTGATCCATCCACCTGGGCAGGAGGTTGTTCCACCCCTGCCCAGCCCAACTGCTGAGGCCAAGGCCTTTTCTCACCATGGGAACCAAACAGCCTTCAGTTCAGCAATGGTAAAAAAAAAAAAAAAAAAAAAAAAATCCTTCCTGTAGTATAATGAAGAGATACTCACGTTGCAGAGCTCCAGAAACAGACCTTGGCTGTGGTGGGTGATGGAGAGAGCGTGTTGAAGTCTGCACCTCCGCCACGCTGTACACACTCAGCGATTCCCTGAGTGTGAGGCCCCAGGTGACTGCTGCCTTCTGATGGGAGGCTCGAGGGGGCAAAAGCCGTCCTGGGAACCACACCCCTCCAAGGCTTTGCTCAGGGCACTCTGGGGGGTCATTAGGAGCCAGGGGTCTCCCCTTGCCTGCCATGCCCCCTTCCTCAGAGTATCTGTGTGTGCCTGCGCCAGGGGTAGGTATTGAGTTGCTTGTTCATTCATTCAGCAAATGCTTATTGAGCGCCTTAAGGAACCAGGGCTTTCCCAGGCTCGGGGCACACAGCACTGCCTTGGAGATGTCTTGGGCTCTCCTCGCAGGACTTTAGATCTCAAAGCTGAGGGGGACAGGCTGTAGGTCAGGGAGACACCCAGCTCCTCTGTGACTGCTGGGTAAGTGACGGACAGGGCTTTCCATCCCACTGTCCTCAGGGGGTCATATTTTCAAATGCAAAAAAGAGTTAAATTTTAGAAACACGTTTTTTTCTCACCTCCACTTGCCGGTGAAAGAGGCAGTCCGGGAGATACAGTTTCGGTAATGAAAACGGTATTTTCAAAATAATTTTGATGGTTCATGAGGACTGCTGGTTAGGGTATTGGAAATTAGGACTCCATAACACATTCCATGTGGGGTAAAATACACGTGGGATGAACATTAGAAACATGGAAATATGAAGGAATGAGAATTGTAACTCTGGGGATAGAATGCTTATTTCTGAGATGTGTGTAGCAGTAAAAAGGAGGATATTCATTGCTGGATGGGAAGATGCATGTATTTTGCATATGAGCATTAGTAGAAGTAATTAGTAACTAATAATGACTGACATTTTTGAGTTCTTACTCTGTGTCAGGTAGTATTTTTTTTTTGAAAGAGAGTCTCGCTCTGTCACCCAGGCTGGAGTGCAGTGGTGCGATCTCAGCTCACTGCAACCTCCACCTCCCGGGTTCAAGTGATTCTTCTGCCTCAGCCTCCTGAGTAGCTGGGACTACAGATGCCCGCCACCATGCCCGGCTAATTTTTTGTATTTTTAGTAGAGACAGGGTTTCACTATGTTAGCCAGGATGGTCTCGATCTCCTGACCTCGTGATCTGCCTAACTTTGCACATATTATCTCACTTAATTTCTTCCAATAACCATCTGAAATGGGCACCCTTATAGATCCCACAGGTGACACATGCAGGCAAAGCCTCCAGTTCCAAAGTGTCAGAAGCCTGCCTCTCGGACAATTGCTTGCTGTGCACTCTAGGTTGAATGTATGGGAACAGATGCTAAGTGACAGCTCCTCATGATGAAAAGCCTTGACACAGAGTCAGAAAAGCCTCCGGTGAGCCCCATGTTACCACGTGTTGGCTAGGTGGCCTTGGCGAGTAACTTTCTGGCTCTGCTGCCCAGGTCCCCTTCACTGGTTCACTCTGCCTCCCTCCTGCTGGGATGAAAGCCAAGGGCCAGTGGTGCGCACTGAGTACTTCTAGGGCAGACAAAGATGTGTGCAGTAAGGCTGTCTGCGGCCCTGAGAGCATGCCTCGAGGGAGGACACAGAGCAGGGAGCACAGGACTGCAGCACTGTGTGACAGTAGGGCATGCAAAGGGATGCACCAGCGACCACGAGTGAGCTGGCTGCATCTGGAGGAAGGCTCATGGGAGGGCTCTAGGTCAGGTGTGGGAAGCTGAAGACTCCCCTGACTCCAGGTGGACGCAGCTGGATGTGGAGGGGCAGGTGTGGCCACATGCCAGTGAGAGTGTGGTCACTCCCAGCACAAGGCCCAAAGCCGGAGGTCTTGAATGCGGGGTAAGGACTGTGGCCTGAGCAGCTGTCAGTGATGAGCTGGTGGCAACAGGATAGGACGTACAGGAGCCATGCTATCCACCTTCCCATGTGTAATTAAGGTTAACTCTGGTGGCACAGGAGGGGCAGCAGCCATGGAAAGGGGTGGGAGGAATGGAAAGGGCGGGAAAGTGGAGGCAGGTGCCTCTCTGAGTTTGTTTCCAACGGGCCTCATCTAAACCCACCTCTGGGAAACTTTGATATGTGTAATTTGCGATTGGAATTCAAACCAGACTGAAACATTCCTTTTTGTTGTATTTCATAACATAAAGGAAAGAAAAAGTGATTGCCTTTAAGCAGATGTTCAAGATAGCTCAAGAAGTATTTAAAACTATTTAGAAGAGCCAACTACTTTTGAGAGCTCACCAATATCTTGGGAGAGGGTGGCCAGTGAAGTGCAGAAGGATATTTCCCATTTATTTGATCAAGTTTTACCAGAACACCTTGGCAACGCTCTGCGACCCATCAAAACGCACTGCTAGAATGGAAAACCATGAGAAGACGTGGCCACACCTTTTTTTTTTTTTTTTTTTGAGATAGCGTCCTGCTGTGTCACCCAAGCTGGAGTGCAGTGGCACAATCTCGGCTCACTGCAACCTCCGCCTCCTGGGTTCAAGCAATTCTCCTGCTTCAGCCTCCCAAGTAGCTGGGAATAAAGGCATCTGCCACCACGCCCAGCTAATTTTTTTTTTTGTATTTTTAGTACAGATGGGGATTTCACTCTGTTGGCCAGGCTGGTCTTGAACTCCTGACCTCGTGATCTGCCTGCCTCGGCCTCCCAAAGTGCTGGGATTACAGGCGTGAACCACTGCGCCCGGCCATGGCCACATCTTTTAACATGTATCACATAACACAATCATTTCCCTGTGTCTTTGTCTGGGTTCTCTCTACCCCACCCCATCAGCCTGTATCAATGCAATTTAAATTACCATCTCCAGCCAATTCCATTTTAGCACAATAAAAGCTAAAGGAACTTAATGGCCAGCAATGGAGGGTTCTGGTGAAATTTTCATCTGGAAAAAGATGTAGAAGATAAAGCTTTTGATCAGCTTTGAGAGCATTCTTGCCTGCAGGCTGCCCACAGTGGTCTGGACTTCCTCTGTGTTTATAGGAGTGGCGCTCCTGTCCTGGTCTTCCACCGCAAAGCCACAGTCACATCTGCAATGCCTCCACTTTTAGTGCCTGCAACTGAGGGGCTCAAAATGTTACATTTGTTCCCCGTGGCCCACCCCTAATTTTAGTTTAGTATTTTTTTTTTTTTACATTCCCATCCCCATAGGGAAACCATTGGCTATTTTTGGCTAGATAAATGGTTCATCATCTATTGCAGTTGACTTCCTTTTATGATCAATTAGTTTGAGGTTGTCAGTGCTGCTTCAAAGCTGCTATGTATCTTTCACACACCTCTACCCTGTAATTTATAAGCACTATGGGTTTCAAAAAAAGAAGAAAAAGAAAGAGAGAGAGAAAAAAAGAAACCCTACAGTACTTTTATTAGCTGCTGAAATGCATTAGGGTGCACATACTTTGAACTGCACAGGGGAAGATAACCATGCCTGTAATTGGAATAACTCGCATCCGTCCCCTCTCGGCTCCCTTTAATAACCTCTGCATTGTTTTATCCCCAGGATTTATTGATGACCTGCAATGGCCCTCTCCTGGGCCCCCGCCCACTGGGGTGTTTGTGGGGGAAAGGGCAATGCACGTGGCCCACTCCCTGACCTGCGCCTCTCCATAAATCAGGGCCTGCATTCGCCCGTGATGGGGAGCCAGATGGCAGCTGTTGTTGGAGGAGCTCAACAGGAATCAAGGCCTGTGATCTTTCCTGTTGCTAACAGGCCTGATTTTTTATGGCTGTCAGCATCCTTGGAACGGCCAAGGCAGGCACGAAGGGAGGCTGGGAGGGCAGGGGCCCAGTGGCCCTGGATGTGTGCTTTCTTCTCCCAAGGGGGCAAGCCACAAAGATCTCTCCCTCTTCCTCCCTAGCTGGGAGGCTTGGCCTTATATTCTGTTTCTGAAGAAGTTTCCTAGGATGTGCGAGTGGTGAAGCTCAATGTAACCAAACACCTTCTAGATAGGAAAATGGTGGCCAGCTTCCCTTTGCCGATGGTTCATGGACCCTTAGCGTCATGGCCCTATCTGAAAAATGACAGCTGTCCCTTTCCACTGGAGTGATGTCTAAAACAGTCTGATCCTAAATGCCTTTGATGCTGAAGTAAAAGCCATTTCTTAAAACTACTTGGTGAGTCAGCTGGGCGCGGTGGCTCACTCCTGTAGTCCCAGCACTTTGGTAGGCCGAGGCAGGTGGATCACAAGGTCAGGAGATCAAGACCATCCTGGCCAACATGGTGAAACCCCGTCTCTACTAAAGTACAAAAAATTAGCTGGGCATGGTGGCTCATGCCTGTAGTCCCAATTACTAGGGAGGCTGAGGCAGAGGAATCACTTGAACTCGGGAGGCGGAGATTGCAGCGAGCCAAGACTGCATCACTGCACACCAGCCTGGGTGACACAGCAAGACTCTGTCTCAAAAAACAAACAAACAAACAAAACTACGTGGTGGGTCCAATGTTTGGATGTTTTGCTTTTTCAGAGTGTATGGACAGAAACTGCAAGGGAAGATGAGAAGGTGTAAGGGGAAAGGATGAAAGGCAAAGAGCTTGCCAGACATGGAGAGAAACCCCAACCAGTTTTGAGGTGCCTACCTGGGGGCATTTACTGCAGAGATCAGTTCTTGAGGTGGAGCAGCGCCACAGTGGGTGCATGGGCCTGGGCACCAGTGGGCGCAACCAGATGATGGGCAGTCCCTGTGTGGTCCGCAGTGTGCCTCCAACAGAGCCAGCCACAGGGCAGGGCTGTGTGGTCAGCACCGAACAGCCTGCAGAAGCCTGGAGGAGACAGGCATAGAATCCCAGGTGCAGCCCAGTGCTTTTATAGGGCAGAGAGCGAGTCTATTTATTTATGAGGGCTTGAAGCCAGTCTCAGACCCTAGGGATGCTAAGCTTACACAGAAAGCAGACGTACCAAAGATATCACACGAGAATATTCCAGGGGACAATCCAGGTTCTTAGAGCCATTTAAGTGCTGGCTGGAAAAAAGCCATTCAGATGTTTCCCAGGAGGGGTGGATGCACACCTCTCCGCAGTCCAGTCGACAGGGCAGCAATGGGAGCAGAGGTTGCAGTGATGTGAATGTGGCTGGAAGGGGCTGCGAGCCAAGGAGTACAGCAACCTCTAGAGCTGGGAAACAAGGATGTGGGTTCTCCCCTGGAGCCCCCAGGATGCATGCAGTCCTGCAGGCACCTTGATGCTAGCCCACCACAGCCCATTTTGGACTCCTAACATTCAGAACTATAAGAAACAAATTTGTGTTGCTTTAAGCCTCTAAGCTTTTGGTACCTGTTACAGCAGTCGGCCTCTGTATCTGCAGGCTCTGCCTCCACTTATTCAACCAACCATGGGTAGGAAACGTATAGAAGAAAACAATAAAAAATAACAATACAACAATAAAAATAACAGAGATTAAAAAGAATACAGTACAACAACTATTTACATAGCGTTTACATTGTCTTTGGTATTGTAATTCATCTGGAGGTGATTTAAAGCATTGGCAGGATGTGTGTGGGTTATATGCAAACATGACCCCAGTTTACATCAGCAACCTGCACGTCCTTGGAGGTCCTGGTGCCGATCTCCCACAGATTCCGAGGGAAGATTGTACACTCATCTTCAAGCGATGGCTTTTCCCTGTATTAATTTCACTTTTTAAAAAAACATTTTTCCCCTAGTACAAACTCTCAGTCTCCCTGTGACTGAACATCGCTAATGATGTTCTGAATGACTCAGGTGAAAAGTGAAGGATTGAGGTGGAATTTGTTGTTTGAGAACGGATCTAACAGCTGGAAGAAATAAGTCTTGCATAGGAAGGCAAGTTGGGAGCCAGCGAGGAAGGATAAGGGGGCAGGGACTCAAAGTAGGCAGTCCACTTTCCCTTTGGGGGTAATTTCACTGGCACAGGGTGCTTTGTACAGGGCCCTCTGGCCATCTCTGTCTTATAGGTCTGGACCAGTATTTGAGAGGGAAGTGACTAAATTTTTTTCTTCTAACTGATAAATCCAATTTAAGGAAGCAAATAAGCACACACAAGCACAGGCATACAAAAGCCCCACACACGATTTGATCTCTGCTGATTTCATTTCACACCTGAAGTGTTGAGCTTGGCTTTCTACACAAGCTGTTGCACAGGAACACAGTATCTGACAATGGATTAAACATGGGTGTGGAGTCTGAGAACTGGGGTGAATCAACGGCCTCTCTTCTTATTAGCTAGCTGACCTTGAGTAGTTCATGACTCTCACAATCTCCATTTCCACGATGTGGTCCCACCTCACAGCATTGCTGAAAACATTAAATGACACTGATGCCGGCTGTGCCCTTATCACAGTGCTAGGCACATAGGCACACAGGCATGTTCCACGAATGTGAGTTTGTTATGTTAATAATTAATATTAATTAATAATTAATAATTAATTAATAATAATTAATTAATTAATAATTAATATTTTTGCAGAACTAAATGCACGGCTTAATTATTGTTTTAACTCAGGTCATAATCTAACCCACAGATGATGAAGGTGGTAATGATAAAAACAGCCAGCATTTATTAATCACCTGCCATGTGCCTGCCAGACACTCTTTCAAGCCCTTTACAATATGGAGTAATGAAAGTCCAGGGTGTTTGAGTAGCTTTCCGGATCACCTTGCTAGGCAGTGGCAGCACTTGGATTCGAACCCAAGTGGTCTGAGCCCAGAGCCTGACTGGCATCTTGGTCATGCTACCATTCCAGGGAGACCTGTCCCGTGGCCTGACTAGGCACAGAAGGGCCAGCAGATCCACTTCTGCTCCTTATTTCCTTATGATCAGTGAGGCGCCCTGGACATTCTCCTTAAGATTAAATGACACTGACTAATATCTTGGAGATGCCAGCCAAGAAAAGTCTTGGCTTTCGATGGAATCTGGGAGGAGAGATGGAGGAGGCAAGTTGATTCTTTAGCCGGGTGAGTTAGGTAAGTCTTCTGGGCATTTCTCCAGCATCATGGCTGGGGCAATCCTTGCAACTCCTAGTGATTGCTTAGAATGATTCACCTTGGCACTGTCTTCCGGACACAGGGTGAGTACCAGGGTACTCACCTTTACTGAGTAAGTCATTGCCATGATTAGAACAGGAACTACTGTACTTTCCAGGATGTCGGAAAATGCGGATGCAGAGCTCAGAGCAAGCTACCTTAAGGAAGAGGGTGACAATATGGAGGGGTGGGGAGCTGACTTTTGAAAAAGTACAGGACAAGTAGGAGTTAGGGAAAATAGGTAATACCGAATATCCTAGACATCAGAGAACAAAGTTATCACGAACGCCCAGGAAAGACTAAATCCTGGAAGAGGTTAAAAATCCACTTCCAAAAACTAGAAAGAGAAGTGAACACCGTGATTAAAATTCCAGATCTGTGATGAGACCTGAAGCGGGAAGACTCAAGGATGAAGTGGGTAGCTGGGCTCAGTGACCTCACATATCCTGCCCAACTCAGGTTCTCTGATTCCCTCAGCAATTCACAACACTTAAGCTGTTGGGATTTCCCTTGCTCCATAGAGCAGCTGCTCCACTTTACCCGAAGGAAAAATATTTCAGAATAGTTTCCAAATTAACTGCATCCTACCTCCCCTCCAGTCCTATTGTTTGAGGAATTCTTTCATTTCTCTTCTTCAACCAACTCCTCTCTTTTCTCTCCCTTCCTTTTCCTACTCCCCCCCTTCCTCCTCTCCTCCTTCTTCCTATCCTCCTTTTCCTACTCCCTCCTTCCTCCTCTCCTTCTTCTTCTTCCTCTTCCTCCCTCTTCCTGCTTTCCTTCTGCATTCTCTGCTTAAACTTCTGACTACTAGAATAATTTAATTTCCAATAGGATACAAAGAAAATGACCTGGCTTCGAAGATTTCCATGCCATCTGATACCACTTTCACACTGCACAGTTGGCAGTGCCCACGGAACTGAAGTAAAGACATGGGTCTTCTGCTGAATGAAAGGCTAAATTAAAAAAAAATTTTTTTTGGCTGTCATACTTTCAGTTTAAATCTCGCAGTTTTATTTTCATAAAATAAAAAATTAAAGTGAATTGCTTATGCATTGCAGGGTGATTAGGCTGTCCTTGAGGTTTGAGAAAAACAGAGTATAATTTAGTTCAAGCTCATGTTTTGATTCCATAGTGGGAAGGCTGCAAATTTCCATTGCACAATAATAACATTTCAGCCGTGGCTTCTGAACCTGGGGGTGCTGTTGCTATAAATATTATTTCCATTGGATTATGTTGTGTTGAGGCCTGGATTATGTTAATATTTTAAAAGTCTTATCTCAGCTCTTACATGTTTTAAATACCAGGAAGAGTGTAATGGGGAAGCCAAGGTTATGTAGACTAAATGAACTGCATTGAAATGAGCTGTGCTTTCTCCCTGGTTGGTTACAGTGTAGACTGGGAGAGTTAGCGACTCTCATCTCAGAAGCAACCACACAGAGCCAGCAGGAGCCTGCAGGAATGGGAGAAAACCTAAGCAGACAACGGAAACTCGGGAGGAGCAGAACTCACAGAGGCCAAGGACAGAGCGAAATAAATGAGTGGCAGAAGAAATAGGGCAAAGTTGATTTTCTACCCTCTTAATCCCTTCTTACATAGCCCAAATATCCTATTCAGTACTTCATTCATTCATGCCACCCCCATCCTATTATCAGGAGAGATTTAGAGTCAATGGAACCTCAAAAACAAAAGCAACAGCGTGAATGAAATGAACGTGGGGAACACGCAGAATGCAACCGAAGGCATGAAGCCAATAGGAAGTTGGACAGTGGGATGTCGGTGGAGGGTTTTCTTTCAGTTTGACACAATCAAATTTCCTATTTCATGAACTTTGGTTCTTGTTGGCCTAAATGCATTTTTGATGCTGCTAAAAAAAATAGGATAAATCCAACCACTTTGTTTATTTTCATACTCATTTCAAAGGAAACAATGGTGGGATTAGGGAATGCAGAGAGAGGCAGCTCTGTAGGTGTGACGATGACGAGAGTTAACAGGGGATGGAAATCCGACGGGAAATGCAACAGAAGATGGATCCGGGGAAGCGGAAAAGGAGATGAGGAAGCACCAGAGACAGCCATGGGGTGCCATGTCAGGGAGGACCCCTGGCCTGGGCTTCCCCAGCAGCCCGGGTGATGGGCAGCAGAAGGTTCCAGACACCACCAGAGGCTCTGTTTAGCTTCTGTCACCTCAAGAGTCTATCAGTTTCTCTCTAGGTTTCCAACACATAGTAGATGCTCCATAAATGCTTGTTAGACTCAACCAAACTAAACCACTCAGGTCTGAAAGCAGTGAGTAGAAGAACTGCAAGGAAAAAAAACATACATTGTGTGAAATAGATAATAAAAAATAATAGTAAGAGACAAATCATAAAGGACAAAAAGAAGGGCGCCTTTCAGATGGTGTATGGGTCTTTCCTTCTAGAGTGGAGAAAGCACCTCCATTGTGGGCTTCCACGGCACCGTGCCCTATCTCCTCCACAGTTCATAGAAACCTGGATTGTAAGTAACCACTGGGTCATCTTCTTTCCGACTGGACTTGAAACTTTGAGCAGACGGCGAGCGTGTCTGTTTTGCTCACTGTTGCACAGTGAGTCTAGCATGATGCCTGGCTGAAAATAGTTGCTCCATATATGTTATGCTGAATGAATGAGAAAACAAGGCGAACTTAGAAGGGGCTCATGAAGAAATAGGGGGAATTTAAAAAAATTACTAAGGGCAAAAAAAGATGTTGAGATATTTTGAATGAAGGAATTTAACTTAAAAATTTTTTTTTAAAAAAGCTTTGTAGTGAAAAAAGGAAAGAATGTTATCAATAATAACAAAAAATAATAAAGATGTGTGTATAATCTCCTGGCATTTTCGTTTCTTTATCTGTAAAACGGACTTAATAATATCAACCTAAAATGTTTTTTTGGTGAGGATTAAATGAGACTATGTGTAAAATGTTCAGCATTTGTTGGCCTTTACAATTAATTAATATTGTTAAGTTGGAAATAATAGAAGCCAGTTTGAACTTATGGAAAAAAAAAAAAGCAGGGGGTTGTTTTACCTACAGTGTAGACAAGCCAAGAGGAGGGCAGGGTGGGTGTGGGAGCTGGGAAGGCCTACCGGTCCCCTGGGTGTGTTGGCTTCGTCCTCGCCATCCACAAACCTGCCACCGTGGCCCCAGCTACTCCAGACCCGTGTCTCAACAGCTTCACAGGTAGAGAGGAATGGATGTCTCTTCAGCAGACCCCGAGGTCTTTGAGGAGCCCCATCTGAAATGTGTGCTCACCTCTCTGCTCCTCGCTGCGGCCAGAGACAGGATGTACCACGACTACCTTCGGCTGGGTCACACGCCCACCTTTCAAATAGAGACAGAGGGGTTGAGGAAATCCCGGTAGACCAGGCAGTCGCCCCAATTTGTGTCTAGGATCTTCAGTCCATGAAAGCTATCAATGGTGTTGGCGAGAGTAAAATGCAGTAGAAAAGGCAACGGGAAGGAAACGTGCAGCTTTTCCTCACGATTTCCACTCTGTGCATAGTTGAGTCAGCAGGCGCCCGCCGCTGGCTTTGCGTCTTGACTCCTGCTCTGATAGCTTAAAGAACTAAGAAGCCAAACGTGAATGTGGTGAAATTCAATGTCCAGTCCTGCCTGGTCTCAGAGTGGCTGCCCCTGGAAGCTGCCTTTCCTTTTCCCTCCTCCTCTTGTTTAAATAATTAAACATCAAGTTCCACAGAAGCAGCCGGGTGCAGTAGCTCACGACTGCAACCCCGCACTTTGGGAGGCCGAGGTGGGCAGATCACCTGAGGTCAGGAGTTTGAAGCCAGCCTGGCCAACATGGCGAAACCCAGTCTCTACTAAAAATACAAAAATTAGCCGGTGCAGTGACGCGCGCCTATAATCCCAGCTACTCGGGAGGCTGAGGCAGGAGAATCGCTTGAACCTGGGAGGCAGATGTTTCAGTGAGCTGAGATCATGCCATTGCAGTCCAGCCTGGCGACAGAGCGACTCCCTCTCAAAAACAAACAAACAAACAAACAAACACAAACAATAGTTCCACAGAAGCAGGGGTCACAGCTTCTATTTCCCCTTGCATACTTCACATTAGACAGAGTGCCATGTTCCCGTGTTTACTGAGTGCTTTTTAAATAACAAATGGATAAACAGATGAGTGATATCATCCAACATCAATCAGCTTGCAAAATGAAACCATCGTGTCAAACTGGTTTCTGTGAAAGTAACTCGCTGAAAACAATGGAAAGTTTTGCCTCAGAAAATACGTCTCCTGACCTAGTTTAAATTCCTTATTTGGATGCCAAGGATGTACAGATCTACCAGTGTGGCAGCCTCCTGAAGACACAGGAGATTTGGTCTCTGAGAAGGTTCCAATTAAATGGCTTCTTTATTGTTTTAAACTAAGCTATTTTAATATTTCTCAGCGAAAGATTAATTTATCCCCTTGTATGTCAACCCTGAGCACTTTTTGCTATTCCTAAGCAAAATCTAGTCTGAAAAGGCAGCATAGAGATCCAAAGAATACACTGACAAAGGAGCTCACCACCAAGACCGCAGTAACACAGTCCCTTGAACAGCTCTACTCGAGGCCACCCCAGTGGAGTGAGCGGATTCATGCGGTCCTGAAATGGCTCCTGAATAAGGTGAACTTTGGATCATATTTTAAAGAAACTTGGGGCCGGGCACGGTGGCTCATACCTGTAATCCCAACACTTTGGGAAACCGAGGCAGGTGGATCACGAGGTCAAGAGATCGAGACCATCCTGGCCAACGTGGTGAAACCCCATCTCTACTAAAAGGTCAAGATCAGCCTGGCCAACATAGTGAAACCCGTCTATACTAAAAACATACAAAAAATTAGCCAGGCATGGTGGTGGGTGCCTGTAATCCCAGCTACTCTGGAGGCTGAGGCAGAAAAATCACTTGAACCCGGGAGGTGGAGGTTGCAGTGAGCTGAGATCATGCCACTGCACTCCAGCCCTGGCAACAGTGCAAGACTCCATCTCAAAAAAAAAAAAAAAGTTAGAGCCATGCATTGAAGTCAATAATAGGGCAGGAAACTGGAAAAAAAATTATCTAGTCATAAGCATGACTTTTAAAGCAAGACAGCTCTCTTTTTATCTGCCTTTAGGACAATATATTCCTCTGAGATTAATGAGGGGAAGGGAGGGGAAGTGTGAGATCGGACGGGGAATGGCTGGGAAGTTGCTCCAGTGAGCTGCCTCCTCTCTTTGGGCTATGCCCAGAAGCAGGATTGGCGTGAGAGGTCAGCACCGAGAGAGGGGCTTGGGAAGCCAGGGCCAGAGGAGCCGAGGTGTGAACACTTGGAGGATGCAGACAAACTGTGGAAACTTGAGATCTGTCAGGGTAGCAAAGACAATCCCAGGGGTGGCTGGGGAGAGACATGAGGGTAACTGGAAGAGGCCACAAAACATGTGTGAGGCACTTTGAAAGCAGCATCCAAGGGTCAGTCTGGGTTTACTAAGGTGATTAGAGTGAAAAAGAAGTAAGAGGGGAGGGAGGGAGAAAAACAGTAGGAGACAGAGGGAAGGAGAGAGGAGGGAGGGTACTGTTTGGTCAGGACAGTCTAGGTAATGCTTTAGTAACAGAGAAATCCTGCACCTCTGTGGTTAAACAGCCAAGGCTTGCTTTTTGCTCCCTTGCATGTCAGCCTCCCAGTCACTCAGAGGCCCAGCTGAGGGCATGCCTACTTGAGATATGTTATCATCATTGAAAAGGCAGGACAAGAACTGGCAGTTCTGGTTTTCAAAGCACGCACTGGTCCTCAAAGCTTCCTCCAGGAAATAGTGCACGTCTTTCCCACTCACATTTCACCGCAAGAACAAATCACATGTGCGATGATTTCAAAGGCGTGGAGAAGATCAAGCCTATCAAGTTCTGGAAGATATGGGAACAGAAACTTTGTGAACAGCACCACGGCTGACACAGGGAGGAATGGCGAACGCATAGCCCCAGAGGAGCTGCTGTGGCGACCTGGTGCTTGTAGAGAGCTCGCCCTAAAAAGGATGCTCTGCCGTCATGACCCCGGGACAGTTTCTAGCCCTCTCATCTCAATAAGATATATTTCAAATTCTCAAGGTTAACGCTCTACAGTTTTCAACGTAAAATTAATCTTCATCTGCACAAATGTTAAAATCTGTGCCTAAAGAAGCTGTCATCAGTGAAGGAGGCCTGTATTGTGTTCTGGGGCGAGTTATCTGTGCTGAATGAAGGGCTGTGTGACAACAGAATATTCTTCGGGAGGTAGAGGCGTCAGATTGACAGGCTGCCACAGTTTAGTGAAGACTTGCCATGGGGACCCCCAAAGAGAGGCACCGCTGCTTTGTGTTCTGCGGGAGCAGGCCCACAGTCAGGGCGCGGCAGAGCTGTGGAGGTCAGCAGCCCCCAGCGTGGGCAGACAGAGTGCCCAGGAAGTGGGCTGAGGGCTGATCAGATGTGTGCCTCTCTCAGGCTCTCTGTTTTGGTGGTAAGGCAATCGGGAGAGTGATCTGTCCCCTGTCTGATAATCTGCACCAAAATTTAGGAAGTAACCCATCCTTCAGGGATTAAAATATAAGACTGAAACACAGTGGTGTGGAGCAGTCATATGCAATGAGTGCTTGAAGGAGACGGGGTGACCCTCAAGCCACCAAGGCCTGTATGTCCCTTAGTCATCTCTCAAAAGTTTACTGGGCACCTCCTATGGACCGAGGATGTTTTGGACACTTGAGATGTAGTGATGAGCAAGATAGACATGCTGGATGCTCTGATGTGCCCCCCAGGTCACCCTGAAGGAAGGACACTGCTGAGGATGTTTCTAGCAGGGAGTCCTCAGCTGTCAGCCCTTTTGGGGACTGCCTGAGCCACAGGGAGCTGCTTCCCTCAAGATCACAGCGCTTTTAGAGAGCAGCCCAGCACCAGTGACGGACCAATGAGGAGCACAAAGCCCAGCGGTGTGTGTGCTGACCTGGGACAAGGCCACAGGGATAGCCCACCCTCAAAGCTCCCTGCAGGGATAGCCCACCCTCAGAGCTCCCTGCAGGGATAGCCCACCTTCAGAACTCACTGCAGGGCTGGCTGATGTTTCTGGTGAGCTGGCTGTGGTGTGCTTTCCCTCCTGCCCAGTCCTATTCCCTTTCCTTCTCTTCCCTTCCCAAGATGGGGTTCCTGAGAGTACACCCTGGTAGATCTCCATCTTTGTCTCCGAAAGTCTGCTTCCTTGGGAGTCCAACCTGTCCCAGACACAGCCTGTCCTCATGGAGCCTACACACTAATGAGGAAGGCAAGTACCAAACAAGTAAAGAAACAGGCAAATGTCAGATGGTGATAAGTGTCATGAGGAAAATAAAATGGTGTAATAGGATGGTTACAGAAGAGGCAACACTGGGTGGAGCCATCTAGGAGGGTTTGGTGGAGACATGATATTGAGCAGAAACCCGATTAATGGAAATCTAGAGGACAACATCCCAGAGAGAAGAACAAACATAAGGGCCCCAAGACTGAAAGAGGTCTGATACGTGTGAGAAAGGAAGAGAAGTGCCTTATGGCTAGGGTGATGTGCACAAGGGGAGGTCATCATGGGCTCAGTGAGGTAGGTGGGGGCAGGCCATTTTGGATTTTATTTAAGGGCAATGGGAGAAAGGGGGATCCCAGTCCATACAGGGGCTTTCTGTGATTTAGAAAAAGGAATCCCTCTCTTAAGTAAAAAAAATAATCACATGAATGACTAGTTCAGTGCATGACTTGAACAACCATTCACAGTGTCCCTGCAGGGGATAGCGGGAACTGCAAAAGGCTGAGCACTCAGCAGAGTATGTAAGCAGGAGAGGAGGGGGAGTGAGGAGATAGAAGAGTGTCAGCTCTGGGGTTCAATCAGCAGTGTCCAGCCTAGTTTGCCGAAACAATCATTCCATAATCCAAACTGCTATTTAAATCGATGGCCAGACACATGCATCCTATTAGGAATTACGCAAAGCTGCTGCTGGGAGGAGGCACTCCTTGACTCAGCCTGGCTTTCTCAGCCTGCTCACTGGTCACCCCTCAGCATGGGGTGCACATGCATCAACAGTGTGCCTCTGCCTCCCACAGACCCCCTAACCTGTACGTGCCCCAAGTTGTCTAGCACAGCTGGGAGGCCTGCGTTTCTTTGGATGGTTAGCTCCATATCTCTAAATAATAAGCTCCATGTCTTATATTAGATAGAAATTATGTTCGGCTGCCAGCACAGAAAGCCAGCAAAAGTTGCTTAAACAAGATAAAGATTTGTTTCTCTCTCACATAAGAGAATCCATAAGTGAGGAGCAGAAAGATGGAAGGAAATTGGACCCAAATGATTATGGATCCGCCGTAGCAACCCTGAAGTCCCCACACCTGGTAATAAAGAGGCAGGAGAAAAGAAAAGGGGGATGTCCCAAGTGTTTTTTGTCCTTTTAGGGAGCATGTTCATAAGTCCTACCAACAATTTCGGTGCAGACTTACTGGCCCTAATTTAGTTACCTGTGTCCTTGCCACCTCTGTCCTGATACAGATATATCACTATTGTCATTAAGAATCAAAATTTCTATATATATATGTATTTTTGAGATGGAGTCCCACTCTGTCATGATCTTAGCTCACCGCAACCTCCACCTCCCAGGTTCAAGTGATTCTCCTGCCTCAGCCTCCCAAGTAGCTAGGATTACAGGCACCTGCCAACATGCCCTGCTAATTTTTGTATTTTAAGTAGAGATGAGGTTTCACCATGTTGGCCAGGCTGGTCTTGAACTCCAGACCTCAGGTGATCCACCTGCCTTGGCCTCCTAAAGTGCTGGGATTACAGGAGTGAGCCACCGTGCCCAGCTGGTGTTATTGATTTTTAAACAGCAGATGTGTGAAGGCATGACAGACAGGGCCAGCTAGCAGAATGGTGAGTTCAGTGATGCAGAAGCATAGAATACGTTGCGTAGGTCAGGGCTCAAGCATACAGAACCGAGCATGCTTCCTAAGTTGCACACAACCCATTTGTAAACTGCTGAGCATGTCTTATTTGCAAGTTGTGGATGACCTAAGCAGGTCTGAAGAGGCAGACAGGGCATTTAAAAACCCGAATATTTCTGCCCAGAAAATCAGGTCCCTTCAATTCTGATTGCCAGCCTTTCAGTCCCAATTCAGACAGGAAGCTGAAGGGCTTCCATCAGACCTACACAGCACTCAAGGAGAAATTGCTTGAGTTTTCTCAAGAGATAAAGACTTTTTATTACAATGTAACAAAGTATAATTGGTTTAGTTAATCTAGTATGCAAAATCTTGGGTGTTCTTGTGGTGCTATGAAATGTTATGATTCAAAATAATTTAGGCTCTCTCTAGCACTGCAAACCTCCCCTGCCTTAAAGTGCTAAAATGTTTCTCACTTAGACTCACACTTCGCTTTTCCTTCAAAACACAGAGCTTGCCCAAGTCACGGAGGGTAAAGACCTCCCTACCCCTTTCTCACCTTTTTGGATTATTGGTTTTTTTCTATATTTGTCACATTTCTAAGTGCTTCAGAGGGGACTGGGGCAGACATAACCTCACCTCATAGACTCCTTCTGGCTCCACATCACAAGTCTCCTGGGTATTTTTACATTATTATTGGTTGAAATATATTTAAAATGTCTTTCCTCCATAAATGTGTGTGTGTGTATAGCTTCCCCGTCTCCCTGAAATGCCCATTTATAGGTAGGATGTAGCCAGTTGGACAACTGTTTTATGGAGAGGCTCATGCCTCAGGAAAACTACTGTCACACCCCTTCATATTAGAACCCAGAAAAAGGTTCTTTATCCTCGCTGTCTTTTCAAGTGGTTTTTGCCATTATAGATCAAGGTGTTCCAGTGATTTTGTCATGATAGCTCTTTAGAAAAAAAGAATCAGGGAGGAAAATAGCCAGTTAAATGGGTTGAAGGAACCGTGGGAAGGTGTATATGGGAGTGGGGCGGGGAGAGGGGGCTTAACACTAATAATATTTTGAAATTTACCTCTAAACTTGAAACCTAGTTGATAAATGTTATGGAAATTCAAAAGTATTGGGTTTCATTTGTTTGTTTCTAGTGAATATCGCAGGAGCACTGGTCAGATGCTGGGTGCTTGCCGGACAAGCGAGCCAGAGGAACACGAAGGCCCTGCCGTCGAGGAGCGTGCCAGATCTCAGGGCCCCTAGACCAGGAGTACTTCGGGGGGGCCTGCCACACTCCTCATGTTTCAAAATGAATTTCCACCCTTAACATTACACCATCTGTCAAGTTCAAAGAGCCTTCGTGTTTTGTTTGAAACCGGGTCTCTCTGTGTCGCCCAGGCTGGAGTGCAGTGGCACGACCTCGGCTCATTGCAGCCTTGACCTCCTGGGCTCAAGGGATCCTCCCACCTCAGCCCCGGAGTAGCTGAGACTACAGGTATGTCCCACCACACCTGGCTAATTTTTGTATTTTTTTAGAGATGGGGTTTTGCCATGTTGCCCAGCCAGATCGGTCTTGCACTCTTGGGCTCAAGCAATCCTCCCGCCTCAGCCTCTCAAAGTGTTGTGATTACAGGTGTGAGCCACTGTGCCTGGCTGAAGAAGATTTTCTTTGATTCAGCCCATCTCACTATGATTTTTCTTTCTATAAAAACCCCAGAATTCCCACTAAGGACCCTTGTTGCTTCTGGAAAGGAGTATTAAAGTATCAGTCTTCCTTTCCAAAATGTGAACCCAAGCCAATGTCCTTCTGGAATCATTTCTAGATGTGTGTGTGTACAGACGTATATATATGTATATAAGTATTTACATATTGTGTGTATATACTGAAATTTATGTATTTACTCACATTTATGCATGTATACATATATATTGTACACACATATGCATATCTATATATATGTATTTAAATTTGTTTGTGCCTCATTTTTTCTTCATACTAGAAAAATGCAATATTGACAAAATCAAACATAAATTGGTTTGTGGTTCTAGATGTCATAGCAGTGATTGCAGGCATTTTGTAATGGTCAGTGGGTCATCTCTCTAAGCCTGCCACCGTTTGGAAGTGAGTAATATTATACAGTTCCAGTTACAAAGCCACTGCACTTGACTAAATCCTCATGTGGCAGAGAGAAGCCCTCTGCCAGGGGGAGAAGCCCAGTCCCGTGATCAAATCCCTACTGGGCTGATCAGTTATTGGCAAGTCCCCCTGCATGCTGGCTGGGGTGCTGGGGGTGTCCTCCAGGAAAAGTTCTCAACTTCAGCGGCACATCGGAGTCACGGAGAGCTTCCAAAAACCCTTCTGTTGGGGCTCTTCCTTTATGGAGTCCCCTCTGATGGGCGTGGGTGGAGCCTGGCTCAGGGATTTTGAAATGTGACTCCTATGTTGAGCCCAAATCAGGAACCCCGGCAGCAGGGGCCATTGGTATTTGAGGACACAAAGTAAGAAGGCAGCCTGTCTTCTCTTTTCCCAGAGGTGGAAGGCGGTGGGGAGGAGCAGGAGGGGCGTGTGCGGTGCCCCTGGAGGCCACTTGCCTGGGTTTGCTCGGGGCCAGCAGCCTCAGAGGCTGTGTGGAGGCCGCCGCCACACATCTGGCCCTCAGCACTGCACAGACTGTGGAAGCCCTGTAAGATAAGCTCCCAGGAATGAAAAGAAGGCGGTCTAAACTTTCTGGGTCCCAGCGCCAAAGCAGGAGGTCCCAAAACCGCAGGGTGGGGGTGGGATCATTTGCGGACACCAAAAGCCAAAGGCCAAGAGGACTCTGTTTTAGCAGATTAATTTATAAGAAAAATATCAGAAGCAGAGGCACACATGGGAATATTGTTATTGGAAAGAACATTTTGCAAAGGAATTTTTATAAATGGAAACTGCTTCAAGTTCAAGCCATATTTAAAAACACAACCACATGGGTGGCAGGAAGGAGGGTACCAGCTGTGTTCAAATATTTTCCTAAAGGGATGTACACCCAGTCCCCCTCAGCTGTCCCCAAAGGGCGCAGGAGGGTCTGTGGGTCCTGCTTACTTTGGGAGCCTCAGCCTTGGCCCTCGGAGGCCTTGGTGGCCCGGTGAGGATAGTAAAACGTGGGAGCTGTTCCGGGAGCGCTTCTCCAGAGATAAAGACTGTTCTTCACCAACATGATTCCAGGAAAGTGCATTTTGGAAATGGAGACAAAGTATGTATGAATGGCACCTGAGTGCAGAGTTAAGTCTATGGTATTTGCCCAAAGAATCACTCAAGAAATCTTCTTTCCCTTCCTTTGACCCACAGCAGAATAAAGGAGATTAATTTTGGGTGGACGGTTGGTGGCAGAAGTTGAGGGAATTTTGGAAAATGGAAGAAAATAACTATTTGAGTAGACCAGAAGTGAAGGTTTGCTGTGGTGTGCAACCCAAAATCTAGTTCAGGCCATCTCCTGTGACATTTTTTTTTTTTTTAATTGCTGTGTTTGACACAACCTTAGGCCTGAGAAAACTTTACTTTCCTAGAAAAGCCCATTGACGTGTGAAACCCGGCATATGCCCCAGCACTCAATTGCAGGGAGTCAGCCCTCATTCCCCATGGCATCTGCAGAGCAGTGGCTGGCATGGGGCAGGCCCCTCAAGTGCATCCATGCATAAAAGAAGGGAATGCCTGGGGAGCAGTTCTGAGGCAAACAAAAGACCCTTAATACACATTTTCCCCCAAATTAATCATTTCGGTTCCAGGAAACAAAAAGAGACTTTTTTGGACTTCTATATATTGCATCATAGCATATCAATGTAATCAGTAGAATCAACTCTGTTCCTCTTATTACTAACAATTAACACATTGTGAGCACACACTATGGACTCAGGCATTGTTTGAGAAGACTTCATTGGCATATTATTTTAAGTCTGTTTTCTATTGCTTATAGTAGAATACCTGAAACTGGGTAATTTATAAAGAAAAGGAATTTACTTCTTACATTTCTGGAGGCTGGGAAGTCCAAGTGGAGGGGGTGCATCTGGTGAGGGCCCTGTTGCTGGCGGGGACTCTGCAGGGCCCCAGGGTGGTATGAGGCATCCCATGATGAGGGAGCTGAGAGCACCAGCTCAGGTCTCTCTTCATCTTCTTATAAAGCCACCCATTCCACTCCCTAATAACCCATCAGTCCATTAACCCAGTAATCCATTCATCATTCATCCATGAATGAATTAACCCATTCATGAGGGCAGAGTGCTTGTGACCCAATCACCTCTCAATGCTACCACACTGGGGATTCAATTCAAAAGGAGTTTTGGAGGGGACACATATCAAAACCATAACATGTATATGAACTATGAATGCATTGTTATCCTCCAAACTGTATAAGAACTCCTATGCCCATTTCAGGGATGAGGAAATGGAGGCACAGAGGATTTAATAACGACACTCAGCTAATGAGTGGTGAAATGGAGACCCCAGCACAGGCAGCCTGAGCCTGGGCTTTGTCCCTCTAGCCACTCCCGCCTGTCCACTCTGAGGTTGCTGAGTGGATGCGCATGGATTTGCCTGCTCACACCTTCCCTCCGGATGCCCTGCCACGCTCCACCAACATGGCTCCATGGCAGCTTTGATAGTATCGCCTGGCCCTGCCCCTGCCCATGGCTCACTGCTCTACAGACAAGCCCTGAACTCATTGTTAATGAATTCTTTCCCCAATATATTTGAACTTGAAACTACACAGGAGACAGGGTCTATTTCTCACCGATAGTTGTAAAATCTGGAGCTGTTGGGAGCTGTATTTGCCACCACAGGGAGGAATGCACTCCACAGCCAGAGAGAAGGAAGCCAGAGCTCCAGAGAAACAGGAAGCAGAGGCAAGGAGAGTCCTGGGGCATGGAGCCTCTGCTTCCTATAGTGCCCAAGGCTGCCACCTTCCTGCCAATGGGATCCACGATCACAGTAAAGTTTCTCCATTTGGCTGAAGCTAGTTTGAATGGGGTTTCTGTCACTTGCAACCTAGATAGTTCTAACTAGTTAGAGGCAGAAACTCCATTCTGAGCCCCAAACCAAAGATGTCAGAGTCCTTTTGTCCTCTTTTTTTTTTTTTCCTACAAAGAAGGCCTTTGTCCAGAGAGGGATGTAGGCCACTTCTGCAGGGTCTTCCCCATAAAGCCAGAGTGGTCAGGAGGACTTCACACCTGTGCTGCTACTCCAACCACTTCCAAAGATGGTGGCATCAATTTAGCCCATGATCCCTTGTGATGTGACTGTGCCACGACTTCCATCAGGAGGTGGAATCTGTTTCCCTTCCTCTTAAATTTGGGCATGACATGTGGCTTGCTTTGACCGACAGACTGCATCAGAGGTGGGGTTATGTGATCTCCAAGGCTTGACCTCCAAGGTCCAAGTTGACCTTGGACCTTTCAGCCCAGCTGACCCTCCAGCTGAATGCAGCCATGTGAGCGAGGCCAGGTGAACCAGTGGAGAAACCAACCTTCAGAATCAAGAGTGATAATCGATTGTAGTCATTTTAAGTCTCTAGGCGTTGAGGTGGTTTCTCTCATAGCAGTAGACAAGTGACATATCCAGCAGTCACTCTGGCCTGGGAGAATGGGCATGTCAGTTGCACAACGTGACTCTAACTGGCTAAAGCCCTGGGTATCATGAGTGCTGGTGCAGCAAAGCTCCCTTGCTCGAAGGAAGGCTGTGGATTTTCGCATAGTGAGCCCAGAACCACACGGCTCTGCATTCACTCTTCCAGGCCCACTAGTGCTCTTGCTTCTGGTGAAACAGATCCAGGTTTAATTATTAGAAGTAGCCAAAAACACAGGCTATGTTATATTTCCAAATCTGGAGTTCTGGTATACAGCCAGGGTGTTTAGAATTGTCACAGGCTTTATACCTTTTTCACTAGTTACACCAGTTAGTCCAAGGAAGGCCTTTCTAATACTTTGCTGTTCCTCCCCCTAGTTATTGCTGGGGAGTCACAGGAGTTCAGAGCTGCAAGGCAGTAAGATACAATAGAGTAAAACTCATTTTACAAGAGAGAGGGAGCGTCTTGGATGACTTGAGACTCAGAGTTGGTGAGATGTGGAGTTGGGTGTTGGTTCTCAGGGGGCCTCTGTGTGCTCTGGGCAGACAGAACCATCTTAATTGTGACTAAGTTCTCAGGGCCACATAAACTAGAGTCCAGTCGTCTGTCCTGAATTTCCTAAGACTCCACTCCACAAGTGAGATTCAAAAATGTCTGAAGGACTTGGGACTCTCTGGGAAATGGGAGTGCAGAGAATCCCCTGAGTAGGAACCTTCCCCAGGTGAGGGAGGCCTTCAGCACACTGGGTGGGTGGGACACTGGTGTGCCATGAGAAGGGAGTGGCATACCCAGGCAAAGATATCTCCTTTACAGCTCCCTGAAGACACCAAGCCTTCCTCACCAGGGAGCCCCATTTTCATGGGGGCTGGGAGATAAAATGGGATAAAATACGGCATCTGGGCTCCAAGCACAGGGCTGTGGGAAGGGGCGTGTTCCCAGCCATGGGGAGATGGGCAGTGATGACAGGCAGAGATGGAACCGGCTCTCCTGGGGGTCAAGGGAGTCAGGGACCAAGGGCAGATGGCTGGGGCATGGAGCTCACTGTGAGTGGCACCTGCATGGAGAAACTGGGCCATGACACTGAACTGCTTGTGTAGAGCTTGAGCAGTGGGGCCCTGACTTCAGTGTAGACTAGTGGGGTAAACACAGACAGGTGGGTGGGCGGATGAGGAGGCCACACAGAGCAGAGGGATTATGGGATTATTTATTTATATATGTGCATGCACACAGAGATGTATACTGTATTCACACACACACACACATTCACACACACACACTCAGGATTCCAGGAGACACAGTAAGAGAGGGCTGATGTGCCACCTCAGGACAGGTGGGGATTCCAATTGAATTGTTCCAGTGACTATGCTTGGGACCTGCAAACTGAAAGGTCACAGGGGATATTTGGAGAACTCATAGATGAAGAGATTACGACTCAGAGAGGTGAAGTGACTTATCAACAAGAGGTTTGCAGGCCATAGGAGGTCGAGGCTGCAGCCGGCTGTGATCGCACCACTGCACGCCAGCCTGGGTGACAAAGCCAGACCCTGTCTCAAAAAAAAAAAAAAAAAAGGGACGAAAGAAAGAAAAAAGAGGCTTGCAGGCCAAATCCAGCCCACTGCCCGTTTTTATGGGTAAAGTCACAGTGGGACGCAGCCGCACCACTGGTCATTAACAGCATTGTCAGGAGAAGGGTAGCACCTCGCTCCATTGTGACCTTTGTTCCTGAGGTAGGGTGTTCCTTGCCCCTTCTACTAGGATCACAGAATAAGGGCGAGGGTGAAGCCCAGTGATGGTTCTTAGTAGACATCATCAAAATAAGGGAGACTTGGAGCAAAAGATTTTAGAGAGTGTGTACCTTATAGCACCCAGGGCCGAGGACTTCACGAGGGCAGACTTAGGCTCCCACACTGAAACAATGGCTTGGCATGGAGTCAGTACAAAAGCATGGCCTCTGTGGGCTCCCTAAACAAGCATGTTTTAAGTTAACTCATTTCCAGTAATAACGTGCAACAACTTCAACTTTTGCTGATGCAAGCTTTTCTGGTGGAGGGAGGGGGACATGACATAATGAACATAAGAAACTTACGAAAAGCTTCTAGAGAAGATATGATCCAATCTTTGGCAACACTGATTGGATCCAGAGCTTTGTAAAACCAAAAGCACCAGAACTCTCTCTACCTCTATCCATCACAAATATGCAAGACAGGGGAGCAAGAAAGATTTAAAGAGAGGAGAGGAGGAGGGAAAACAATGAAACAAACCAAATGGCTTCATAATCTTGCAACAGCTGCTTCAGAACCTCTAGGAGTTGACAGTCCCCAGGAGCCCAGTGACCAGTCACCCAAGCACATCCTGGAAGGCAGGGATGGCCCAGGAGCAAATGGAGGGGGAAGTGCTGAGCTAGGCAATTGCATCTGCACCCAGGAGGCTAGTGGCCATGCTGTAGCTACACACAGGGCTACGTCTGCTTCCCTGAGGCTGCGGCAGAATGAGATGTGGCTGGCTATGCTGATTTGCAAAGCCAACGCAGCTATGCTCTTTCTTCACTAGCCACCAGCAGCCTCACAGGGACTGGAGTCCAGTCTCCCTCCCTCTCTTCCTTCCTTTCTTCATCCTCCAAGAAAGCAAATGGTGAGTCATAAGAAAGGACTCGGTAACTTCAGAAGGATCATTTCAGTAGGCATCAGCACGCCCGTCTGAGAGAAGTGTGGATGATTATAAGGAACTTCCAAACTTTTCTTTTAAACCAACCAATGCCATTGTTCAAATGAAATATTCATCAGGGCAAAGGGGAAACATTGTAGTTGAGGGACCAGGAGGGGGAGCAAGGAGCCTACTCGGGTGACTGTGACAAAGCACCACAAACAACAGTTCTCTGTCTCCCAGTCTGGAGGTGAGAGCCACAGGATCCAGCATCATCAGGGCTGTTCTTCTTGAGGCCATGAGGGAAGATCTCTCCCCTTGACTTGTAGATGGCTGTCTTTTCCCTTCACATGGCCTTCCTTGTAAGCATATCTCTGTGTCCACCTTTCCCCTTTTCATAAGGACACTGGTCACACTGGATGAGGGCCCACCCTAGTGACCTCACCTTCACTTGGTGATCTCTGTAAAGCCTCTATCTCCAAAGATGGTCACATTCCGAGTACCTCAGGGTTAGGACTTCAACTTAGGAACCTTGAGGGGACACAGTTCAACCCATAACAGAGCCTTTCCTGCTTGGATCCATCCCCTCTGATGGGGGCTTGTAGGACAAAACCATGGAAATGTTCCCGAGCTGTGAAATGGCCAACAGAAAGATGGCAGACAGGCTGGAAAGGGGGAGAAACACAGAGATGCAGCCATATGTTGATGCCCAGGGAAGGAGTACCTTTAAAAGGCACCACACCCTTAGGGGCAAGGGCAGGGCCTGGGCTGGGGACTGACTGTGGCAGTTTGTTTGTTGGGAGAATGAGTGACACTAAAGGTACTATCTTCAAGCAACAGTAATCAAAACAGTGTGTGCCTACCATAAAGATAAACTTATAAATCAGCGAAATAGAATTGAGAGGTCAGAAACATACCCTATGTTCTTTCTTAGATAGATAGATAGATGCTAGAAAGATGACAGATACATAGATGATAGAGATAGATAGATAGATGATATAGATAGATGATAGATGATAGATAGATAGATAGATAGATAGATAGATAGATAGATAGATGATAGATAGATAGATAGATGCTAGAAAGATGACAGCTACAGGCTGGGCGAAGTGGCTCACACCTGTAATCCCAGCACTTTGGGAGGCTGAGGCAGGTGGATCACGAGGTCAGGAGATTGAGACCATCCTGACTAACACGGTGAAACCCTGTCCCTACTAAAAATACAAAAAATCAGCCAGGCATCGTGGCACTTGCCTGTAGTCCCAGCTACTCATGAGGCTGAGGCAGGAGAATCGCTTGAACCTGGGAGGCGGAGGTTGCAGTGAGCCGAGATCGTGCCACTGCACTACAGCCTGGGTGACAGAGCGAGACAGCATCTCAAAAAAAAAAAAAAAAAAAAAAAAAAAACAGAAAAAAAGAAAGGTGACAGATACATAGATGATAGATATAGATAGATAGACTGATAGATAGATAACAGAGAGAGTGATATAGCAAATGTGGCAAAATGCTAACAATGGGTGAACCCGGGTGAAGGTTATATTGGTGTTCTTTGTATTAATACTATTCCTGCAAATTTTCTGTAATTTCTGTACATTTGGGCTATTAAAAAAAAGAATACATGTGGTCTAATATTACTTATCAGCCTGTGTACAAGGCTCATGTCATCCAAAAATGCAGACTTGGCGACTCAGGCTGGGAAGCAGGAGTGTGTCTCCACTCAAAAGGGTACCGGTTTAAGCAGCTTTTGTTTTCTCACTCAAGAAGGGCCAGTCTGCCCATTTACTAATGAAACCTCAGCACTAGAGAAAGCAGCCTGTGGGTGGAGGCTTTTGTTTTTAAGTTTTCATCTTTTTTTCTTTTTGGAACAGCTTTGATTGAATATCATACAATTCACATATTTAAAGTGCACAATTCAATGGTTTTTAATATATTCACAGAGCTGTGCATTCATCATCGCAATCAACTTTAGAACACCCATCACCCTAAAAAGAAACGCTGTACCCTCTAGCTATCACCCCTAGCATCCCCACTGTGCTCCCAGCTCTGGCAGCCACTCATTTCCTGTCTGAGCTATAGATTTACCTGCCTCATCTGTACGTTTGGTGTGGAATCATATTGTATGTGGTCTTTCATGTCTGGCTTCTTTCACTTAGCACAATTTGGTTGGAGTCATCCATTGTGGCACACACCAGCACTTCCTTCTTCTTGTATAAATGAGCCAAAGATGGCTTCTGAGTAGTGGCCTCTAGGTTGTTCATTTCTTCACTGAAGGCTGAGACCTCTGAGCTCAAAACCCCACTGGCATCAAACTCAGAAATGTACACATCCAGTTGTTTGAGAATTGCAGAAACAAACAGACTTTTAGCCATGTAGGGCCTGCCTGCTTTGCATTCCCCAGGAGACCTCACTCACTACCTGCCGGACACTGATAAGACTGAGCCACGTGGTTGTAAGAATAGCCCCCAGGTGCTACTACCTTCCAAGGCTCTCGGACCCAGAGACTCCCCGCCATGTTGCCAAGCAGCAGCTCCTAGGCACAGAAGCCTCCTTTTTGGCCCCCTTCCCATTTCCCTTGCCTCCTCCCCTTCTGGAAGGTGCATCCCCCCCCACGCCCCCACCATAAGCTGCTTGAAGGTCTCATGCTGCAAGAGAGTTCCCTACTCATGCAATGGTGTCCCAGCGCTGCCCAGTAAAGCTTGCATGTGTCACTAGCCCTCATGGTCACCTTTTTCCTTGATCAGCCCCCAAATCTCTCGAGCCCTCTACAATTCCTTTTTACTGCTGAATAGCATTCCACTGTACGGATATACCATATTTGTGTATCCATTCATCAACTGATGGACATTTAGTTATGCACACCTTTTGGCTATTATGGACAATGCTACTCTGAACATCTGTGCTGTTTTTGATCGAACACCTGTTTTCATTTCTCTTGGGTATAGACATAATGGTAGAATTGCTGGTCATATGGCAACTCTGTTTAATCCTTTCGGGAGCTGCCAGTCTGTTTTCCAAAGTGGCTTCACCATTTGCATTCCCATCAGCAAAGTGTATGAGGGTTCCAATGATTCCACCTCCTTGCTAACACTTGTTGTCTGACTTTTCTATCCTAGCCATCCTAGTGGGTGTAAGATGGTTTCGATTTCACTTCTCTGATGACTAATGATGTCAAGCACCTTTTAATGTGCCATTTGTATATACCTTCCTTGGAGAAATATCTATTCAGACTTTGTGCTCATTTTTCAATTGGGTTACTTTGCTTTTTATTATGGAGTTGCAACAATTTTTTACATATTCTCGATACAAGTCCCTTATCAGATATATGATTTGCAAATATTTTTCCCTTTCTGTGCATTATTTTTTCACTTTGTTGATGGTGTCTTTTGAAGCACAAAAAATTTCTAATTTCAATTTATCTATTGTTTTCCTTTGTTGCCTATGCTTTTACTGTTATATCTAAGATACAGACTGTATCTTCATTGCCAAATCCAAGGTCATGAAGATTTACTCCTACGTTTTCCTCTAAGATTTTTATGGTTTTAGATCTTACATTTAGGTCTCTGATCCATTTTTAGTTAATTTTTTGTATATGGTGTTGGTTCTTTTGTGTGTGGCTATCCACTTGTCTCAGCACCATTTGCTGAAAGACAATTCTTTTCCTGCCAACTAGCAACCTTGTCCACAATCAATTAAACATATACATACAGGTGTGTTTCTGGACTCTATTCTGTTTTGTTGATTTATGAGTTTATCCTCATGGCATGTGTTAGTCCATTCTTTGTTGCCATAAAGGAATACCTGAGGCTGATTAATTTATAAAGAAAAGAGGTTTATTTGGCTCACGGTTCTGCAGGCTGTATAGGAAGCATAGCACTGGCAATGGCTTCTGGTGAGGCCTCAGGAAGCTTCCAATCATGGTGGAAGGCTAAGGGGAGCCAGTGCATCACATGGCAAGACAGGGAGCAAGAGAGAGAAAGAGAGAAGAGCTGCCAGGCTCTTTTAAACAATCAGATCTCATGTGAACTCACAGAGTGAGTGAGGACAGCACCAAGCCATTCATGAGGGATCCACCCCCATGACCCAAACACCTTCCACTAGGCCCCACCTCCAGCCCTGGAGGGCACATTTCAGCATGAGATTTGGAGGGCACAAAACACCCAAACCGTACCACACTCTGTCTTGAATATTGTTGCTCAGGAGTGGAGCCTTTCATGTGACTCATTCCCCCTGCTCCCAGTCAGGGCCCAGCCAGGTCCTGCCCCTGCCCCTGTGAGAGTGGGGCCTTTTAAAGGTGCTGCTGCCCTGGGTATTAGCACCTGACTATGTCTCTGGCCACATCCTATGTTTCTTCTCCCTTCCGGCCCTTCTGTTGGTCTGCACAGCTCAGAAGCATCTCCATCAACCCATGGGCATGGCTTCTGAACACCTGGAGCAATGTGAGTTTTGGGGGAGGGCAGTGATCACCCTCACAGCCTGCGGGAGGCAGGGGCTTCCGCCACACTTCCTGATCCCCACCAACACAGGCCTTTGGGGTTGGCTGTACTTGTTCAGCTCCGGTGCAAGAATATCAAAGTTGAGAGACAGAGAAGATATTCCAATAAGGGAAGTTATACCTGAAAGAGAAAGAATATGGCCCAGTCCCTCGTAACACTTAGACCACTAGCTGTCAAATATCCCTAGCCTTCCATCCTTTCAAAGGGAGGTCAGAAAAAGATGCTGAGAAGCAAACCCATTCATCCTCAGGAGTATCATGGCCTTAAGAACCTTCCTCAATCTGAAACTTTTCTTCAAAGAGAACGTTTACAAACTCACTAGAGAATACAATGGAATCTAAAACTGGAAGGACACCTGAAAAGGGGAGAAGATTGCCATCTTCAGGAGAGAAGTACCAGGGAAAAGAGACCTCCCAAAAGAGTGCTTTTCACACAAATGAGGGACAGGCAGAGAGCTTGGATTGTATGTCTCCAGAACGAGGTCATTCAGGTGCTTTGCTGGGAACTGAGAAGACCTTATATGATTTGGGGATGTCTTTAACCAAAGGATCACTGTCGATGGTTGTGGACAGAGTTGGCTAATCTGTGTCATCTGGAGCCCAGCTGGAAGGGATAGAGGTGCAGGTAGAGAGTCCAAGGACACCTTGAAGGGCTTCTTTGTTTCCTAGACTAGGAAACAGCATCATCATTTTGCAAATAGGAAGTGAAACATAAGGAAGGCAGAAACCAATGCCTGGCTGAAGTTGTAAGATCAGAATTCCAGAATCTGTACCAGCACTATCACCACTAGTCCCACCCTTAGAGGTAAGGGAGAGGGCACAGAAGGGAAGAATGCAAAGCCATAGAGAAAAGGTCATGGCACACAGGGCTGGCTTACACGGACCTGCCGTGTCCAGAGAGGCTCATCTCAGGTCCCCAGTCTTCTCTGCTGAGACGCTGGGGCCAGTCTTTTTTTCCCCCCTTGCCTTTAACAGTGCCTTATTTCCAGTAAGCACTAGAAGAGTCCAGGGCTGCAGTGAGGAATCGAAGAGTGGACTTGAGGGTCTCCTTTGCACAAGGATCAAAGAATGCAAGATGACGAGGGCCCCTGTGGCTGTGCTCTGTGGTGGTCCTGGGGCTTCAGTCTGTTTCTAAGGTGTGGTAGGCAGGGATTTTCTTTCATACCATAACATTTTTTTTAGATGATAAATGCGTGTTCATCTTAAAAATGTGTTAAATCAAGTTTCACCTGAAGCTGCCTCCTTAGCTATTTTAAGTTTGGCCTAAAGGTTTTTCTGTACATCGTGAACTATAACAAGTATAGGTGTAAACAGACCTTAGCCTCCACTTGCACCAATCACTGAGTTTTGGCCAATCAAATGTAGCTGTTTGAACTCTATTCAAATAAGGCAAATTCCAAGCTGTAATCAATGTGGCTGCTTCTGTGCCTCACTTCTATTTTCCGTAGGTCACTTTCCTTTTTCTGTCCATAAATCTTCTTCCACCATGTGGCTGCACTGGAGTCCCTGATCCTACTCTGGCTGGGAAGGCTGCTCCATACATGAATCACTCATTGCTCAATTACACTCCTTTAAATTTAATTCAGCTGAAGTTTTTCTTTTATCAAATGCCAATAAGCAAAAGGATAATGACAGTTACCTGGAATCCCATCTGCCAAGTTAATTGTTTATGTCATTTTCATATCTTTTCTTCATAACTTAAAAATACACACATGCATGTACACACACACACATGATTTCTTCAAAAAATGGCATCTCACTACAATACTCTTTTGTAAGTTTTTTTTTTTTGATTCAGCTATATATGATGAATATCTTCCCATGTCAACTGCAGTCTTCCACACATCCTTGTTTAGGCAGCTGAATGTTCCCTCCCATGGATGACGCATCCCAACCTTCTGGTGATGGTGCACCAGTCTAATCATTATAAGTTGAGCAACACATTTTTGCCTCTCTTACACAGTTTACAACTTTTCTCAATGAAACAGAGGCCTAAAAAAAGGAGGACCAGCAAAAATAGTGGTCCCATGCCAGGCAAACACTGAATCCTGTTTACGAATTCCTTGTTTTTGATGGTTCCCTTAAGCTCCAGTGAAACCTATGGCTTCCCTGAAATAGATAATACTTAGTGATCTGCAAGGTATAGCATTGCTATATAGTTGTTATAATAATAATAATAATACTGTTATTATACATTAAGTTCTGGGCTTTGAATCTATAGTGGAAACCTGTAAGAAGCTTTAGAATTACACAAAGCAGTAGGCCTGCTTCACATGAGCCACAGATGTGCTCCTGAGAGTCTGGGACAATCTAAGTGTTTAATGACTCAAATCATACATTTCCACTTAAACTTGGCAAGATGGTTTGGCTCTGTGCCCCCACCTAAACCTCATCTTGAATTGTACTTCCATAATTCTCAAGTGTTGTGGGAGGGATCTGGTGGGAGATAATTGAATCATGGGGGAGGTTTCCTCCATATTGCTCTCGTGGTAGTGAATAGTCTCACAAGATCTGATAGTTTTATCAGGGGTTTCCGCTTTTGTGTCTTCCTCATTCTCTCTTTGCCTGCTGCTGTCCATGTAAGACATGACTTGCTCCTTCTTGCCTTCCGCCATGATTGTGAGGCTTCCCCAGCCACGTGGAACTATAAGTCCAGTTAAACCTCTTTCTTTTGTAAATTGCCCAGTCTTGGGTATGTCTTTATCAGCACTGTGAAAATGGACTAATACACTTGCAAATGGCTAAATTCCCTTTTTAAATTGGTTTTCAATTTTCCCTGCTGTTAATACTTTAAAATTCTCCCAAGAAGTTAAGGCTGGGTGAACATTTAAACCTTCTAGGAGAACCTGCTAAAGGGTCATCCACGTGCAGGGAGTCCTTGTGTGCTGCTTCTGTCACCCCCAGACCCAATGTCCACCTGCCAGTCCCCACCTGCCCTGGGAGCCTGCCCTGCATGGCTGCATGGACTGCACTCTACAACTCCTGGGCCCTCTGGCTTCTGGGTGGGTTTGGCCAGGGGTCAGGGGGAGCCCCAGCAGGAGTTCAGGGAGAGAGAGGAAGGTGAGGCTTCTCTTTGCTCTGCATCCCCCAACTCTGTAAAATCACCTGTGGAGGGGCTGTCCTCCTCACAGCTTTCTCCTTCCATGTTTCGGTTCTGATAACCTCTCCCTCCCTCACCCCGCTGGATCTGGTGCTAGCAACAGCTCAGCTGCTGTGGCCTGGGGTTCCTGCACCTGCTCCCCTGTACCTGCCCACACCTCTTAGGTAGTCCGTATATAGAGAAACTCTCTTCTATGATGCTAATTTGAGTGTGCCTTCTGCTTCCTGTTGGGACCCTGCCTGATAAGGTCTGGAGAGTTTAGAAATCCTTTGATAGGAGAATGTGCCTTTCCTCAATTTACCAGCAGCTTGAGGGCTTGAAGCCAGCAGAAGCTTTGCTACTTCTCACAAAGTCTCTGCAGAGTTAGGGATAAGGGCACATGAAAGAGGGATAGGCACAGGGGCAGGCATTGAGGATCTGGGTGCTCATGGCAGAACCATCATCCGGGGAAGAGCACAGTGGGTAGATATGTAAGTTTTGGTGCCGAGATGCCTGCATTCAAATATAGTGCATCACTTACTGTGGCAGACAGATTCAAAGATGGCCTGCAGCCATCTTGGCCTCCTGGTGTTTTGTCTGTGTTCAGTCCCTCCACTTTTGAGTGTGCATGGGACTAGAGATCACTTCTAACCAATAGAATATGGCAAAAATGATGAGATGTCCCTTTTGTGGTGATGTTGCATGAGACTGTAACTTCTATGCCAGCAGGCTCCCTCCCTGGCTGGCTCTGAGCATGCAAGCTACCATGTGTAAGCAACCATACAGAAAGGCCGAGGAAGCAAGGAACTCTGGTGGCCTCTGGCCAATATCAGCAGGGAACTAAGGTCCTGGCTCCAATGGTGCTCAAGAACAGCCACTTGCCAAGAGCCACCGGGTGTGGCACCAGATCCTTCCCCAGTCAAGTCTCCAGATGAAACCCCAGCCCTGGGTGACACCTGGACTGCAGCCTCATGAGAAGCCCTGAGCCCGATCACTCATTTCAGCTGTGCCCAATTCCTGACCCACAAAATCTGGAGGACAACAGATGTACTTTGCTTTAAACTGCCAGTAATTTGTTAGGCAACAATAGATACTAATAAACTTACTATCTGTGTAACCTCGAGCAAGTCACTAAATCAATTCATGCCTCAGTTTCCTCATCCATCAAATAGGAATTAAAATAATAATCATATAAATCTACAGAGCTAAGGTGAGAATGTAATAAGTTGAGATATGCTTAAAGCAGTGCCTGCCACAGAGGTGGTTTCTCACACATAAATGTGGGCTAAGATTTTTGCAGCATCAACAGACTCTGTGGCCCCTTCAAGGATACACCACTGGGTTAGTCTGTTTTGCATTGTTATAAAGAAATACCTGAGACTGGGTAATGTATAAAGAAACGAGGTGCATTTGGCTCCTGTTTCTGCACGTTGTAAAGCGTGACACCCACATTTGCTTGGCTTCTGGTGAGACCTTAGGAAGCTTTTGCTCATGGTGGGAGGTGAAGGGGGAGCTGGCTCATCACATGGTAAGAGAGGAAGCAAGAGAGAGAAGACAAGCTCTTTAAAACAATCAGATCTTACAGTAACTAATAGAGAGCTCACTCATTATTATGAGGAGAGCACCCAGGCTTTCAATGAGGGATCTGCCCCCATGACACAAACACCTCCCACCAGACCCCACCTCCAACACTGGGGGTCACATTTCAACATGAGATTTGGAGGGACAAACCTCCAAGCCATGTCAACCACTTTCCCTGCTTCAGAAGATTTGGTTGGCCCCTCTTCCCCTGTTCATGCCCCTGAAGTGCCCCAACTTTCCCCCATTCTGAATATTCGGTAAGTCTGGCAGGGAACGAGAGGACTTCGCAGAGCAGAAGGTACATTGCTGGGAAGCGCCATGGCCCCCTCTGTTACCCACTGTATGGGTGCTCTCTCGTCTCCTCAGAAAATCAGCTGGAAACCTCACTTGGCTGATGTGTGGGGAGCCCAGGTGCAGAGCACAAATCTAGAAGCCTGTTGGTTGGCATTTATCATAAGGTATCCCTGCGAGGCTGGCAGAGCATCAGCAGCTCCATGAGGCAGCTGGAGCAAACCGGCTTCCTGCTCTGCAGACCCCAAAACACAGCGTGCAGCTCCCAAAGGGTCATTCCACTGTTCTGCCAGACTTCAGATCCTTCTGTCCTCTTGGGGTTTGGTAAACTTTAGATGTCAAAGATCCTTTCCTGTCCATCTTCTTTACTCATACCTTCTCCTACAGAAACTCCAAACTTCCCTATCCATCTTTTCACCAGAGTGAGGCCAGGGCCTCTGAATGTCTTCCTCTCATTTCCTGTACCCACCCACCTTCCTTTTTCCTCACAGCCACTCACAACCTAGACAATTTCTACTTTCCCACCTGGCAAGAAAATTCACTTCTACCTCCTGATCCCACATTGATTTGGTGGACATGGCTGTTTTTCGTTATCCCCAAAAGTCATATGCCTGTTTACCCATGTGTGTATGCCAGAAAGAGGTCCACTACTCAAGTCACTTAAATCCTCTTCAAATGTGAGTTGCCCCTCATGCTGCGGGGGAGGAAACAGACCCAAAGAGGAAGACGATCTGCCCTGAATGAGCTGCC
Organism: Hylobates moloch; assembly: GCF_009828535.3. Lineage (NCBI taxonomy): Eukaryota > Metazoa > Chordata > Mammalia > Primates > Hylobatidae > Hylobates > Hylobates moloch. Next base: position 68,512,153 of record NW_026652285.1, on the reverse strand, counting down.
AGCTAGTCGTAACCCTACGAATAAAATCCAGGTGCCCTGACCCAGACTGGAGACTGCTGGACAACAGAACTGGCCTGTTAGCTGGGTGCAATCAGCCATGCAGGAATGATGGTTACTTTTCCACACTGCCGACAGGATCAGCTCCCAGTGAGCTGGACCCGATGAAGTAAGGGGCAACCTCCTATTGACCTTCACGACAGAGCCTTGGCTGTAGGAGATACCCAGGAGATATGGGTTGACTTGAATTCATCATTTATTTCAAAGCAGAGGGCAGAGGAGCTGGAAGAGGTCAAAGCTAGTTTGCAGACACAGAAAACCTCACTTCCTGGTGGATTCTTTCTAGGAGGTGCATTTCACAATGGCTGTTTTACCTCTTAGTGCCCTGGCAGCTTCCACAGGGCCTTATTGCACACGTTCTGAGTGCCAGGAAAAATGATTCCTCTCACTGCCAACCATGGTTTTTAATATGTGAGCATGTGGCTCTGCTGCTTCTTTTCAATCTCCCTCCACTAGTGCTGAGCTATGGCACTGGGGAGGAAACCAGAAACGCAGAGTGGGTTTGTCTGATTTGTCCAAGGGTGTATTTTAGTATTGGCAGCAGAATTCCCTCCCCTCCCCTCCCCTTTCCTCCCTCCCTCCCTCCCTTCCTTCCTCCCTCCTTCTTTCCTTCCCTCCTTCCCTCCTTCTTATTCTTTCTTCTTTCCCTTGAGAGACATTGCAGCCATGTGGGTGGGTGGGCAGACAAGTGGGTGGATAGTAAGATGGAAGAGGGAGTTTCCTTCTTGGGATTCTCATAATTGGTGTGTGATTGACATTCCATTCATCTGGAGGACTGTGATATTAATCAGAAACAGAAACAGCTTGAGCTAAAACTGCCTTTAGTGTCACAAACATGCTGAACTCGGGCAGGGTCTCCTGTCTCCCTTCTACTGAGCAACTCCTTCTCTATTTTAAACAACACTCCCTCCAAGTGTCCTTCGCCTCGGGTAACCAGCACATGCAGTTTTTCTCATTTAAACTAAAAAGAACCCTAAACCGTACAGTGGAATGTACAGTGAAATTCCAGGTGCCTCTCCACACAGGAAACTTTTAATTGTTGTACACTGGCAGAAAAAGGTTCACTCCTAAATCAGTAAAGATGATGTGCTCCCTACTTACATAAAAGGAGTTTTTCTATACCCACAATTCCGGCCCTTGCTGATTTCACCTACTTCATATTAGAGATCACTGCAAACCAGCACATGGCCATTCCAGTGCACTCTTGATTGTGGCTGTATTGTATTTCATGGCATGGTTCTATTTAATTTGTTCAACTAGTTTTCTACTAATGATCTTAGTCAGCTAGGGCTGCTCTAACAAATACCACAGACTGGGTGGCTTGAAAAACAGAAATGTACTTCTCACAGTTTGGAGCCTGGGAAGTCCGAGATGGAGGCACCAGGAGACTTGGTGTCTGGTGACGGTCCTCTTCCTGTTTTGCAGACAGACACCTTTTTGCTGGTGGAGAGTCTCTCCTCTCTCTTCTTATAAGGGTGAGAGGTGAGCCCAGCTGGACTTCCTTGGTCAAGTGGAGACTTGGGGAACTTTCCTGTCTTACCAGAAGATTGTAAAATGCGCCAATCAGCACTCTGTGAAAGGCACCAATCAATGCTCTGTAAAACGCACCAATCAGCACTCTGCAAAACGCACCAATCAGCACTCTGTAAAACGCACCGATCAGTGCTCTGTAAAACGCACCAATCAGCAGAATTCTAAAAGTAGCCAATAGCAGGGAAGATTGAAAAAAGGGCACTCTGATAGGACAGATACAGAACATGGGCAGGGACAATAAGGGGATGAAAGCTGGCCACCCCAGCCAGCCTAGGCAACCTATTGGGGCTGTCTTGCAGCCAATGGAATCTTTGTCGTTTGGCTCTTCACCAAAAACCTTGCTACCACTCATTCTTTGGGTCTGTGCTATGTTTAAAAGCTGTAACACTTACGAGAAGGTCCAATAGCAAGACCACGAACCCACTGGCAGGAACCAGCTCTGGACACAAGGGCATTATTAACCCTGTCGCCACCTCCTCCCCTCCCAAGGGTCCCCCTCCAAACACCACCACAATGGTGGGTAGGCCTTCAATATATGAATTTGGGGGACACAAATACTCTGTTCACAGCATGTCACTTGGGTGCTTTGCAGTTTCTCATGCAGCCTGATTTACATGGGAGCTTCACGGGTGGAAGAGTGTTCTGCCCGGAATGTGGGGCCTGGCCGTCCCTGCCGGAAGTCTTCCCTGATGTCCCCCTGCTTCCGGAGTCCACAGCCAGTGGCTGAGCCCACAGACCCTTGGAGATGTCTTGGCTGGCAGTGAGGCCCCGCCCGTGGTGAGGGAACAGGGCCCAGGGGTTGAATGTGAAGGAGCCAGATAAAGGTGCTTGGGTTGCTGGGTTCACAAGTTGGGATAACATCGGAAGGGAGCCTCCAGAGAGTGGGGAGAATCCACTTCTGAAAGCCTGAAGATACAGGCTCTAGTCCCGCCTCTGTCAAAGAGTGAAAAATGTCGGGCTTGGTGACACACTCTCTGCGTTCCAGCTCTGTGGTCTCAGGGCACACCTATCATGACTTTCCTCTTCCCCAGCCACCGCACAGCGGGGAGGGAAGCTCCCGTGCTAAGCCTTGCCCTGGGCCAGCAGCGTTCATACTGAGGTGCTTCTCTGAGAAATCCTAGCTTGAGATTCTCTCCCTCCCACACCCTCTCTGCCTTCCTTCCAGCCACACTCTTCTAATTGTTTCTGCACTCTTCCTTCAGAATCGAAGTGAGGTCAGCAAATCGTGACTGAGCACCTGCTCTGTGCAGTGCCCTGCTTTTCCCCTTTGCCTGCAGGCTTCCAAGTTAGGCGTGGCGGCAGTAGTCTTAAGATTCCAAGGTCCGTGGTTTCCCTTCGGGCCACAGGGCCAAGAAGTCTGCTTCCAGTGGCATCCGAGGACGGCCCATGGGGGACCATGGGGGATGGACGCAGCAGCACCATCACAAGATGCCCCTTCTGACCTGAAGGGTGGCCCGCTGGAGGGATGACCGGCCGGGAGTCAGGCAGGTCCTGTGTGCCTTGGCTGGCTCCTGCCATCCGGCGACTCCGGCATCGTGATGAGCTTGGGGTCCACCTGGATGCAGCTCTGAGTCTGTCTGAGGGCGGGGAGGCCTCATGCTGCCCAGGGTAGGGTCACAGGAGGCTTGAAGGGGAGGGGCTTAGAGAATCCTGCGGGATTAGTTGGGGAGACCCAACCAGGAGGTGTATGAAGGGGGGAAATGTCAGGTGGTCCCCACCACCCACCTCACCAGTCCCGGGGGGAGGTATGGGCTTCCCCAGGCCTCCAGCTGCCCCCAGCCTGAGGATGTCTGCAAACTGCTCCAAAGTTTGAGTCGCAGTAACAATGGTCCCCATTCACTGAGGAGTCCCCAAGGCCAGGCACTATCTAAGTCAGGCCCTTTTCTAAACCCCTCAGTGAGATGTCAACGCGCACATTTTATAGACGGGAAAAGAGGAGCTCGGCTGGAAACTGTGCCCCGGGAACACAGAGCATCCCGGGAGCCCGCCCCAGAGGAAGCCTGGGTAGCAGCCTGGGGTGGCAGGAGGGGGTCCTGGCTGGCGGAGGCGGTCGCCTTAGCAAAGCCCTTCAGGCCCTGTTCTGCTTGAATGGGGCTGTTTGTCAGTGAACCCATAATATCGGAGCAGACTGAACTTCCTGGCAAACTTTTTGGCTGGCTTTCCCTAATGGAATCTCCAGAGAGAAGAAGTCCCCTGTCTTCCTGGCGTCACTCGTAACCTCCGGCCTGCTCTGCTCCAGGCTGTGCCCAGGGCGCCCTGCCCAGGGAGCTTGTTTGCTCTGGCAGACAGGGAGCCCATTCAGGCCCTCGGTGGCACCCGGTGAGTCTGGCCCGGAGGCCTGGCTGGGCTCCGGCTGGCTCAGGGGGACCTGGCGGAGCCTCCAGAAGCCTCCTTCGGCTCGGGTGGGGCGGGGGCGCTGACTTGACTCTGGCCCATGAGAACGACTGACTTTACAGTTCCGTCTTGCTCCATAAACCAGAAAGCCACTTCCAGCTGGTGGTATGAAGTCTGGTGGGCGGGTGTCTGGTGCCATCCTGTCCGGGCAGGGAGGGGTCCGGCCTGTGGTCTGTCGCAGGCCGATTTTACAGGCCGCCCGTCACCTGGAGCGGGAGCCCTGGCCGTGTCCACAGGGATAATATTTGTTGTACCTGCTCCCGACTTGGGACGCCCACAGCTTCCCAGCTTAGCATTTTAATTACGCTGCCATCAGAGAGCTTTCTTTTTCTACAAGGAGGGGGTGCCTAGACTTTTATTTTTCAAAGGGTGGGAAACACTAGGTTAAGCTTAAACCACATCTGATTATGAAGAGGCTGTGAGTGATTCCACAGCCAGCTGCCACCCTGACTGCCCTGGGTGAGGGCGGCAACGAGGGCTCTGGCCCAGAGCTCCCCCAGGTCCTCAGTTCCAGCTCTGAAACAGCGAGAGAGCTTGCGGCCTGGGCTGGCCCCGCACGGGGACAGCAGGCCCACCTGCGGGAACACGGGCAGCTTCGCCGCGCTCCTGACTTCTTGCCTTGTTGGCTGAGCGGTTCACGAATAGCTGAAGGCTGGGATGTTTAAATATTAAAAATGCTTAGCTAAATAAGCTGGCCTGTTTGCTTCTGCTGATAGTCACAGTCTACCCACAGAGCCCTTTCAAACCTCGTCAGTGTTTTGGAAAGTGGATAAGGGACTCATTCAGTGACGCTCAGGTTTACCCTGAGCCAGGAATGAAGCATGTATTTCATGAAATAAGGACTAGCCTGAGACCACACACAGAGGCGGCTGAACTCCAGCGGCCTCCCTCCCCTCCTTCCCCTCTCCCCCACAATCCCCTCCTCCCTCTCTTCCTCCCCTTCTCCCTTTTCTCTCTCTCTCTCTCTCTCCCTCGCCCTGACAAACCGGCCATGACTGACACCAGGAAACCCGTAATCGGCGTCAGAGGGGGGTTTCCAGGGCTTAGGGGGCCCTTTGTTAGCCTGGAGCTGATGAAAAAATGGATTACGACAGTGTGTGCAGCCCATACTAAACAGAGCTCACAAAAAAGCCAGGGCCACCTCAACACGGCTTCTCAGAGAAGAAAACGTTGCAGCCAAATGGAATTGTTGAAATCACCTTTGTGTGGGAGGAAAGAAAAAAACAAAACAAAACACCTCACACATTTTCCCCAAGAATAAGGCTGGTTTTGTCACAACTTGCCCCTAGTTCAGCGGGTCCGGTGGATGCCCCCACCCACCGAGCCCCACGTCGCCAGCACAGCCTGAGGAGCCTGGCCGTTCTGGCTGCAGGGAGCAGTTGCTCATGTCAAATCCATCATTGTGGGACACGGGGGAAACATGAGGTTATTAGGAGGAGGCTTCTTCGAGGACACACTGGGGCCACGTTACTTGCCCTCTCCTTGCCACTGCCCTCCCTGACTACAAACTTCAAGCCCAGCGAACTGCCTCTGACTGGGCGCTGTTTGAAGTTTGGGAGATGTGAGGCTTTCTTTTTTTCCTTTTGAACTTTTATTTCAAAGTAGGCTCCCATCTATTCAGGGAGAATGAGGCACTTAAATTCAAGAAATATTTATGGTGCTTCCTAGGTACAGTGAACCAGGGTAAATTTTGTGGGGGGAAGGGTGAGGGCAGGGACTGGGCAGGGTGACAGGGGCACAGCCTAGCCTCTGCAGCCCCCAGGGCCTATTGAAATGCTGTAGGGGGCTCCTTATTAAAGGAACATTACCCCAAATCTGCAGCCCATGCTGACATCGGCACTGCATCTGGCTGGCAAACCTGGCAACGATGTGTCCCGGCTCTTGTTTTCCTTGCCATCCGCTCCCTGCCCCTGTGGGGTTGGGATTGGAGTCCCTTCTGAAGGCCCCAGGATGCTTCGACGAGAGTGGCTGGAGTGGCTTGGTGCCTTCTTTCTTCTTACACGCATGCTTTTTGAAATGAGATGCTTTTGCCAAAGACAAGTAAAAAGTGGGGCACTCTCCGGAGTTCTGGTTTGGTTTGAAATGAAGAACCCACCCAGCTCCAAGGTGTCTCAATGGGGCACGCAGATCTCTGACCTCAAGCAGGGCCACCGATCAGGAGAAAGAGTTCTTTCTCCTGAGCTTTCCCGGGGGTTTCCCTAAGCCACCTCAGAGTCTGTGACCACCCCGGCTTCTCCAGCCCACAGCAGGAATCACAAAGAAGGAACAAGGGACGATGCAAAGGTTTGCCCTCCACCCGTCCCCTTCTTGGGCTGGAAGGCCACCTGCCACCTCTGCTGCGGGCACCACCACCCACGATCAGCTCAGTCCTCTTCCAACCCCAGAGCTGCTCCTTAATCCTCCTCAAGGTAAAAACAAACTGTTTTTCCTTTGCTCTCACCCCAGAGAAACAGACACAGATGACTTCTGTGACCAGCAAGCAGTCAATTCTGGTGCACGGCGGGGCGTCCTTTAAACTCAATTCAATTCCAATACTATCTACCTAGAGACAGCGGCGGATCCCACAGGTCAAGGGCTCAGTCCCACAAAACTGCCCTCCATTTCCGAGGTGGATCGCAAGCCCCTGACTGCCTATCCTGTCTTTCTGACCAGCCACCTATAAATCGAGGTTCCCACCACGTCCTCCATGGGTTTGATTATTTTGCTAGAGAGGATCACAGAACTCAGGGAGACACTTAAATTTATCAGTTCCTGATAAAGATATTACTAAGGATACAAACGGAAAGACGCATAGGATGAGGTGTCGGGAAGAGGCGCAGAGCTTCCATGCCCTCCCCCGAGGCAGCCATCCCCCAGGAACCCCCACGTGTTCAGCTGTCCAGAAGCTCTCCAAACCCTGTCCTTTTGGATTTTTATGGAAGCTTCATTATATATGCAGGATTGATTAAACCATTGGCCACTGGTGGTCAGCTTAACCTTCAGCCCCTCTGCCCTCCCTCTAATCCTGCCTTGGTCTTTCACCAGCTCCATCCTGAAGCTACCTAGGGGCTGCCAGCCATCAGCCCATTCATTAGCATAGAAAAGACAGCACTTCCGGAGAGTCTAAGGATGTTAGGAGTTGTCTGCCAGGGAACCTGGTTGAAGATCACATATATATTTTACCATACCAAAGTGCACCTCAAGTTTTCAAACACGGATCCCCTTAAATTGAAAGGATAAACGACTCAGATACTGCCATATCAGTGGAAACCAATTCAGTCCATCAGATTGTATGACGGTCTGCCAGGGCAAGGCCACTTGGGATTGCCGGTTTCCAGTCCATCCTGTCAGGTTCCAAAAGCGAGTGGTCTCGGCACACACATGGCTTCACCCTTTCAGGCATCTGGGATCATTGAGCTAAGAGACAGTACAGTCTCTCGCTCTGAGCCTCTTTCAAGGTGTTCATATAATATTGGATTTCCCTGTATTTATAATTCATTGATTCATTTCTTTACTCCCAGCTACCACTCCTTCTCTCTCCATTAATGCCCAAACTTTTCCACCTTTGGAAGGGACATTAGCATCAGCCATTGTGCTGGTGTAGATTGCAGACAGCAATACTAGTACCTCCTCCTCAGTCCTCTTTCACCCAGATAGAATAAGGTGACATAAGTACTATAGAACTACCCGTGTGTAGCCCCCAGGGCCACCCCATCAGTCTCACTTGCCAGCTGTGTTCAGGGCCTTCCCTCCAGGGAGCCTATCCCGGAGCCATTGGCAGTCTCTGTCTGTCTTGCGGGCAGACAGAACAGTTCTTACTGGCATTTTGTGCCTGAGTGGGTGCAAGAGGAACGTGTCTAGACTCAGTCCATCTCTGCACTGCTGTAGTTCCCATAGCCACTCATTTCACGGACCCAGGTGGCCACCCTAAGTGAGAACAGCAAACAGGGATATCTGCCAATTCCAGGCAACTTTCCAGCCTGGAAGGGAGATTTTCTGATGGGCATTCGATGTGTTACTTTCATGCAACCCTCAGATTTCCACAGGGCCAGGCCTCATACGGGCATCCCTTTAACAGGCCAGGTTTCCATTGCTCCTCTGCCTGACCATGTCGCCAGGCCATTGGCCACTGCCCACGAGTCAGTGAAAACCAGACACAGAGGCTTTGCCACTGCTCAGTCACTGCTAGGAAAGCAGCATGCAGGTCGGCCACCGAGCTGATTTGCTTTTGACTTCCTTGATCAGAGTGGAAGCTTCCAAACAGAATGTTGTCCCCTTGCCTGGAACTGCCATTCACGAACCAAGCAGTGCTTTGCTGGTCAGTCGAGAGCTGGTTATAGGGCATGGTCCAGGTGTCAGTAGGATCTAGCCGCTCCCACAACTCCTCACTCTAGTTCCAGAATCAGGCCGAGGGGAAAAGAGGCTCCTTGCTTGGGGGTGTCTCCTTGCATTCATTCCCCAGGTAGCAGGACCCAGTAGAAACCACTTCCATTTCATATGGAACGCTCCTAGGCACTGCTATTCCCATTAGAGTGTTTCTCTGACGTCACCCAAGACATCGTGGGTATTTTGGGTTTCAAGACCATTTTATGTCCTTCAGTCATAGAGGTAGCTTCAATTAATGTCCCATAGCAAGGCAGTAATACCCCACAAGTCGAAATTCTCTGGTCCAAAGTCTCAGCAGTTGTCGGTGGGAGGCACTCACAGGCTTTTGCCATAAGCTCCAGTTACAGTCCACAGAGGACTTTGAAATAGGCCATCTGTCCCTCCCAGCAGTCCAGCCTCTACTCTTCACTGTGTGGGTTCAGGCAATCTTACTGTTCCCACAAGCACGTCCAATTCATATTGCTCGAAGGGTAGATTTGCATGCTTTCCATTTTACAGTACAAGGCAGGGAGAACATTCCCCAGGCAGATACAATATCCATCCCCATAATACAATCAGATAAAAGAGACACAACCGCTTCACATGAAGGGTGTTCAAATACACCACCTCTCCCATGCAGGTTTACCTTAACTCCATCCAGCCTGACTTTCTTAACTGTAGCCTCCACTCGGATTTCATCAACATGTTCTGGTTTTACAATACTGGGTAGGAAAACTGTTCCCCAACCAGATACAATATCCATTCCTATGAAACATCCAGGTGAAGGAGGCAGAAATTCTTTGTTTTGAGACAGAGTCTCGCTCTGTCGCCCAGGCTGGAGTGCAGTGGCATGATCTCGGCTCACTGCAACCTCCACCTCCTGAATTCAAGTGATTCTCCTGCCTCAGCCTCTTGAGTAGCTGGGATTACAGGTGTGTGCCACATTGCCCGAATAATTTTTGTATTTTTAGTAGAGACAGGGTTTCACCATGTTGGTCAGGATGCTGGCCTCGAACTCCTGGCCTCGTGATCCGCCCACCTTGGCCTCCCAAAGGGCTGGGATTACAGGCATGAGCCACCGCGCCCGGCCAGAACCTCTTTAAATAAAATCTGTTTAAACATTCCCACTGCCATAACCCTACCAGCCCTGACATGCGTATATTCTGTCGGTCTAACTAGAGCCCGCATCAGGGCCTCCCCTGTGGATTTCAGTACCACAGTGTGTGGAGTTCTCATTTCAAGGAGACCCAGGAATTTCTCTTCACCACTCCCTGGCCATTTTACCCACTTGTGCACCTAAGTGGGTCCCTAGCAGGGGGTTGAGTCAAGGGACCCTTGCTTAGTTTTGTCAGTCTTTATCTTGATGAACTTGCAGAATTGCCCAGACAATTTCAGATCAGATTTCTCACTGTCATCTTTGCTTCTGACTTCTTAAATTTCTCCAACTGGGGGAAATAACAGCAAACTTTAGTTTGCTAAACTAAAGTGATCTTAATTGAACAAAAACTGACATTGGTTGAATAACAAAAGACTTTTCGGGATTTTTAATAATTAAAAAAAAACCTACCCTCCTTCAATATTTGTAGATGTCCAGCAATATCTACTTTGTCTCTGCTAGTATTTTCCATTTTTCGTCTCTAGAAATTTCTGGAATCTGCTAGTACTGTCTACAGTACGAGTCTAAAAGAACACAGCATTGGCCAGGCACCATGGCTCATACCTGTACTCCCAGCACTTTGGGAGGCCGAGGTGGGTAGATCACGAGGTCAAGAGTTCGAGACCAGCCTGGCCAATATGGTGAAGCCCCATCTCTACTAAAAATACAAAAATTAGCTGGGTGTGGTGGCACGTGCCTGTAGTTCCAGCTGCTTGAGAGGCTGAGGCACGAGAATTGCTTGAACCCGGGAGGTGGAGGTTGCAGTGAGCTGAGATTGCACCACTATACTCCAGCCTGGGAAATAGAGCAAGACTCTGTCTTTCAAAAAGAAAAAAAAAAAGAACACAGCATTTAGAACCGCATTGAGATTCATCCACAGCCACAGGTGTTTAGATGTTGAGGATAGGAAGAGAAAGGCCTGTTCTGGTCTCTCTGTCTGTAGGCATTTGCTTCCTGACCACTGTGGTGGTATGGCAGCTGGGGCTCAGCCTGCGTCTCACCTACCTTCTGGCTTATTTCCCTGATACACAGGGGCTGGAATGCTCAGTAACTTCACCAAACATTCTTGTACCTGAGCTTTTGTGTGTGAGTTGTGACAGATTTAGACGGTAAGAGTGGGGTGGGGTCAGTGTCTGCAGTGTTTTGGCAAGTTCACGGATATCTATCTAGAAGGCATGAGGGCCTCTGTTTAGCTGGGTCATGTGATTTCTGGAGCCTGCAGCAGCCGTGGCTGTTTCTTGATTACGGAAGAGACAGCTGCTTCTTGGTGGCTTGCTTCTACTGAATGGGTTTGGGAATCATCCCTGAAAGCTCAACCTCAAGTTGGTTTTTTTTAGCCTTCCCATCAATTCTATCAGTCATTTTGCCTAATTAAGCCCAACTCATGTAAACTAGCTAGAGTAAATTCTGTTCTCTGCAACTGAGCCTGCACTGACCCAGCTATTCTATTAGGTCTCTATTTTGAATGTCTGCTATGAGTTCACATAATACTAGACAAGAAGGGGCCATCAAAGAAGCACAATAATCACTTGCAATGCGCCACACTAAAGTTAATTCAATCCTCTCCATAGCCATATGAGCTAAGTACTATTATTACTCCTATCATACAGAAGAGGAAACTGAGTCACAGATGGATTAAATGACTTGCCTGAAGTCTCACTCAAACAGAAAGAGGCAAAGCCATCCTCCTGCCTACCCAGTGTGGCTCCAGGTCCTACAGTCTTTACTGCCACCCTTTACGACCCTCCCAATTGGTCTAATAGCTCGATTATTTTGCACAGAATTAGCCCAAACACCATAAAGTTTGCAGTTATGAAGTGATATCGGATGCTCTGATTATGAAATTAGTATTTGTTCAACTCAATTAGAGGGTTTATAAATCACATCTGAGAAACTTTCAAAGTGCTGACAGTCTCAAACAAGGGTCATCAGAGACCTCCCTCTGATTAGATTTCTCCTCATGGAGCATTCCCCAACACCACCCCTCATGAGAATGATCCTCATAAGCAGCCTATTTGCTCTTAGAAATGAGTTTCCCATGTTCTGAGCTTGAAGCCTGGAATCGTAACCAAATAGTTGCTATTACAAAGATATTTTCAGTGTGTTTCTGCCCAGGGACGGGAATGTGCATCTTACACCCTGCCCAGTTTCTGCTTTCTTTGCAGGGGAGATTAGTGGTGGAGCCGGGGGGCATGGCTTTTCTCCTCAGTCCTCCATGGAGACCATTTATCACTATTTGAAGAGTTGTATGTTTCTGTGGTTGCTTGGTCCTCAGTTTCGAGCTGCAACAGACATTCAGACTTCAGCAAAATTCTATTTATTTTCCACACGGAATGCAATTCAACCCTGATGGCTTCTACAGAGCTAAGTCATAGCCCTATTAATAGAATCCTTGGAGCCCACTGGCACCTGCAGCCTTGCCATCGAGGGAATCGAGAGCTCAGGTCTATGATGTCATTTCCATGTCTGAGCTCCTGCCCCGGACCCATGTCCTGCTCTATCCAGTACAAAAGGAAGCTATGCTAACTTGACAGAACTACAGAATGCCAAAACCGTGCAAAAGAATGCAGCCCAGCCCGGGGTGTAGCGCTCATCTGCTAAATATGAGATCCTTTCCCCTGAGTGAGGCCTCTAAAAACAAGGTCAGTGGGAAAGCCGACGCTACCTTAGCCAGGGAGGGGCCGACGGCGCCGTGACAAACTCGCCAGCGGTTACCTCAGACAATGTAAATACAAACCTGGGGCTCATGTTTATTTAAAGTTATTGGCATCGGGCTCGTTCCTGGTAGACAAAGATTATCTTGTTTACAGCGGCATCCAGATGATGGACAAGACTCTGTATAATATAAATCCAGCTCTGCAGAGGGGACCCATTAGCATAAACAACTTCCCTCAAGCCAAACAAACCCTGCCAAGGCTCAAGCTGGAATTCATTTATTATACAGCTTCAAGTTGACTTGTCTCAACATTAAACAACTGCAAAGGCAAAGGGATAAAACTGATGGCCGAGGGCACGCCTCGCCTCTCCTTTCACTTCTAGCGTGTTTTGCAGAAGGCGTTTCTTTCAGGCTTTGTCATGGAGTAGTGTTCATGTCTCTGCAGATGCCGTTGCTCCTGTCATCTCCCCATGAGGTGTGGCCATGGGCCACGCATACGGACATGAGAGTCATGGGGGGGGCAGGGACCACCCAGGAGTCACCATTGTCCTTGTGAAAGCCCTTGGCCTTGTGGGTAGGCCTGGACTTAGGAACCTTAGTGGGGTTACGTACATAGAGACAGATCCCAGGATTTCAGGGGAGATACACAGAGCTCCGGGGGCACCAGCGCCTGGCCACGAGCTCTGCCACTTTAGATTCAGACTTGCCTGGAATCAGAGGCCAGGCCTTCGTGAGAATTGGTTCACACGAGGAACCGTGAGCTTCCTGGGAAAATTCACCTAAGGGCAGAGAGGATCTAGCCAACAAGCTAGACCCAGAGAGAGCAGTGACTCCAGGTCACATCTTGTGACCACGGCAGCAGAGACTTCCAGTAGGAGAGTCGTGCCCAGGGAGGACGTGACGTCCAGAAAAAGGTGACGAGGACATGAGCAGGAAGAGTGCAGAGGCTGGCGGCCATCACAGCTGGGAGGCCCCCAGGGAATAAAGAGCTATTGTTGGGGGGTCTTGCGGGGGCAGGACTGTGTTTCTTGGAGACCCAGTTTCTCTGAGGGCTTTTCTGCCTTTGCTGTCTGTTTCTTCTCTAGATAAGGACCACGTCTTTTTTTTTTTTTAATTAGAGATGGGGCTTGCTATATTGCCCAGGCTGGTCTTGAACTCCTGGCGTCAAGCGATCCTCCTGCCTCGGCCTCCCAAAATGCTGGGATTACAGGTGTAAGCCACCATGCCCGGCCTGGACCACATCTTTATCTGGTGTCCCTGGCATCCTGCAGATAGTAGATTCGACACTGTGGAGTGACTCAGCACCAGCCCTGCCACTTGCCTGTCCACTGTGGCCTGCTGTCTCTTGGCCACACCATCCTCTGTGCAGCCCTGGGGGACAGAGACCCTTCTTGCTCTCTGTCTTCTGCAGCCAGAAGGGGTGGAGCTGGCCTTCGGAGTCTTCTCTTGGGTGTTCACAGGCAGCTGTGCCTCCTGTCTTTGGGAAAACCTCCCTGCAGGGTCAAGCCACCCCGAGAGGCCACCTTCACCACCTGTAATCTCTAGTCCCCACCACTCCCCCGTAAGCTGAGGCCTTAGGCACTGGAAGGTGTGTCTTTCTCCCCAAGCCAAGTCCCACTGCCACCCTGGCTACCCTGGCTGGCTTCACTCTCCAGGGGTCATGACTCTACTGTCCCTCCCCCTCCCCAAACTTTGCCACACCTTGAGCCGCATCCACCCAGAAATGTTCTCTCCAACAGGAAACTCCACTCTCTTCTCTACGCCTCAGCCCACATCTTTACTTTCATGGGGACCTCCAGTGCTATGATTCCTCCATTTCCTCTGGCCCCACTTCAATCTTTTCTTCTCAAGCCACTAATCACTCCACCACACGGCCCCTTGCACCTCTGGCTGGGGCTTGCCTGCCCAACCTTCACTTGGGACCCACCCCATGCTCCACAATCTTTGCCCTCACACTTAGGCAGTGCAGGAGTTATCCAGTGCTGCTAATGAATCACCCCAAAGCCCTAACAGCTTAAGCCAACAAGCACATCATCTCATACCACATCTGTGGGCTCAGCTGGGAAGTTGTGGCTTGGGTCTCTCGTGAGGTTACAGTGAAGATGTCAGCCAGGACCGTGGTCATCTGCGTGTGCTGGGGCTGGGGGAACTGCCTCCAAGGTGGTTCATCTCCACGGCTGTGGGCAGGAGGCCTCTGTCCCTTCCCATGTGGGCTCTCCATATGGCTGCTTGAGCTTCCTTATGACATGGCTGCTGGCTTCCTCCAGAACGAGTTTGAGAAGGAGCTTTGTGACCTGGAATCAGAAGTCACATATTGTTACTGCTGCTACATTTTGTTCATTAAAAGCAAATCGTGAAGCCCAGCCCCCATTCATTGTGAGGAGAATTAGACTCCACCTTTTGAAAAGAGGAAGATCAAAGAATCTGCAGGCACATTTTAAAACCACCACAGTTCACTTCATTCTTCTCCCACATGACAGCAGTCACCCTTCTTTCTTGCCCCTTGACTGTAGCCAGAGCCGCCTTGTGAAGCCTTCACTCAAACAAGCTCACCATCCACACCTCTGCTTCTGCCCCTGGGCAGGGCAGCTAAGCCCTGAGGGAGACAATCCCAGATGGCCATGTGGCCATGCCGATGTTTGCTTTCTGGCCCTACTGGGCTCCTTCTGCTTCTGGCCTTCTTCAGGCCCGGGTGGCTCCTACTGCTGTTCCCGGTGGCACATCCAAAGCCTGCCTCTCTCCCAGTGCCCAGACACCACTCCCTGCCCTGCTCAGCGGCAATGTGCTTCTTCACACACGACTCTGTAGTGTAGACTGTCTTCCCACACACTTCGGGGGAAGAGGGGCTTCTCTCCTTTTATTAGGGCTTGATCATTCTACATCCTTCCAGCAATCATCACAGATTCCTCCCAGTCTTTCACCTTTCCACTGGCTCTGCCTTCCTGCCTCCCCTGCCTGATACAAACAAATTCAACTTTGCTCCAGGTATTTTTTTTAAAAAAGCTAGAACAAAATAATAATCCATCATTGGCCCAACATCCCTCCTCCACACAAGAACTTCACACCCGTCCTTCAGGGACTGCCCTGTCTCCTGACTCTGCAGCAGAGCTTCTAGAAAGAGTGGTCTGCTCTCTTCCCCACTTCCCACCACCACCCACCTACCCACCCATGCCAACATAGCCTCCACCTTCCTGGCTTCCATGATACCAGCTGCTCTGCCCTCATTCCAGCCGTCAAGGGCCACCACATGGCCAAATCCGTAGATACTAGATTACCTGTGCTTTGTGGCCCCTGCGCCACCCTGGACACCTGTTGATACCTCTTTCCTTTTGATACTTTCTCTCTCTCCATCTCTTCCCATCTCCTCTGGCTCCTCCTTCTCCCCACCACCTCATTCCTCTGCTTCTTTCTAGAATGTTATTGATCTCTCTGTGGGATCTCACCAAACTCATCCTTCATCCCTGCCCCAGCATTCCTCACCTGCTCTCCTGGCCCAGTCCTCGTTCAGGTGCTCAGAAGCTATTGCCCGACTGCCCTGGCCCTGCTTCCACTTGGACATCACTTGAACTTCCACCTCGACATGTGCCTGGCTCCATGCCCTCCCCGACTGTATTTCCTGCTTTGGTGGACGGCATCTCTCTCCACCTGGTTACTCAGGCCAGAACCTCAGGGCCTTCTGTCTTCCCCCAAATATGACCAATCAGTTAATTTATCTTGGAAAATAAAACAAGACAATAATAACAAAAATAGGCAGAGGCCATACGTGGGATTCACTGTTGCCTCTGTCACCCTCCTCCCTGCTGACTCAAGCAAGGCCCCTGGCCTCTCTGGGCTACTGTTTCCTCATCCGTTGGCTGGAGATCATACCACAGCTACCTCCTGGGGCTGCTGTGTTGATCACACAATCAATGTGTGCAGGTGACAATAGCAGCTCCGACTGCTTTTCCTCTCCACACACAGCGATGGGCACTGCCAGGCCATGCTACCTAAGGGCTGGCCAGCTCCAGAAGTGTTTATTGTTGGTCTACAGTGAGGTAAGTGTAGAAGGTGAGAGTAAGCATTTTTAACTACTACAGAAATTTGGCAGGGAAACTTTATACTTTTTGAGTCTAATTAATAATTTAAAAAATGGGGCTTCATCTCATACCCATTAGGATGGCTACTAGGAAAAAAACATCAACTAACCCTCATATCGGAAAGGATGTGAGAAATTGGAACCCTTGTGCACGGTCAGTGGAAATGTAAAATGGTGCAGCCTCCGTGGAGAACAGTATAGTGATTCAAGAAATGAAAACTAGACTTCCCATGTGATCCAGCAATTCCAGTTCTGGGTATGTGGCCAAGGCATGGCAAGCAGGCGCTTGGAGAGATATCAACACCCAAATTCAGAGAAGCACGAACACCCATGAGGTGGACAACCCAAGTGTCCGTCAATGGATGAATGGAGAAACAAAATGTGGAATATTATGCAGCCTTAAAAAAGAAGGAATTTCCAAAATATGCTACGACATGGATGAACCTTGAGGACATTATGCTAAGTGTAACAAGCCAGACACAAAGGGACAAATTCTGTGTACTTCCAATTATATTACATACATAGAGTTGTCAGATTCATAGGGACAGAAAGTAGAAGGGTGGTTGCCGGGGCCTGGGGGCGGGAAATGGGGGGATGCTGTTAAATGGGTAGTTTTGGTTTTGCCAAAGGAAAGCGTTCTGGAGACTAGCAGCATGGCAGTGTGAATGTGCGTATTACTGGAATGTGCACTTAAATATGTTTGGGATGGTAAATGTATGTTATCTTACCCCAATCAAAACAAAAATTTTTGAAGAAAAATGGGACTTGTATTTTGCATGTCTTTTAAAATTGTGTTTGTCTGGTAATTTATTTTCCAAAAGTTTCAGTCTAAGAAGGATTAGAAACAAAAGGAGTCCTTCACTGCACATCACAGATGCTTCCAGACTCACTGCCCTGGCTCAGCTTCTCCTGGGTTCCTCACTGGTTTGCTGCTCCACTCTCCCACCTCCTCAACCTATCTCCTAACCTCTGGCCACAGTGATCTTTCTAGAGCAAGCTTAACCTGTTGCCTATCTTGTCCAGTGTTCCTATATCCAGGAAGAATGAGGTAACTGAGGTACAATGAGGTAACTGAGGTATGCAGACAAGTGAAGGGTGAAGATGATGAAAAGGAGTTTATTGAGTGTTAGAACAGCTTAGAGGAGATCCACAGTGGATAGCTCCCTCTGTAGGCAGGCAGGTCATTCTGTCGAGTGTTCAGGTTTCAGGAGAGGAGTCCCTGGAGAGAGTAGCTCCTCTCTGCCTGGCAGGTTGCCCCACCCTCTCTGCAGATCTCTGAAGCTATCAGTGGAGAGGGTAGCTCCTCTCTTTGGCTGACCATCCCAACCTCTCCCTGCCATCTTCTGTCTCTGGCCATCCTCTACCCTGGCTGAGCACCAGGCTCTTATGGCCCTCAGAGGGGAGGAAGTGCCTGCCAATTGGTCCATGGGCAGCCAGGGGAGGGCTCGGAAGAGGCACCATGAATCTCCACTTTGGTCAGCAGGACTAGTGGCCCAGCCCCTAGCCTTCAGGTCCTCCCTGGCCTGAAGGAGGGGCCTTACTGGGACCCACCCCCTTCCGCCCAGGAATCTGTCGGCCTCCTGCTGCCATTCATGGCCCTGAGCTCAGCACCAACCCTACTTGGAGATCTGAGCAGATGTTGGGAGAGGAGAGAGGACAGGCAATGGGATCAGACACCCCCGAGCCTGCAGGGATACGGGGTGTGGTAGGGGAGACAGGGGAGTCCTTCCCGGGCCCCCCAAGGGTGCGGGCTACAGAGACGCCCAGGTCGTGTGCCTGGGAGGGCAGTGGCAACTGTACCCAGGGAGCTCTCCCCTCGCCATCTCAGAAGGGGCAGGGCTCCCGCTTGTCCCTGGCTCCTGCCTGCTCCATGGAGCAGGTGGCCCAGGTCTGCAGCCATGGATCAGGTGGTTGCAGCTTCACCCAGGAGGGCAGAACCTGCCTGCTCCTGGCTCCATCCAGGAGCACAGAGAGGCTCGGGTCCACAGCTACAGTTTGGGTGGCTGTAGCCCCATCCAGGAGGGCGGGGCCCCTGCACCCCTGTCCACAGCTGCAGTTTGGGCAGCTGCAGCAGCACCTGGGGAACTCCCATCCAAACTCAGAAGGGCAGGGCTCCCACCAGCTTCATGGAGTGTGCAGCCCCAGCTGTGCCTTCCTGCTGCAGTCGGCTCCCCACAAGCAGCCCAAGGCCTCTACATCTCACTTGCTGCCCTTTTGCTCATAATGCTCTTGCTTGTTTGTCAAAGACCACCTCTCCCAGGAAGCCTTCCCTGAATGTCTAAGCATCACTATCACAGATCATCCCACACTAGCCTCCTTCGCAAATTTAAGAAACTATAAAAGCAAGAGTTCAGGCACTTTGATGGGCATTGAGACGGAAGCTTTAGGCAAGTGGGCTCCCTGGCTCTTCTCAAGGGATGCCTGGAAGGTCCTCCAACCACTTGCAATGCATTTGTGTCTTCCACCTACACTTACAGTTTCCTCTGACATCCACATTTGCAAACCAGAGTAATAGAGATGTCCTTCAAAGCCTGCACAGGTGCTGGTAGCATCAGACAAGAGGGCCCGAGGTGAACCCTTTGAGGAACGTCAGCCGGACCCCCCTCCTGTCCCTACCCTGACTGCGTGCAGCACTGAGATGGGAGCACAGAGCCCTTGCCTTCATGCCTGAGAAGATGGATGTCCTTTCTTTCAGCCTGGGAGAATGGTGGCATCTTCCCAGGCCAGGTTTCTGATGGGTTTCCCAGCTACCGGAGAGCAGCGGGGCTCAGAGCTGGCAGCCACCCGGAGCACCTTGGCTGCTCACTCACATAAATCCTGGTGCAGACAACAGGTCCTTCTTTTGCAGTTGACGTCCCTGCACCAGGTGCAGGCCAGGTGATGGTCCTCCTGGCCTTCTGAGCCCCAGTTTGCTTCCCTCCATTCTTCAGTGAAATCACCACTGCCTTTGACCAGGCACAGCCCAGATTCTGCACTGGGCATCTGGATCTGAATCGAGTGTGGAACCCCCTAAATAAGTTGTTTCTCAAAAATCTGCCAGATGACAACTGCAGACAGAAAGGGGCATCTCCTTTTATTTCATGGATAGAAACAGAAGGGACAGTGTTCTTCCAAGACCCAGCTCTTCTTTCCTGGGCACCCAGATCCCAGCCTCCTGGGGGTGATGACTTTGGGTTTTACCTTTTGTTTTGTATACAGCAAAAAACCTCTATTATACATAGACTCACTGTAGAATTTAAGAATCATTTATGGCCAGACGTGATTGTTCACGCCTGTAATCCCAGCACTTTGGGAGGCCAAGGCAGGCAGACCACCTGAGGTCAGGAGTCCGAGACCAGCCTGGCCAGTATGGTGAAAACCCGTCTCTACTGAAAATGCAAAAAATTTAGCCAGGCGTAGTGGCACGTGCCTGTCATCTCAGCTACTGGGAGGCTGAAGCATAAGAATCACTTGAACCTGAGAGGCGGAGGTTGCAGTGAGCCGAGACCACACCATCGCACTCCAGCCTGGGCAACAAGAATAAAACTCCGTCTCAAAAAAAAAAAAAAAGAAAACAACCCAGAATCATTTATGGTTTCCTGCAATCCTCTCAGGTACAATATGTCAGATTCAAACTGGAAACAATGACTGGGCCTAAATCCTAATGGAAAGTTTCTTGTGGTTCATATTTTTAACTGGTGACTGGCAGGTTTACACAAACAAATGAATATTATAATTTGGTAGATCAGCAAATACATTACCTTTATAGGATTTAAGCACTTTCCATGAAAGCTTTGATTGCTCCAAGGAGATGCCACTGGTACAGGCTGCTAAATCACTGACACACGAGCCTGGATGCCTGGGTTTGAGATTAAACGAGTCTGGGCCATGCCTCTGTGGGGGTTCCTGCTCCAATGGGGAAATAGAAAATGCTTGATAAGTAGAAAGAGTCATTGTTGACATTTTTAAGCCAGCTGGGAGCCTTGAGAATTTGAGATTTGACCTACATACAAGGGAATGGACCTTCACAGACCATGAGGTGCTAGGTGGGGTTTGTAGGGGACAATGGCATGTCAGAGATGACCAGCGTTGCATTCTAGGCCCACATAAGCCCTCTCCAGCTCTGCCAGCTCCGGGCTCCTGGTGAGGCAGCAACTGGTTGTCAGTTGCCGCAGGTGTGAGGGGTGGCTTCGAGTTTTTGTGGCTCTGGAGTGTGACATTCCTGATAGATGAAAGGGCTCCTGGAGGACACCCACCAAAGCAGAGGCTGCGTCTGAATACCCAAGAAGCAGGTGCGCCAGGGAGGTGTGTGGTGGGAGGCAAACTCTGGATCGAGGCAAAGGTAAACGAGCCAGCTGTGGCCCTCCAGCCAATTCATGCCGGGTTCCTAGAAGATGCTCTTTGAGGATCTGTCACTGACACAGATGGTGAGGCGCAAGGAGTCTGCGGAAGAGGATGCGGAGGAAGGTGCTGAAGGTGGTTTCCATTTGTAGAGCTGATTCTGCCTGGCCCAGTGGCAGCTGCCTAACATGAATGGAGCTGCTCTTTCCTGGGGGTTTCCAGTGGAAGGCATGGGAGTGGCTTTTCAGATCTGGGGTCCTTGGCCTTTCCCTGATGAAGGGAGATGTGTGGGGTGCTGGCTTTGGGGCTCAGGGTGAGCGTGGAAGTTTCCGGTGTGGAAGGTGAGGTGGCAGGGCCGGGGATACCCAGCCATAGCCTGGAAGCTTTGAGGAAGGGAGATGTGGAAGCAGCCCCCGCTCCCTGCTGATGGGCTTAGAGACTGACCGGTGCTATGCCAGTGACTCATGACGTGCCACCTACAGGCTGAGGGCTTGTGATTTAAATTGTTCTACTTTTCTTGACTGCAATGTTGTCCAAAGTCAGTGGGATCTAAATTTTTTAAAGAAGGGATGGGAATATCTGTCCGCTGTTTACAGGGATTCAGGACGGCCACTCAGGATGTGCCCAGCAAGCCGGAGGGCTTCCAGACCAGGCCTGTGGTGGTAGGGTCAAGTCTGCAGTGCCCAGGGTCAAGCTTGTGTTCCTGGGAAGCTGAACTAGGCAGTGGGTCCCTAGGGATGGTGGGAAGTGACGAGGGCTCAGGGATCTGCCCACTTACTCTTTATTTGCAAACAGTATGTAAACACACATGCAAGCTGTCACTGCCCTCAGGGCGCTGGCATGCTGCCACCCTAGCCCCTGGATCCTGGTGCTTGGGTGCCTCGGCTTTATAGCATTTGGAAAGCAACTTGATTGGAGCAGGCTGTGGACTTTGCTGATGCCGGGAAATTATTTTCTCTTGGATGGAAGCCCTACTTTGCTTGTTGGGAAAGGGACAGAGTTTGTTCTGGCTGAGCACCAGTGGCAGATACATCATGTTGGTTATTTTGGAGGCCTCAAGGCCCCCAGCACAGACCTCTGGGTGCCCTTGGTATATAAGGAACAATTCGGACTGTGGCTGAAGTGTCACCTCCTTAGGGAGACCTTCCCTGACCACTGTTCCTTAAAAAACAATCCCCAAGCCCAAAGAAACAAAACAAAACAACCCACCCTGGTCCATTGTATTGACACCACTTCACCCTGTCTGGAAATATATCTCTTTGCTGAATGATCTCTCTCCATTAGACACTGGGCTCCTTGAGCACAGCACCTTGCTTGCACGGACACTGCTCTATCCCAACACTGAAAACAGTGCATGAAACACAGCAGGTGCTTTGGAAATTGTGACATGAATGCAGTGCTTTAAAATGTGTCCGGGACTTGTTTTAATCAGGTATGGGAAGACACGGGGACACTGAGATGACTGTCCTGAAGGAAGATGCCTTTATACTTACAGATCCCTGGAAGCAGGGGGCGCGGCAAGCACCAGGGCCTGTCCGGAGGCACCAGGGAGGGGAAAGCCTGGGCAAAGGCTTCACTGCCGTTTGGTTTCCCCGGAAGGAATGAAGGCTCAGAAGGTTTAGGAAAGGGTGGCTTGAATACATGAGGTGTGCCCTGGGCTCTCCTGTGGGCCCCAGTTGTCCTGGTTTGTCCGGAGTTTGTTCCTTCCGGTGGGTTCGTGGCGTCGCTGGGGCCGCGGACCTTCGAGGTGAGTGTTACAGCATTTTTTTTTTTTTTTTTCAGATGGAGTCTCGCTTTGTCGCCCAGGCTGGAGTGCAGTGGCGCAATCTCGGCTCACTGCAAGCTCCACCTCCTGGGCTCACACCATTCTCCTGCCTTGGCCTCCCCAGCCATCCTCCTGCCTTGGCCTCCCCAGTAGCTGGGACTACAGGCACCTGCCACCACGCCCGGCTAATTTTTTTTTGTATTTTTTTTTTTTTAGTAGAGACAGGGTTTCACCGTGTTAGCCAGGATAGTCTAGATTGCCTGACATCCTGATCCGCCTGCTTTGGCCTCCCAAAGTGCTGGGATTACAGGCGTGAGAGTACTACAGCTCTTAAAGATGGCACGGACCCAAAGAGTGAGCAACACCAAGATTTATCGTGAAGAGTGAAAGAACAAAGCTTCCACAGCATGGAAGGGGACCCGAGCATGTTGCCGCTGCTGGCTGGGTGGGGTGGCCAGCTGTTATTCCCTTATTTGTCCCGGCCCATGTCCTGCTGATTGGTCTATTTTACAGAGTGCTGATTGGTCCATTTTACAGGGTGCTGATTGATCCATTTTACAGGGTGCTGATTCGTCCATTTTACAAACCTTTAGCTAGCTACAGAGTGCTGATTGGTGTGTTTTTACAGAGCACTGATTGGAGCATTTTACAAACCTCTAGCTAGCCACAGAGCGCTGATTGGTGCGTTTTACAATCCTAACTACAGAGTGCTGACTGGGGCATTTTACAATCCTCTTGTAAGACAGAAAAGTTCTCCAAGTCCCCACTCGACCCCGGGAAGTCCAGCTGGCTTCACCTCTCACTGGGATTGGGGCAGAGGAAGGCTGCCTCCTGGAATTGTAAAAGCCAAATAGAGGAGGTGGCTGGTGTCCGGGCTCTGGACTGGTCAGCTTGCAAAGCAAAGGCACACCCAACAGCGAGTCATTTGCTCTCTGGAGGACTCAGCTAACCCTGGGAGGGGCAGTTCCTTCCTAAGACCACAAGGCCCCAAGGATGAAGCAGCATAAAATCAGTAGAAAAAAAAAAACAACAACAAAAACCCCATGATCAATACAGGATGACTCTTTGACATGTGTGGCAATGTAAAGATTGTGTGTGCAAATGTTTAGATAAATGTGAGAACCAAACAGACATGGAGTAAGCTAAGACGACTTGGTGTATCATTCGATTTCTATCGGTCCTGAAATCAACAGGTTTCCTTTGCGTGGTTTTGCAAAAGGAATCCCTCAGTGGGGAAACAATCTTTTCTGATACCCACCTCCGAAACTTCTTGTTGGAGTACAACATACATTCAGAAAATCACATCTATCCTAAGGTTAGAGCTCATAAATGTTCACAAACTGGACACATCCAGGAAACCAGCACCCAGACCAAGAACAGCGTGGTAAGGGCAGCTGGAAGCCTTCTTGTATTCCCTCCTTTTCACCTGTATCCTAACTTCTTATACTAACTAACTTATCCTAACTGTACCATCCTAATTTTTTTTTTTTTTGAGACGGAGTCTTGCTCTGTTGCCCAGGCTGGAGTGCAGTGGCGCGATCTCAGCTCACTGCAACCTCCGCCTCCTGGGTTCAAGCAATTCTCCTATCTCAGCCTCCCAAGTAGCTGGGATTACAGTCACGTGCCACCACGCCCGGCTAATTTTTTGTATTTTTAGTAGAGACAGGGTTTCACCATGTTAGCCAGGATGGTCTCGATCTCCTGACCTCATGATCCGCCCACCTTGGCCTCCCAAAGTGCTGGGATTACAGGTGTGAGCCACCGCGCCCAGTCCCCCATCCTAACTTCTAACAACATAGGTTAGTTTTGCTGGCTTTTCTCTTCTTATAAATGAATTCAAATTGTGTCTAGCTCATTGTGTTCAAATTGTATTTGGAAATTCACCCACATTATTGCCTAAGGTTGAAGATAGTTTATTTTTGTTGCTGTGCAGAGTGTGTGAATATATCACACAATGTATATGACGTATACTTATCCATTCCAATGCTAAGGTGAATGTGGGAAATTTCTAGTTTGGAATGGTAATCTCTTCACTGACTTTTTGCCTGCTGGTCTGTGTCAGAGTCTTTTAGTTGCAAGAAACAGAACTTCCTCTGGACAACCTGACTCAAAAAGATGGGTTTGCCAGAACCATTCTGCCTAGCTCATAGAACAGAAGGAAAAGGGGAACAGCCAGGCTTTATTAGGGACGCCCTTACTAGAAGATCCTGGTGGCAAGAACTCGAGGGCAACCTCTCTGAGACGGAACGGCAAGTGGCTCAACTTGCCTAGAGCAGGGTTCCTACCTCTGTTGCGTGCGACCCTAGTGGTCCCCAGGAATTTTAGAGTATGCCATGGAGGAAAACAAGACCTGTGGCTCAGTCAGTTGGAAAACTGGTTTAAAAAGGTTACACCTCTCAGGACCTTTCACAGGAGAGGGCACACTCTAACCTCAAGGAAAGGATATTCCTGAACTTGGCTTTTCTCATGGGGCATCTACTCATATCTCAAGGGCACTCGTGCTCCAAGAAACACAGCTTGGGAAAATGCTAAGCCAAAGCCAAGTGAACAGAGGGGAGATGTGGAAAATACGTTTTGGCCTGCATTTTTAATGCACAGATAGGGATTTTTTTTTTTTTTTTTCTGGAAAATAGGAAACTCTGAAAACAGATGCTCAGTGTGACCCTTCAGGAAGCGCCGTCTGGCAAGTGTGAGTGTTACAGTTTGCAGGGTGCCTTCGGGTCCATTGTCGCATCCGTTCCCAGGGCTGGGTGGTATGGGTGCGATAGCCCAGATGATGGAACTGGCCGCCGATGTCACGCGCTCCTAGAAAGCGGAGAATCCAGGGCAGAGTTAGAATCAGACCTAGGCTCTCGCGGAGAACTGCATCACGCTCCCAGCTCTGCTGCCTCGGTGCGGGGACGGGGCTCTGCATGAGGACTGGGAATGTAAGTCCGGGGCCTGGACAGGCGCCCCTGGGAGCTAGCCTGGAGGAGAACGAGTAGAAGGCCGAGGAGTCGGCTTGGAGGGTCCCGGCAAGGCCGCGCGGATGGAGATGAAGCTAAGAATGCTGAGAAAGGGCGGCCGGGGGCCTTGGAGGGAAGCTGGGGAAACGCTGCGGGGGCAGCCGAGGCCGCCGGCGGCCCGGGAGAAGGTGCATGTGGAGTGGCGCTGGGGGGACGGGTGGGCGCTGGGCGGCGGCGGGGCCGGCCTGGAGGTGCGGCCTGGGCTCATTCTGGACCCGCTCGACCAGCGCAGGGGCTGCAGCCTCCACGCAGGGGCCTTCGGTTCCGCCTCAGCTTTCCAGCCGGGCCGCCTTCTCCCAGGGCGGCTGACTGAGCCGGGCACACGCAGCCTCTCCCGCGCCGGGCTGCCCCGGCCAGGGTCTTTCCTCCCTCGCCCAGTCCCTGCCCTCTCCTTTCCCGCAGCCCGCGGGGCCTGGGCTCTCCCTGCCCGCTCCTCCTGTGTCCACTTCAGCTTTCCCGGTTCCCCAGGCAGCCTGTCCTGCCGGTCACTCCATCTCCCACCTGCTTTGCGGGGAACTAGAGCACACACCACACACAGGAGGCGGGAGGGGGGCGCGGGAGGTGGGTGTTGGAGGCGGGGGTGTGGTGTGGCTGTGGTGTGATGTGTGGTGTGTGGTGTGCGTGTGTGTGGTGTTTATTGTGTGTAGTGCGGTGTGTGTGGTGTGCTGTGTGTGGTGTGTTTGTGTGTGGTGTGTTTGTGTGTGTGGTGTGTATAGTGTGTGTGTAGTGTGTGTGTGTGTGTGTGTGTATGCGGTGGGGCGTGTGCAGAAACAACAAGCCCCTGCTCCGCATGGGGTGTGGAGCAGATGCTGCGGAGGCCGCCTAGCCTGTGGGCGTTGGCACTGGGGACCGGCTGGCCCAGAGACTCCGCGCTTTCCCGCGCTTCCCCCTACTGCGGCGCTTCGGTCCCGCATTGAGTTCCGAATCCACCTCCTGGGCGCCGCGCCCTGGCTACCAGGCCCTGAGCCTTCTGAGGGCCAGCGAGCTCCCGCCGGGTTCTGCCAACAGGGGGCCCCAGAGGGCGGCGTGGCGGCCGCAGATCGCAGGACAGGAGCCTGTTCCCGTCAGCAGAGCCCCAGTAACCCCCGGGACTCCCAACGGTGGCGCGGTCATGCCCAGTTTTCTAGCTTGCTTCATGCACTCCCAGGACCTGCCTGCCCACATCCCGCCCGGGCCGGCTGGTCCATCTCGGAGATTTAAGTCCAGCTCTCCGGGAGGCCCCAGGGCCAGGCAAGTGCAGAGGTCCGGTTCTGCTCCCCAGGGCCCCTTCTCCAGCTTCCAGGACCTTGGTTCTCAGAACCCTCATGACTTCTCTTTGCTCTGTAGAGACCTTCACTGCTTCTATCAGTCACCATATCTGAATCCTGGCTTGCCACTCAATCCTCCAATATCGACTAACACAGGAGATTCTATCAGAGGGGGGAGGTGTGTTTCCCTGACTAGACTCTAAATACAAATCCTCCACTTCTCCATCTGTCTCTCCAGTGATCTCAGAGGCATGGTCTTAACACTGTGCACAGTTCCTTGCAAGTTGAGGAGTAGACCCAAATGATCAGTTCTAAAATTCTATTCTTATTGAAGATTACTGGTGGAAATATCAGTACAAACAAAATGAAAAAGCTCAACAATGATTAATACTGCATTTCAACAGAAGAATCAAATCATCTTGACAAAACTTCAATTGGCAAAATTTGCCTTGGAGAATTTTAGGCAGGGGAATCCGTGGGTCTGATGTGTGGTGGGCTTTGGATGTGTTGTGTAGCTCAGTGTCCCTTCCTGCTACTCCTAGTCATCTCCAGAAACTCAGACCACCCATCTACTAAAGGCGGATGGATGAGCAAGGGGGCCTCGGAGGCATTCCGGATCACACTGAACCTGAGCCCCACTGCCTAACCCACTCAGTGTCGCTGTTAACAGAAACTCGCTGCCATCTGGGCTCAGGCCTGCCTCCTTCCTATAGAACTTGACACTGGAAGTACCAGGCGAGCTGGACCTTCTGCTGCTACTGCACTCCATGATGCAGCCTGAGAATGAAGCCCACCAGTGTGAGAGAAAGCAGACCTGAGTGGTAAGCTGGTGACACAGGGTGTGGGTGGTGTCCCTTGAGCTTCGACACCACGCCACACCTGAAACCAGCCTGACATCCATGATTTTGCTTTTTTGCTTAAGCCAGTCTGTGTCATTTTCAACAAAAGAGTTCTACTAGATATGACAAATTTCTCTAGGAGACCTAAGAAGTGAAAGACTTGAAGCTATTGCAATGGTTCAGGAACTAGGACACTGGTAGGAAACTGGAAAGAAGGCATCAGAGTTAAGGAAATATTTATGAGGTCAACTCTGGAAGTCTCCGTTACTGAGTGAATAGAGTGGCTGAGAGGAATGGAAACATCCAACCAAATAAAAAAAGACAGTGCTGAGATTTGGGTTATGCGGTCAATGACTGATGCAATGCCATTAACTGAGTTAGGAGTCTCAAATACAGAAGGATGAGTGCAGAGTTGAGGATGAAGAATTCTGCTTTGGACACAATGAGTGTGAGGTGCCCAAGGATAACCCAACGGGAAGCAGTCACACCAAAGCAACAGGGTGTGCACCTGAAACTCAGAAGGGTGATCAGGCTGTGGTGAAGATTCCTGATCAACCATAAATGAATTCATTAAAAGCATGAGAGTGAGTGGAGGGGCCCCTAGAATATGGTGGGTGCATGAGACTAACCCTAGATTGGGGATAGCTCCCTAGGAAATCCAAGGGACAAGGTGAGGAGGAGGAGGAGCCCACCAAGGAAACCAGAAAGAGACCACTGGAGAGGTCCCAGGACAGCAAGGAGCACAGCCTTCAAGTCTGGGAGCCAACTATCCAAGAAGAGAGTGGTTTGCCATGGATGCCGTGGGCCACCACGTCCCATCTAGGAAAGCAAGTTGAGTTCTCTCTTGAATACATGGGGATTGATTACCCAGACTTTAAAGAATCTATGTCCCCGGCTTCCCTTCATTCACTCTGCTCTTTACCTTCTCCTCTTCCCTGGTCACCAGCACCTCTGCTAAAGGGTGGAGAAAGGAACTTCTGATCAGTTACAGAAAAGCTTTGGGGTTACGTGGTGCAAGCTGCTCTGCCTCTGTTTGTGAAGAAATTAGACTATGGCCAGCCATGGGAGTGGGATCACTTTGGTTTCTGGAGCAATAGTTAGTAGCAACATTTAGAGGTGGTCATTTCGGTTCACTTCTGGGAAGCGATTCGTATTTAAGAAAAATAGATGCAAAGTTGCTAAGTACACCTGACATTTAAATAGTCTCCAGCAGATAAATGCTCATACTGACACTCCTCACCAGAAAAAGAGAAATACCCATCTTGAGGAAGAGAAATGACTTTTGTTCAGTTATGCTCCTGGGTCCCCTTTCACTGGAGGGATATCTCAGCTTGCTGAGCCCCTGGTTACTGCAGTCCTCGGTTCCAGAACCCAGCAATTCCTATCATCACAATTGTTTCAATTCTTATCCAAGCCCTGTATATTTCAGATCATCCTTAATTTCTTGTTCTGTACCCAGAGGAGATTGGGAAAACCTTCAAGTCTCTATGTGAGGCAAATACATCCTCCTCACTGCCCCAGCCCCATGTGATTGATGAGGCAACTGAGGAAGAGAAGTAGGGTGCTCCTGGCACGGGAGGAGCGCAGTGCTGAGAAACTCCAGGCTCCATTCGGAAATAGCACTGATTGCTTAGTGTACTTTTTTTGGTGTTAATATAGAAAACATCAAAAACACAGTTAAAAGAATGAAGCATGTCTACATACGTGTGGCCAGAAAGACTGACCAGAAGCTGGTAGCAGTGAGGGATGACAGTGCTTGCCCCTGCGTTGAATAGTGGCAGAGTTAGGGAGGAAACAGTCTGCTGTTTGAGACCCTTTCAATTTCATGTTATGGATTTACAGAGACAGATGAATTAAACATTATATAAAAAAGGAATAAAACCACTGGTAGGATCTGTATTCCAGGAAGAAAAAAGCATATTACATAATAGACCAATGCACAGAAATAAAAAAAGGAATTTAACTAGAGCCTATGCTAATCATAAATCCCTTCCCTGTTCCAGAGTCCTGTTGTCTCTGGGGTCTTGGCCCATCTTATCTAGGCCATGGAGTGGTGGGGGTGGGATGCTGCTAGTTCCTAGGCAGGAAATAGGGGCCAGTTAGCCTTGTGGTGTCATTTCTGGGTCCTGGAAAGGAGACCACTGCTGACCCCTGACTCACCAACCACTAATTAATGATGGAAATCCCACTGGCCTGCCTGGACAAAGGCAGCCCAGACCTGGACTCATTCACATGCAAAGCACGTGGCCAGAAGAGGCTGCTGTTGGCAGGGGTGAGGGACGGGAGAGCGCGCTAAGTGGCCTGTGTCTGTGGGGGAGGGAGAGGGTGGAGCGGCAGAAGCCGGCCTGAGGTTAGGAGCCTGTGGTGTCTCCAGGAAAGCAGAGGCGGCTGTGTGGGGCGCCGGGGCTGAAGAGCCAAGTGTGGAGGCTGCTCCATCTTGCCCATCTCCAGAAACTCAGACCACCCATC
The DNA here is from genome assembly GCF_009828535.3 of Hylobates moloch. Taxonomy (NCBI): domain Eukaryota; kingdom Metazoa; phylum Chordata; class Mammalia; order Primates; family Hylobatidae; genus Hylobates; species Hylobates moloch. The sequence goes on along the minus strand of NW_026652285.1, from coordinate 68,482,293 downwards.
CACTAAAGGCAGGTGGATGAGCAAGGGGGCCTCGCAGGCATTCCAGATCACACTGAACCTGTGCCCCACTGCCTGACCCACTCAGCATCGCTGTTAACAGACACTCGCTGCCGTCTGGCCCGGACCCCGCTGGCGCTGCGGGTCCTTCCACCCCAGTTAGGAAGGATCATGGTTCCCGCGGAAGCCCCTGCCAGGGTGAATAAACTCGGCGTGGGGCTGACTGGCTTTGAATTACTCCGTTGCTTACAAGCCGAGTTCCCCTCTGTGCCTCAGTTTCTCCCTCTATAAAACAATACGAATACCGGCCCAGAAGCGTTGTTCGGCAGATTAAACGAGAAAATCCACTGGAAGTGTTTAACAAACGACACACGGTATGGGCTTCATACCTGCCAGCCGATGTCCCCTGCAGCCTTTAGTCCCTACCCAATCCCCCTTAGCCTGCTATGTGGAGATACAGGAGGCTTGCATCCGCCGCGGTCCCGGTGTATTTTAACGGGCTCCCGGGGAAGCGGTGTGGAAAATGGATTAGGGAGGGAGGAGGCCAGAGCCTCGGAACCCAGGGAGAGGTCTGCAGGCATCCAGATGGGAGCTGGAAGGGCGGGACAGGGCCCTTGGCAGGGGGATACAGGAAATATTTTGGAGAAGTTCTCTCTAGGACTTGGTAACAGGTTGAGAGCGGCCACTTGGCCGGAGGCACCGGCTTCGGAGGCGGGAGGGAGGTGGAGGAAGGGAAGGCAGCTGCAGGGCCGACCTGCGGGGTGGGCGTGGGGGGTGGCTGGTGGCGTGAGGCCGGGGGCTCAGGGCCTCAGGGGTTCGGCCTGGAGGGGCGGCGTGGGCGCGCCGGGGCCCCGATTCCTCCTGGGCGGGTCGGCTCCGCAGCCGCTGCGCTCGGAACCCCCTAGGCGCCCCGCGGTACCCGGCGTCCTTCCTGCCTCCTCCGAGCCCCTGTCCTCCGTCCGAGCCCCAGTCCCGCCGACTCTGCCGGCGCCTCCGCCCTCCCGCCCTCGGCTTCCCACGACCTTGGCGAGACGCGCGCGGGATCCAGTGGAGACTGCTTTCCCACAGGCCGCCGTCCAGGGCGGGGAAGGGAGCGGACCCTCCTGGCTCTAGGTGCCTGGGCCCCCGGCGGCCTGCGGAGGCCTCGCCCCACGCCACCCGCCCACTGGCCTCGTCTTCGCGCGGGGGCGAGGGCAAAGGAGGCACTCGTCCCATCGCCAGCCCGGGTCCCCTTCCCGCCAGTCGCTATCCGAGAATTTGCCCCGTGCCCCCCAGGCCGCGGGGGTCGGGAGGACCGAGGGGCGGACCCCGCAGAGGGTTGCGACGCCCTCCCTTCCCTCCCCGAGGGAAGCAGCTCCCAGGACCGCCCCTCGCTCCCTGCCCGGGAGGGACTGGGCTTCCCCGAGGTGTGTAGCTCCTGGAGAACTCGTGCCCTCCAGCTGGACCTCGCTTTCCCGTTTCCAGCCGGCCAAGCCATCAGTTAATTCGCTTGCTTTCTCTTTTCCTCACAAAGAAAACCAGCCTGATTCGGAGGAACGGATTGCTTGGGGCGGCTCCCAGCTCGAGTTGTGGGCCCCGCCGCGGGTGCCCTTCGGAAACCAGGCGAAGCCGCCTCTGCCCGGACGCAGCCCGACACTTGCCCGCGGGGTTCCCCAGGACGCCTGAGAGTAACGCGCGCGAGGGGAAAGCCGAACGGCCTCCCTGTACCCGGCGCAGGCGGTGCTCCCTAGCTGGGTTCGCCGCGGCGGCGCTGCCAGCCCCCGACACGCAGGACTTTTGGTCCAACAGCCCGACGGCACCCGGTGCGCCGTTCCCTCCGCCCTCTCCCCGCTCCCCGGCCCGCGCGTCTTGGAGGGTGGGTGAACTGTCGGAAGCGCTGTATGCCTGGCCAACCCAAACCAGGAACCTCCGCACCAAACAGCCCACGTTGCTGCTGCTCTGGGGTTTTAACGGCCAAGGAAGACTGGAGAAGGGGTGTTCTGCCTTCCCATTCTCTTAGGCCCGGCCACTCCCCATCCCCACAGTTTGGAAGTGGCCTTTTCTGAGGACTCCAGCCCAAAGCATGTTTCTCCTTTTGAGCTGCGGAAGCCTTCCTTGTTCCCGCCATTGGGAGGGCATTCCATCATCTGCGGCTGCGTTCCTCGGTAGGAATTGTCCCTTAGCGTCCACCTAGAGGACATTCTAAGCTTCCTGAGACCTGCTTGTCCACCCCAACATGTCCCAGCATATGGCTGTGCCCTAAGGGGTCTTTGAGGGCATTTTAGGAGGTGAGCGGCGCCCCTACCTGGGCTCCGCGGGGCCGATTCGGTTTGCCCTTTGCTGGCATGTCAGTGAATTAACTGCTGTCCTTGGGATGACCTGCCCTATGATTGGCCTCTGGAGCATCCCGGGTGTGTATTTCAGAACTCCTCCCATCTTACCCACCTGCTGAAGGCCTGTCCCCCTGATATGGTTTGGCTCTGTGTCCCCACCCAAATCTCACCTTGAATTTTAATAATCCCCACGTGTCATGGGGGGGGACCAGGTGGAGGTAATTGAATCATGGAGGTGGTTTCCCGCACGCTGGTCTTGTGACAGTGAGTTCTCACAAGTTCTTTTTTTTTTTTTTTTTTAACGTAGTATTACTCTGTCACTCAGGCTGGAGAGCAGCGGTGCGATCTCGGTTCACTGCAACCTCTGCCTCCCGGGTTCAAGAGATTCTCCTGCCTCAGCCTCCCGAGTAGCTGGGACTACAGGTGTGCGCCATCACGCCCGGCTAATGTTTTTGTATTTTTAGTAGAGATAGGGTTTCACCATGTTGGTTAGGCTGGTGTCGAACTCCTGACCTTGTGATCTGCCTGCCTCGGCCTCCCAAAGTGCTGGGATTACAGGCGTGAGCCACTGCACCCAGCCGATCTGGTGCTTTTATAAGGGGCTGCCCCCATCCCCCTTCCTCTCTCTCTTGCCACCCTGTGAGGAAGGTGCCTTTCTTCCCCCTTCACGTGAACTGCCTCCATGATTGTAAGCTTCCTGAGGCCTCCCCAGCTATAAGGAACTGTGAGCCAATTAAACTGCTTTATAAATTAACCCAGGTATTTCTCGGGCATTTCTTCATAGCAGCGTGAGAACGGACTGATATGCCCCCAATGTGGAGTAGGGGAAGCTGAGGGAGTTAGGAGGTCCCAGCAAGGTGAACGTGTGATGGGGTCTTGGGACAGTGAGAGTGCTGCCTGAGGGAAAAGTGGGCAGGTCATTGAGGCTCCACTGAGCTTGGTGAGGAGGAAGCTGAGAGAGGGAGGTGTCGATTCAGGAGTTAGGGGTGACATGGAAGGAACGTGAGGCTTTACCAGGCACAGGTGAAGGAAGGCCACTTAGGTACTGGCAGTGGGAAGAGAGGGCAGGGAGTGGTGGATGGAGAGGAAGAGAAAGCTGAACACTGGAGCACAATGCGGGTGCTGGGAGGCAAGCAGAGGGGGCTGGGGGCTTCTCATATGGTGCATCCTGGCATTTATATTTTGAAAAATAATTGTTTTCTTCCTATTAGTGCTTTTGTAATAGTTTTAGGAAAGAAGAGAAAATATGAATTAGCTATTATGAGGCTTCTTTTGAAGTTTCTTTCAGTTCAGAAACATGTCCCACTTTACAAAAAAATTAGGAAAATTCAAAGTTAAAAAATGTATGGAGGTCCATAATTGACATTTTAGTCTGACAAGACAACTCACTGGAGTTTCCTTAGAGATGTATTAGAAATTCAGAGCTGCACACGCATTTTTCCCCCTGCCAGATAAACTGAAACTATATAAAGTGAGTTTTAGTTATTTCTTTCAACGAGACTGTGAGGCCTATTTAGCTAACGAAAAAGATATCTGTAGAAAGAAGCACTCTTGATTCTTATCTACAAGACAGAGCAGTAAAAACCCAAGAATGTCAGATGAGTATTATCTCTGTCCATGGCAGAAAGGTATCATGTTGGTATAATTAAGATTGGTCTTAATGGAAACTTAGGCAATAAATATAACCATCATAGTTTAACCTGCAGCAAAGCAAATAAAATACATGAAGTATAACAGAAAAACAATGCAGGCAAAGGCAGGCACATTGCTTGAGCCCAGAAGTTCGAGACCAGACCTGGGCAACATGGCGAAACCCTGTCTCTACAAAAAAAAAAAATGCAAAAATTAGCCGGGCAGGGTGGTACACGTCTGTGGTCCCAGCTACTTGGGAGGCTGAGGTGGGAAGATCCCTTGAGCCCGGGAGGTCGAGGCTGCAGTGAGCGATGATTGTGCCACTGCACTCCAGCCTAGGTGACAGAGTGAGACCCTGTCTTACAAAAAAAAAAAAAAAAAAATGCTATGTGTGAATTTTTTTCCAATCTTTTAATAAGGAAATTTTTTTTTTTTTCAAAATAATGGCTTATATGGAGTGTCAACATAAAAACCATACAATTTCAAATTGATAAGTAAAATATAGTCAGCAATCTCACATATGTCAAAATTTGGTATGTAACACATTATGGAGAGGTGTTGCTTTTGGTCATACTTTTTTTCCATTTTTAAAACTGTAAAATACATGCAAAATTTAGCATTTTTATGACTTTTAAGTGTACACTTCAGTGTCATTAAATTCATATTGCTGTGCAACCATCACGACCATCCATTTTCAGGCCACTTTTCATCCTGTAAAACAGAAACTCTACACCCATTAATAACTCCCCTTTCTCCCCTCCCTCCAGTGTCTGGCAACCACCATTCTACTTTGTCTCTATGAATCTGACTAATCTAGGTACTTCATGTAAGTGGAATCATACAGTATTTGTCCTTCTGTGTCTGGTTTATTTCACTTTGCATACCATCCTCAAGATTCATCTATGTTGTAGCACGTGTCCGAATTTCCTTTCAAGGCTGAATAATATTCCTGTGTGTATAATATTTTGCTTATTCATCGATAGGCACTTGGAATGCTTTCTTCATGTTTTAGCCATTGTGAATAATGCCACTATGAACATAGATGTTCAAATATGTGTGGACATTTTTATAGGAATGTAACAACAAAAAGCACACAGTGGGCTCCATCATGAGCTCAGCTGCATATAGAGATGGGGGGCACTGGAAGCCGTGGTGGGGCAACTCAAGCACCTCTCTGGAAATACTGTGTCTCAGGGGGACAGAAGGTCAGGCAGGTGAGTCCTGCCCAGGGACAAACCTCAGACAATCACTGGCACATCAGAATTCCTGTGAAACTGCAAAAACAAAAAGGGTGCCTGGGCTGAGCCCTAGACCCCCTGATTCAGAGTCTCTTGACGAGGACCCTGGACATGTGCATGCTTAAAACCCTCTCCGGAGGTTCTGACTTGCTACCCTTGGGGCTGGGAACCACACAGCCTGGGACTTGGGAAGGAAGGGCGAATCTGTCTTTCCTCCTAGGGGCAGAGAGTAACTATCAGATGCACTGTTTTCCTAGCGAAACCCTGCAAGACCCTGAGGCAAAATAGCCCTCCTGGAGTGGCCCTTTAGCCAAGCAAAAGTGAGATGTTCTTCCCTCCTGCAACAAATACCAAGTGGAGCCAGCCGTACATGCCACAGTGTACAGGGGCTGTCACCAAGAGGACAGTGGCTTATGAACCATCCCAGTAAGGCCTCCCAGAAGCACTGGGCAGAGGATGCTTTGCAATCTCTGGTGGAAGATGAAACCAGAAACAAGTCTGTATCCGTGATGATGGAATGAGCAGCAGGCAAGGAGCCTAGAAAGTGATGGGCACTCTTGCTCTTTGAAGGTGTGTGCCTGTCATTGGGGCTGACAGGTTCAGTGACATCCTTGGTGAGGCCTAGATCCTAGATCCACTGTTAGCTGGATTTGTGACATAAAAATCCTTCACATGCAAACAAACAAACAAACAAACAAACAAACACACACACACACACACACACACACAAGAAAACCTTTAAGGCAGGCAGTGATTCCCATTCCTTTGGATTTTATAGACCACTAAGTGTCAAATAAAACTTCTGGGATTGACATATCACCAACTTTTATGTAAGGACAACGAAAAAGACTAAAAGGTATGATCTACCATCATTTCATAAAAGAGGGCTATTTTGATATCATAAAAGAAGGATAACTTCAGAATTTAGAAGTGTACACATTGAACTTTAATTAGAAAATAACCATGTATTTCCTGTGGCTTTCTCATTTTCTGTGGACGAATGAAAAGTTTATCACCATCTCTGCAAACTAAAGCCGCTTTGCCTTGAATACTTAGGGGCAGCTGCACCATTTGCAGATGTTGTTTATTTCCTTGAAGAGGTGTTTTCAGGGCTGTAAGAGAACCCTGAGGAATTCAAGTGCAAAAATCTCTTGGTATCTTGCCTCAGTTTCCAATATTAATAGCTGTGTGGTGAGTGTTCCGCCAGAAACGGTATCATTGCTTAAGTAAAAAAGATTGTGGCAAGTAGCATCATGGAAACAAAGTTGAAAGGTGTTCTTAGCAATGATCTCATCTCTGTGGTTTTCAAACTAGTGCTCCATGGAGCCACAGTGGTGGTGCTTGAAGCAACAGACTTCCATTTTAATTATTTTATTAGTTAAGTTTCTGATTAAGATACAGTTCAGTTGCTTTAAGAAAATGGCTGACCACCATTGATCTAATCCATCACCAATTTAAAGGGGAAACTAAGGCTAAAAGGAGGTAAGGGATTTGCTTGAGGCCACCCATTTAGTTGGCAGAACTTGGTGACACAACACCAGTGGAGTGGGGGTAGGAAGGGTCTTGTCAAACTTTCCTAGTATCTGTTCTCAGGTCATCAATGGTTGAACCAAATCTTTCCATCACTCCATTGCAGGGAGTCCACTCCACCTGACAGTTTCCCTTCTGAAACAGACAGGCTCCTTTTCATACTGGACTCTGCATTCCACCTGACACACTTTCCTACATAATAGTGATAAATATTTCACTGACAACTGTTGGAAACTAATTTTTAAACTCCAGTTCTGCATTTTTGCTCCCATTTTGACTACTATTGATAAAAGTTCCTTTTTTTATTTTTGAGATGGAGTCTTGCTCTGTCACCCAGGCTGGAGTGCAGTGGCGCAATCTTGGCTCACTGCAAGCTCCGCCTCCCAGGTTCACGCCATTCTCCTGCCTCAGCCTCCCAAGTAGCTGGGACTACAGGCGCCCACCACCATGCCTGGCTAATTTTTTTTTTTTTTTTTTTTTTTTTTAGTAGAGACAAGGTGTCACCGCATTAGCCAGGATAGTCTCGATCTCATGACCTTGTGATCCGCCCACCTCGGCCTCCCAAAGTGCTGGGATTACAGGTGTGAGCCACTGTGCCCGACCTAAAAGTTTCTTCAATAGCATTTATTGGCTGGGCATAGTGGCTCACACCTGTAATCCCAGCACTTTGGGAGGACAAGGCAGGTGGATCACTCGTGGCCAGGAGATTGAGACCACCCTGGCCAACATGGTGAAACCCCATCCCTACTAAAAATACAAAAAAATTTGCTGGGCATGGTGGCACGCACCTGCAGTCCCAGCTACTCGGGAGGCTGAGGCAGGAGAACTGCTTGACCCGGGGGGCGGAGGCTGCAGTGAGCTGAGATCGAGCCACTGCACTCCAGCCTGGCGACAGAGTGAGACTCCGTCTCAAAAAAAAAAAAAAAAATTTAGCTGAGTGTGGTGGTACACACCTGTAATCCTAGCTACTCAGGAGGCTGAGGCATAAGAGTCGTTTGAGAGGGAGGTGGAGGTTGCAGTGAGCCAAGATCATGCCACTGTACTCCAGCCTGGGTGACAGAGTGAGACTCAATCTCAAAAAAAAAATTGTACATATATGAAGACTACAGGGCTAATATTTATATGAATATCATAATTTACAAGGTATTAAAATATTTGAACTACATTGTCTTGTATAGAAACTGAAATGAAGTGGTGTCTACTTATTGGAGTTCCTCAGATAGCTGATCACATTGTAGGCTGAAAACATCTACAAGTCAAGTCTATCAAGGACCATATCATGCACTTATTGTGTAGAATGCCCCTCATTGGCAAAACATACCATCTGATAAGTCTGGACAAAACTCAGGTGCACACAGCAAACAATGACAAACTCATATAACTTAAAACAGCGTTTTCACACTGTGGATCCTAACTATGGGCCATGAAATTCAATTCAGTGGGTTGTGAGAGGATTAACACACATACAAACCCACTGCCCTACCAAACACAATCCTAGAAGAGAAAAATGTCAAAGTATGTTACATGGCTTATGAGTAAATATTTCATAAACATTTTATTCCAATCATGTATGTACAAACACATATGTACTGAGTCATGACATAAAATATATTTTACAATTCTCTAGGGCAAAACATTGCTCTAAAGAAAAGCATACTTGGCCGATCAGTCCCTTGAGAAGACTTTTGTTTTTGATTTTTTGTTCACTTCTGAGCAATGACTCCACATCCTGGGTACACGGAAGCCCTCTCTCCTCAACTCGATAGCAGTGCTCTTTAGCACAGCCAGTTCCTGGCTCAGGCTGTTTTCTGGAGGGATGTGTCCTCCTCTTGCAGCCCTGTGAACTAACTGAAGTACAGCTGCAGTGGTGCATCTGAACCTGCAGCGGAGACAGCTCAGGTCCTGCCTACAGCATGCACATGTGATGCCAGGGGCTTTCCACCATGATTTTTCACTGACATGATTTCCTTTCATTCACCTGTAGCTCTGCTTTACCTGTATAGCTCAAGCTCCTAGCACAGAACACAGGGGCTGAGTAAAGGCTTCTAAATACATGCATTCAACAATGAGCACATTCATTTTGTTATAAACCATAAAAATTACACTCAAAATATAACAGTTTCTAACAAAATACAAAGTTTACCCATTTCTTCATACTTAAGAACTACGAAAGTACTATACAAACCTTTATTTACATTAAATCACAATAGGTACATAAAAAGATGAGGCACTGGTGTCTGTGGCTAATGGTAGTAATTACAGCTCACACAGTAAAGTGTGTAACATTAACCTTTTAATTTTGAGCTGTTGCAAAATTACCATTTTAATATTATATATACCATATATTCAGTACTAGTTATGACTTTTTTCTAAAATAATAATAGAACATGATACCCAGGGAAAAAGAAAATACTTAATAACTTTCCCAAGTGCTAGTAAAAAACACATTGCTGTACATCTGATTTGAGGGGCAGACATGATTCAGCCTATGAGCCATTAGGAGAGCGAAGCAAAGCTTTTTTAAACTGGAAGGACACTCTGCTGATGTGGTTCAGACTCTTCATCTTTCACACTGGGAAACAATGCTCACCAGGGCAAGTGTCACATCATTATGTAATACAGTAAGAAAGATGTCCCAGGTCTCCTACTAACAAACCTAGAATCTTTTCTAATTCATAACAGAGGTTTATACTATAAATAAAATCATATTCTTGAAAGATCAAATCAAATATCAAGAAAAACAGATCCATGATAATACTTTAGACTTCAAAAAAATCCTAAAGCAATAATTTAATAAAAATATATGTCAACAACTGTGTTCAAGATAACAGAATCAGTGTGGAAAACAGTGCCGTAAACAGTGATGGTTGCAGTTCACTGGTGCAGTAATTCATTTATATGCTTATGTGGTACTCTGTGTATTAGTTGTGTTTTCATCTGTATCACTTAGGCTAAATTTCTTCCATAAAAATTTCTCATTTGATTTCCAAAGAGAAGTTGCTGGCTTTTCTCTCCTTTTGGAGGGTGCTGCTAGAGGTGCTTTTTCACACAGAGTCTCTATTACTGCCAAGTCTGTGAGTTTACTAAGACTCTCATCATTCTGCTCATTCAAGATGTCCCAGAAATCTTTTGGTCTCTGTTTTGCTTTTTCCATGGGCCCTGAAAGAACTTTCTTTGGCAGTTGTGTGGGACTGTTCCCATGACTTTTAAAAAGGTCATCAAGAATAGAGGTATCACCAAGTAAGCTTATCACAGAAGTATTTTCCAGCACTGGATTTTCTATCTTTTTGTTTTCCAATTTGAGAAGGGGTTCTTTTCTTGAAATGCCCATTCTTGTGAGGTCCTGTTGGTCTTTCATGGTATTTTCTAACCTTCTCTCACGTGTTTCAGACTCACTGTTCAGAGAACGGGATGTCACAGTATCTTCGGATGCTTGGCTGTTTTTCTCACTGTCAATCTCTTGAGTAGAACTAACAGGTGATTTCTTAGTTTCTGCATCATTAAAAAACACCTCTTCTCTACAGGAACTATGATTCTGAAACTTAACTGATTTTCTTTTATATGTTTTTAGGCTGCAAACTTGAGAAATTTTGTTGGTAGAATCTTTAAATGACAAGGTTTCAGAATCTGACAGCCTTGCTTTTATAAGAGATTCTCTTTTTTCAGATTTCTTCCTGGTGCGCTGCTCTCCTTTCTCAAAGGAAGAATTGTTGAATTCTGACACAGAATCCACAAAAAATTCTTTCACCTCTGGATATTGAGAAGCATAAAAGTCTCTTAGCATTTTCTGTCGTTCTTCTGATGTGGCATTGGTTATATGTTTAGCAAATTCGTTTACAGAAGACGAGTTAAAATAAGAGGCCATTTCTTCAAATTGTTTTCTAAAGATTAAATGAACAAAACTAGTGGTTATTTTCATTACATTTTATTTTGAAAGAACTCATCACCAGTAACAGGAAATGCAGAGGCCACGGAAGGTAATCTTGTTCCTTTAGCATATGTCTGCTGAATTCCATAATGAAAATGCATTTTATCCTAGTAGAGTGAGGCCTCTACCCTTGTGCTACTGAGAAAAGTATCTTAGCTCACAAAATCACCAGCTTTGTAAGTTATTTTGATTTATGCTATTATATTAGGTATTTCTTGGGAATTATGGAGGCCCAGCATGCTACTCCTCCTTTGAGCCAATTTATGACTGACATGAGGATCATGATTTATAGAATCTGTACTTGAAAATCTATATTGTATTCAAGTCTCATGAAACAAAATTGTCAAAGAATCTTAATGAAAATAGCAAATTCTGAAAAATTAAGAAAGACATTTTTTTCCCTTCCCTCTCCTTTTCCCCTTCTTTTACAAATACGACATAGAAATCGCACAAGACTTTTTGATGAGCCCAAATGAAAGTTCTTAACTGATAAACCTAGATTATTTTTTCCCCAGTTGATATGGACACCTAAGCTAAGGAGTGAGATGCTATTAGAAGAAGTGTGTTGTATTCTTAGTGTAAGATACTAATAAAAGCTGTTGTATGCATGTATGAGGAAATGGGCCTTCAAGAACCTTGGTAAGATAGAGGCAGAAAGATTTAGGGACCTGGGCAATGAGCCCTGCTCCTTTCCCTAAATGAGGGTGCTATGGACTAAACTGTGCTCCTCCCCCAAATCATGCGGAAGCCCCCTAACCCAGGACGTAACAGTATTTGGAGTTAGAGCCTTCAGGAGGTAATTAAGGTTAAATGAGGTCATAAGGGTGGGACCCTGATCCAACAGGATTAGTGTCCTTAGAAGAGATGCCAGAAAACCCACACAGTGTCTTTCTCTTCTGCCTCTTCCTCTCTGCCATGTAAGGACACAGGGAGATGGTGGCCACCTGCCAGCCAGGAAGAGGGCCCTCACCAGAAACTGAATCAGCTAACTTCTTCTTGTTGGCCATCCAGCCTCCAGAACTGTGGAAATGAATTTCTGTTGTTTAAGCCACCCAGTCTATAGTATTTTGTTATTGCAATCCAAGCATACTAAGACAGTGGGTATTGCTTTGCTGATGATGAGTTTGGGCCATGAGATAGAAGAGCTCAATGTTTATAAATACGCCTTTGAACAAAAGTCATAGACAGTGAGTGCTGCAGCACATGATTAAAAGTCCTAAAGTTTTAGAAATTATATTTTACACCATAGTTCCTTAAAACATTCATTTGTTTATTCACTTAACAAATATTTATAGAGACTGTTATGTGCTAAGCACTATAGCAGGAACTATATAACAGCAAATAAGACTCCGTTTCCTATCTCCAAGGAGTTTACAGTTTACTTGGGCTAGACAAATGCATGAAAATCAAACTAGAACAGAGTGATAAACCCATAATGTAAATTTACCATGAGGTAAATATGGGGCACTACTGGCATTCATAGAAAGGGAACCTAGGTCAGTGATTGGTGGTAGGCAAGGTGGGTAGAAAAGGCGTCTCTTCCTGACAAGTCGGTCAGGTAATGACGAGTGAGGAAGTCTCCCAGGGGGAGAGTGCATGTACAGGCTCAGGTCCAAGATGACCTGGTTCACAGAGTGGCAGGAGAAACTGCAGGGAAGAGGCTAAAAATCACAGGCGGTCTGTAGGCCAAGTTTAGAAGTTTGGATTTTATCCTATGCACAACAGAGAATCCTTGGCATTAAAAAAATTACTTTTAGTGTACGTAAGTAGGAGCTTCAATGCCACTTTTATTTTTGCCACGTAGACCAGGTTACATAGTTTGTGTTTCCTTTGCTGTTAGTGGCAGACCATAAAGCATGCTCACAACTTTCTTTCGTGGCTGCAGATGGGCACGTGGCTTCTAGTCCTCACTATACTGTCTTGTTAACTTCCCCAAATCCAGATACTACACATGCTTGATCAACAGCCACTTTCATCTCCAACAGAATATTTAGTAACACATATACATTACTCCAAATTTCTGTCCTGGAAATTGCCAATGTTCTTGTTGGAAAGTAACAAACATGTTCTCAAGACATTCCAGTTTTCACTTCACATGAAGTAATAAGATATTATTCTGTCTGTTTTTCATCTTCAAATTTTTCATGGCCTTTCTAATAAATATTTGTGTTTGTAAAGATTAAGTGGTTGGCAAGGTTACAAGTTGATGTCTTTTATTTATCCAAGGCTTGGTGGTGTCTCAGTAACTGCCAAAGTAACTTCACCTCTGCTGTGCTGAAACCACGACCTCACCCGTGACCCTGTGAGCTGTCACCTCTGGGAGGAGAGCTGCTTCTAACCTCATTTTATCTGAGTAGTCTGCAAGTACACTATGCCACATGGTTGCTGTTTACAGGATAAGCTATAATTATCATTCACTTTATTTCTGCCTTCTAACTGGCTTTCCTAATTCTGGGCCTTCAGAATTTTCTCTAAGAATTTAGGGAACTGAAGGTTACAAACAGGGGGCATAAGCCAGCCAGTTTGTGAAGAAAAATTAGTTAACTAGACTTCCATAACCCACTTAGGGAAAGGGGGAAAAAAGAAACCAAAGATATGTATCTTTCAGCAAGTGTATCAAAAGCAGTTATGTATCATGGATACAATTCAAAATCCTCTCTCTTTCTGGAGGAAGGGAGGTGGAACACAGCTAAATTCATCTTCTGTCTGCCTAAGCTTCCAGAAGGAGAGTAGGACTGAACACTTCATTCAGATGACCATGTGACTGCAGTGGAGGGAGATGCAGTCTTGATTCTGATTGACTAGGACAGTTAATGGAAAAGAGAGTGGTAAAATGTACATGGTTGGACAGTTTTACTTCTACATCCCTAATTGGTAACCAAAGCCAGTAAGGCACGTAGTGATTGAAACACTTGAACATGCCACTAGAACTCAATGAAGCTGACAGATCTGTCATTGCTCTGCCCACGGCTCAAGATGCGTATGCAGCGTGCTGTACAGCATCGTGTCCATTCCAAAAGCAAACCCCTCGACCACAGCAGGTGCTGTATCAGTCACTTTCACAACGCTGATTGCAACATCTGATCTGGTGCCGGAGCTGAAGGATTTCATCAGGCTGGACAGATCAATTGTTGGAGAGAAAGGCAAAATAAAAATGGCACCATGGAGCATACCTGACTGGAAAAATGGGTAATGTTACCACCAAGTGCAAGGTTGTGAAGGCTGCTTTCTCGCTTACCTATAATGCCGTGTACAAACCCAGCTGTAACCTGGTGCAGCAGATAAACAAAAGATTCAGTGCCCTACTCTCAGCTGTCAAGCCAGGAGGCACCACAACCTCCGTCGAACACAACCCAGCATGTGACTTCAACGAAGCCGCAGCATGACTAGCTACCAAGTCTTGACATCAAGATAACACGATTATTCTTTCAACTTGGTGCCGACCCTAACCTTGGGGTCACTGGGTGTGCCTTCCTAAGTCAGTTTAAACTCATCACAACCTTTTCTGAAATGACCTCATATGTTATAATGTGAAGTTTCATTGAGGAAGGATTCAATCATGCCTCACTGCTCCCTGGTGCAGGTTGTGACATAATGAAATTCATGAGCATTGAAGGACGACTCACTGAGAAACATGGGGAAGAACTCCTTCCATTTCTTAGTCTTCTGACTCAGAGGACACAAAGAATTAGCACCTGCAAAGTTCCCTAATCTCTGTAAGGTCACAAATGCATGGAAAAGAAAGCTAGATACTTCACTCAGAGACTACCAGTCAACAAAGGAGTCCCCCTCCAAACTTACTGATCATGATGTTGAAGAGGCAGTTTCAAAACCACCTTTTAAGAAGGCACTAGTGAGCAAAGAAGATGAAAAAGGACTATAAGCAGCATACAATATATCTAGGGAAGACATTAAAGTTGCACTGACATTGAAGCCCAGAACAGAACAAACCAGTGTCCTAACATGGCTCTTGGAGGCAATTGAGAACAGAGAATGCATGCAAACTTAGGGAAAAAAAGGTATATGGTCAGTCTCCTGGCAAAATATTTGCCCAAAGTGAAAAGGCACACTCTGCAAAATCCTTGTTGCCGATCTGTCCGTGGGGAGGTACACTGTGTGGCAGTGTGGAAGGTGTTCACCTTTCTCTGCAACTGTAGACAGCTGAGAGCCATACCCCAACCAGCCACGCCAGCACTCCAAAGAGCTGGGGGACCAGCTCTTCCCTGGACAGCTGAGGAACCAGCTGCCTGGGAGTCGCCAAACCCCTGCAGGAAGTACTTTGAACCCAGAGACATTTCCCACTGCCCCGAGAAGCCAGCAGGACCAGTCCGACCATGCCTCCCATCCCTGTTCACTTCCGTCATCCATTACCACTGGCCTCTCATCTCCTCCTACTGTACATCTTGATCTAATCCAATCCCTCACTCTTCCAAGCCATCCCTCCGTGCCCCTGGAACCAAGAGTCCCCCAAGTCTTCTGCTTCTATGCTGAATGGTCCTGTGCTCTGATGATATTGCCTCTTCCCATGCGGCCCTTGCAAGGCAAGGCTCTCGCATCTCACAGCTCTCCAACCTCAGGGTTAGTGCTTCTAGACACTGCTGCTTCCAGACCATTCTTTTCTCAGAAAACTCCTTCCCCTCTTTAACATTTATGCCATCCAGCTAAACTATTCTCTCCTCAATCTTCAGTGACCCCTTCATTGCTTCCTGCTAGCAGCTAAATTCTCAAGATCCTGGATTAATCTTGCTTCCCACCCCATCTCTTGCCATCATTCTTGATAACATCAATATCCATGTGGATGTCCCACCCAGTATCTGGTCCACCACTTTCTTTAGCTCACCTCCAAACTCATCTCAACTCCATGTTAGCCCCCTACTCCCAAGTTTATAAATAGCCATTGTCATTACCATCAACAGCTCAACCTCCATGTCCCTGACTTAGCCATCTAAGGCTCCAGCTCAGCTGCTTGACGATTGCCCACAACAGCAATGCTGGGGGATATGCTGGTAACCTCAAGTCCTCAAATTCACTGACTCTTGTGATTTTACACTATCCATCAGCCTCCCTTGTCCAGATTAGGTTTAACTTTATAATCACTCCTTTACAAACATTCTTCAGCTTCCTTGCTTCTCTCTCCCTCCATTCTAACCCCTGGTCAGACCCAGCCATCTCTCTACTTGTTTCTGCAACAGAGCAACTGAAGCTTGCTGAATAAAATGTGCATACCAGACAGATGATTTTCCTGAAACTATTCTCAAATGGGAACTTAACACCACCCAGAAATTCTGGTCCCATTAAGCTTGCTTTCCTACTTTATAAATGATTTATTTCCTAACTTCTCTCTCCCTAAATCTTTCTCCCTCTGAACTTACGGCTTCAGTTCTCAACTCACTGAGAAAATGTCACATCTGTGCCTGTGTTTGTCCCTTCTCTTTCAATGCCTCTCAAAGGCCAGACCATGGCCTGTGGTTTGGGTACCGCCCTCCACTGCTCCCAGGCCCTCCCTCTTTCTGTTTTCACCTCTCTGACATGATCTCTTTTTTTCCTACAAGTCTTTTCCCTCAACACACAACAGGTTCTGTTATCTCAACTGTAAGACCCACAATGCCCTCCAGCTGCTACTACTTTTTACATTCAAACTTACAGCACTGGCCACCTCCCATCAGGGCCCGCGCACTGCTTCCATCCGAACTCACAGCACCGGCCATCTCCCGCCAGGGCCTGCCCACTGATTCCGTCCAAACTCACAGCACCGGCCACCTCTCGCCAGAGCCTGCGCACTGCTTCCATCCAAACTCACAGCACCAGCCACCTCCCACAAGGGCCTGCCCACTGCTTCCTAGGCTGCTCCTGCCAAGGTGCCTGCTGAGTGCTCTGCTGCTATCTTCAGTGGGCAGTTTCCCACTTCATCTGCTTCTGGTTCTCAGCAGTATTTGACAAACTCCCTCCTTTTAAGACCCTCTCGCTACTCCTGCACTTCAGGACCTGACACTGTGCCTCTTACGCCTCCTCTAGAAGTAGCTGCTGCCTCCAGTCTGTGTCCTGGGACTTCTTTCCTCCTCTCTGTGCTCTGTTCCTAGGCTGCTCACATAGTCTCACAGTTCTGAAGACCATTTATAAACTCTATGCTGATAACTCCCAAATTTAAACTTTTAATCCCCAAGCCAGGAGTAGCTCATACATACATTGCCTATTGAACCTTTCCACAGAATGTCACATTTAATATGAGCAAAAGGGAACTCTTGATTTTTTTCCTCTCGTTTCTCTCTGGTTTTCCCCATTCAGTACCTCCACTCTGTTGCTCAAAACAGAAAGAAGTAATCTTGTTCTCTCTCTTTCCCGAACCAGTCCATCACCAAATTGAATTCATCTACTTGGCTCTATCCTCATGGCAACCACTCTGGTGCAAACCCCCATCACCGAGTTCCTTCTCGTCACCCCTTGTTCATTCTGCACTCTTCCACAGGGAAGCTGGAACCATCTTTTAAAAAGATACATCAGATCGTGCCATTCTTCAACAGTTTTCCACTGCACTTGGAACAAAATCCAAACTCTTTCTGTAGCCTCCAAGGGTTGGCATGCTCCAGCCCCGCCTGCATCTCTACCCTCCACACCTCATGCTACTCTCTGCTTGGTGTATTCTGCACTAAGGCCACCAGTCTTCTCCCAGCTCCTTGACCACACCAAACCTCTTCCCTCCTTGGAGATGCTCCTACTCTGGTTCTTTGCATGGTTATCCTTCAGCTCTTAACTTAAATGCTACCCGTGTAGACAGTCTTCCCTGACTTCCCCAAAGAAAGGTGGTTCCACGTCCCCTCCCCATCCTATTATTCTCTTTCTCTTTTTTCTTATAACACACCATTTTATAATTATTTGTAGGTTTACTTTCTAAAACTTCATGGTTTGATGCCAACCCCATTCCTCTGTACTGGAGACTCTATGTCTGTCCTTTTTTTTTTGAGACGGAGTCTCGCTCTGTCACCCAGGCTGGAGTGCAGTGGCGCAATCTCAGCTCACTGCAAGCTCCGCCTCCCAGGTTCACGCCATTCTCCTGCCTCAGCCTCCCGAGTAGCTGGAACTACAGGTGCCCGCCACCACGCCTGGCTAATTTTTTGCATTTTTAGTAGAGATGGGGTTTCACCGTGTTAGCCAGGAGGGTCTCGATCTCCTGACCTCGTGATCCACCTGCCTCGGCCTCCCAAAGTGCTGGGATTACAGGTGTGAGCCACTGCACACGGCCTGTCCTTTTTGTACACTGCATATTCAAGACTCAGCACAATGCCTGGGCATATATTAGGTGCTCAAAATATATTCATTGACTGAATGAATAAAATGCACTTAAGTATTTCATTTCTTTGTATAACATGATTCATGATTTCCCTTTTTATGGTAATCAATTCAGGGATTAGCCTTCTAACAACATCTAAAACATTTGCAATTTATTTTTGAAATTCAGATTTTTCTGAAATATTCAGATGTCAGTTATGGTTATAATTCAAATATTTACATATTTTACTAATGAGCTACATTTCCTTTAAGAATTATTCTTCAAGTCTAGTGTTGTCAGAGACAATATACCTGCGGATTCCTTTTGGTGTTTCTCCAATTATGAAGGTGGTCTGGTTTGTATGGTAGACTTTTTTCTTCTTCTGGTTTACAGGATTTGAAATGTAAAGAGGAAGTGAAATGCTGCCTTCACTCGGTTGCTGGCCTTTCTTTGTGTGTGGCAATATATCTGCATCCACTTTTTCTTTATATGTCTGAAAAAAAGAAACGAAACAAAAGCTATGTCTGAAAAAATTGTCATTGTTGGTCAAATAATGAGAATGTCTTACTTTTTCTCAATACTCTTTATAATGAAGTAAATCATATTCTCCAACTGAAATCAATGTCAGAAGATATTAACCTAGGTCTTCAAGAAGATGACACAGGGAAAAATTATTTTTACACCTTTCTTTAAGTTATACAAGTATTGGCAATAATATGTTATTTCTATTGTCAAGACTTGGGCATACTGATACATATGTTGATATCTACTATACCAAAGAAGGATAAAAATTAATGATTATATACACTATGGCATAAACATGAGATAGCTAAAATTTTCTAATTTAGTAATTGCAAAATTATTAAGCAGTCTTTCAGTTGTCTAATTTCATAATGGATACATGTAAAAAATACCAATCTTTATGTAATAATTAAATACATAAGAAATCATAAATCTTACATTTCAACCTCTGCTGGATTGCAAGAATATTTAGTGATTTTGGGATGCTAACTACAGTTGGCTGAATTATAGATGGAATCATACTCCTTTTACAGAGACCATGAATTGCCTGCCTAACATAAATTTTACTGACAGTGAGGCAAGAAAAATAAACTTTATATAGTCCCAGTTTTCCTGACAAGATGATACAGTATGAATAGGTAGAAAGCCCCTATCCTATTCCAAAAAGAGAAATACTAAATACAGTTTAACAATAACAACAATAAAATCACATTGGAGCTCAAGAGTAAGAAAGCAGAATGTCTAGGTGCCCCAAACAAGGAAGTCCCACAGTGGTGAGTGGGAGCTGAAGCTCAGCAGCCCTAGTAGGGTAGGGCCTTAAGTTATAGTCTATAGCACCCATGTGGAAAGAGGAGATGGAAATGGTTTAACTCCCTGCACTAAACAACAAAGAAACACAAAACAGGAATGAGGAGTCAAATTTGCAAATTAAAGCCAGGAAAGCCAAACCTAGGACACAGGCTAGAAGTAGGCCACTTTCTTACTCTAGATAGAAAGAATCAGTGGTGACAAACACGAATGCCCAGCCAGTGCCATGTGTGGAATGTGAGTTGTACCACCTGGTGGTATGAGAACTCTAAGCTGAAAATTAACATAAACAATTTGTCCAGAACTAGTGAAAACCATAGATCTCAATGAGGGGTGAATAAAAAACATACCATAGGAAGACTGCCATAAGCCAGAGAATGCTTTTGATTCCAATGAAAACAGAAGGAGTTCAGACAAAAATTATGAAGAACATATAAAACCTATCATCATGAAATTAAGCATATGTAACAAATACAAGAACTGAAATCTGAGGAATTACCCATAATAAAGCAATCTGAAAAAGATATTTATTTATGAATAAACACGTAACAGAGTCTCACTCTGTCACCCAGGCTGGAGTGCAGTGGCATGATCACAGCTCACTGCAGTTGATAAACTGGAAGAATAAAATTACTCAGAATTAAGTGCAGAGATTAAAAAAATAGGGAAGTTAAGAGACAGAAGACATATCAAAGTTTCTAAAATGCTAAAAGGACAGAAGAGAGAAAATGGAAGAGATAATGCTAGAGGCCTGTAAAAGAAAGGAATCCTCAAACTGAAAAAGGAGGAAGAATCCCCAGTAGGAGAAATGAAAATAAACCTGTATTTTGTTATATCACAGATAAAGGGCATACCTTAAAAACTACCAGAGAAAGAAGATAAGACATCCTACAAAGAAATGCCAAATTAGGCCAGGCACAGTGGCTCACACTTGTAATCCCAGCACTTTGGGAGGCTGAGGTGGGCAGATTGCTTTAAGCCCAGGATTTCAAGACCAGCCTGGGCAATGTGGCAAAACCTTTTCTCTACAAAAAAAAAAAATACAAAAACTAGCTTGGTGTGGTGGTGTGCCCCTGTAGTCCCAGCTACTCTGGAGGCTGAGGTGGGAGGATGGCTTGAGCCCAGGAGGCAGAAGTTGCAATGAGCCAAGATCATGCCACTGCATTCCAGCCTGGATGACAGGGCCAGAACTTGTCTCAGGAAAAAAAAAAAAAAAAAAAGCCAAACTAACATGAGTCTTCTCATTAACATCACAATCCTATCCACCAAAAGAAAACGGGATATCTTCAACATGCAGAGAAAAAAACAAAACAACAAAAAAAACCCCTGTCAACCTAGAATTCTATACCCAGTTAAACTATCATGTAAGAACTTTTCAGACATACAAAGCACAAGCCTACAGGCCAAGCTAATTTTTCTATCATTTTATAGACATGGGGTCTTGCTATGTTGCCCAGATTGGCATAGGTAACACTGCAAGACCCTGGGCTCAAAAGCAATCCTCCTGCCTCAACCTCCCAAAGTGTTGGGATTATGGAGTGAGCCACTGTGTCTGGTCTTTTTTTTCTTTTTAATAGAAGTTCAATGGGATTGAAGCAGTGATACATTCAATGAATGTGGGCAAGGAATGGCTTTTAATTCCACAAATATTTACTAAGCACCTATTAGTTCCTGCCAACATGCTATGCATTTGAGATGCAAAGATATTTATATATACAAATATTCCCCTACCCTTAAGGGATTTAAAAGTGACAAGCCATTTTTTAAAATATGATGTTTATCTTTTTTTCTTTTTTGTATAAGACATTTACCTCTGTAACTTATATTCTGGTTCATTTTATTGAAACTGACAAAAGCAAGTGTATGCTCTTTAGTAACAAACTATTTCTAAGGAAAATTGACATCTTCAAAAGCTACTGTGGTTCAGATGGACAAACACAAAATGCCAGGTGGTCAGGTTGAACCAGGGCTTTACATCAGTAATGTTAAAAGTACTTTCCTTAAAAATATATTTTTAAAAATTGTATCTTGGCCAGGCGCGGTGGCTCATGCCTGTAATGCCAGCACTTTGGGAGGCCGAGGTGGGTGGATCATGAGGTCAGGAGATTGAGACCATCCTGGCCAACATGGTGAAACCTCATCTCTACTAAAAATAAAAAAAATTGGCTGGGTGTGGTGGTATGTGCCTGTAATCCCAGCTACTCGGGAGGCTGAGACAGGAGAATCACTTGAACCGGGGAGTCGGAGGTTGCAGTAAGCTGAGATCACGCCACTGCACTCCAGCCTGGCAATGGAGTGAGACTGTTTCAAAAAAAAAAAAAAAATTGTATCTTAAAACATTAATAGAAAGAAAAATGTTAATCATTAAAGTTTGAAAAAGAGTTGATGCATTTATTTACTATCACAAAACAAAATGAACACCAAAAGTTCCTAATACAAAGACTCATCATCCTAGATTATACCCCTGAGAAATAATCATTCGTTACTATGAGATGAGGTGGTATTGTTTACATGAAGGTAAAGGGAGTAAGCAGAAAGAGAAGGAACTGGGCCAACCAAGAAAATTCCATCCTCATATTTTGCAATTTCTGAAGCCATAGAGAAATTATGCCAGGCAATGGCAACTGTCAATTATTTACGTGTTTACTCTGGGTCTTGCAATGACTCTGGTAGCATTGCAAAGCTCACATGTATACAGATACATTTTTCTTAAATCGGCTTTATAACTTCTTTAGGAAAATTCAGCTTTTGCAACCATAGCTATTAGACACATGGATCTGTAATTTTTGCCAAACATTCCACATTTTAAAATCTGATTCTTTTAGGCAATAATAAAAGGAAATTTTTCTTTTTTCTTTTTTTTTTTTTTTTGATTCAGAGTCTCGCTCTGTCGCCCAGGCTGGAGTGCAGCAGCGCGATCTCGACTCACTGCAAGCTCTGCCTCCTGGGTTCACGCCATTCTCCTGCCTCAGCCTCCTGAGTAGCTGGGACTACAGGTGCCCATCACCACGCCCAGCTAATTTTTTGTATTTTTAGTAGAGAGGGGGTTTCACCGTGTTAGCCAAGATGGTCTCGATCTCCTGACTTCATGATCTGCCTGCCTCGACCTCCCAAGGTGCTGGGATTACAGGCATGAGCCACCGTGCCCGGCCAGGAAAATCATTCTTATTTAACATGGGCTCAATAGCTATCTTTTATTTTTAAAAATCTATCTAGTTTCATATTTCCATTTTAGCAGGGAACTTTAATACTTTACTGAAACAAGGCTGTGAAACAAAATAGTTATATTAAAAATAGATTTTAGGAATCAATGTGCCATTTAGGCTTATTCTGAATGAAAGCTCAAAAGGTTACATGTATAAACTATGTATGGGTTGGGGGCAGTGTACTGGATTAGTTTCCTATTGCTGCCATAACAGAGTATCACAAAATGAGTGGTTTAAAACAACATAAATTCATTATCTTATACTTCTGTAGGTCAGAAGCTTGACATGGGTCTCACTAAGCTAAAGTCAAGATGTTGGCAGGGCTGCATCCCTTTTTGAAGGCTCTGGGATAATGAATTTCTTTGCTTTTCCAGCTCCTGGAGGCTTCCCACAATCCTTGTCTTGTGGTTCCCCCCTTCCAAAGCTAGCAACCCTTCTTCTCTGTTTTTCATAGTCACATCACCCTTTCACCACAGCCAGGAAAGGTGCTCTGCTTTTAATAACTGATGTGATTAGATTGGGCCTATCCAGATAATCCAGGAGCAAAGTGGGTTAATTAACATCCTTAACTGCATACATCCAATTGACCCATCTCAAGGTCAGTTGATTCAACCTTAATTGCATCTACAACCTTAATTCCTTTTCCTGTTTGCTGGGTAATGTAATGTATTCGTAGGTTCCAGAAATGAGTTAACAGACATCTTTGAGGGGGGCATTAATTGTTTTCCACTGGCAGGCAGAGTGGGGGTCTTAACCTGGGTCCACTGACCCTCCAGAGGTTCTGTAGATGGGTTTCAGGGACTTCAGAAAGGGATATCTATGAATCCCCTGAAGCTGTATTTGCACATTTGAGCATGAACACGTTTTTCAAAAAAAAGTGCCCATGGCTTTAATCATGTTCTTAAAGGTGTATATGGCCAGAAAGAGTTGAAAAACCGCTGTTTTAAGCAGCAGCACCACTGGTATACTTTTTTTTTTTTTTTGTGGTGCTTTCTTTTTTTTTTTAATTATACTTTAGGTTTTAGGGTACATGTGCACAATGTGCAGGTTTGTTACATATGTATCCATGTGCCATGTTGATTTCCTGCACCCATTAGCTCGTCATTTAGCATTAGGTATATCTCCTAATGCTGTCCCCGCCCCCCCCACCCCCCACCCCACAACAGTACCCGGAATGTGATGTTCCCCTTCCTGTGTCCATGAGTTCTCATTGTTCAATTCCCACCTATGAGTGAGAACATGCGGTGTTTGGTTTTTTGTCCTTGCGATAGTTTACTGAGAATGATGTTTTCCAGTTTCATCCATGTCCCTACAAAGGACACGAACTCATCATTTTTTATGGCTGCATAGTATTCCATGGTGTATATGTGCCACATTTTCTTAATCCAGTCTATTGTTGTTGGACATTTGGGTTGGTTCCAAGTCTTTGCTATTGTGAATAGTGCCGCAATAAACATACGTGTGCATGTGTCTTTATAGCAGCATGATTTATACTCCTTTGGGTATATACCCAGTAATGGGATAAGCATTCCCTCTGAAAACTGGCACAAGACAGGGATGCCCTCTCTCACCGCTCCTATTCAACATAGTGCTGGAAGTTCTGGCCAGAGCAATCAGGCAGGAGAAGGAAATAAAGGGTATTCAATTAGGAAAAGAGGAAGTCAAACTGTCCCTGTTTGCAGATGACATGATTGTATACCTAGAAAATCCCATTGTCTCAGCCCAAAATCTCCTTAAGCTGATTAGCAACTTCAGCAAAGTCTCAGGATACAAAATCAATGTACAAAAATCACAAGCATTCCTGTACACCAATCACAGACAAACAGAGAGCCAAATCATGAGTGAACTCCCATTCACAATTGCTTCAAAGAGAATAAAATACCTAGGAATCCAACTTACAAGGGATGTGAAGGAACTCTTCAAGGAGAACTACAAACCACTGCTCAATGAAATCAAAGAGGATACAAACAAATGGAAGAACATTCCATGCTCATGGGTTGGAAGAATCAATATCGTGAAAATGGCCATACTGCCCAAGGTCATTTATAGATTCAATGCCATCCCCATCAAGCTACCAATGACTTTCTTCACAGAATTGGAAAAAACTAAAGTTCATATGGAACCAAAAAAGAGCCCGCATTGCCAAGTCAATCCTAAGCCAAAAGAACAAAGCTGGAGGCATCACGCTACCTGACTTCAAACTATACTACAAGGCTACAGTAACCAAAACAGCATGGTACTGGTACCACAACAGAGATATAGATCAATGGAACAGAACAGAGCCCTCAGAAATGATGCCGCATATCTACAACTATTTGATCTTTGACAAACCTGACAAAAACAAGAAATGGGGAAAGGATTCCCTATTTAATAAATGGTGCTGGGAAAACTGGCTAGCCATATGTAGAAAGCTGAAACTGGATCCCTTCCTTACACCTTATACAAAAATTAATTCAAGATGGATTAAAGACTTATATGTTAGACCTAAAACCATTAAAATCCTACAAGAAAACCTAGGCAATACCATTCAGGCCATAGGCGTGGGCAAGGACTTCATGTCTAAAACACCAAAAGCAATGGCAACAAAAGCCAAAATCGACAAATGGGATCTCATTAAACTAAAGAGCTTCTGCACAGCAAAAGAAACTATCATCAGAGTGAACAGGCAACCTACAGAATGGGAGAAAATTTTTGCAACCTACTCATCTGACAAAGGGCTAATATCCAGAATCTACAATGAACTCAAACAAATTTACAAGAAAAAAACAAACAACCCCATCAAAAAGTGGGCAAAGGACATGAACAGACACTTCTCAAAAGAAGACATTTATGCAGCCAGAAAACACATGAAGAAATGCTCATCATCACTGGCCATCAGAGAAATGCAAATCAAAACCACAGTGAGATACCATCTCACACCAGTTAGAATGGCCATCATTAAAAAATCAGGAAACAACAGGTGCTGGAGAGGATGTGGAGAAATAGGAACACTTTTACACTGTTGGTGGGACTGTAAACTAGTTCAACCATTGTGGAAGTCAGTGTGGCGATTCCTCAGGGATCTAGAACTAGAAATACCATTTGACCCAGCCATCCCATTACTGGGTATATACCATTGGTATACTTTTCAAATATTCTTGTTTTTTGAAAAACAATATCTACTTTATAAACATTTTGGTGCTCGTTAGAAAAGTTGGTTTCACTAAAATAGTAGTCAATCTTTCACAATAAATGGTTCAAGATAAATAATGCTGCAGTGCAGGTGCTATTGTAGTGACAATTATAACTTATTATAAAACAAGGTACAAGGCTAGGATGAAAAGATTCTAGATTACATGAACTTAACTCAATCTTGTTCACTACCAATTACGTCAAAGCTGTGAAGTCATGACACTGTGGCAACACAATGAAACAGCAATAGTAATGAAGATTCAAGTAATGAAAGATTCAGTAAAATGATTTGGAATAGGAATTTAAAAGATAATACAGGCATATCTCCGATATACTGCAGATTTGCTTCTGGACCACCACCACAAATTTTTTGGTTTGTCAGTATATATAAAAGTTATGCTTACACTATATTGTAGTCTATTAGGTGTGCATACATTATGCCACTGCTTTATCAACTAAGTTTATGTAACATTCTAAATTCTTTGTCGCTATTTCAACAATGTTCACAGCATCTTCACTAGGATAGAGTCCATTTTAAGAAACCACTTTCTTTGCTCATCCATAAGAAGCAATTCCTTACCTGTTAAAGTTTTATCATGAGATTGCAGCAGTTCAGTCTCATCTTTAGGCTCCATTTCTAATTCTAGTTCTGTTGCTGTTTCCACCACATCTGCAGTTAGTTCCCCCACTAAAGTCTTGAATCTCTCAAAGTCATCCATGAGGGTTGGAATCAACTTCTTCCAAACTTCTGTTAATGTAGGTATTTTGACATGCTCCCATGAATCAAAGATGTTTTAAATGGCATCTAAAATGGTGACTCCTTTCCAGAAGGTTAACAACTGACTTTGCCCAAGTCCACCAGAGAAATCATTATTGATGCCAGTTATAGTCTTATGAAACTTATTTTCTTTTCAAATTTAATTTTTAGAGATGGGGTCTCACCAAGTGGACCAGGCTGGCCTTGAACTCCTGGTTTCAAGTGATTCTCCCAGGTCAGCCTCCTGAGTAGCTAGAACTACAGACATGTGCCACTGTGCCCAGCTCTGTATTTCTTAAATAAGACTTGAAAGCCAAAATTACTCCTTGATCCATGGGCTGCAGAATAAATGCCGTGTTAGCAGGCATGAAAACAACATTCATTTCCTTGTACATTTCCATCTATCTCTTGGGTGACTAGATGCACTGTCAATTAGCAGCAATATTTTGAATGGAATCTTCTTTTCTGAGTAGCATGTCTCCATAGTGGGCATGAAATATTCAGTAAGCCATGCTGTAAACAGATGGGCTGTCATCCAGGCTTTGTTGGGTCATTTATAGAGCACAGGTGGAATAGATTTGGCATAATCCTTAAGGGCCCTAGGATTTTCCAAATGGTAAATTATCACTGGCTTCTACTTAAAGTCCCCAGCTGCACTAGTCCCTAACAAGAGCGTCAGCCTGTCCTTTGAAGGCAGGCATTGACTTCTCTCTAGCTATGAAAATCCTAGGTGACATCTTCCAACAGAAGGCTGTTTTGTCTTCATTGAAAATCTATTGTTTAGTGTAGCCACCTTCATCAGTGATCTTACCTAGGTCTTCTGGATAACTTGCTGCAGCTTCTACATCAGCACTTGCTGCTGCTATGGAGACAGCTTCTTAGCTTAAATGTCATGAACTTCTGTTAGCTTCAAATTTTTTCTTCTACAGCTTTCTCACCTCTCTCAGCTTTCACAGAATTGAAGTGCATTAGAGCCTTGCTCTGGATTAGGCTGTGGCTTAAGGGAATATTATGGCTGGTTTGATCTTTGATCCAGACCACTACAACTTTCTCCACGTCAGATATAAGGCTGTTTCACTTCCTTATTGTTTGTGTGTTCACTGAAGTAGCACTTTTAATCTCCTTCCAGAACTTTCCTTTGCATTCACAACTTGGCTGCTAGGCATAGGTGCCTAGTTTTCAGCCTATTTTGGCTTTTGACATGCCTTTCTAATGAAGCTTCATCATTTCTAGCTTTTGATGTGATAGATGTGAGACTCTTCCTTTAAAGTTGAACAATTAAAGGCCATTGTAGGATTATTAATTGGCCTAACTTCAATACTGTTGCATTTCAGGGAATGGGGAGGTCTAAGGAGAGGGAGAGAGGGAAAATGGCTGGTTGGTGGAGCAGTTGGAACACACACATTTATTAAGTTTGCCATCTTGAATGTGTGCAGTTGCTGCCCAACAGTTACAACAGGAACATCAAAGATCATGCATGTGATCTATGGATAACCTTAACAGATACAATAATAATGCAAAACTTCAAAATACTGTGAGAATTACCAAAATGTGACTCAGAGACACAAAGTGAGCACATATTGTTGGAAAAATAATGCCAATAGCCTTGTGTGAAGCAGGGTGGCCACAAAACTTCAATTTGTAAAAAAGGCATTATCTACAAAGTGCAATCAAATGAAGTACACTAAAACAAGGAATGCCTATGTATTATGATTACAATAAACAAGAAGGTACTTTTGTAGGGAAAACTTTCTTCTTCCAGAGTAGACAGAATGAGTCCACCCTAGATCTACTAACTATCCATAATTCTCTATAACTTACTTCTTACTTTTAGGTTTTAGGTTTATACTGGTTAAAAGCAGAAAAGTTCTTTATCTTCATTTAGACTGATAGTATGAAACATCCAAATGAATTTTGATAATACTCTTTTTCTTTTGAACCAAAAGTGTACTCTGTGTATTTTAAGGCATTAGATCTAAACCAAGTTGCATTATTTTCACTGAAATGATATTTATGAAAGGCTCAACTGAAAAAAGTTAAGATTTTTGATATGAAAGGGTAAGTAAAAACAAAATCAACTCTTAACTTTGCAGATAGCAATCTTTGATGTCAGTATACTTAAAAACATAAGGAAGATTCCTCCTTACCTCACAGGCACATGATTAAATTAGCAGTTTTCTATTTACTCAGCTACATATGGAATCTATCTTTATATAGTAGAAGGCTATACTAGAATTGTTCAGAGAAAGTTTATGAAATAAGAAACCCTCTATTAATATTTTCCAAGCAAAAAGTAATTTTGGAGGTAAGTTACTAAAGAACTGTAGAGGGCACCTAGGTAGGAATAGCAAAGAAGTGAAAAAAGTTGATAAGAGGAATCATTCCCACACCCATACACTGTCAAATGAGGCAAAAAAGTTACAATCCAGGAGAGCGAGTTTCAAATGCAATCAAGAACAGCCTCTAGTTCCCATTTTGGCAGGAGAAATATTATCAGTAATCTCTGCATCTTTCTAAATCTCTTTGGGCGAATTCCTGGAGACACAGCTATAGCTGATAATCTGCAGATAATCTGATGATTCTCCCCTGCTCATCTGTATACCCCAAGGTGCAGAGAAAGCTTGGGAGGATGGTGCACAGGGAAGCAGAGCAGCCTGACAGTTGTCCACAGGAGGCTACGAGGAAGTAGTGAAATCTTTTATTAAGCAAGTGTGGAATGGATCTATCTACTGGGCTGGCTTCTCCAGAATATACCTCACGGAGCAAACAGAACAAAGAGCAGTGCGTGCTAAACAGCTGCACCAACTCTTCCATAACCAGATGATTAGGCTTGATAAGTCAGTGAGAAAACTGGAAACAAGGAGGAGATCTTCAAAGCCACTGGAAGGTCCTGATGGCTCTGACCCACTGAGAAGCTAGAGTGGAAGGCTTAATTAAAAGTTCTGATTCTAAGGTCAAAAAGGATCGGCCCATCCCAGGATAGCTCTTTGTACACCTTGTTCCTGAGCTTCACAAGACACTCTAAGGTCATCACAGGTGGGCACACCGTGCGGCCACAAGCCCTCATATCCACCTGATCATGCCAACTCTGCCATAAAGCAGACAAAACAACAAAACATTTCGGGATTTTTGTTTAAGTACGAAAATCCTCAAAATCATTCAAGGTTTGTGCCTGGAGATAGAAAATGTTACTGTAAATGCAGTTTTCCAATACTCAACAAGAACCTAAGGCAACTGTGAGCTATCCCTGAATTGTCTTAACTCACTATCTGCAGAAAAGCCAGCTGGTCAGAGGATCCACCACAAACATATATTAGAGTCAAATTTTCTGCCTGTGTTTAAAAATGATGTTCAAATCTGAAAAAAACAACAGCATTTAGATTCAAATCCAAAACCTTTTCTGGGGAGAGAGGGAGATGAAAGTTTTTAACCATGGGTCTGCTTTCTTCCTGGAAGGAGTAATACTTATTATATAATCCAGCTAAACTCTTTTTTCAATAGTGCTTTGCTTTCTGAGTGGGCCACATAAGGACAACTTTATATTGGCTGTCCTAAGCCTGCTTTTTTTTTTTCAAGAATAATGGAAGTATCTCTTCAAGTAAACACATATCAAATTAAATCTGATAGAAGCTGCTTGTGGAAATTCAGCATCACTTACAGGGGTGACTCATTGTCCAAGAAACCCATCTATCTGAAATGATGCGAAGTGGCAGCATTGGGGGGAGCAGGTGAATGCCATGTGCTACAGGGGACATGTGCTACAGACAGAAACACAGGAACTCCATTTCCCTGGGGTCTGCTGACCTGATGGCTCTGTGGGAAAGGACCAAGCGAGACCATAGCAATTACCTTCACCAAAGCTTGCAGATGTGCAATGGAAAATTTTGCTAATACCCTCAGTTTTCCATGAGCGTGCAGCCCAGGAGTAAATTCCCTTTAATTCCTCCTACAGACAAAGGCTAGAGCGGGATAGAAGCCTTTCCAGATAGCAGTCTGAGCACTGGACTCAGCACCATAGCCCTGGCATCCAGGCCCTACTCTGCCACTTACTCTTTCCATTTGGGGAGATTCTGTACCTTTCTGAGGATCATCTTGGGGATAATGAAATATTTGGAGACTGGGATCTAGAAGAAGGGAGATTTGGATCTGGGACTCCTACCAGTCTCTTTTGTATTTAAAATTCACAATTCTACTAGTCTTTATAGGATCTCCAGTAAGTAACAGATAGGTCCATCACATCTTGTAGCCTTGACCTCAATTTCAAATCTCTGTATGTACTGTTTTATTTGTATTACTATATTTTCTAAAAAGACTACCTGAAGACCTCATATGAAACAATACTTGTTATATGTGACCTCATATGAAATAATACCTGTTATATGTCGTGTCACTGGCAACAAAGATCACAGTAGAATGGTGCTGGTGAAAAAAAATTAACCATAGAAAGCCTTTCTTGGCAGGCACCCACTGCTGCCTATGTTTTCCAGTGGGTAGCTTAGGCTCCTCATGTCCCTCCACCCTGGCCTCCAGCTGGGCCACTTAGGCCGATTTGATTAGAAGGCCACCAAATGGCTCTCCAGTGTCTGGGGAAGATTTCAAGCACGTACCACAAATGACACTGAGACATTACAACTAGTTGTGAGATCTGATGTAATTATCTATTATTAATAATAAAGTGCCAAAGTATGTGAAAGATTCAGCTTTTTTAGTATATTAGAGTTAATTCCCTATAATCACATCATCTTTACTCTCTTCTATTCTGATATGCTTTCTTTGGTTATGCATTAGAGAAAGTAACATTTTCACACAGAGAAAGACCAAATGGAAGCATATCCTGCTAGAAGTGAATTTAATGATAAGGCAACTGTTTTCATATGGGTCTAAGACAGAAGTTCTGCAGCTTTTTGGTCCTAGAACCCCTTTATACTTCAAAAATTATTGAGAATCTCTAAGTTTTTGTTTGTGTGGGTTATATCTACTGAAAATTTAAAGTCTTTATCAACTAATTAAAATAACAAAAGCCCATTACATGTTAACATAAGGAACTTTTTAAAACAAAAGTAACTATATTTTCCAAAGCAAAAAACCAAAAAGTTAGTGAGAAGTGTGGCTATGTTTTACATTTTTACAAATGTCTTTAATATTTGGCTTAATAAAAGTCAGCTGAATTCTCCCGTTTCTACATTCAATCTGTTGTGACACATTGTTTTGGTTGAAGCTTATGAAGAAAATTGGTCTCATACAGATATGTAGTTAGAAAAGGGAAAGATATTTTAATAGTCTTTTCAGATAATTACAGATTTTCTTTTTTGACACTATACCAAAACTCAAGGTGAATTTCATTAAAAATCTGAAACCTTTCAGTAAAATTTTTATATTGTTAAAATTCACTGGTGTATCTTCAACTTTGGGTAAATCTTTTCCCCATGTGTGATTTTTAATATCATTCAGTGGTCATTTAGAAAATACTTATTAATAGAGTTATACAGATCTTCAAAACATGGACACATTTAATTATACCACGTTACAAAATCACTTTTGTTATTATCAGAAAAACAAGTATTGGAAAGGTGTCAATGCTATGGTGGTAGATACAAGCTTTTCAGTATTTTAACTTTCACTTGAAAGCTTGAATTTTATCACTGGCAACAAGTACTGTTCATTGTTTTCCTTGGTGACATGCTCACTAGGTTCATTTTTTTGGGGAAGTGCCAAATACCCAAGTCTGAATAACCAGTCTGTCTATCAGTCATTCTTTCAAGTACAAATGGTGTTCTATAAAAAAGAGGCTAGTTCAATTTGCAACTCAAACAATTATACAAGTGTTTTATGTATAATTCCCATTTCATCATACAGGATATAAAAAAGATGGGCAGTAAAGGGTTGAGATTTGCTAAAATTAATTTTGCTGCTTACTCAAAGATATTCATAACAGAAAGTAGTTACTTTTTCCTGCAAGAACGTGGTGGTAAAGAATCCATTAACTACTAGTAATATAGAAGGGCTGGGCTCCCATCTAAACCCCACCCTTAAGCTCAGCCTAGATCCGCGGCCCTACGTGGAAACAGCTGACCCCGTTTTTCCATCCAAACATTGCCTTTTTGGCTTGCCCCTTGCCCCCATCCTGAGCCCATAAAAGACTTAGCTGGCAGAGCAACACAAGCAGCTGAGCAGCAAGCAGAGAAGCAACTGAGCATCAGAGCCTACGGACAGATGCAGCTAATTTCATACGGTGCAGCTTGGAGAGGAGCCCGGCTGGAGACGGCCAGGCTTCAGGGAAAGATCACCTTCCCATCCCCTTTCCAGCCTCCCTTTCTGCTGAGAGCCGCCCACCGCTCAATAAAGTCTTCTGCATACATCACCTTTCAAACAGTTCATATGATCTGATTCTTCCTGGACACCAGACAAGAACCCAGGTGCCAAGAGGGCAGGGGCTTCTACTCTGACCCTCCACTGAGCTGGTTGGCACTTGGCTGTCCCCGGATAAGAGAGCTTAAAGTGCACTGGTTGTAACACGCTTGGACGCTGCTGCAGGGCCCTCACAGAGCCTGCTCCCACCAGAGAGGAGCGACTGGCTGGTTGCAGCGTTTGTTCGCTCCTGTTCTCATACTTGCTTGCTTGCTTGTACACTCTCCTATGAGGAGTGGCCAGCAGCGGGC
Source organism: Hylobates moloch (assembly GCF_009828535.3). NCBI lineage: Eukaryota > Metazoa > Chordata > Mammalia > Primates > Hylobatidae > Hylobates > Hylobates moloch. The sequence continues at coordinate 68,449,267 of NW_026652285.1, read as the reverse complement.
TGAAACGAACCACTCCAGTTCCCGCCCACAAAGGGGGTCAAGGGAGCTATCCTGTCTCACTACTACAATTAAGGGCTACTGCCTGTTCATGCTAATCTGCCAGCAGGCTCCCCAACATGGCTTTTGAATCATTAATGTAAATGTCAACAGGTGAAAAGGTGGACCCTCCTGAGTCTTGGGGCTATCTTAGGGTCCATGGACCACACTTTGAGAACTGCCAGTCTCTAATAAACTGGAATGTCTTCATTCAACACATACTTGATACCTTCATGTTGGCAAATTTGACCATGATAATCAAGAGTGGGCTTCACCCAGCTTTATGTCCACACACATGAAATGGTCCCCCACCTGTTGAGTGAAAATAGAATAGTCTTTCTGTCTAGAATAATCATTACATCAACCTGCTCCAGCCTGGCTCCTGGCCTTCTTCACTGTGGAATGGTTAGGTATTTGGCACCTGTCAGAGTATAAAGCCTAACATCTCAGTCTGTTCAGGTCAATTTAACATTTATTGATTATTGCCCTAAACGAAAGGCCCTTCATGACTTTTTCTTAACCCCCTGTGTGCCTTACTGCTCTCAGTTGTCCAATATAAGTCTGCCTGGTCAGTCCAGTCTTCTCAGTAGTTGCCAAACACATTGTCACATTTCTGGCTCCAGATTTCCTCAGAACCTGGCTTCTTGCCCAACACTATCCTACCTGTACTCGAAGGTACAGCTTCACAATTGGTGAAAAAAAATTAACCATAGAAAGCCTTTCTTGGCAGGCACCCACTGCTGCCTATGTTTTCCAGTGGGTAGCTTAGGCTCCTCATGTCCCTCCACCCTGGGCTCCAGCTGGGCCACTTAGGCCGATTTGATTAGAAGGCCACCAAATGGCTCTCCAGTGTCTGGGGAAGATTTCAAGCATACTCTTTTCTTGCATTATTATGTTGATTTCTCATTTGGCAGCTTTATTATAAAATGGTATGCACCTTGATTTAAGATTTTATGTCATCTCATACAACATACCAAACCAAGCATCCGATAATGCTACACACAGGTCAAAGATCCTAATTTCATCCATCAAATAAATATAATGAAATCTAGGGGATCTCTTTGAATAGGGAGGGCCCTCTGTACTATTTGAAATTACTTTGATTATTTAAGTCTATTTAACTTTTTAACTAGATCACACTCCTCTAATCCAGAGAGCAACCATGTATTTTTATTGCACTAAGTCCTGAGTCATGCCCGATAGGCTCTCAATAAATGCTTGCTGGATGAATATAAACTTACACAAATATGACTGTGATATTGTGAAACAGATATTTGGTCTTTGTCCCAGTTTCCTGGCATACAACCCCTAAAATCCTTAAAATAAAGTGATGTGCTTTTCTATGCTAATGAACTGGTTGGTGGCTGGCAGCCCCCTAGGAACTTCAGGATAGGGCTAGTCACCTGAAAGACCAAGGCAGGGTCAGAGGGTTGGGACTGTCAGCCCCACCCCCAACCTTCAGGGAGAGAACAGGGGCTGATGGTTAAGCTGATCACCAATGGCTTAACCATCATTACCATTACATAGGTATGACTGATTCAATACCTATGTAATGAAGCCTCCATAAAAACCCAAAGTACTGGATTCTAAGAGCATCTGGATAGCTGAGAAGGTGGATATTCCCAGAGGGCACAGCACTCAGGACTGAGTGTGGAAGCTCTGCACCTCTTCCCCCATACCTCACCCTACGCAGCTCTTCATCTCTATCCTAATAAAATGGTAACCCTAAGTATTTCCTTGAGTTCTGTGAGCTGCTCTGGCAAATTAAACAAGCCCCAGGAGGGGGTTGTGGGAACCCTGATTTATAGCTGGTTGGTTAGAAGCACAAGCAAAACAAACTGGGTCTTGTGACTGACAAGCTGTAGGTAGTCTTGTGGGACTGAGTGTTCAACTTGTTGGATCTGATACTGTATCCAGGCAGACAGTATTGGAATTGAATCGGAGGATACCCAGCTGGCATCTGCTACAGAACTGACTGTTTGCTGGTGTAAGGGAAAATCCCCCACACAGTTGGTCACAGAAGTCTTCTGTGTTGACTGTTGTGGGGTGAGAGCAGAGGAAAAACAGGGTGATTATTTTTCCCACTCAACAACAAATAAAATTTAATTTCTGGAGGATGTTTGCCAAAAAAGTTTTTTGAACAAGATAAAAAGTTCTTGCTGTTAAGGCATTCAATTATTTCACCTGCAACAAAATAGCCTTACATAGCAAATGAAATAGTGGGATATGGTTTTCCAATCCATTTTGAAGCAGGTAATGTTAGTCATGAGACTTGTTCACAGATTAACCGAAATTTGACTCCGATACTAAGTAATGAGGCTAACAAGATGACTGACGTCTCTAAAATAAAACATCAACTTACCATCTTGCTGTAAAAGCTGTGAGAGCAGATCCTAGTTATATTAAAGGGGTATTATCTTCATCAGATAATTTGCAAAATATCACAAATTCCAGTTCAGACATATTTGTCTTATCTAATGCCAACTCACCACAGAAGAGTTATGTTCATACCAACAAATTAGAATAATTATTCACATTTTCATTTATAGAATCTCTTTGAGAAGGAAAATGTCTCCAGGGTATGTCAGAGACCTTTGCGGCAGCCCCTCCCATCACAGACCCTGAGGCCCAGGAAGAAAAAATGGTTTAGTAGAAAAATGGTAGAGGCTTGGTCTCCTGTGTCCTAGCCGCTCTAGCCATGGCTAAAAGGGTCCAAGGTACAGCTTGGGCCATGGCTTCAGAGGGTGCAAGCCCCAAGCCTTGGCAGCTTCCACGTGGTGTTGAGCCTATGGGTACACAGAAGTCAAGAATTGAGGTTTGGGAACCTCCACCTAGATTTTAGAGGATGGATGGAAACCCTTGGATGTCCAGGCAGACGTTTGCTGCAGGGGTGAGGCCCTCATGGAGAACCTCTGCTAGGGCAGTGCAGAAGGGAAATGTGGGGTCGGAGTCCCAATAGGGCACTGCCTAGTGGAGGTGTGAGAAGAGGGCCACCATCCTCCAGGCCCCGTAATGGTAGATCCACTGACAGCATGCATTGTGCACCTGGAAAAGCCACAGCCACTCACTGCCAGCCCATGGAAGCAGTCATGAGAGAGGCTGTACCCTGCAAAGCCACAGGGGCAGAGCTGCTCAAGATGATGGGAACCCACCTCTTTTATCAGTGTGACCTGGATGTTGAGACATGAAGTCCAAGGAGATTATTTCGGAGCTTTAAGATGTGACTGCCCCACTGGATTCTGGACTTGCATGGGGCCTTTAGCACCTTCATTTTGGCCAATTTTCTCCCATTTGGAATGAGTGTATTTATCCAATTCCTGTACGTCCATTGTATCTAGAAAGTAACTAACTTGCTTTTGATTTCACAGGCTCATAGGCAGAAAGGACTTGCCTTGTCTCAAATGAGACTTTGGACTGTGGACATTTGAATTAATGCTGAAATGAGTTAAGACTTTGGAGGACTGTTGGGAAGGCATGATTGGTTTTGAAATGTGAGGACATGAGATTTGGGAGGGGTCAGGGGCAGAATAATATGGTTTGGCTCTCTGTCCCCACCCAAATCTCATCTTGAATTGTAGCTCCCATAATTCTCCTGTGTTGTGGGAAGGACTCGGTGGGAGATAATTGAATCACAGGGGCAGTTTCTCTCATACTGTTCTCGTGGTAGTGAATAAGTCTCATGAGATGTGATGGTTTAATAAGAGGTTGCTCCTTTCTCTTGGCTCTCGTTTTTCTTTTTGCCTGCTGCCATGTAAGGTATGACTTTCACCTTCCGCCATGATCGTGAGGCCTCCTCAGCCATGTGGAACTGTGAGTCCATTAAATCTTTTTCTTATAAATTACCCAGTCTCTGGTATGTCTCTAACAGCAATGTGAAAATGGACTAATACACTCGACAAAGGAGAAAGATAAGGCTGGGCATGGTGGCTCATGCCTGTAATCCCAGCACTTTGGGAGGCCGATGTGGGTGGATCACCTGAGGTTGGGAGTTTGAGACCAGCCTCAGCAACATGGCAAAACCCCGTCTCTACTAAAAATACAAAAATTAGCCAGCTGTGGTGATGTGTGCCTGTGTGTCCTAGCTACTCAGGAGGCTGAGGCAGGAGAATCACTTGAACCCAGGAGGGAGAGGTTGCAGTGAGCAGAGACTACATCACTGCACACTGGCCTGGGTGATAGCAAGACTCTGTCTCAAAAAAAAAAAAAAAAAGGAGAGAGATATATGAAGACAATCATACTTCCCTGTCCTCAGAATACATTTGTGTGAGGAAATGAGTTCTTGAGTTGCAGTAGTCATCTGGCAACATGAAACAAAAGATCTAATGACTACAAGTTAATTTACTAAAGATAGTGGGGCAGAAAAGGAAAGAGCCTGAATCCCTATGGTGTCATGGGGCTGTCACACCTGAAAATGCCTCCTTCCAGACCTGCTGTTATTTGAATTAGTTTAGTGACTTACTATATAGCCCAATTTTTGATGGTTATTCCATTGCCTGTACTCAAAAGCATCTTGTACATATGCATATGGTATTGTATAATACAATGAGATAACGTCTATAGCAGATAAACACACACAAGTAAAGAGAAAGATGAGGAAAAATTTATACTGCTTTGGAGAAGAGTTGGGGGAGAGCTGTCACAGATGATACAAGGGGTAGGAGTTCAATCAGCAGACACGGAATTTTAAACAAGGAACCATAGAAGCAAAGGCTTGGAAGGCCTAAGCATGTTTGGAGAATAGCTCACAAACTGAAGGCTAACAAGAGCCTGTTTGTTCATCTTTGTATCCCTGGTGTTTAGTACATAATAGAATATAAATAGAATCGGCTCTCACAGCTTTTTACTTTGTTGTTGGTACATACTCTGTGGTTGGTATGTACCAAGATTATTGGTACATAATTCATGTCAATAATCTTGATTACGTGAGTGTCTTGGAATGAGACTAGAAAAGCATGCTAGGACCAAATTGAGACAGGCCTTGTGCTATGGAAAGAACACAATAAGACACTTGACAGAGCTTTGAAGATACAAAGTGACTCTGGAAGCCACACAATGACTCTCTAGATTTATTATTGCTAGATGAGGATGCATGGGTTCCAGGAATATCTTTCTGACACCATTCTTCATGTTCTGTCTTCTCAAGTGGATTTCCTATACCCGCATTATGGCCAACAGATGACAAATAATGACGATGAAGAACACCAGTATTTATGCTGCTCAAAGGTGACTCATAACTTTACATTAGCTGCCAGCCAGTATACTCACTTTAACATTAACTTGTGGTGCAAAGAGTTGAGGAGACTTAACTTGTGAAAATGGTTGTAGGGACTGGCCTCACGCAGTACTTCCACGCGGGAATTATCACAAACATTTTCTAAACTCCCACTCTGTGCTGCCCACAGCTAAGTGGTAGTGTTTACAAGAGTATATGACAGTGTCCCATGGTCCTGATTCTTAAGTAGCTTGTAACATACATGAGGAAAAAATGAATCCACATGAGGTAAGTAACAACAATGACAGGTATACCACATCTACAGTGATGACTGGCATAGAGAATGGGCACTAAAGGAACCTGAAACTGAGTGATCCCCGAAGACTGAGGCTTTGTGGAAAAACCGGAACTTGAATTGGGTCTCATTGGAGTGGAACATCGGATAGGAGTTGATATGGCTGGAGGTGTAGGATAACAATCCATCCAACACCATGATTGCCGGGCAAACCTGAAAACACTTCTCGCTGAGAGAAAGAGATCATTCCCCTGACTGATTAACTATGTTCGTAATATAGTTAATCAATGAACAGTATCATCTCCAGATAATTTCCAGGGAAACTATGAAAGTTGTTCATGGAATAAATCATCTTTAGAATTCTCAGAACATAAAGGTGGGCTTCATTGTACCCTGACAAAAACTGAAAACCTGACTTTATCCCAGAAGTATTTATTCATAAAGTATTAATTATACGTAAGATTATTTTAGGTTATCAAAGATGAATCAGACGTATCTTACTATTTCAAAGTTCAGAGTTTATTAGAAAAGAGAGATACGTATATAACTATAATAAAAAATTTGAAAGTCATACTTTAGAATAAGCACAGGACATAGAAAGTACTACTGGCTGAAGCAGAAAGAGTGTAAGAGGAAGGCTTCGTATTTCCAGCTGAGGGAAGAACTAGGGCAGACTTTGTGGAAGAGAGGACACATTTGAGGTAGATCTTGAATGAGAGAGAGATGTGAAGATTTGGGGGATCAGAAATATAAGGCTGAAGGTTATTCCAGGTAGAAAAAAAGCTTAAGGAGAAAAAAGTAAAAACTACATAGCTATGTAGTTTATACATGCATGTATTATATGTGTGTATATATATATATACACACACACACATACACACACATAATACATATTTATACATATATAACATGTATATCATATACATTACATAACATACGTATGTTATTACATAACATGTATGTATGTTATTACATAACATATATAACGTATATTATATATACATTATCTATCCATATCCATGTTAGAGATGTACATATTTGTATGTATAATATATATTGTTTTATTATGTATGTTTTATATACATATGTATTTTTTATATATGTTTTATATATACATATATATATATATCTTAATGGAAAGATACATTCAACCCATGTGAGGTTTTTGTGTAACTGCTAAAGTGAAGGTAATTCTTCACAGACAAGTTATCTTGAAAAATTAAAAGACTGGTTTGTCATACTGGAAAAGTAAAATTGAAACCGCCAGAACAAAGTAGACACCAAAGGAATTGAGGGAAAAGCACAAGAAAACAAGAAAGGGTCAAAGACCACAGGGATGTAAGACTCCTGCCATTGTTGAGCCCTGGGGCCTGTAGGGAGTTACTTATCCTCTTATTTTTAAAATTTAGGAAAATGAGATGTTTGGGTTAAACAGTCTTCAAGAATCCTTCAAATTCTTAAATACTGTAATTCCTTTAACCCGTAATTTTGCTTTATTCACCTATAAAAATTCAGAATTCCTAAGATAGAGGCAGGATTTTCAGATGACAAGGCAATAGGTGTTTCCATTAGGTGGCCACGTCCAATTGATATCATGGTTTTCAGAGAGGGATAAAACAGAATTTGAAAAGGGCTGTTAAGTGCGTAACATTCTTTAGTAGAGTCAGTCAGAGTTGAATGAGGCCTCTATTCCTAAATTTTTATATCATTACCTTGAAGGCATTATTTGAAGAAATACTATTTTTTAACTATTTAGATCTTGTGACTACTCTCAACAGAGAAACTGTTCAAAGAAGGCTTATAGCTATTTTCTATACAATTGGAACAGTGACCAGCTACGAGAAGAGTTGGAATCAAACTACTTCCTAACAAGCAAAGATCATTTTTGTCATTCCCAGTGCATTTTTAAATTAGCTTATAATTCCTTTCAAAAACATTTTTCTCTATAGCATTTTTCATTAGAAATCAGCCACAGTTCAAGGCAGGTACTTCACATAAAATTAAAGGACTGGACTAGGTATCTTTTTAAGGTAGTCTAAAATATTCTGAGTACTATTAGCAACAAAAATAATAGCAGGCTATTGTAGAGACTTATTTACACATCACCCCTATTGGTAAGCAATAATCGTAATTACAATAATAAAAATGTACATTTTCTGAGTAATTTCAGTGCCTTTCTTGCAAGGTGTTGAATGTGTTTTGCACACATCAGCTCATCAGTTACATTAGTCCATGAATCCTGGTATCATCACTGTGCGGAAAGATGCCACAGCTTCTCGTAGCCTCCAGCTAGCAGGGGAATAGGTCTCTATGTCTCTAGTTTAAAAACTGGATTCTCCTTCCTCTAAGTAGCAGGTATTTTCTACTCAAATTACATACTATCTTCTGAATCAGAATGCTATCTACAACCAATCCTAGTTCTAGGCGTAGAAACACAAAAGCCTTTTTCATATCAATACCAGTCACATAATTTCATACATATATATACACATATTTTAAAATCTTGATTTCTACTAAAATTATTTGAAAGGATAACTTTCTGATACAAATGCCATAAAATTAATGTCTAGCTACAAAAAGAAAAACGGTAAGACCATGAAATATCCCACCCAGTCAGAGTTACATGCTGAAACCATAAACCTTGCTTACTGGACTACTTGGTAAACCAGCCATTTGTGAACAATTACTTTAAAGCATCATGCCATTCATTATCCTGAAAAACAGGATAATGGAATGCTCTATCTCCCCAAAGTCTGCTCACTGTAAACAGTCCATCCCTCCTTGCTGACTCCAAAAGCTATATAAACATACTGCAATCAAACCCACCGTAGCTCACAGAAATCCTTTCTTTAAGTAATCTATGGAATGCCAATCTAATACAAATACAAGAAAGAGAAGTTCTTACTAACACAATATTTTGTATTTACAGTATTCTGAACAGTGCTTAAACCTGCACTGGTTATATAAAAGACACTCCCCCACGCTACCTCCCACCCCAGGCTGACAGCATGCTTAGTTCTCTCATTTACACCACACTGCAATAACATAAAGAGGGGCTTACTATTAATCCAGGTTTTACTACAAAGCGACCCGTTATTTCTCTGTCAAACACTCACAAGAGTGCCAAGTGTCTGTCATCCAATTCAAGGGATTAAGTCTTCTTTTATAGTCTGATACTTGTACCAATTTATAAAAATACAGATATAGTTTCTTAGAGTTGGTCACAGTCTATATTTTGGCTTGGATTCAGGCAGCAGAGGTTGACTATGACAGCTGGCAGGAAACTGAGGGGAGAATACATCCTCCCCCTTCAGTCACCACATCTCAGTTGCCATAGTGATTAATCCTTAATTGAAGGCTGTCTTTGTACGTTTCTTTTCAGAAAATTTTAAGTAAACTTAAGTTAAAAACGTGCAGTTGACTGAGAAAAGGAGGTATCACATCACAAACAGGTACAGTTCAGCTCCGTGACATACTTCCATACAGTAAAAGAACAGATAAACTCTAATAAAGGTATTATCAGTTCCTTCAAATGCTTAAAACATTTCTTTTTGGCCTGAGCTTAAACCTAAGTCAGACAGGTTTTCTCTTCTGTTTTCAGACATCTCATCTTGTTAAAATGAGCTGTTTTCATAAATGGTTCTAAAATATCAAAACACAATTTAAGGCAAAATATGTTCTTATTTTGCATATTACTTTACATAATTTGTACTATCAAATAACAATGGTATAATTCAAAATTTATGTTAGGAGAGATAGGACATCTATAAAATATGTTCTATAAAGTTAATTTATAAAATTATAAACTGTAAGAAACCAAAGGAAACACTGAAAACAGTACATTTTACTCCTTTTTAAGATACATGGTTGAATCTGAAGAGTAGATTGTTTTTGTCATTTTGGTTATCAATAATTACTGTATATGAAAAACTCTGAAAGACCATAGGATCTTATCTAGGATTATGGTGTTTATTACTTCTCTTTTACAAGTTTTCAATTTAGTATATTCCTTTGCAATCTAGTTAAAGGTTCCAATTCAGACTCTATGGTATTCTTTAGAAACTGAAATACTGGTATACTGTGGCAACTGTTATTTGTGTACTGATTTCATAAAACAAATAGGATTTATTTTCTTACTGAGACAACGTGTCTGCAACTGGCTACAGACACACATGCATGCACACAATCTTTCCAAATACAAGTAAAGTTCTTTAATAAAACTGTGATGACAGACATGAATCACTCAGAGGAATTACCAGGAACCGAAAAGATTCTAGATTGAGCCCCAGATGAAAGATACTGTAATATCAGTGGGAGGTCTGAGGTTTTTTGGAGACTTCAGGATCAAGAAGTTTGCAGGTATTTTCTAACACTATGATTGAGTCTCTTTTGTTCTCGTTTCATTTCCCTTTCCCTTTGTTTATTCTCTTTTCTTCTCATAACTTTTTAATTTTTTTCAAAACTGCAAATTCACTATTGCCACCCACTGCCACACCAGCTGCAAAACCTCTGAGTAACATAAATCTCTCCAGCCAAAGATGATGAGTGTGTTTCAATGATTTCCTCATTAAAGGTGCTGAAGTAATATTGACGCGATATGATGAAATCAGTGATTGGGAACACTTTCTTCTCAGAAATTCTGTGAGACAGCTTTGAAATGTTAGAATGAAATTTTGATGTATCAATTACTGACTGAAGTCAGCCACTGAAATGAGTGTTTCTGTAGACTGTGTTTGGGCTGCTAGCAATGGTGCCATGGGAATGGACCTCCCATTTAGTGGCTTTAAAACTTCACCACAATGTAGTCATTAAACAACTAATTTCTTTATCTTCTTTGAAAAGGGTTTATTAAGTTGGTGTATGTGTGATGAGGGAGATAGATGGCCTCGAAGGGTATATTATAACCCCCAGGGAGGAGGTATTCCAATTTGTTTCCTAGCAAGAGATACCCTCCCTCTGAAAATCACTGTGAAGAGACAAGGTTTCTAATGAGATTGTGTTGTCCACATCAAAAATATTTGGACTGAAAGAGCTCACAGGCAAACTTTCCAGCATTTTCATTTTTATAACTTTGCTTAAGAAACAGGTTGCTTCTCAGGTCAATTGTTGCAGAAATTATATGCTTGTAAATTTCTTCTCTGATAAATATTTAGATAAGCTAATGACCAGTATATCCAGTTATTTCATTAACATCCCCAGCGGTTTGCCAAATTATCTGATCTTTCACATTAAAATTTGTTTGTATGGAGAAGGATATGGTTTTAAAAAAGGGCAAAGTTAAAAAAAAAAAAACCTAATAAAAAATTAGCTACCTGTTTAAAAGATTCTGCTATACTCTTTATCCTAACAAAGCAAGTTTCTGGAAAACCCAACATAATTCTGCCTGCCTTTTTCAGATGGCACATACAAGGCAGTCAAACTGTAGAAATGCTGTTTAAAGTGTTGGTTGAAAGATGGTACATTCCTGGATCAAATGAGAAGATGAGTATAAAAAGCATATTTGGGTCATGAAAGAATGCTTTCACGAGTTGTAGTTTGGCACTGGGCCTATGGATTACATTGAAAAATGCTACAAAGGATAGCCTTTCAAAGTCTGTTATTAGATTTATTCTAGGGATATTATAAGACAACTAACTGTTCACTATATCGTTCTGTGGTCCCCAAAAAACCCCAAGTGACAAATTTCCTTCAAAGTGAGTGCTAGCAAAAGCTTTGCTTCTCCTAGAACCAGTGTTATTTTTTTCTTTTTCCTTAAGGACAAACATTTCACTCAGCCTTTCTCAGCAGGGTGTTATGGCATTTTGGGCAGAACAATTCTTTGCATATGGGAGTGCCTCCCCATTGGCCCCCTCAACCCAGTCCCCTGTCCAGGATAGCCATTTGGAATCCCTGGCTTTCAGACATTAATGCCAGCTAGGCATTCAGTCATTGTGACCACCCAAACTGCCCACACACATTTCCACATGCACTAGCTGAGATATCACTACATAGATAGCTTACCTCCTTTGTTTTTTCTACCAGAAAACTCAATCAAATTAGCCATTTTAATATAATATCTGGGTAGAACATATTATGTTCTATGCATTTGCATTCTAACTTTCTCCCTGTCTTAAACTTTCGGTTTAATTTATATTTTCTCTGGTCCTAAATTTCATTTTGTACTCTGGTTTTATTGTTAAGGTAATTTAATTCCTTTGTCAAACCAGTGAGGTACAAATAAATTAATTCCCTTGATAGTTCAGAGGAATTCTACCCCCACCTTCATTCTTAAAAGTATAACAGCATTAAGTTGACATAAAATATTGGTATTATATACAGTATGCATTCTGAACTCTTGCCCATAAAGTGATAGTAAAATTACTCCTGAAACACTTAGCTCTTAGAAAATAATAAAGAATAATAAGCCAAACACAAGAAAATATTTTTTAAAAACCTTTGATGGAAGTGACTATGTATAAACAAAAATACCACAACAGCAATTTTAAGTGGGAAGAGCCCACAGGAAGTATTTATAACTTTTAACAGTATAAAAATCCTTTTGCTAAAAATATAAATTCTATATGAAACGAGTTTTCTGTGTGTGTCTTCATTTTAGGTGAAAAATTATGGAGCAACCTAATCACACACTTTCCTTTTTCCATACGAGCAGAAACGGTTTTGGTTCTGATTGAACTACATGATTCCCTCAGATTCCTTTTCATTTTGGGGGTACTGGCCAATTTTTATTGAGGGAAACTATTAAGCAACTCAACATGATTAGGTATTTGGGTATAAATTTGTTGTTTAATCTAAAACATCCTCAATGACTACAGTTCCCAAATGGTGTTTTGATTTTTACACTTATTTGTATGTCACTTACAGTTTTTGTTGTTACTTTTGAGGGAGTACTTAGAGAAGATCCTATTGAGTAACTTCTGTGAAAAATGAGGTAACTAAAGATGATACTACCCTATATTTTTCTTACCTTAGAACTGCAAACAGCTATGTTAGCAGGCAGCTGGGAAAACTGCTTCAACTCAAATACGTCATGTGCTGCCCATCGGCTCATGTGATTTTCAGCTTTGCTCGATCCAATCACATTCTGGTTTGAGTGAATATAAGCCACTTCCTGAACGCCATCTAGGAGGTAATTGATGTTTATTAAGTGATATATCAGTATAAAGCAATATGGTTCCATAAAAACACATTAATCTTATTTTTAATACTCAAGAGAAACATCAACATCACAATATTCTTTAGGAAAAATATTGAAAAGAGAAAGAGTTCAAATATATTAGTCTAGGTTACCTTGGAAATGACTTTTCCTTCTCATCAATGTGAGATGAGAACTACTGATAGGTAACAATCTTTAAACCTGAAATGGAGGTTTTGGCCAAAAGAAAAGTCATGGTTGAGGAGGGTCCTCTCTATGAATTTGTTTTCATTGTTAATTTAAAAAAAAAAAAAAAAAAGATGTTCACTAATTTAAAGAATGAAACTAACCTTATCTGTTCCTTTAAATATGTACTTGATTACAGTGATGGAATGACAGCATGGGGTTTATGACCAGTGAGTTTCGTTTGACTGGCTTTGCTCAGTTTTACTGTTTGTATTTTGTCTTTTTTGTACATATGCCCAGAGAATGTCAAGATGAGAGCTTTTTAGGAAATGAAAAAAATTAACTCATGGCTTTTATCTGAAAGAGGTTTAAAAAATGGATACAATTTTTATTGCTTTGCTTCTAGGCACCTATAATTCATTTTTGAATTGTGATCATAAAAGAGAAAGCTAGAACCAAGGCCTGTAAAAGCTCCCTCCAACAGCTCTGGCAATGAACCTCAGGTATGACCTTCAACACTTGTGCTGTTTTAGTCCCGAACCTCTTCAATCAGAAATTACCAATCATGCAAACACAAGACATTGTTAAATAATATGACAAGACAGTAACTAGCATAACATTCTCCTTAATTTCAGAATACCAGGTACTATATATGGCACATAGTTTCAAAACCTTCATGGCAGAAAACTTACTCAGATGTTTCTTAATTTTGATGACACGTTATCCATTATTCAAAATAGCATTAGTTCCAAACTAACTACTGACACCTTTTGCACAGTAAAAACAAACAAAAAACTGAGCTGATTATTTAAAAAAGTTTATGCAATAATTCCTCAAACCTAAAATCTAACTGTAGCACACCAACCAAAGGATAATTCAGTACTTATTTACAATGACACCAAGATAAAATCATAATTAACTCTTAAATGAGAATGCTAATAGCCACAAAGAAAGCCTCATTTGTACATAATCAAACACAACAATTAAAGATTTCTATAGCAAAATGTCCTTGCTTATATCTCAGCTTCTTTCATATAGTTTTTGGGGAGTAAGTCAGACACTTGTGAAGGCAATGCTAACTCTTAAAATCACCATACAGATTCTGGGCAGAGGGTGGTGACAGCAGAAGCAGGAGAATCTGAATCTGTACACAAAGACAGACAGCAACTAGACAGCAAAACCAAAAGCCCATGGACATTTACAACAAAATTAGATAACAAGATACCCTCATGACACCGAAAGTACAAGCAGGTGGGGAAAATCTCCACTGGCTATGAACTCTGTATGGTTTCAGTATGTGTGTGAAAGAAGGAAGCAACAGGGTGCCTGACAGACCTAAGAACAGGAGACTCCAGAACTGCCAACAGGTATTCACCGGAAAGCACAAGGGGCCAGCTGGAGAACAGCAGCTGAATCTGGGAAGGTTTCCTGCTCTTCAATGCTGAGAGGGTACAGGGGGGACACAGTAAGAAGGCCTGGAGGGGCTGGAGCAGGCCAACCACTAGAACTCCCCAAACTGACCCACCAGGGCTCCCACCCAGGTCAGGGCCCAACAAAGAGGAAAAACTGCTAGGAGAGAATCAAAGTAAGTAGGATAGGAAGAACAAGGCTGAGGGCAAGAAAAGACCTAGAGCAAAGCAACGGAGAGAGAGCAAGAGGAAAGCCCACCACAGTGCAGCACTCTACATGGAAATAACATACGGATCTCTGTGAAGTGAGAAAAGATTTCCTAAGCTCTGCTTCATTTGTAAAATTCAGGAGAAATAATTTCATATAAAAATGACCAAGGGAAAAGCAGCAGGGTCAAATCTCAAAAAAAATTATTGTGAGAAAAAAGAGAACAAGCAGAGTAATATCCCTCCAATGAAAATGTGCTAGAAAGATGTGCTCACAAAACAGAAAAAGACATGAATCAACAATGTAAATCAGAATTAGAGGAAGTCAGAAATGAGTGATAAGAACTTAGGAAAGACTTAGACATTTTTTTTTTTTTAATTTCAAAAATGAAGACTAAACTGGAAGGAACATAAGTGGGAATAAACACAACAGATAAGCCTTAACAGAAACAAAACATTTTAAAAAAGCAAAACGAAATGAACAGATAAAAAAGATTTGAGAGAATGTGACAAAAACTGAAGATAGGCAAAGAAGACTGAACATCTGAAAAGAAGTCCCTGAAGAAGAAAGCCAAACCAAAGGAACAGAACAAGTAACTAAAAACACTAGTACAAGCAAGTCTTTCCCAAAATAAAATTTGAGTGAAAACAACACTGTGTATATCAGAATATGGACCCAGGATAACCAACACGAAGACACAAGCTAGTAAAATTATTGGGCAACAATGAAAAGAAAAAAGTCTCCTGGGCATCCAGGGAGAGGAAAAAAAAAAACACATAATACCACACTTCATGCCAGAAGAAAACGAAGCTACATATTTAAGACGCCCAAGAAAAGACAATGTGAGACAAAGATTTTACATCCAGCAAAACTGACCTTTAGGTATAAGGGCACAAAACTGTTATTGCAAGAATCTCAGGGAATATTATTCTCATGAACACTTCTTGAGGAATCTACTAGACAGTAAGATTCAGACAACCGGAACGATGCGAGGAACACTGACATTAAGGACTGATGGGGAGCATGAAATGTGTAGTTACCTGTGGACCAAGAGTAAGTGAAGTCTAAGAGGGGAGTAGTATATAATGCAATGTTTGTATCTTTGACAATGAAGACATAGTATATCCATTTTAAAAATGGAAGAAAAGGGAGAGTAGAGGCAAAAACAGATAAACCCTAAATGTTGCCAGCAATCAAATGGTGGTAGTACTGCTATTTTATTCTTTGTGTAATATGGGATAAAGCAAATGAGCAACCATGGGGCATTAAAAGTAAATCATTCCCTATATGCTTGAGAACCAGAACTATCAGTATTGTAGAAATGGTATTCACATATAACAGAGGCTAAATAAGAGCTCTATACTCTCAAATTAAGTATCAATACAAATATGGAAGTATAACCTCAAGGTATTTTATCATCACATATATGTGTACATAAATACATATGTAAAAATATATATCACAAATATATGTACACATACACGTGTATAAATGTAAATATATATATATAAATATATATACATACACAAATACACACACACACACACAAATCTGGCCACTGAAAAGGCCCAAAAATAATAACCAAGTCAACAGTAGCAATGATCATTACTAGCACCAGACTGTGGTCTTGAAACACACTTTCTCTCTAAAAGAAACCAAGATTTCTTGGAATAATGACTGATTGTAGGTCTGGGACAGAAAATGTATGAGATGTTCCTGGAACATCTTGTAAGACTTGACTACAAGGAAGCATCCAAAATGACTAGCAGCATGCCAAAACACTTCAGGAACCAAAATATTCATGTCAGAGATTCCCCTCTATCCACAGATAGGACAATGAAGCCTTAATATTATTATTAATTGCGATGAATTGAGACCCACTAAATATGTTTGAATTACTAAGAAAAGAATGGGTCCATCCTTATGGCATATAGACATATTTAGTTTTTATTATACTAAAAACTGGTAAATAAAGAAAGCAATTAGCATTTTTCCTATCTCTCCTATATGAACTGTGCCACTGGGTAAGCAATAGTAGATGAAGGGAAGTAGTGAAATACCTCTTTACAAAAGCATTCTAAATAAATGAAAATGAAATTGAGAGAAATAGAAAATATTTTGCTACTCTGAATGAGTGAACAAATAAGTATAGGTATTAAGTATCAATGGCTGCTAGGATCATAGAGAATAAACATTTTTTGTGTGATAAAACCATATAAATGTAAATAAGTAACTACTATAGAAGCTAGAATAATTGGTATTTATGGGGGCAGAGGACCTGTGATTTAGATGGGCACATGGAGGGGGTCCTGGGGTAGATGGCAACATTCTCTATCTTGACCTATATGTGGTCTCCCATTTATCCTGCTACCCAACCCTTCCTTATTTGTGCCTCAATGCAGCATCTTGATTTTAGGGCTATTTTACAAGTTAATTCAAGGCGTCTCACAGAACTATTTGATAAAACAAATATACTTTTTAAAGTTTTGAGAATGTGTCTTTAGTTACCTAAAAATTTATCCACTGATTCATATGACTGCTCTTGATTGACAGCTTTCTCATTTGAACATTTCATTGGTTTTCTTGGAATAAAAGTGCTATTTTTCTTATTATGGCTAGGCAAT
The DNA here is from genome assembly GCF_009828535.3 of Hylobates moloch. Lineage (NCBI taxonomy): Eukaryota > Metazoa > Chordata > Mammalia > Primates > Hylobatidae > Hylobates > Hylobates moloch. The sequence goes on along the minus strand of NW_026652285.1, from coordinate 68,432,165 downwards.
TTTGAAGAAAAACTGTTTCTGTCTCTTACAGTTCTTGGTCTATGGCTCTGTTTAGAGAAACTGAAGTGGCTGACGGATAAACTCTCATCTGAGGATGAATAATCATCAATATACTGAGAGTTATGATCCTCATTTGCTGCACACACTTGGTTTGTTTTGTTCACTGTTTGGGGAGAATTGTGAAGTTCTTTTTTGGTTTCTTTTATTCTCTTAAACCTCAATGAACTAGTAGCTCTCTTTCTTACTCTTGACTTGGAAGAAATTTCAATGTCATCAGATTCATCACTGATATCACTGGTGCCTTTTCTTTTCACAATAGATTTCAGGGTTGTATTCTCAGGACTTAACTTTTTTGAAATTATTCCATTTCTTTTGTCATCAGTGTTTCGACCATTATCATTATTTCTTGTCTTTACAGAGTGTTCTGTTTCAGAATCCTCAGATCCCTCCAAGGGTGGCTTAAACCTTATACTATTGTCGGGGAATCTCTCAGTTGTGTATTGCGTAGGACAGATGACATCACTATCTTCTGATTCTGTGACATTCTGTAAAATGCAATGTTTATCTGTATTTTTAATTTTTTTCTCATCAGACTTAGAAGAAATTTTCTGTTCTAAAATCTTCTCACTTTTATAAAACATATGCTTTTCTTTTAGATTTAGGATGTTATCTAATTTCTGATGTTTTGAAGTACCAAGAGAGTCCTGATTTTTCTTACAACCAGCATCTTTGGCTTCTGTTGAAAGGCATGTGGGCTGCTCATCAGAACTTTCATCATCAGAGGCAGTATTTCCGTCACTATCCTCAACTGCTTTACATTTTGTTTCAAGCAATTTTGAGAAACCACACTGCAGTAAGGTAAGCTGTCCTGGAGAGCTGGAAGCTTTACTTGAATCGGGTGCTTTGTTTTTGGCAGTCTTTACTCCTGTGGCTCCCACTGGCTCTTCATCACTGAAGTCGCTGCAGAGATCACATGCTTCCTTTGCCAGTGGCTCTGCAGCTTGTTCTGGACCTCTGCATTCCTGACAGTCAGGCTCTCTAGGCTACAGAAGAAACAATGACAAAAACATCAGAAAACCTCAAGATACAATATGGAATCAACTGAAAAGTGGTCAACTTTGGGCAGGTAATTTAGGTACAAATATATCACTTAATATTTTCTAAAAGTACAACATTTAATAAACAAATGTAAAGGGTTTAATATCATAGTTTAGTAGTCTTTTCTCTTTCCATGTTGAATATTGTTCCAAAATAAAAAAGTTTAAACTAGAGTACCATATAATCAACGTATTTTGAAGAAAAACACAAAGTGGAGTGTTTGGCTTCTAAGATGCAAGGACACGTAATTCTGGCCTCAAAAGTGAAAAGCATACAACTTACTGCTTAAGAATTACTGGAGTTTACTGTCATCTAGCAGATATTTCCAATCATGCTTTAAGAATAAGACAGATTACAGGAGTTAACAAGGTAAAGAATTCACGACTGGTAAATTGTTCTAATTGATTAAAAAGGCCAATAGGATCTTGATCACCAGAAATAAAGAATTTTGAAGTAAAATTTGCTACAAATTTAAATTCAATATGTAACTTTTTCACATTAATCAGAGTTAAATATATCATAGTTTTCTAAAACTGAGGCTCTACTAGTAAAATATTACAGAAAGTATTATCTGATAATACTTTCGCCAATATTTGAGATTCATATATTTCTCTAAATTTATAAAAATTTCATGCCTCATTTAAAGTCATTGGACTTTAAATTGGTATAAATTGATAGTTAAGACTCTAAGAACAAACAAAAAAACCCAGCAACAATAACAAAAAAACCTTCCACACGTTTTTTACCTTTAAGATGGCCTTATGATGAAATAAAGATTTGGTGGTACATGAGATGACAAGCTACTAAAAAGATCACAAAATTAAGGAATCAAATATCTGCTTTCAGTTAGAGAATAATTTTGATATTTGGGTTCAATAATTTTAAATACACATTGATGGTGATTTTTCCATTTAACTTACCATTTAGTCAAAAATTATTTATTTGGGATGGGTTAGTTATCTAGGTGGTACTGGATTTACAGTTTGGTGTAGTTAAAATTCAGTTTAGCTGTAAATGCCTGAACTGCTCCTGAATTTGTTCTTATGATAAGAATGTTAAATCAGCCTTAATTATTAATTTTATCCATAGTCCTCTGACTTTGTGTCCTTGACTCTTAATTTTTTTTTTTTTTTACAGGTTATAAAATTAAGGAAAAAGGAAAAGAAACAAAATTGTCACAGTACATGTTTTCTAGGTGTTGTAGGCTACAGGTTCAAATATTACATACCAGTTCTAGTTTGTGTGCTGGAGGTCCCTCTTTCAACCATGTTGTGGCTGTCATGATCCCTGCTTCCACTTGGCCTTCTCTCTATAATGTAAGTAAGAAAGAATGCAAATAGCTATGCAACACAGGGGGTAGCAACAACCAGATAAACAATAGCAATGCATGCTATTCTTGGAGTTAAGAAAGAAAAATTGCATGCAGCTTGCTTTAGCATTCTTAATTTCAATTTGCTAATTAAGAAACTCATATATAAACGTTTATATAACATTTTAAAAATACTCTTAATTCTTGTGTTAAAGTTTACTTTTATAGACACAGAAAACTAATACTTTCCAGCCAACTTCATCAGAAGTACTTGTGGGGAGAGGGAGAATGAAGAAATGTGAAATATTTACCCAGTATGATATCCATAACAACCATTCCCATACAATAATTATGGTAAGGACATATTAACATTTCAAACACCACAATGTTGAATATTGGGAACTTGATATTCTAGCCTATATTGTTACTATATTTATTGTTCAAATTCATTTAAAAATACCCCTTAGGTGTAGGAGACATCAAAATGAAAAGGTCCACCCTAATATGAAACTAAAAACAATATTCTAGTTATATAACAGGCTTGCTATCTTTTGGGAAAGTATTTGGACTTTAAAGCTTCTGGTGTATCATTTAGCAGAAGTTCTAATGGCCTAGATTCTAGAATATTAAATTCTCCTCAAAAGGAAATCAATTCTCTTTTTAAGGCTATATTTGTTGATAGAGCAAGGAGAAATAATACTATCATCACTAGAATTACAAATGCCTAACTGAGGAATACACAGACATACTAATGGCGTGGTTCCAGCCACCTGGTATCCAGGGCAATGAGTAAGAATCTCCCCTGTGGAACTCTAGGGAATGAAAGTTTCTGAATTGCTGCAAGTCCTCCACTCACCGTGCCTGGAGGCTATTACAGCAATGGGATGGGAAGCCTCATTCCCAGGCTACCATTTATCTCTGTAACAGAAGCTAAATGGCTACAACAGGTCAAAGTGGCAGTACTAGAAATCTTAAAGCTGTTGAAACTCCTTTATTATAGATAAATGGCCACTCCAGTCTTAAGTTGTTCAGGGCGAACCCCTTGGAGCCATCCTTAACTCTTCTCTTTTTCTCATACCCTGTATCTGACCCATCAGCAAATCCTGTCAATGCCACCTGGATAATATATACAGCATCCAGCCACTTCTCATGCCACCCACCCCAATCACCCTGGCTCAAGCCAACATCATCTCTCAGCTGGATTACTGCAGTATCCTCCTAACTGGCTTCTTGCTTCTGTCCTTGTACTTCTATAGTCTCGTTTTCAATAGTAAGTCAAGCTAATACAAATCAGACTATGTCATCTTTCTGATCAGAACCCTCTAATTGCTTTTTGTCTCATTCAAGTAAAAGTCAAAGTTCCTGCATGGTCTGGCTCTCCGTCATCTCTCTGGCTCCATCTCTTGCTCTCTTGCTGACCCCACTCTAACCACTCTGGCCTCCCTGACATTGGAGATCACACGGGGCATGTTCCTCCCTCAGGACCTCTGCATTTGTTTCCCCTGTCTAAAACACACCTTTCTCCCTCACCTCTTTGAATACTCAAATGCAGCCTTCAGAGTGAGGGCTTCCTTGGCTACCCCATCTAAAACTGCAATGCCCCTTCCTTGACAGTTTCTATTTCCCTTCCCTGTTGTATTTTTTATCCTTAGAACCTATCATAATACATTCTGTATTTCACTTATTTATTCTGTTTATCATTTGTCTCCCCATACAGAATGAAGACTTCTGGTAGGCAGGATCGTTTTGTCTATTTTGTTCTTTTATGTATGCAAAGCTCTATGAACAGTACCTGACATTTCGCAGATGCTCAACAAATACTTGTAAAATGAACTCTCAATATCTATCTTTGAAGAGAAACCATAATATAGATAATGGAAAGTCAATGCAAAACAGAATAAAATTTCCCAGAAATCATAAGTGTAAATAGTCAAATTTTTACATCTTAAAACATTTTAAGAGATTTTATACAACCTTTAAAAATTAAAAATGTCTCACATGAAGTGAAATACTCCTTTTACTTTATGATAGGTACTCCCATTATATGGGGCTAATAATAATATTTAGAAGCACCTTTTGGCCCAAAGCAGCATGAATCTAACCAACCCTGAATAAGTTTACATTCTGATTGATGACAAATGAGTAATTTTAATTCAAAATTTAACTTAATAATCAAGTGCCAATGATATGTCTAGCAAGACAAATGTAGGACATGGATGGCTTTGTCACCCCTTATGAATATCAATTAGAAAATAGGTTAATATTCTTAGTGTTCTGGTCTATTAAAGAACTTAAAGATATTTTTAAAAAAGAAAATGTAAGACATGGATGGTCCTGTCATTAATAAACACTTCTGAAGGTGAAACAAGATATTCTTAGAATAACCAGTGAACAAGAGAACTTTTTTTTTGAGACAGAGTCTTGCTTTGTTCCCCAGGCTGGAGTGCAGTGGCACGATAAACAAGAGAACTTTTTCTACTTAATAACCTGTCATCCTGATATGTCTTATACAACACTTGTTTAACAAAGAAATAGGTGGTTATTCTGATAAAAACAGATAACTATGTCATATATGACAGAAAACAGGATAAATAATGTAATGCTAATATTTTTATAGACAATGACTTTAACATCAAGACAGGCATGTCAAGTAGTACTCTGACATGGAGGTAGCGGCCGGGTTTGGGAGCTGGAGGGCAAACAAAGTTACTGATATGAAAAGAGAAACTGGAAAGAACAAATTCATGAAAGAAACAGCATATTTAAAAAGCAAGGGGAAAAAAACCCAAAAAGTAGGACTCCAAATGGGCCACTGAATTCAGAATCAAATATAGTTACTATAAAATAGAAACTCAGCAGTATACATCAGAAATTGTATAATAGTAACAATATTTATAGGATTCAAATAATATATACCTTCCTCTCCCCCAGCCATCCATGGTCTACTGCTTAACTTGTTCAGCATACGATTCCTGACTTTACGTGGTTATTATGTAAACGTTCTCTTCCACCTCTGGTCAAGATGGTTTAAGTTCCTCAAGGACAGGAACCAACTGCTCCTTGAACTGTCTTTATGGTATTTACTGAATAAATGAAGTACATTAAGATTTTACTACAAAGTCCTGGAAGTCAAGAGAAATATCCTCAAGTTCTCTAAGACTCAGTTTCCTCATCTATATCATGAGGAGGTTGAAAAAGATGATACTCCAGGATTTTATGATACCTATACGAATATCAATTAGAAAATAGGTTAATATCCTTAGTATTCTGGTATATAGAAGAACTTCAAGATTTTTCTAAAAAAGGATATAAAATATTTTGTTTGAAGAATAAGAAACATCTGTATGCTGAGGATGAGCACAACAGGGAAAGTTTAAAATATTGGTGTGGAATTTTTATTGGGAACAGAAAACAAAAATCTCCATGAGACATGAGAGTACATCTCAGGGAGTATTTGGTAACTTTTAATCAAAACACATTTTATATTTTTGTTTATTTAGGAAAACCTCTTTTTTTAGTTCCTGACTTCAGCAGCTGTTTTCAAAACAATAAACTTCTCTCTGCCTATCTTAAAATGGCCTTGGAGTTCATACTACCCCGTATATACATTTGTGTGTGTGCATTATTTGTAATTACGCATGAGAAAATCTTAGTTTAGAGGTACAACAATTCATTTCTTATTCTCTAAAAGTAAAAATTCCAAGGCATTTTTGGTAAAGGAAACCAAAAGTTTCTCTGAAAAGGCAACAGCAATTGTATTTCAAATTTCCTGAGGAAGAAAAACTCTGTATTTAAAATATTATTGAAAAGGTCAGAGAAGAAGTTCACACCTCCAGGATGTCCTTCGTAAGACAAGACCCTTGGGACCTAAATTTGAAGAGGTTATGGATCCCAAAAAGCTCTCCTTGATGCTCTTTAGATCCTTGAACTGCTTCAAAATATCGTTTGGCATTTTCACTTCCAACCACCACACAGTGAAGTTGCTAAAACAGAAAAAACACAAGATATTTTTGAAGTGTTTGCTCCAACAATATGTCAGAATTTCCTGGCATTCCCTGTTTATACACAGCTTTAGTTGGAGCAGGCAGAATCTCCTTAGGGAGAAAATTTTGTTTTAATTTCCCTGGCAGATGTTGCCATTATGGTGAAATAATAATAATCTGGCCAGTCTTATTGAAACAGAGATCTTATATTTCCTATTATATCTGTTTTCTAACAACTGAGTCAAGATTACATCTCTATAGAATATCCACCTGACATAAATGTTTAATAATAAAAGCATACATTTGAATAAACTTTTCTCCTTTTAAAACTCTTATTACAATAGCAACTACTAAAACTGGCAGAAGTAATTACTATATCACTGAAGTTAAATTACAATCTAAAGTAATGATATGATAACCACCTTGGTGTCAAACTAATTGTGGCTTGACTCCATTGCCTACTAACAGCAAAAATCCTATCACTGTTTTAAGAAACACTGCATCTTTGACATAATTTTGAATACAGAAAGAACACTGACATGGAACATTTAAAAACACCATTTCAGTATCAACATTAATATGCACTATTTACTGGATATTTTACTAAATGTAATATAAATATGTAAAATTAAAATACAATCTGATTAACCCCATGTGTACTTTAAAATTTCTTGAAAGAAACAAAGAATGCACAGAATGGAAAATAACTTCAGCCCATTGATGGAGAAATTAGTAAAAAATGATGCTTAAGGGCCGGGTGCAATGGCTCACACCTGTAATTCCAGCACTTTGGGAGGTGGAGGTGGAGGCAGGCAGAACACTTGATTTCAGGAGTTAGAGCCCAACCTGGTCAACGTGGTGAAACCCCTTCTCTACTAAAATACAAAAATTAGCTGGGCATGGTGGTGGGCGCCTGTAATTCCAGCTACTCGGGAGCTGAGGCAGGAGAATTGCTTGAACCTAGTGGAGTCTGTAAGCAACCCGAGGTGGCGCCACTGCACTCCAGCCTGGGTGATAAAGACTCCATCTCAAAAAAAAAAAGAGAAATGCTTAATTATTGAGATTATCATCAGAGTTCATTTGCACTGTAATAAGTCACTCTAGGCAACTAAAATTCTTGTTAATAACAGCTGCCATTTACTGAACATTTATTACATGTATAGCATTTTATTTCCATACTCTCATTTAATCCTTACAACCTTATATCATCTCAATTTTAGAAATAAAATAACTAAAATTTCTGTATTTTAAAAATAAAGTAACTTGTTTAGAGAAATTAAGTGACTTGCTCACAGCTGCCAGCTAAGAAGTGTCATTCCTAGAATTTGAACCTTGGTTTGGCTGAATCTAAAATTTATACTGTTAACTAATTTCTCACTTTCAAGATGCCTCTCTTAAAACAAAACCCTCGGGACCTTCATTTAAAGAAGTTATGGATCAACATACCAACTTGATCAGTTTGATACCAATGAACATGGGCTGTAATCCTGGGAATACAGAATTACAATAACAATTGATGCAAGTGATAGCCCAGGTACCTACCTATTTTACCCTTGTTACTGAAACTACCTTAAACACTGATATTGTCAGACTGCAGGACCTGTAACTATAATCACCAAGGTAATTTGTAAGCCTTAATTTGAGTCTTTATAAGCTTCCTAGCAAAGTTTTATCACAAAATTTATAAAAAGCACATTATTTTGTACTAAAGTGGCTCCAGTAAAAGTGGAAACCAGGTGCTTCCAGCTGTAGGCTAACTAAAAAAAGAAATCATGTTCAAATTCAAGAAGTTAGGGGGAAAATAGTAATTAAAAAGTGTAGCTTAGTTTGTAGCTTATGAAAAATCCATACAAGGGAGAAAATGCTTGGATCTCATCATAAGAGTAAACAAAATAAAGAAAGAAGTAAAAAGAAAAGAACATTTATGATGTTAAGAAGTTCACGGCCGTTCTTCCATCTTCAAGGCAAGCAGTGTGGCATTTTCATTATTTTTCTCTCTGACCCTTTGCTTCGTTACCACGGGTTATTAGGCAGTAGGGTCAGAGAAAGCAGAGATGAAGATGTGCACATCTGATCCTTATAAAAAAACCCTTGTGATTACACTGGCCCATCTGGATAACCCAGGTGGTTTGGGGGATTACAATGTGAACATCTTTGGGAGACTATTATTCAGCCTACCACAGGAAAGAAGTGCAAAAGAATGATGGGAGCAAGTCGAAATGACACAGAAGCCACCCTAATGGGTTCCCATTGGCCAAATATAAGACAATGTGAACATCAAAGTAAACAGTGATATTCAATGTGTTCTAATCTGTTACTAAAATAGGAAGCCATGAGACCACACAAATTAAACAGAAGGGAAAGCTCTTTTTCAAATGGTAGAGTGTCAAAGAACAACCAAGAAGGATAATGGAAATAGAAAAATCACCACCTGACAACCATTATAGTGGTAGCTGATTCAGGCAGGAATCACGAATGAACACTAAGGGTTATGCGTGCAGGTCTGATGAGGAACTGGCAGTCTCAGAGGATCTCCCCATAAACTACATATCAATTACGAAGAAAAAAATAGTAACTTTGCAGTGGAGAAACTCAGCAGACACAAACTTGACCTGCCATGAAGGTTAACGTGAGCAGTAGTAGGGCAGGTCACCCTCATGGGCCTTCTGATTGATGCAACGAGAAGAGCACAGTATCATGTCTGTGGTATTCCTGCCAATACTGCTTGGCCTGAGTCTGGACACGAGGAAACATCAAATGGACCTAGACTGAAGGACATCCTACGCAAAGGCCTTATTCTTTAAAGCTGTCAAGGTCTCGAAAGACAAAGCCTGGATAATATTCCAGGCCGAAGAAAACTGATGAGACACAAGTAAATGGAATCATGATCCTTGATGAAACCCTGGACGAGAAAGGAAAGAGAGGTGGGGAAACTGAATGGGTCCTATGGATTACAGCATCATGTTTTATCAATGTTAATTTCTTGATGTGAATAACTGCATTTTGGAGAGGAGTGTGTGGGGGGGTGGGGAAAGCGAGCTGTAGAACCGTATATACAACTGAGTATTTAGAATGCATAAAACTGTTTTTTATGTATATTTAAGTAGGGGTGTACTTTTGGGGAAATACATACTGGAAAATTTAGAGTGTTGGTAGGAGAGTGTTGCTTCTTTGGGGAAATATGTACTGATGAGAAGTCTAACTCTCAAATGGCTCAGAAAAAGAATAAAGATAATGGCTGAGACAAAGAGAAAGCAAGTGTGTAAAATGTCAGCAAATAAGGAATTTGAGTGAAGCTAATTGGGGGTTTTTTCTGCTGTTCTTGCAATTCTTCTGCAAACACAAATAAAATTTACACACACACACACACACACACAGAGAGAGACGAGATGACTTTCTGAATGCCAAACTTTCGATTGCTTAAACGCTCCAAACCTGAAGGAGCACAGCTGCTGTAAAAGTGACATTTATATTTTTAAAATGTATAAAATATCTGAATGCATCATCACAACAGATGCACTAAAAGATATCAAAATAAAAGTCCCTCATGAACAATACAGGTCACTCCTTATTAGTCTAACCAGTGCTGTAATGTTTAGGTGCATCCTTCTAGGTATCTTTCAATGAAGTTAAAGCTATTTATACATACAGATGCTCCTTAATTTATGATGGGGCTTTATCTAGATAAACTCACTGTAAGCTGAAAACACCATTAGGTCTAAAGTGAGTTATGGACTTACGATAGGCTTATCTGGATGTGGCCCCATCATAAGTAGAGGAACATACTTCATACATAAATAGGTATCATTTTAGCACCATCATAAAACTGAAAAACATTAAGTTGAACCATGTCATAAATCAGGGACAGTCTGTCACACAGAAATAGCTTTATTTCTAAACACACTGAAACACTGTAGATATTGTTCTGTATATTGCTTTTTCGACTCACTTAAAAATGTCTTCAGACATCCTGCCACATCAGTACATTTGATCTGACTAATTTTTTAAATTTTGTTGTCACAAAGTAATACAAGTATCAGAATTTATTCTGTTACTGTCAGACATTTAGGTTGCTTCGTTTGTTTTTTAAACAAATGCAAGCAATGCTAAGTAACAGCCCTTGTCATCCTACACTGCACATATGTGAGAGGATTTCTGTCAGTTAGCTATGGAGACTCTACAATACCTATACCAGTTGTACTCTCAACAATAGTATACGAGCATCTCTCAAATGCCCCAACCAACAATGAACAGCACCAATCTCCCCAACCCCCCCAAAAACACCTCAATATGCATTTTTTAAAAAAGCTTTTGCAGAATATACAATGCAAATGGTCTTATTTTATTTTCTATCTCTAGATTATGAGTGTGGTTAAAAAAATCTTTTCACATGTGTTAACCACTTGCATTTTTAATTCAGTGAAATGCCTATTATTCTTTTTATTGGTTTGTAGGTGATACGGTTTGGCTGTGTTCCCACCCAAATCTCATCTTGAATTGCAGCTCCCATAATTCCCATGTGTTGTGGGAGGGACCCAGTGGGAGATAACTGAATCATGTGGGCGGTTCCCCCCTACTGTTCTCGTGGTAGTGAATAAGTCTCACGAGATCTGATGATTTTATAAGGGGAAATCCCTTTCGTTTGATTCTCATTCTCTTTGCCTGCCTCCATGTAAGATGTGCCTTTTGCCTTCTGCCATGATTGTGAGGCCTCCCCAGCCATGCAGAACTGTGAGTCCATTAAACCTCTCCTTCTTTATAACCCAGTCTCTGGTATGTCTTTACCAGCAGCATGAAAACAGACTAACACAGTGGGAGTTCTTTATATTTTCTAGATGCTGCTTTTATTACATATATGGCAAACATATGTTTCTAGTCTGTCTTTGAATTTGGTTTGCAGTTCCTTTGTCATACAGAAGTTTCATACAAAAATACAGTCAAATTTACAATACTCTGTATTTGCCTTAGAGGATGCACTAGTTTCCCAATTCTGCTGTAACAAAGTACTACAAATTGGATGTCTTAAAACAACAGAAATTTATTTTCTCATAGTTGTGCAGGCTAAATCTGAAATCAAAGTGTCCACAGGGCCATGCTCTGTCTGAAGATTTTAGGGAATGATCCTTCCTTGCCTCTTTCTAGCTTCTGGTAGTTGCTGGTAATCTGTAGCATTCTTTGGCTTGTGGTGGCATCACTCCAATCTCTGCCTCCATTGTCACATGGTGTTCTTCCTCTGTGGCTGTCTGTATCCAAATTTCCCCCTTCTTATAGGGTATCAGTCAATGGATTAGGGCCCACTCTCATCCAGTGTGATCTCATCTTAACCTCATCTGCAAACACCCTACTTGCAAATAAGATCACATTCACAGGTACCAGGGGTTAGGACTTCAACCTATCTTTTGAGGGGAAAGGGCGCAATTGACTCAAAACAGATGCTTGGTTAAAGATTTTCATATTTATGTTCATAAGAGATATTCATCTGTCATGTTCTCTTCTTGCAATATCTTTGTCAAGTTTGGTATCAGGATTCTTCTGTTTTTGTGAAGTAAGTTGGAAGTGTTCCCTCTTCTGTTTTCAAAAACAATATTAAGTGTTTGATGGAATTTACCACTGAAGGCCAGGCACGGTGGCTCACGGCTGTAATCCCAGCACTTTGGGAGGCCGAGGCGGGTGGATCACGAGGTCAGGAGATCGAGACCATGGTGAAATCCCGTCTCTACTAAAAATACAAAAAATTAGCTGGGCGCAGTGGCAGGTACCTGTAGTCCCAGCTACTCAGGAGGCTGAGGCGGGAGAATGGCGTGAACTCGGGAGGCGGAGCTTGCAGTGAGCCGAGATTGTGCCACTGCACTCCAGCCTGGGCGACAGAGCAAGACTCCCTCTCAAAAAAAAAAAAAAAAAAAGAATTTACCACTGAAGTCATCTGGGCTAGAATCTATCTTTGTGGGAGAGTTCTGAATTAACAACTCAGTTTCAACCAGCCTGGGCAACATAGTGAAACTCTATCTCTACAAAAATAAAAATAAAAAATTGGCTCGGTGTGGTGGCACGCACCTGTAGTCCCAGCTACTCGGGATGCTGCGGTGGGAGGATCATTTGAGTCTCCTACAGTTCTGGGAGCCAGAAATCTGAAATCAGTATCACTAAACTGAAATCAAGATGTTGGCAGGACCACACTCCTTCTGGAGGCTCTAGGAAAGAATCTAATTCTTGCCTCTTCCAGCTTGCAGTGGCTGCCACCATTCCTTAGCTTCTGGCATACCACTCCAATCAATGCCTCTGTGGTTACACTGTCTTCTCCTCTTCTGTCTGTGTCAAATTGTCCTCTAGCTCTTTCTTATAAGGACACTTGTGGATAATCCAAGATAATCCCGAATCTCAAGACCCATAATCTAATCACATCTGCAAAGATCCCTTTTCCATATAAAGTACCATTTACAATTTCCAGGGATTAGAAATTGATATTTTTCAGGGCCAGTATTCAGCCCACTATAGTGTCTTTTTCAAAGTGTTTATTTTCCTAAACTGTTGGGTAATTATTTTTGGCTAGGTTATTCATCTGCCTTTAATTACTTCACATGCTTATCTCTGTCTACTGCAGTGCTTATGTGAAATAAAGTGGAGGGTGCAGGTAATTAGTCTTCTGGGCAACAGGAGGGACTTTCTTCTGAATATTAGAAAAATTTGGAGCTCTGTCTTGCTTCTTTGCTTCCAGTACTTCTACTTATTGTTCTCACTTGAGAGTAGACATCTCTGCTGGCTGTAATTTGGTCCAAATGGGATAAGATTATAAGGGCTAAACCGTGTTGTTACAACATCAGTGATACCCCAAAGAGGGCTCCACAGTTAACCCAAGGCTCCCTTCTTTTTTAGTATCTGCTGACTGTAAGCTTGGAATATCCAGAGGCTGCACCTACCCTTTCAGTAGTCTTCTTCTGACTGAGTTTAACTTGGCTTCTTCCTTCAATCTGATCCCAACTTCCTTTTGTCTTTTAGGACTCCTTACAATTTTGGGGCCACCAAGATAACTCTTCTTGCTTTCTAACATTTTTACAGGTTTTTTTTTTTTTTTTTGAGACGGAGTCTCGCTCTGTCGCCCAGGCTGGAGTGCAGTGGCGCAATCTCGGCTCACTGCAAGCTCCGTCTCCCAGGTTCACACCATTCTCCTGCCTCAGCCTCTCCGAGTAGCTGGGACTACAGGCGCCTGCCACCACGCCTGGCTAATTTTTTGTATTTTTAGTAGAGACGGGGTTTCACCGTGGTCTCGATCTCCTGACCTCGTGATCCGCCCGCCTCGGCCTCCCAAAGTGCTGGGATTACAAGCGTGAGCCACTGCGCCTGGCCAGGTTTTTTTTTTTTAAGAACATAATTTTTGGATTTTTTTTTCCCCAAAAGATTGAAGGCCAACCTAGGAGGCTAGAAGGTGTGCTCCACTGGTTTAAATTCCAAACTATCTTTAAACCATATTTAGTGCCTTTTCCTTCCATGATTGCCATCTTATCTTTATTTGTGTCAATATAAAGTTCTTAAATTACCTCATCTTCTGAAGCATGTTTTATCATATACTACTGTACAATGTGTATTTTATAACAAGACATTTCATTAAATAAGTCGGATGAATAGGTAAAAAGGAAATGTATATAGTAATGGACTGAAAAAAATTACTACATAATTAAGGAAAGACTCTTACTTGAGAGTAGTCTAAGACAGTACTCAAAAGAACAGCTCCTAAGACGAGTAACTTCCCACTTTTTCCCCAAGGTTGGTTAAATAGGTTAGAAAAAATAATTTTCAAGTAGTTGTGCTATATCAAAAGAAAAAAAAATGAACTGTTTATTACAGAGCTAAAAGCTTTAAAAAAAACTGCTGTGTACAATTCTATTTTTAGAATGAAGAAAATAGCATAAATTTAAGATTGGATCATTCTTAGGTTAACTACCAACACATGTGGCAGATGTTTGCTCTTAAATAGATGCCAACTGAACATATAGGAAGCAATTCAAATGTATATTTATGATTACACGTGAACTTTATTCCAGATTGTCTCAAGTATCCAGTTGTAAACTAAATAAATATTGTTTGTTTAGAGGCATAAATGAAGTAGTAATTGATATGCCAAGCATATTAAAGAGTTAATGCAATTTTAGACAAATACTAAAAGTACCAGGAAAGGAGTTAGTACACTTAAGTTCTATTCCTATAATTTCATTTACTGGGGCATCTCTGGGGTCCCAGTTTCAGGATGTACAGTATGTACCTCTAAGGTAGTGCTCCCTAATCTTCATGTGATGGCACATGTAGAAAATGGTAACATATGAGTATCTACCTGGTGTAAAAAGGTTACTCAAGGCTGGAAGCTAGCTGATACGGTTTCGCTGTGTCCCTACCCAAATTTTATCTTGAATTACAGTTCCCATAATCCCCACGTGCTGTGGCAGGGATCCAGTGGGTAACTGAATCATGGGGGCAGTTATACTCATGCTGCTGTTCTCAGGATATCGAGTTCTCAAGAGATCGATGGTTTTATAAGTGGCTTTTCCCTCTTTGCTCAGCACTTCTCCTTCCTGCCATCCTGTGAAGAAGGGCATGTTTGCTTCCCCTTCCACCATGATGGTAAGTTTCCTGAGGCCTCCCCTGTCATGTGAAACTGTGAGTCAATTAAACCTCTTTCCTTTATAAATTACCCAGTTTTTGGCAGTTCTTTATGGCAGCATGAGAATGAACTAACACACTGGCTTAGGTACTCTTGCTGTCCAGAAAGCTGTGGGACCAACATCTCAGTGCACCTGTAGCCCATTTGTGGTAAACCACTACACCTTGGCCTGTAGTTTGGGGAGCTGTGACCTTGCTACTCAAAATGTGGGCTGCTGATTAGTTTTACTAGGACTCCTGGGAGCTAGTTAAAAATTCCACATCATGGGCTCTAACTCAGACCTACTAAATCAGAATCAGTATTTTGACAAGATCCCTAGGTAATTTGCATGTACACTAAAGTTTAAGAGGTACTGCTCTAGAAAACTTTCAGCTCAAAAATTCAATGAACCAAAGAATTAATCTGTTTCATAAAAGTGTATTCAAGGGTAATTTTTATAATCTTATTAAATTCCACACAATACAATGAAGATTTAAAACTTATATTTTACACAAATTTGTTCCTAATTTTTGAAAACAGATAAATGTTGACCTCTGAAACAGAAAAAGGGAAACATATTTACCTGCTTGTATATCTGTCGTAAATACATGATTTCCTCCACAGTTCCCAAGGATATCAGCCTAAGCACTTTGACATCTCTACATTGTCCAATCCTATATGCTCTGTAAAAAGATTAAAAATATAAACAAAAATCAAGTGAAACAACTTTGGGTTGAAGAGGTAGCTTGGGGATATAAAAATGGAAAATTATTAAATTTTTAATTAATTTTAAAATAAACATTTTATGTTTACATATGCTCTAGTAATAATTAAAAAACTCAAATTCATATAAAAAGCTTCTTAAGGAGAAAAATATTACAGAAAACCTACAAGTATCAACTTCATTTTTGTTATAAACATCACTTTCCACTGTCTAAAAACATTTCCTAAATTCAGGTTTTTCTTTTATAGCAGCTTTAAGCTTACAGATTGTTCCCCAAAGATTTCATTTATATAAAAATCCCCAAAATGCCAACTAATCCATAGTGCCAGAAAGCAGACTAGTGGTTGCTTGGAGATAAGGGGATGGGGAAGAATGGGAGTGGTGGGTCGCAAAGGGGCAGAAGGAAAATTCTGGGATGTTGGGTATGTTTATTATGTTAATTGTGGTGATGGTTTTACAGGTACATAAGTCAAAACATCAGTTGTATACTTGAAGTATGTACAGTTTATTGCATGTCAATTATACTTTATTAAAACTATTAAAAAGTAAAAAAAACCACAACTTAGCAAAAAGTAGTTAATCAACTGTAAAGTCTATGGAAGTGCTGGTCTACAGTCCTCATCCGTAGAGATTTCAACTCAGTGCATCTCACCGAATCACTCAGTTTACTGGCATCCAAGGTGTTTCCATACAGACCATAGTGCTAATTAAAATTCTAAACTGATTCATCACAGTGGTTTAACTGTGGGTCTATTCCCCACAGCTTCTCTCATATGGAGGCTTTATAGGATGCTCTGTATGAGCACCCAATGCCTGTTACAGTTGCTGAGGGGAACTGGGGCAAGGCCATACTGCCTATATGCTTGAAAATGTTACAATTTGAGGGAAATTTATCTTTAAACTTGTAAGGTCACCCATATGTTATATTTGATGTTCTCTCTGCCTCCTTTACCTGTCCCTCCTCACAAAGGACTTTTACTCGAGGACATCTTGGATCCTGCAAATCTCACATCTCCAGCAGGAAATGGAGGCTCCTGTGACACAGCACCACCAGGGGTAAGGTACTGCATTCTCACTTCCATTCTGCAACCCGGGAGCAGAGGAGTGGGGCTCAGCATCCCTTTCTCTCCTACGATGTGTTTGGGTTCTAAAGAAAATCAGAAATGATCTAAGAAAATGTCCTTTGGATGTATGCTTAAGCCAGTTGTTTGGTGAATGGGAGAGATTCCATTAGGATGTATATCCTTTAATCTTTACAGACAAAAATTTTAGACACGTTACTGTGCGCCTATGCTTCATCATTTCTTGATCCATAAAGCAACGATTTGTAAGTGATGAGTTTTCACCATGTGGAGACAAGTGTTGAGGAACTGTTATACAAAAGGTAGGTCATTAGCTTTATTTCTGTTCTTAGTTCCTGCTGTCAGAGTCAGTGGAAGGAGAGGGAGAGGAAAAGGAATGCCATTTATTCAGTTTTATTGTGAACTAACTTTCAGTGAATACCAAAGCACAGTACACTGTGCTTTGAAGAATACTGGGATAAATAATATGTCTCGATGACCTAATGAAAAAGTACAAAATACAACAAGTGTCATTAAGATCAAAAAAAGCGGGGGAAATTTTTCTGTGGTTTTCATTTTGACCAATTTCCTTGACAGCTGTCTGTGGAGAGAGGCTGATTAAAAGTGTAAGCTTTGCAGTAAGACCACATGGATTCAGATCCTGACCCTGCCACTTATTGGCTGTGACCCTGAGCAAGTTACTTAAATGCACTGTGCCTCAGCTTTCTCATATGTAAAATGGGTATAATAGTGCCTGTCACATATGGATATTCTGAGTATTAAATGAGATAATCCATGGAAAGCACCAAGAATGACAGTTCCTACCTTACCATAAACACTCAATAAGTGTAGCCATTATTCCTTTGTTCTTATTCTTCCAAATGTACTTGAATAAAATTGTACACAAAATATCAAGTATTATAAAATAAACATTGTTATTGGTTAGATGGCCTTTCTGCTTAAGTGTTTCTATGTATTTGACTTTTTCCCTCAGATTAGACTTTTCAAAAGTGTCTCTATTTTACTCTTTTCAATGAATTAGTTAAAATTTATATTACGTTCTTATTTTTATCTTAATAATGTAATAATGTGTATAATTCTATTTTCTTGACTTTGTTCCTTTTCTAGTTTTCTAAATTATTCTTTTACTTTCGGCCTTTTTTAATAAATGAATTTAAAAATTGAAATTAGCATCTGAATTTAAATATCAATCCACAGTAATTTCATTGTTTTTGTTTTGTTTTGTTTTTGTTTTGAGATGGAGTCTCACTCTGTCGCCCAGGCTGGAGTGCAGTGGCTCGATCTAGGCTCACTGCAAGCTCTGCCTCCCGGTTCACACCATTCTCCTGCCTCAGCCTCCCAAGTAGCTGGGACTACAGGTGCCCAACACCACGCCTGGCTAATTTTTTGTATTTTTAGTAGAGACAGGGTTTCACCTTGTTAGCCAGGATGGTCTTGATCTCCTGATCTCATGATCCGCCCACCTCAGCTTCCCAAAGTGCTGGGATTACAGGCGTGAGCCACTGCAACCGGCCTCATTGTTATTTCTAAATAGCAAGTTTTTCTCTCTTGATTTCCTCTTATCGTGGCAAAATATACAAAACAAAAAATTTAATCATTTTAAGCATTTTTAAGTGTACAGTTAAGTGGCATTAGGTATATCCACACTGTTATGCAACTATAACACCTATATAGCTACAGACACTTTCCAAACTGAAACTCTGTACTCATTAAACAATAACTCCCCATTCCCTAGTCCCCCAGCTACTAGTAACTACCATTCTCTTTTCTGTCTTTGTGAATTTGATGACTCTAGGTACAACATGAAATCATACAATCTTTGTCCTTTTCTGGCAAAAACAGGTATCCATTCTTTGTAGCTGATATTAGAGGAAAAACAATTCAATCATGACACTGAGTATGATGTTAGCTCTGGGTTTTTCATAAATGACCTTACATGTTGAAGTAGTTTTCCTTTTTATTGAGACGGAGTCACTGTCGCCCAGGCTGGAGCGCAGTGTTGCAATCTCTGCAGCAAACTGCAACCTCCGTCTCCCGGGCTTAAGTGATTCTCATGCCTTGGCCAACCAAGCAAGCGCTGGGACTACAGGCATGCACCACCATGCTGGCTAATTTTTATATTTTTTTGTAGAGACGGGGTTTCATCATGTTGGTCAGGCGGGCCTTGAACTCCTGACCTCAAGAGGCGCAAGCCAACACGCCTGGCTTGTTTCCTTTTATTTTTAATGTGTTGTTTTTGTCATCTTTAAAAAGATGTTGAATTTTGTCAAATGCTTCTTCTGCATCAATGAAATGATTATGTGTCTTTTTTCCTTTATTCGTTAATGTGGCATATTACACTGATTTTTGTGGGATGTTGAACTGTTTTTGAATTCCAGGAATAAATCCTACTTTGTGTATCATCCTTTCGATATGCTGCTGAATTCCGTTTGCTGGCATTTTACTGAGTATTTTTGCATTAACATTCATAAGGATTATTGGTCTGTAGTTTTCTTTCTTGTACAGTCTTTGATTTTGGTATTGGGGTAATGCTGGCTTTATAGAATTAACTGGAATGTGTTTCTTCCTCTTCAGTTTTCTGGAAGCATTTGAGAAGGATTGGTGCAAATTCTTTTTTTTTTTTTAAGACGGAGTCTCACTCTGTTGCCAGGCTGGAGTGCAATGGTTTGATCTCGGCTCACTGCAACCTCCAACTCCCTGGTTCAAGCTATTCTCCTGCCTCAGTCTCCTGAGTAGCTGGGATTACAAGCACACGCCACCACGCCCAGCTAATTTTTGTATTTTTAGTAGAGACAGGGTTTCACCGTGTTGGCCAGGATGGTCTCGAACTCCTGAACTCGTGATCCACGCGCCTCGGCCTCCTAAAATGCTGGGATTACAGGTGTGAGCCACTGTGCCCGGCTGGATTGGTGCAAATTCTTTAAATGCTTGGTAAAATTAATCAGCAAAGCCTTAAGGTCCTGGGCTTTACTTTATTGGGAGGTTTTTGATTACTGATTCAATCTCCTTACACAGTTATAGTTATATTCAGGTTTTCTATGTCTTCATGACATTCTTCCTAGGTTGTGTATTTCTAGCAATTTATCCATTTCACGTAGACTATTCAATTTGTTGGTATACAAATGTTCACAGTACTCTCTTGAACTCCTTTTTATTTCTGTAAAATCAGTAGCAATGTCCCCTTTCATTTTTGATGTTAATTATTTGAGTCTTCTTTCTTTTCTCTTAGTCAGTCTAGCTAAAGATTTATCCACCATTTTCTTGATCTTTTCAAACAACCAACTCTTGGTTTCATTGATTGCCTCTGTTGTTTTTCTATTCTTTGTTTTACTTATCTCTGTTCTAATATTTGTTATTTCCTTCCTCTGGCTAGCTCTGGGGGTTTTTCCTTTTCCTAGCTCCTTAAGGTGGAAAGTTAATTGTTGATTTAGACCTTTATTCTTTTTTAATGTAAGCATTTACAGCTATAAATTTCCCTCTTAGCATTACTTTTGCTGCATCCTGTAAGTTGTGGTGTGTGTTTTCATTTGTTTCAAGCTATTTTCTAACTTCCCTTGTGAATTCTTCTTCAACCCTTCCGTTAAGCGTGTGTTGTTTAACTTCCACATACTTGTGAATTTTTCAATTTTTCTTCCGCTGTTGATTTCTAGTTTCATTGTATTGTGACTAGAAAAAAATGAATGATTTCAATCTTTTAAAATGTATTAAAAACTTGTTTTGTGGCCTAACACATGATTTATCCTGGAGCGTGTTCATTGTGTACTTAAGAAAAATATGTAGTCTGCTGTTGTTGGAAGGAAAATTCTATGTATCTCTGTTAGGTCCAATTTGTCTATATTGCTGTTCAAATCCTCTCCTCACTTATTGATCTTCTGTCTGAATGTTTTACCTATTATGAAAGTCGGGTATTGAAGTCTCCCATTATTACTGTAGAGCTATTTCTCCCTTCAATTCTGTCAATGTTTGCTTTGTACACTTTGGGGCTCTATTGTTTGTTGAATTTATGTATATAATTGTTAAATCTCCTTGGTGAATCCACTTTTTACCATCAGATACTGTCTTTCTTCTCTTCTAACAGTTGTTGACTTGAAGTCTATTTTGTCTAATATTAATACAACCACTCCTGTTCTCTTTTGGTTGCTATTTGCATGAAATATCTTTTTCTATGCTTTTATTTTCAACCTGTGTATATTCTTGGACCTAAAGTGAGTCTCTTATGCATAGCATATAGTTGGACACTGTTTTTTAAATCTGTTCTGCCAATCTACATCTTTTAATTATGGAATTTGATCTATTTACATTTGAAATAATTAAGAATAGGGAAGAACTCATTTTTGCCACTGTATTTATTTTCCATATGTCTTATAACTATTTTGCCCCTAAATTCCTCCATTACTGTCTTCCTTTGTGTTTAATTGGTGTTTTTTAGTGACATATTTTTATTCCTTTCTCATTTCCTTTTACATATACTTTAGATATTTTTTGTTCTGGTTACCATAGGGATTACATATAACATCCTAAAGTTATAACAACCTTAAATCAATTGATTTTACACTGATATCAATGTACTTGTCAACATAGATTTATAATTATTTTATGCATGTGTCTTTTAAATCCTGTAGAAAATAAAAAAGCAGAGTTATAAGCCAAAATTATGATATTGGCATTTATATTTGTCCATGTACTTACCTTAACTGGAGATCTTTATATTTTTGTATGACTTTGAGTTACTGTCTAGTGTCCTTTCATTTCATCTTGAAGGTCTCCCTTTAGGATTTGTTTTTTTTTTTTTTTTTTGAGATGGAGTCTCACTCTGTCGCCCAGGCTGGAGTGCAGTGCCGCAATCTCGGCTCACTGCAAGCTCCGCCTCCCAGGTTCAAGCAATTCTCTGCGTCAGCCTCCTGAGTAGCTGGGATTATAGGCGCCTGCCACCATGCCTGGCTAATTTTTGTATTTTTAGTAGAGACGGGGTTTCACCATCTTGACCAGGCTGGTCTTGAACTCCTGAACTCATGATCCACCCACCTTGGCCTCCCAAAGTGCTGGGATTACAGGCGTGAGCCACCACACCAGGGATAGGATTTCTTACAGGGCTGGTCTACTGGTAATGAACTCCCTCAAGCTTTTGCCTGTCTGCAAATATCTTAACCCTCATTTTTGAAGGGCAGCTTTGCCCAACATAAAATTCTCGGTAAACACTTTTTCTTTGTTTCTCAGTTGACAGTTTATTTTTTTTTCCCCCAATACATTAAATATATCATCCCACTGCCTTCTGGATTGCAAAGTTTCTACTGACAAATCCACTGATAATCTTCACGGAAATTCCTTGTACATGACATGTTGCTTTTCTCTTGATGCTTTCAAGATGCTCTCTTTGTGGACAGTTTGATTATAAGGTGCCACAGTGTGGATCTCACTGGGTTTATACTATCTAGACTTGGTTGACCTTCTTGTATTTGTATATCCATATTTTCCCTCAAATTTGGAGAGCTTTTCATTATTTCTTAATCTACCCTTTTGTCCTTTTCTCTTTCTTCTGAGCCTCCATAATGTACATATTGGTCCATTTGATAATGTCCCATATGTTCACTTTCCCTTTTTGTTTTGCTCCTCAGATTAAATAATTTTAAATAACCTATCTTCAAGTTTGCAGACTTTTTCTCCCTATTTTGGTCTGCTGTTGAACTCCTCTAGAGAATTTTTCAATTTCAAAATTGAATTTCATGTCCAGAATTTGTTTGGTTCTCTCTCTTTTTTTTTTAATTTCTATCTCTTTGTTGATATTCTCATCTTGCTCATATATCCTTTTCCTCACTAGTTCTCTGTGTTTTACTTTCACTCTTGGAGTATTTAAGACACTTGTGGTAAAGTCTTTGTCTAGTAGCTCCAATGCCTGTTTTGCTTCAGGGACAGTTAGTTTCCGGAGATTTATTTTGTTACTCTGAATGAGCTGTATTTTCATTTTCTTTCTTTTCTTTTTTTAATGTCTTGTGGTCTTTTCTTGAAAACTACCATTTAGAAAGACAGCCAACTCCCCCAGTCTTTGCAAACTGGTATGGAAGACCTTCACTAATTAGCAAGGTGTGTCTTGAGCCTTGGGAATAACATGGGGTGAAGGCTGAAAGTCTTCTCAGGTCATTTCTGGGTATACATCCTGTCTGGGTATGCTGCCATCTTGGCTAACTGCAGCCTCCACCTCCCGGGTTCAAACGATTCTCAGCCTTCTGAGTAGCTGGGACCACAGGCGCACACCACCACGCCTGGCTAATTTTAGTAATTTTAGTAGAGACGGGGTTTGACCATGTTGGCCAGGCTGGTCTCAAACTCCTGACCTCAAGTGATCCACCCACCTTGGCCTCCCAAAATGTTGGGATTACAGGCATAAGCCACTGTGCCTGACCTCATTGAAGTTTTATCATGAGATTGCAACAATTTAGTCACATCGTCAGGCTTTGTTTCTAATTCTAGTTCTCTATTTCCACCACATCTGGAATTACTTCCTCTACTAAAGTCGAACTCCTCAAAGTCATCCATGAGGGTTGGAATCAACTTCTTCCAAACTCCTGTTTGATATTTTGACCTCTTCTCATGAATCACAAATGTTCTTAAATGGTATCTAGAATAGTGGATCCTTTCCAGAAGGTTTTTAATAGACTTTGACCAGATCCATCAGAGAAATCACTATATATGACAGCAATAGCCTTACAAAATGTTATTTCTTAAATAATAAGAGTTCAAAGTCAAAAGTACAACTTGATCCATGGGCTGCAGAATGGATGTTGTGTTACTGCATAAACAACATTAATCTCCTTGTATATATATCTCCATCAGAACACTTGGGTGACTGGGGCATTGTCAGTAAGCAGTAATATTTGGAAAGAAATCTTTTTTTTTTTCTGAGCAGTAGGTCTCAATAGTGGGATTAAAATATTCAGTAAACCATCCTGTAAAGAGATATGGTGTTATCCAGGCTTTGTTGTTCCATTTTATAAAGCACAGGCAGAGTAGAGTTAGCATAACTTTTAAAGGCCCTAAGATTTTCAGAATGGTAAATGAGCACTGGCTTTAACTTAAAGTCACCAGCTGCATTAGTCTCTAACAAGAGAGTCATCCTATCTTTTGAAGCCAGGTATTGACTCTCCTCTTTAGTGACTACAGTCCTCAATGACATCTTCTTCCAATATAAGGTTGTTTTGTTCTCACTGAAAGTCTGTTGTTTAATGTAGGTACCTTCAACAATGATCTTAGCTAGATCTTCTGGATAACTTGCTGCAGCTTTTCTACATCAACACTTGCTGCTTTACCTTGCACTTTTTTGTTATGGAGGTGGCTGCTTTCCTTAAACATCATGAACCAATCCCTGCAGCTTCAAACTTTTCTTCTGCTACTTCCTTGTGTCTCTCAGCCTTCAAAGAACTAACTGTGTTAGAGCCTTGCTCTGGATTAGGCTGTGGTTTAATGGAATGCTGTGGCTGGTTTGATCTTTGATCCAGACCACTTTCTTTGTATCAGCAATAAGGCTGTTTGGTGCTCTTGTCATTCATGTGTTCACTGGAGTAGCACTTTTAATTTCCTTCAAGAACTTTTCCTTTGCATTCACAACTTGGCCAACTGTTAGCTTTTGGCCCATCCTGGCTTTCAACATGCCCTCCTCACTAAGCTTAATCATTTTTAGCTTTCGATGTAAAGTGAGAGACATGCAACTCTTCCTTTCACTTGACCACTTAAAGGCCATTGCAGAGTTACTAATTGGCCTAATTTAAATACCGTGTCTCAGGGAAGAGGGAGGCCCAAGAGGGAATGAGACAGGGGAATGGCCAGTAAGCGGAGCAGTCAGAACACACACATCTACCAATTAAGTTCATCTTCTTATAGGGGCATGGTTCATGGTGTCCTAAAACAAATACAATAGTAACTTCAAAGATCAGTGATCACAGATCACCATCACAGATATGATAATGAAAAAATCTGAAATAAAGTGAGAATTACATTCTCACAGAGACACAAGTGAGCATATGCCGTTGGAAAAATGGTGCTGGAAGACTTGCTTGACTCAAAATCTCCACAAACCTTCAATTTGTAAATAAGGTAATTATCTGTGAAGCACAATAAAGTGAAGTGCAATAAAATGAGATGTGTCCGTATACAGTTATTAAATTATGGTAGATAACTTTTATTCAAGTAATTTATACACTTATTTAGCCTAGTGGATTTATTATTATTTATTTTATTTTTTTGAGATGGAGTCTCGCTCTGTCGCCCAGGCTGGAGTGGCCCAATCTCAGCTCACTGCAAGCTCCGCCTCCCGGGTTCATGCCATTCTCCTGCCCCAGCCTCCCGAGTAGCTGGGACTACAGGTGCCTGCCACCACGCCTGGCTAATTTTTTATATTTTTAGTAGAGATGGAGTTTCACTGTGTTAGCCAGGATGGTCTTGATCACCTGACCTTGTGATCCGCCCACGTTGGCCTCCCAAAGTGCTGGGATTACAGGCGTGAGCCACCGCGACCGGCTAATTTATTATTTTTTAAGAGAGGAATATGGAGTTTCCCATTATAGTTGTGGATTTGTCTGTTTCTCATCATATACAAGAGTTTTGGCTTTGTTATGTAATGACTATTACAACTTCCTAGTGGACTGTGGCCCTCTTTGTTTTGCTTAATGCCTTTTGTCTTTAATTCTATTAATAATTTGATATTAACATTGCCATCCATTCTTAATTTTTGTTACCATCTCCCTGATTTGATATTTTTATCTTATTTTCAACTTCCTGTATTGTTTTTATTTACATATATGTTTCATAATAAGCATAAACCTGAGTCTAATTTTTCCTTTCTGCCAGCCTCACTTTTTTCCTTCTTTCTAAAGAGTCTCAACATATCCATACTTATGTTTGGATTTAGTTCTGACACTTCATTGGTCATGCTTTCTGAGTTTCCTCCATCTTCCCAACACAACTATGTATTTCCTATCATGTACTAAAATAATTACATTTTCTTGATACTCTTATTTCTTTTGGAAGTTTTACACTTGTTGCGGGAAGTCAGGGACCCTGAACGGAGGGACTGGCTGAAGCCATGGCAGAACATAAATTGTGAAGATTTCATGGACATTTATTAGTTCCCCAAATTAACACTTCTATAATTTCTTACACCTGTCTTTCCTTCAATCTCTGAACATAAATTGTGAAGATTTCATGGACACTTATCACTTTCCCAATCAATACCCTTGTCATTTCCTATGCCTGTCTTTAATCTCTTAATCCCATCATCTTCATAAGCTGAGAAGGATAAGCGTCGCCTCAGGACCCTGTGATGATTGCGCTAACTGCACAAATTGTTTGTACAGCATGTGTGTTTAAACAATATGAAGTCTGGGCACCTTGAAAAAAGAACACGATAACAGCAAAGTTCAGGGAACAAGAGAGATAACCTTAAACTCTGACTGCCGGTGAGCCAGGCGGAACAGAGCCATATTTCTCTTCTTTCAAAAGCAAATGGGGGAAATATCGCTGAATTCTTTTTCTCAGCAAGGAACATCCCTGAGAAAGAGAATGCATCCCTGAGGGTAGGCCTCTGAAATGGCCACTTCGGAGGTGGCCGTCTTTCATGGTCGCCGCTGTAGGGATGAAATAAGCCCCAGTCTCCTGTAGCACTCCCAGGCTTATTAGGACAAGGAAATTCCCACCTAATAAATTTTGGTCAGACCGGTTGTCTGCTCTCAAACCCTGTCTCCTGATAAGATGTTATCAATGACAATGTGTGCCCGAAACTTCATTAGTAACTTTAATTTTGCACCTGTCCTGTCGTCTCGCCCTGCCTCCATTTGCCTTGTGGTATCTTATTACCTTGCGAAGCATGTGATCTCTGTGACCCACACCCTATTCGTACACTCCGTCCCCTTTTGAAAATCGCTAATAAAAACTTGCTGGTTTTGCGGCTCAGGGGGCATCACGGAACCTGCCGACATGTGATGTCTCCCCCGACACCCAGCTTTAAAATTTCTCTCTTTTGTACTCTGTCTCTTTATTTCTCAGATGGGCTGACACTTAGGGAAAATAGAAAAGAACCTATGTGAAATATTGGGGTGAATTTCGCCCAATATCTGGCTGAATTTCCCCTGATACACCTAATATCCAGTGTTTTTCAAAGTGGAGTTGAGAACCAATTGTATCATAATCACCGTGGGTGGCTTTTAAAATTAATTATGGCAAAACATACAACACATGATTTACCATTTTAGCTATTTTTAAGAGTACAGTCCAATGGCATTAAGTAAATTCTGTTTTCCAGCCATCACCACTATCCATTGCTACAACTTTTTTATTATCCTAAACTGAAATTCCATGCCCATTACACAATAATTCCCCATTCCTCCCTATCCTTGTCCCCTAATAAGCACCGTTCTACTTTCTATCGCTATGGATTTGACTATTCCAGGTATTTCATATAAGTAGAATCATACAATATTTGTCTTTTCATATCTGGCTTATTTCATGTAGCATAATGTCTTCAAGGTTTCTCTATGTTGTAGCATTTATCAGAATTTCATTTCTTTTTAAGGCTGAATAGTATTCCATTTTATGCATATACTGTATTTTGTTTATCCATTCATCCATCAACAGACACTTGAGTTGCTTCCACATTTTACCTATTGTGAATATAGGTGCTATGAACATGAGTGTACAAATATCTCTTCAAGTCTCTGCTTTCAATTCTTCTTGGTATATACCCAAAGTGGAAGTGCAATTGCTGGATCATATGGTAATTTTACGTTTAATTTTTTGAGGAACCACCATGCTGTTTTCCACAGCAGCTGTGCCACTTGACATTTCCATCAACAATGCACAAGGGTTCTAATTTCTCCATATCCTAAACTAGGACTTGTTGTTTTCTGTTGTTGCTTTTATTTTTATAATAGTCATCCCAATGTGTGTGAAGTTGCATCTCATTATAGTTCTGATATGCATTTCCCTAAAGATTAGTGATGCTGAGCATCTCTTCATGTGCTTAATGGCCACTTATATATCTTGTATACCTTCTTTGGAGAAATGTCCTATTCATTGTTAGATTGGATTGTGTTTTTTGTTGTTGTTGAGTTTTAGGAGTTCTTTTTATATTCTAGATATTAATACTTTATCAGATATGTGATTTGCAAATATTTTCTCCCATTCTGTAGACTGCCTTTTTTCTCTGTTGATAGTGTCCTTTGATCCACAACCTGGGTGTTTTTAAAAATGTAGAATGTTGAGTCCCATTCTACATCTACATAAACAGAACGCCTGCAGGGTGGAGTTTGAGCATCTGTGTTTTTGAAAATTGTACCAGGTAATTATTATAACTCACTCTTTTAGTTGTTGCCCTTAAATTTTTTGCTAGCATTTAAAAACATTTTTTGGCATACAATTTGAGAACTGACCAGGGTATCCTGGTCCTTTCCTGAGGAAAAAAACAATTCTAAGACAACTTTACCCCCCTCTACCCTAATTCTGACATTTTATCAACATTATATAACATTTTAGTTCTTGTTACTAATTTTTTCATACCATCCCTTCATATTTCGGGGAATTCTTTCTTTATAACTGCATGAAGCCTATCAGCCACACTCCCAGTAATTTTTTAGACTTAAAATTTTAGCCACAAATTGTAAATACAAGTCAAAATAATTTTCTTTCACATATAGCCATATAAATTTTTTCACTTTGACAACTCTGTTGTCATCTAGAATCCTATAATGCTGATGAAATGTATGTTCTTCAAAGTCTGATCTGCTGAATCAAGTCTGATTCTCATTTCTTTGTTAACAATGTGTCTTTTCCTTTTTGTTGCAGTTTTTATAAATCATTCTCTCCCTGTTTCTCACTCTGGAACCTTTTAGCCCTTCTCTTTATCTTTGAAACGTAGAAATATTACTAACATGTATGTTTTCTCTCTCAGTCATTATTCCTACTTCACACTAAATGCCCCTTCAAAATTAATAACAATTTTCTCCAATCATGTCATCAATTATCTCCCGTCCTCCAGTCTCTCTGTTCATTATTTCTGGAATACACAGATGATGACTTCTGGGATTTTTCCTCAATTTCTCTTTACTCATATTTCACATCTATTTATTACTTGACTTTATGTTTGAAAATATTCACTCCTTTTATCTTCCATATCCTTCTCCATTTTTCCATTAGCCCTCTCCATTTTTTTTTTCAGACCTTCTACTGAGTTACTTTATTTTGGCAAAAATTTCAATTTATAAGAACTAATTTGGTTTTTTATGTACTTTTTTCCTTGGCATCCTATTCTTATTTTATTCCCTTCAATGTCTGTTTTTCACCTTTGTCCTTCGCTTTCTTGCTAGGCTAATTTTTTAAAAATGCTTCATAATTCTTCATTTCCCATTCATAATTAAAATGATGACTAGGTGAATCACTGGAAAGCCGGTCTGTGTTTCCATGCAGGTAACACGTGTATTTCCCTTTTTCATGTCCTGGGGAGAACTGGAAGTACTTCAGGCTTGGCTCTGGCTTTATGATCTGGTTCCAACATCCATTCTAGGAAGCTTTCTACAGTCAGATTCCCCATTTATTTATAAAATGCGTAAAATTATTCTTTCAGCTTTAATCAAAGAGTACCTGTTACGGCCAATCTCTCTGTAAAGTAGGGTGTCAGAGGGGAATTTGTATTAGAGTCAGGACATTATCAATTCCCCAGAAGGATGCACTCTGTCTACTCCCACATACTGTGGTTGCAACCCCATGCTTAAAATTTCTGTATTCTTTCCTGCAGACTTTGGATTGTAGTATTTCTCTGCTGATATCTTGATCACAGATTCTACTTCCTTTCTATCTTCCAGGAGTTTCTCAAAACTTCTGATCTACTAGTACAGAACTATGCTATTTTCCTGCAGTATTAGGAATTTATTCTTTCTTCTTAAGTTATTTCTGTCATATTAATAGGATTCTGAGATGGATTAAAAATGGCTATTTTTGGACTATTATCTGGATTGAGAAGGTCAGGATTATATTAAATGTATGTTTTTACAAGTTTCCCCCTTTCTTCTAATCATAGTCATAGTATAAGCAACCTTAAAAGTTCAAGAGTATTTTTAGCTTTAAAGTATTTGCAGATCACTTTAAATTTTGTCAGTGTTATACCTGTCAATGGCTTGAAGATCATTGGCTGGATTCCAAGTAGGATCAAATAATACAACAACATTGGCACCGACAAAATTGAGGCCTAGTCCACCAGCCCTGGAGGAAAGAGAAAAAAAAAAAGCACATTACAACAGCAAAAACTAATTGTTGTGCTATAACTCAACTGTGCCAGGTTTCTACAGCCAAAACAGTACAATATTGCATTAATTTCATCAAAGTAAGGTGGTGATTAAAATACAAATATGCCACAAATTAAATATTTAAGGCACAATTTTATTTCTACCACTCTAGAAAATCCCTAAAAATCTGGTCATTAGAGCCCACATAAATAGTTTGTGCTGGTTTTTACTTTTTTTGATACTCAAATACTACTTCTGCAAGATTTTCCTAACATAATTTTTAAAAACTGTTAGTACATTCTAGCTAAATAAAGTAATACATAAATTTAAAAACTCAATTCAGGAATAGATGCACATCTTATTCTTCCACCAAGTGCAGCTAAAACTCTGGATGTTACATAGAAAATAAACATAAAACTCTGAAAGGTACAGAGAAGATAGGCAGGCTAGGGACTACAAGGTCTATGGAATGGCATGACAGTGAGTCATGGCTTTCCTGAAAAAAAGGAATGGCTTTCCCAAAAAAGAAAGCTTCCATGGCTTTTCCAAAAAAGAAAACCTAGCTGAATGAGTCCCACATTCAGCAACTGATGGAACTCCTAGACAGAAAATTGGCAAGGATATAAAAGAACAAACTGACCAACCAACAGGATCTAAATGACATACACAGAACACTCCACCTAGAACAGCACAACACACACACTTTTTTTTCCTGGTTCCTACAGAACATTCACCAAGATAGACCAAATCCTGGGCCATAAAACAAACCTCAACAAATTTAAAACAACTGAAATTATACTGGTATATACTGAGTATAATGGTATTATACTGAGTATGTTCTCTAACAATAATGGAATCAAACTAGCAATACATTTCAGGAGGACAACAAAATAAATTCCAAACACTTGGAAATTAAACAACATACATTTAAATAGCTCATGAGTCATACAAAATCTGAAATCCCAAAAAAGGGTGAAAAGAAAGTCTAGCTTTCTTTTTTGCTTAAGATACCACAAGCTGGGTTCTTAACATATCCCAAGCTGCTGGAAATGCCAAAAGTCAGACTATAAAATATATATATATATATCCCAAGAAGAGCCTTTTCCCTTTAGCCAAAGAACCAGGAAAGGTATAGCCTTGAAAGGCAGAAAACTGTGAGACAATAACCACTCTACTCCTGCCAAACACCAAGTAACAATCTGTGGCCCCATCCCTACCTTAGTCAGCAAAGGCTGAATGAGGATGCTAGACTTCCACCCTTGCCTGGCTATAATGAGACACTACCACTGATTCCTGCTGGGGTGGTATCAGAGAAGACTGAGTGAAGAGCTAGAGCTTTCATTTCCTTCCCAATGATAACGGGGTCTCCCTCCATGGTGTCAGAGGACGCCAGGTGGGAGCAGTAGTAAAGCACTTCCCTCTCAGGCTATATCAGCAGAGGCCAAAGACGGAACCTAGCTTTCCACCCCTACTTGGCTGGCATGGTGTCAAAGAGGAGATGTACTAAAATGGAAGATTTAAATCACATGCAAAGTCTCATAACACAATACTCAAAATGTCCAAGACACAATGATACAATAAAAAATCACTTATACCAAGAACCAGGAAAATTACAGCCTGTATAAGAAAAGACTGAGATGAATCAGATGTTGGAATTACCTGACAAGAATTTTAACAAAGCCATCATAAAAATGTTTCAACAAGCAATTACAAACATGCTTGAAACAAACAAAAAATTGAGTCTCAGCAAAAACAAACAAAACAAAAATGGATATAAAGATCAAAATAAAAATTTTGGAACGGAAAAATAGCTGAAATACAAAACTTGCCAAATGGGCTGAATAGTACAGTGGAAAAGACAAAAGATAAAATCAGTAAGCATGATGAGAACCAGTATCATTTACGAAATGTGAACAACAGACAGAAACATCAGAAACCATGGAGATCAGAAGAAAGTGGCATTATCTTTCAAGTGCTGAAAGAAAGGAACTGTCAACCAAGAATTCTATATTCAGTGAAAATATCCTTCAGAAAGGGAAGGGAAATATGACATTCTCAGACTAAGGAAAACTAAGAGCACCTGTTACCAGCAGACTTAACCTAAAAGATTGGTGGCTAGAAAGTTCATAAGGAAAAAAAAAAGCAGAATAAGGCTTGGAACTAGAACAGAAAGGAAAGAGGAAGATCAGAATAGGTTAAAATAGGGGTGGATATAAATACTATTTTATTTCTCATGGATTTCATAAATCACATTTCATGGTTAAAGGAAAACTGCAATACAATCTGATATGCTGCTTAGGGCATGTAGAGGAAATACCTAAGACAATAATATCTTAAAAGTGGAGTAGGAAAAGAAGCTTAAATGTTAAGTAAAATTTCTATGCTTCATTCAAACTGGTAAACCTGTATACCAGTAGACTGTGAGAAGTTACTATGTACAATGTAATACCCAGAGCAACCACCAGGAAGCAACACAAAGCAATATACTAAAAAACACTATACATAAACAAATACAGAATCCTAAAGAAATGTCTAAATAAGACAAACAGTGGAACTATAAATAGGAGATAAAAAGATAAAAGTTAAATAAAAAATATCAATAATTACCTTCAATATAATGGCCTAAATATACCATTTAAAATCGTAAGATTGGCGGGCTAGATTGAAAAAACAGTATGCTCTCCACAAAAAACAAAACACTTTAAATATGATGACATAGCTAGGTTGAGAGTGAAAAGATGATAAAAGATATACCAGGCAATTATTAAAGAAAAAAGCAAGACTGCCTATATTAATATTAGTCCAAGTATATGTCAGAGCAAAGAAAGTTAATAGTGAAAAGAGGGACAATGCACAATGACAAAAAGATCAATCTGCCAAAACACCAAACAGCACCAAAACAGCAGAGCTGAAAGATACATGAAGTCAAATTAATTAAGCTGAAAAGAGAAACAGACAAATGCACAATTATAGTTGAGGATTTCAATATCCCACATTCAGCAACTGATAGAACTCCTAGAGAGAAAATTGGCAAGGATATAAAAGAACAAAATGACCAACCAACAGGATCTAAATGACATACACAGAACACTCCACCTAGAACAGCACAACACACATACTTCTTTTTCCTGGTTGCTATAGAATATTCACCAAGATAGACCAAATCCTGGGCCATAAAACAAACCTCAACAAATTTAAAACAACTGAAATTATACTGGTATATACTGAGTATAAGGGTATTATACTGAGTATGTTCTCTAATGATAATGGAATCAAACTAGCAATACACTTCAGGAGGACAATAAAAAAAATTCCAAACACTTGGGAATTAAACAACATACATCTAAATAGCTCAAGTCAAACAAAATCTGAAATCCAAAAAAACTATGAAAAAAAATACGAGGAGAA
This sequence comes from Hylobates moloch, assembly GCF_009828535.3. Taxonomy (NCBI): domain Eukaryota; kingdom Metazoa; phylum Chordata; class Mammalia; order Primates; family Hylobatidae; genus Hylobates; species Hylobates moloch. The sequence continues at coordinate 68,398,664 of NW_026652285.1, read as the reverse complement.
ATAAATAATAATGTAACACAAATGAAAATACAACGTATCAAAATATGTAGGATGCAGCTAAGCAGGGCTTAGGAAAATCTGTAACACTAAATGCTTATATTAGAAAAAAAATTAAAGGTCTCAAACCAATAATCTGAGGTCCTCCCCCTAAGAAACTAGAAAAAGAAGCAAAAAAAGCAAGCAGAAGAAAAGAAATAAATAAAAAAGCAGAATCAATAAAGCTGAATACAGAAAAGTAACAGAGAAAAATCAGTGAAAAAAAGCTGATTCGTTGCTGAACTAGCAATGACAAAGATAAAAGACAATGCACAAATTACCAATATTAGAAATGAAACAAGGGATATCACTACAGATCCTTCAGCTATTAAAAGGATAAATGAATACTATAAAAAATTTTATGGTCATAAATTCAACAAGTTAGAAGAGAAACAATTCCTCAAAAACTGCAAACCACTGAACTCAACTAAATGAAACAGACAACCTGATTGGTTCTATAACTATTAAAGAAATTGAGTATGTTATTTTCAAAACTCTTAGGGAAAAAAATAACCCCTCCAGGTCCAGATGATTCCACTGGAGAATTTTACCATTTACAGAAGCATTAACACCAGCTTTATACAATAAGCACATGAAAAGATGTTTAATATCATTAGACATTAGGTTAATGCAAATCCAAACCACAATGACATGTCTCTATATGCCCATCAGAATGGCTAAAATTAAAAAAAATAGTGACAATAGCAAAAGTTAGTGAAAATGCAGAGGAACTTGATCACTCACACACTGCTGTTGGGAATGTAAAACCATATAGCCACTTTGGAAACAGTTTAGCAATTTCTTATAAAATGAAATATGCAACTATCACATAATGCAGCAGTTGCACTATTTAGCATTTATCCCAGAGGAATGAAAACTAATGTTCAAACAAAAATCTGTACACAAATGTTAATAGCTTTATCTGTCATAGCCGAAAACTGGAAACAACTCAGATGCCCTTCAACAGCTGAATGTATAAACAAACTGTGGTGTATCCATATCATGAATACTAACAGCAATAAAAAGAAAAGAACCATTGATACATACAACAACTGGATGAATTTACAGGGAATTATGCTGAGTGAAAAAAGCCAATCCCAAAAGGTTACATACTTTATGACTCCCTTTACATAACATTCTTGATTATGTTGTTCTAAATTACAGAAATGGAGAACAGATTAGTGGTTTCCAGGGCTCAGGGAGAAAGGGAAGAGAGGAAAGTAGATGTGACTATAAAAGGACAGCATGAGGGATTCTTGTGATGGAAATGTTCTGCTCTTCACTGTATCAACATCAGTATCCTGGTTGTGATAATGTACTACAGTTTTACAAGATATTACATTGGGGGAACTGGGTAAAGAGTGCATGGGATCATTCTGTATTATTTCTTAAAACTACTTGTGAATCTAGAAATATCTCAGAATAAAAAGTTTAATTTAAAAATGTGGCTAACAATAACATCCATATAGCCTTAACACAGAATGGGTTCTTAAATACAGATTATTTGCACCATCACATGTTGATCACAATGCAGGCAGTCAGGGTGCTACCGCATATGCTTCAGGCTTGTCATAGTGAATACAGAGAAAGCCAAGAGTTACACTGCAACAGGATGCCACATGTTCTCTCTCCAAAAGGAAGAGAACAAGATGAAACAACATCAATGCTCATTTTATAATGAGCTACATCTAATACTTCCCTGGACCCAGAGTTCTTTTTCTCCATCTATTTCCTGGTGATACCACCCATATACTCACTCATCAAAGCCAAAAGCTATGCTAAGTATCACTACAGACTACTTCTTTTCCATCACTACTTCCCTTTCCCACTAAAAGCTAACCAGTAACAAGTCCTGTCATATTTAGCTCAGAAATGTTTTCCTCGAGTCCCTTCTCCATTCCTATTACTACTGCCCTTTTCAGAGCTGTTATTAGATTGTACTTGCATGTATTACTTCATTGGTCTTCTAATTGTCCTCCCTTACTTCAGACCTTACATCCATGCCCATTCTCACATTACATAAAAATTATTTTAAGCACAGAATATACAGAACCAAGTGTACTACTCATCTGGAAAATTTTACTTTTGCAGTATAGTACCCCAAATCCTTAACTTAATCCTTACAAGTTAATAACTATGAAAGCATTGTAGTTCAAATTATAGGGTTTGCTTAGAAAGCTGTTTGTAGTTTAAAACCCATTAATTCCTATTCATCAGAGACCAACAGGCCTCAATGACCAGGCCTACCATCTCTGCAGCTGGTATCACACCAGTCATTCTTGATATCTATACCACAAGTGACCAAAACACTTAAAGTTGCCTTCATACAATTTTCTCTGCTCTCTTATTTGCCTGGCTAACTTTTCCTTGTCCTTCAAGTGTCATTAACAAAGCCTGAACTAAATCTTTCTCCTCTGTGCCTCCTCCTACCCTGCATTCGCCATACTGTATTGAACTATCCTTTTACATGTTTCCGAACAACTCCTCCTGTACCCCTCTACTTTTTGAGTTATAAACTTTAAAAGACCTGTCTCCTCCAGGGCCTGTCACAGAGTGGATACTTACACTCTCTTTATTAAACTGAGCTTCGTTAAAATAACTCATGAGTTCTCCTATGTAGTCATACATCCAAGCTGTTGCCTCCACATATCCTAAGCACTAAACACATAAGTTCTCTAGTCATTTTGGTACCTATGCTATTCTCTCTGCCTAAAATGCCCTTTACCAAAACCTGCTTTTCCTTTTCTTTTTAATAAAATCTTATCTCTAAAGAACCAGTTAAAACATCACCATCCTTCTATGGGGTTTTTTGATCTATCTATCTCTTAAATGCCTACGGATCTTCAGACATAAACTCCAGTAAAGCATTTACTGCATTATATTGCTCTTCAAAGGCAAAAATTCTCTTATTTTTCTTGCTGCACATTAAGGGTCCATGAAGATATCAGCAGTTGAACAAAAAGGTGTGAGACTGAGACAAAATAAAGCAGTAAAGGCAGATTTTAACAACAGGCATATAATATGATTCTCATTATTTATTTGAAAAGAGTGGTTTAGAATCTCTTCCTCTTGGGGTGCATAAGAAAAGAAACGTCCTCATCTTTCTGGGAAAGTTGACAGTGTTTTGGAATGTTACGAGAGACAGAAAATGATGTTTCTCCAGATCCTTTCAAAGCTCATGACTCCTGGTGTTGGACTACCTAGAGGTATTCATATCATCTGGAAAATTTTACTTTTGCAGTATAGTACCCCAAATCCTTAACTTAATCCTCACAAGTTAATAAGTATGAAGAAAGCATTGTAGTTCAAATTATAGGGTTTGCTTAGAAAGCTGTTTGTAGTCAACTAGTGTATGATTCTGAAAGTCAAAACCAAGAATAAGGTTGTGCCTACTATTCATGCTACAGAGTCTTTTTGCCACTTAAATGGAAGCCAAAAGTTTTGTCTTCATTTAACTTGACCTGTGGTTAAGGTAACAGTGAAGAGAAGTCACTAAAGACATATTTTTTGGCAGTTTTTATCATTAGTATAAAAATCACGTATTGGTTTTGCTAGATTCATTTTTTCTATCAGCATACTACTCATTTCTTTTGGAATAAAATTTCTAAAGGAAACTTTTGGCAAAACTGAATGTATATAATGTTTGTATACTGAGTTGAAGATTCCAGCTGCCTATATAATTTATTAGATTTTAAATAACAATTGTGATCTTTCCATGTTTTGAACTATCTGATCTACATATCCTGTATTTAATACTCTGTAAGACAACAATGATAAATTTTTACATTTTTACAAAGAAAAGGCAAAACCAAAATCCAAGAACACAATGATTTTCTTTCTCTTCCTCAACTGTTTTCCTAAGCCCAGCTGTCTTTCAGGCTTTCCTCTGAGGCTTTGCATTGCCATTTTCCCTCATCAGCTGCTTACACTGTATCACAAAACAACTCACACTTAGATAGTGCTTTACACTGGATGCTAATCATCCAGGGGAAGAAAAATGATAATAATCTTTTCTCCTACAATTTCTATCAAAAATGCAAATAAATTAACCTTTATTGAGCATCTACTATATACCAGGAACTATGCAAGGTATTTTCATATATGCTAGTTCTTCTGTTCTCAAGACTTTTTTTTTTTTTTTTTTTTTGAGACGGAGTCTTGCTCTGTCTTGTCCAGGCTGGAGTGCAGTGGCACCATCTCAGCTTACTGTGGCCTCCACCTCCTGGGTTCAAACGATTCTCCTGTCTCAGCCTCCTGAGTAGCTGGGACTACAGGCATGAACCACTGCACCTGGCTAATTTTGTATTTTTAGTAGAGATGGGGTTTCACCATGTCAGCCAGGCTGGTCTTGAACTCCTGACCTCAGGTGATCCATCCGTTTTGGCCTCCCAAAGTGCTGGGATTACAGGCATGAGCCACCACACTTGGCCTGTTCTAAAGACTTCTATAAGCAAAATATCCTGATTTTTCAGGTGAGGAAATTGACAATCAGAAAAATTAATTTGTTCAAGGTCTCCTAAGTAGCAAGTGTCTCGATTCAAACCCAAATGTCCTGATTTAAAGTTCAGTGCTCAGTAGAAACTGAATTTTCTCCTTTGGAAAACTGCTTATTAGACATACCATGAAGATGTCATAGAGACTTGATTGAACTCTAAGAAAAGAGTGAGGCGGGATAGGGAGAAAGTATTAGAAAGGAATAAAAAAAAAAATGGGTAAGTTAGGGGATTGGGTGGAATTTAGACACCAAAAAGCAGAAAAGAAGTTAAAGGTTTCTATGTTGAATAAATCTAATCAACTATTCCAGTTACCTTCTTGATGGCAAGGTCAGGCATAACCATGTATGATGCCATCTCAGATGCCATATATGAGCCACAGATAAGATCTCTACTAGGTGAGGTAGCAATCTTTCCAGAGATTCTGAAGTTATAACTTCAGTCCTTCCTGAAGAAGCAAAGCTCCCTTTAAAGAAGAAAAAAGCCCTAGACTCTCTCTCTGCAGATGAGATAATTCTCCATTTGATGATAATACAACTCAGAAACCTAAACTTTAAAACTTGTCACTCTGTTCTTACATGGTTAACAGCAAAGGGTTACCTGTTAAGCAAAAAAAAATTTAATATTGCTCTTTTCAAACTGAGGACTGGTATTTGAGACACCTAATGAGTATGCAGGCTGTTTATTCCTTAGGTCTGCCACATGCTCTTCCTGTATCAAATAAGTGTATCAGAAAGTACACCTTAACTATACCTTAACGTTCTACAAACATGTCTTTGATGAAATAAGTTTTATTATTATGTATTAAGTATTATAAAAGGTCAAAGTATCCATTTGAACAATGCTTCTAAGAAAACCTAAATAAATATAAAGAGATACGATGTTTATGGATAGGGTGGCTTCATACCTTAAAAACTCAAATTTTCCTCAAACTCATTAATAAATTAATTGATTCTACAAATACAAAAAACAAACCCCAGGAAAAATGACAGATGATCATTCTTTAAATAAACCGAATGAAATGACTATAAAAAGCTGGAGTTTAACACACTGATGTTCTAAAACAAAAGGTAACTCCAAAAACAAAAGAGGTCAGAAAGCAAGAAAAAGTTTAGATTAAAAATGTGATGGCCAGGCATGGTGGCTCACAACCGTAATCCCAGCACTTTGGGAGGGCGAGGCAGGTAGATCACGAGGTCAGGAGTTCAAGACCAGCCAGGATAATATGGTGAAATCCTGTCTCTACTAAAAACACAAAAATTAGCTGGGTATGGTGGCACGGGCCTGTAGTCCCAGCTGCTTGGGAGGCTGAGGCAGGAGAACTGCTTGAAATCCAGGAGATGGAGGTGGCAGTGAGCCAAGATTGCACCATACAGCCTGGGCCACAGAGTGAGACACCATCTTAAAAAAAAAAAAAAAAAGTGATCATTTCAAACAAAATAACAAGATCCAAAAATGACATTTCTCAGAACATAGAGCAAAAAGACAAAGTCTGAGAGAAAAGTTCAGAGATTTAAAGAACCAATATAGTTTGAAAGTCTGACGACCTGGCATGCAAGAGGGAGGGAGCAGAGAAAAAGGAAGAAAAAAAAAGCCATTGTTAAAGAAATGATAAAAAAGCATTTTCCAGAGTTGAAAAAGAACATAAGCCTTCAGAATACAAGCCTACTATACCCAGCACAAAAAAATGAACGAAGATCCACACTAAGACTCAAATATTACCGTGAAATTTTAGAATAGCGTAGATGAAGAAAAACTCTTACGAGTTCCCAAAAAGGAATGAAAATCAGATTGGCACTGCACATCTATTTAGCCACACCATCTATCAGAAAACAATGCTGCAAGCTCTTTAAAGATCTAAGAGGAAATGATTTTCAATTTAGAATTATATAGTCGGACAAAGTATCAATTAAGTGAGAGAGCAATAAAAGACATTTTCTGTATTTATAGATGCAGAAAACTTACTTCCTATATATTCTGGCTTAAAAAGTTACCAGAGGATATTTCCTAGGAAAACAAAGGGGCAAGTCAAGAAGAAAAACAGCATGGAATCCAGGAAAAAGATCCAATGCAGAAGAGCAGTGAAAGAAAGCTTCAACATGACAGTTCTTTATCAGGCCTAGAAATTAACTGGGCCAGATTGAAACCAAGGAATAAAGGTTTCAGGAGGCAGGTTCAGGATACAGAGGACTCAACAGAAGAGAATGTGTGAATGAGAATTAGTAACATTGAGGATTATTACAAAGGGCAAAAACAGACTGAGAGGGGGAAAAGACGAAAAAGTCATGATTGAAATTTGAAGTGAACTGAACAGTGCAAACGTAAAACATGGATGAAGTCTTACGAAAGAGAAGTCACATGAGGTTGATGTTAAGACTAATCTTGAATTGACCAAAAGGTCGTGAACATTCAGAGAAATTATCTTAGCACTACTTGCCCCTGCATTAAAGATGTTTAGTTTATAAAAACATAGTAAACGCTTTTTTGTCTCCAAATTTTAATGCCAATCTATGGACAATAACCAGTTACTGGTACAGGGCTTATTGAAAACATTAATACCCTTGACAAAGTAAAAGTTAAAATAGTTAACAGATAATACGTATAGGTGACAAAAGTAGAAGGGTGGGTGGGTGTGTGCTAATGCCAATACCACACATTACAAAGACTTAGAAGGCATGTGGAAAGTTAATGGACCGAACATCAAAACTTGAATCATTTTCCAGTAAAACATGGCGGCAAACCAAGAAAGAAGACACGGAATCCAGGAAAAAGATCTAAGAGGAAATTCAATGGATCTAATGCAGAAGTGCAAAGATTGAAAGTTACAAAAGTAGTTTATAGACAAATAATTTTAAAATAGCAAACATTGTGAGAAAAAAAGGGGGAGAGGGTCGTGAAAGTAGCCTAATTCTCTTTCTTAAGAAAAGTTCCAAGTTATGTAAAGTTGATAAACTAAAAGATAATGAAGACTTTGTACTCTGGCAAGATAATGGCTAAGCCAATGTGAAAACATTTCTGTCACAACAGATATTAAATATAAACCCTTGTAAAATGATAGAAACAAAACAAAAATTGAGCTTATGTGTCTTGCAAAACACAGCTGAAGAATATATTTATTATATTACATAAGGTTCCTTATGTAATGACTTATGCAATAAATTACTCAAACTGTCACAGAAAAATAGGAATCCAAAACTTTTCCCCTTGTCTTGTCAGCATGCCCAGCAGAAGCCAAAGCAAAACCACACAAGCGCAAAACTCCTATAACCGGTCTCCAGAGGATTTCCAGAGGAAAAAATCCCACTGAAGATAAGCTCAAAAGAAAAAAAATGACCAAACATGAAGAAACTATCAACCATAAGCAAGAGACAGAGGAAAGAACAAATAGAAGGATCAGCATCACCAAGTACAGGAGTTAATAGAGCAAAAATGCCATCTGAAAAGATGTTTTTTAAAGTATGATTAAAATTAAAAATTCAATGGATAGGTTAAATAGCAATTTCTGACAGAGGTGAAGGGGTAATTAGGAACTTTATGGAGGATCTCAGTAAATGAGCTGGAAGTGAGCACAAGAAGGATGAGAGACTGCTTGTCATTATAGAGTCTATTATTGGAACCGCTGTTTAGTGCATCTATCAATTGGAAACACTTTAAAGTTAGAATGCTTATGTGTTTCACGAAATTTAATCGACCACAGTATTCTATGTCATTTAGTGCTCTGTATGTAAGGACGCATGCAAAAAATTACTTCTTGCATTCATTTACAGGAAAATGGGAATCCAAAGCTTTTCCCCATTTGCCTTTGTGGTAGGAATTCAAGAATAATTAAAGTGCTCAACAATGTTAGCTCGTTCATAAACATATTTTATTCCTCATTTTAAGTTAATTTCTATTCTGATTTAATTTTTACTTTGCGCATTTTACATACGTTTATTTTTAAAGTCCACTGAAATTCCGAAAGACAGTGGGAGTGAATCTATAAAATTCTTATTACACAGGATGTCAAAAGTTATTGATCTGTTCCTTCCTAAAATGGGATTAATCTTACTTAGGTGTTTATGTTGATTTAAATCTTTTCAGAAGTGTATATATTCTCTAAAAGTCTTAAAGGGATATTCATACATAAGGGTTAGAACCAATTTACCTTTCATAAAATCTCTAACTGCAGAGCTGCTCCAGTTGAGATGAGGTAGAGGCAGAGGGGGGAAACGTGAGCCCCTAGCCCCAGTGGGCTCTCAAGGGCTCCCTGACACAGTGGGAAAACTGCTGCTACAGTGAGTCTCAGTTATCCAGTTAATAAGAAGTCTGACTATTCTCACCAGGAGACTTGGGTCAAAACACTACCATAGAAAATTCACAGGAGGAAATATCAATTTTTTTATTGTTACCTTTATAAACCCAGACTTCTAAGAGTAATTCAGTGTTGATAAAGGAAATGAGAGAAAAGCTTAGCTAAAACTTAAGATATTGAATTTCAGTCATAATAGTATTTTTGCTGCTTCTAAATAAGCATAGCCATTAAAAATTAATCCAGTAATAGTTTTAAAAATTATGCTAAATATCAAAAACAACTGGATAAAAATCTAGTTATTAAATTTAATTTTCTTACATTGTAGAGACAAGGCAAATGTTAACATCTTGTGTACTGTTGAACTCTTTTACAATCTTGAGTCTTTCCTCTGATTTTGTACTTCCATCAAGCCGTCGGTAATCAAGCCCAGACGCCATACAGTACTGTTGTAGCACATCAAGCAACTAGAGGAGAGGTATGAAGATGGGCAAACATGAATCTTGTTTAAGCAAGTTTCAGACCATTACAAAGTTGAGACTTGTTAAGTATTTCTTATATTTCCAAGAGCAATAAATATTTTTCTCACTTCTGACCCATATATTTATTCCCGTTATCCTGCAACATTATGGCTTTAACATTCAGAACTTGTTTTAAAAATCAATCTTTTCATTTTTAAGAAACAAACAATATTACTGGTCAAATCATTTACATAAATATATGTGTGCTATTTTCTAAGTTCTAAAATATCTGAAATGTCTTAAAGAACACTGTAATTATTAAGAACATCAACAGAAAATAAAAATCTATCTTTGAGTTTGATATTTAGCAACCTTGAAACAATTGAAATTTTAGTGTCTGTTTAAAAACTTCAAGTTGCTTACCTCACTATTTCCTACTGTGTAGATAAGAGAAAATGTGGCTGTAAGGTGTCATGTAGGCACATGCTTTATTTTTTATGCCTCAAAAGTTGGGGCTGGCCAATCAAGGATATACTTTAGATGAACTCACCTTGGTGGAAAAAGAAAAGAGAAGAACTTTATCTCTGTTTTTCCTGCAATGATTTAAAAGCTGCTGAAGGACCTGAAAATGAACCACAGAAAATCAGTGAAGCAGTTCCAACTAAAAGTACACTTTATACACATAAACATCACTTGAGAATTTCTTTAAAATTATTTTCATACAATACTAACCTCAATCATTTTTTCTAATTCCTTTCATTTTTTCCAAGTTAGAGAAATAAAGTATTAGCTATTATATCAAATGTTATTCATCATCATATTGTCAATAAGGAGGTAAAGTTCCCAAAGACTTTTATTTCATCTCATCTGGTTTTAATAAAAAGGAAGCATTTTGGATTATGGGATGCATTTAAATGGATTAATTTAATTTCCAAAATACACTTTCTTTATATCTACAATATGTTAAGAAACTAAATTATATAGCAGCATTCCGTTTAGGAAGTATTTAAATTGTCCCTAGATGGATGTAATGAAATGTGTTCAATTACATCTAGGTTCTAAAAGTCTTGATGTTTATTTTCTTAGAATAATCAGTCAGATATACACCTCTTCTCATTTTCTCCCCTTTGTTTCTCTATTTACAGTAAGCTCTGACTTCCAGATTTGATTTTGACCTCAAAATGCCAGTAATCTGCCCTCATACACAGTGCTTTCAGGGAGGAAGCAAACAGTCCAAAGCCTTGTGTATAACAGTCACACTGTTACTTTTATTTCCACATCTGGCAATGACAGCTCCAGAACAATGTGGAAAAGCAATCCACAGAGGGGAAAAAGAAATTTTCTACACAAAGTCTAAATTCTTCTGAAAGATGAAACAAACACTAAAACAATTTATTTAATGATAACATTTAAGCTTTTAAATAAAAAAATACTCAATATAACACTTACTTAATCAAGAGAAGCTATTGCGCTAACTGACCTCTACCTCCCTCCAGTCTCTCAAAAAAAGCTATGGAGTTAAAAAAAACTTCTACTCAGATAACCAAATTTATTTATCAAATGGTAAATAAAAATGTTATGGATCGGGTAAACATTACTTTAATATTTGGAGAACATATGAAGTTTTATTTACATTTAGTTTATTTTTTAATAAAATAACTGATTCTATATGAAGTATGTAATTTGAATTTCACATAAGACTAACTTTTTAAATTGGTAGATATTATTTTTTCTGTTTTATAGAACTGAGTAGAAAATGCACAAAACTCTTTCCCTACGTCCAACCTCCTCCACACTTTCTCTTATTAATATCTGTATTAATAATATTATTAGAAAATATAACATCAAGTATTATTAGTATTGGTGTGGTATATTTGTAACAACTGATGAGTGAATATTGATACATTATTATTAGCTAAAGTCCACAATTTACATTAGGGTTTATTCATTGTGTTACATAGTTCTATGGGTTTTGACAAATGTATCATGACATGTATCTACCATTACAGTATCATACACAATTGTTTCATTGCCCTAAAAATTCCTTGTGCTTCACCTACTCATCCTTTCCTCCCCCAGAACCCATAGCAACCACTGATCTTTTTACTGTCTCCATAGTTTTGCCTTTTGATGGTATTACATAGTTGGAATTATACAGTATGTAGCCTTTTCAGACTGGTTTCTTTCACTCAGCAATATGCATCTAAGGTTCTTCCATGTCTTTTGGTAGCTTGATAGCTCATTTCTTTTTATTGCTAAATAGTACTCCACAGTATGGCTGTACCACAGCTTTTTTTATCCATTTACCTACTGAAGGACATCTTAGTTGCTTCCAAGCTTTGGCAATTATGAATAAACTCATAGGTTCTTGTCGGGATGTAAGTTTTTAACTCATTAAAACTCAATAAAATTTAATTCATTTTAACTCATTTGGGTAAATACCAACAGGCACAATTGCTGGATCATATGGTAAGACTATTCAAGGTAATATTTTTTAGTTAAGAGCTTTGTGAGAAACCACTGAACTGTCTTCCAAGGTGACTATACCATTTTGCATTCCCACCAGCAGCAGATGGGAGTTCCTGTCACTCCACATTCTCACCAGCATTTGGGCTTGACAGTGTTCTGGATTTTGGCCGTTCTAATAGGTATCTAGTGGTTATCTCCTTGCTGTTTTAATTTGCAATTCTTTAATGACATATGTTGTTCAGCATCTTTTCACATGCTTATCTGCCATCTCTATTATCTTCTTTGGGGAAGTATCTGTTCAGATCCTTTGCCCATTTTTAAATTGGATTGTTTGCTTTCCTACTGTTGAGCTTTAGGAGTTATCTGTATATTTGTAAACCAGTCCTTTATTGTTTTGCTAATATTTTCTCCCAGTCTGTGGTTTTTCATTCTTCTTAAGATATTAACATTTTAAACCAAGGATATATTGTATAGATATCCATTCTCATTGTTTGGGGTGGTATCATAACTATTGCAACTTCAAGTGTTTTCAAGTATTTTACAGTAAAAACAAAAACAAGTCACATGAAAAGTAAATGTTTTTAGACTGGATATCTTAATTAGGCTAGTTTAAAGAGACTATCTAAATGAACGACCATAAATTAAGATCCCAGAAATTTCCAAAATGACAATGTAATCAATAGATGTTGGAGTCTTAACAATATAGACCCAATGTTTTATCACTCAGTTGTCCTCCACCGAACAAGACAATCCACCTATAAAGGAATCGTATTATTTGGGGGTGTTAACAGCAAGGAATCTTGGCTCTTAACTTTCCTCAACTTGGTCAGTCAGGCCTAGAAAGATGAACATGACCCTTGTGTGACTTCAGCAGCACCAAGCTGGATTCCTAGTCTTTTTTTCCACCCTCCACAGTAAGTGGCTCTGTGGCATTTCTAAAGAGAAAGAAAAGTGAAGATTTTCATCAGGTGAATGACTGCGACTTGTGACTAACCCCTTGAATGATAGTTGAGGTCAAAACTCTGACACTCAAGAGAAAGAGTTGGGGGTCGTAAGTATAGCTTTGAGGCTATAAAGATTATAGCAGGCATTCTGTTCAGAGTCCTTGCACCTGCAGGCTGACCTGTGACAAGACAAGCTAAACAAAGATCTTTTATCACCTGAATTCAAAAAGTAAATGCAACTCAATTCTTAGAGTTCTTAAACTCATAGGCAATGATTCTATGATAAGCCTATAAGTCTGCATTACCAAATCAATATATGACCAGATGATGCTGTTAGTCAAATGATTTAACATAGTCCTAAAAATATATCCCTAGCTTATTACTATCCATCTGTTTGGTTGGTGCTCTCTCACAAAGCTAGTAAATTACCTGCATATAAAAATACTACCCAGCCTCCAGCAACAATTTATGCTTGCCTTTTCTCTCCTAAAAATTAAAATAAAATTAAATCTAATCATTCTCTTAATCAGACACTATTATTCCTAGGGAGATTAACTTTAAAAGTGTATTTTACAAGTATATATTAATGAATATATAAAAAATATAAAACGCAGAGTTATAAAACTTAATTTCAAGACTAGTAATTTTTTAGTGAAGAGTCACAGGGAATAAAATTTAAATGAGTAGCAATGGCTAATGCAGTTTTCAGAGGAGGCTATAATTTCTGGAAATGTTCTACTGGTTTAAACTGTGGGATAGTAAGTGCTCAATTCTAAACCAGACTTTTTATATATTTTAATTTAAAAATAATTAAAGTCAATGAAATGGATGACAAAAATAGATTTGCTATCTTAGGAAATATCATTAGATTTGAATTATTTATTGTGATAATAAATCACATATCTTCATTAATATAAACATTTATTTTTTAAAAACAAGTTTTTAATGCAATAGTCTTTATGTATGTATCTATATTCCTACCTTCTATTTTATTTCATTGATTTTAGATGTCCAAGCAAACTAAACCATGAACTTATCTAGATCAATTGCTAAAAGTATTTCTGTAATAAAAAAAAACAAAAACTGCTTTGAATTACTTCCTTTTTATTCTTTTTATGTCAAAAGAACTTACCTTTTAAAAATTATAACAAAGTTGAGTTTTGTTCTGTAAAAATCTGTGATCTACAAATAAAGATTCTTGATAGTTACTAAGGGGTTAAACAAACTCTGTTGTTGCAAGGAGGCAGGAAGCTGTCAGCATTTCATGCTGCTGCCACAGGCAATGCCCAAGGCCTGGGTCAAGGTTGGAGAACTTAGCCTTATTTTTCCCACCCTTCCCTCGGTAACACATTACCAAGAGCAGCACAGCTACCGGTCAATTTTCCTGCGTATGACAAATGACTATTTGCAACTTTACAATCTAGTTCTGCAAGTAAAAACAACATGCAGAAAATTCTAGACATACAGACCTTGCCCATCTTAAACTCTTTAAGAAATTCCTTTCTCTAATTCCAAGCTAATGCCTTTCCTTACCCCCCTGTTTTGCATTAGCTTTTATATTTCTGGTAGGTTATTTCCTTAAACATTTGAAGACAAGCTATTATCTATGTGATAACAGAACACGCATTTTAAGAAGGCATAAGTCCAATATATCAATAAGGAAAATTTGAAGTATATTTGAAGCAACTACTACAGAGGACCTACCGAGTGCACACATCTGTATTCGGGGTTCATAGTGACCTAGTAAATGCTGATACAACTGCACCACTTGTCCATAGCCACCATCTCTTCTGAATGACTGAGCACCTGTTCTGATTAGTTGGTGTCTCTGTCGTACCACTGAATAAATATTTTGTGTATCATGTCCGTATGCAACCTGAAAGAGGAGCACTTACCTTCATTTTTCCACTGTATTTAGGGTCAGAAAGTGTTTCAAAGGCTGCATCTTTGCTTTTCTGCACAAAATCTGGGAATCTGGAAAATACCTGATCACATATCCTTTTGATAAGTGTTTCCTTGAAGGGAAAAGGCAGAAGAAAAGATATTTCCACTTAACACATTCAAACCTGTATAAATCGAAATAATTTATCAAAAAAAATTCTTTTTAGAAAGAATATATTACTTTGAAGATTTTTGCTTCCCTAAGTCAGACTAAGAATTCAGAAACTCTTAAAGTTATATGTTAAACATATGGCATTGAATTCTTAATGATGTGGTTATTAACTTGATCATTACTTTTCAAAGATTTTTTAAGATTTCCAAAACAAGGTGCTAAATACTCCCAAAAAGAGTAAAGAGTACTATCAAAGAACAATATCAAATTCTTATGAGATTTCAAAATTACATTTAAATGGCATCAACTATGACATAGAAAAAAATATAAAATCATTACAAAAACATCTTTTCATTTATGTGTGCTCTAGAATAAAAGGAAACAACCAAAGTAAACTTTGAAATTACCGATTTTTGCCAGTTTGGTAAACAGCCCTAATATTTAATAGATAAATTATTAGAAATCTTCATTTTACCCAGTAGATTAAATATCATTACAGACATAATTAGAGGAACAGAACTGACCCATCAAATATGTTATTTAGTAATTACACCAAAGAATGTGTTGAAAAATAAAGACATGAACATTATTAAAGGCATAAAAAAAGTCCTTATTTTAAATTAAGCTTAAATTTGTTCACTTTGATTAAAAACTTAAGTGCACATACTCCTTGATATCTACATTTAAAAATAAGTAAATCAGTTTCCTCTTAAATTTCATCCACAAAAACTTTATTTAATAACTATTTCAAAACTTTATAAAATATTCACAACAATAGCATCACAAAGAAACGTAAAATGCCAACCAAACCTGTTGTTTGGAAGTACTAGCAGCTTGTAGTAGCGCGACATGGTTAGCTACCTTCTGAAGGACTGTAAGGTAACTGAGATACAAGGTTTTCACTGTTTCACCATGAGAATTGGTCTGTAACCAGAAAAATATAGAAAATAAAAAGGACCAACATAACTATGCACCTGCTTACATCATAAAATATATCACTTACAATAACATTTATTATCTGGTTACTTCGGCACAATAAATTCCAAGAAAATGATGGTCAACTATTGCACAAAATATCCACAAATCGCTAATGTGGAATCATACTTTTGGTAAATCATAATACAATTATATTTTTCATGAAGGGAGAAAATCCTTATTACAGAAAGTATTTATCCTCATGACACACAGTGATGGAAATGTTGCTGTTACGAGGTGCCTGGTAATGAAATCTAAGTGCAGTGGCAGTGCTATGCAGACCCCTTCTCATTTACGCTCCAAGGCTCCTAGGAAACTGGGCTATTACAAAACAGGGAAGTAGTTAAAAACAGCAAAATAAATGAGACCAAATAAATACCAAACTAGATAAATACTCACTTACGGTTCCTCTACGTACACAGATATGTGACATAATTTAATAAAACAGAGGTGAAACATGAGCAGGAAATACAGACAGAAGGTTAAAAAAAGTACAAATAAATTTTGTTTCTTAAAAAAAAAACACTTTCTTTGATACTCAGTTTCTATTAAATTGACACTATATCTAACATCAGAATAGTATTTTAAGCCTGCTATACAGGAGTATGTTCGTTTACTATTAGTGGATAATGAGAAACTTCTTGAAAATGAAATCAAATTTCAAAATGAAAGGATACTTCCCAAAAAAAGCTAAAATGGAGGATATCAAAATTAAGCTTACTTTCTGAAATTAACTTTTTGAAAATATATTTGAATATTGTATTTGATATGTGATTACTATTTGATATTGTAAAATATTTTTGAGAACTATTTTTTAAGACATAGCTTTAAAGAACTGTCTGAGGAAAAGGTATTTTATCATCTGCTACTTTCTTTTACACTGGAACAGAGTACTATGTAATCAAAAGCATGATTATAAAGATATATTGAAATACTTGCCTTATAACAACAATTTCTCCTTTTTCGGCCACTCCTACAGGTACAAGTCTCAGAAGATTGAAGTATCAAAGTCACGTCCTCTGTTTCTAACACCGTTTGATAGACAGCTTTCTGGAAATCTGTCAAAGAACAATACACCATCTGCCAAGATAAAATACAAGGTAGTTATTAGTATTCTGTTTATAGCAATAATAAAAATCATAATCTACATCTGATTTCATAGATTATAACAGTGAAAACTGGCCGGGCACAGTGGCTCACGCCTGTAATCCCAATACTTTGGGAAGCCAAGAAGGGCGGATCACAAGGTCAAGAGATAAAGACCATCCTGGCCAACATGGTGAAACCCCATCTCTACTAAAAATACAAAAATTAGCTGGGCATGGTGCCACGTGCCTGCAGTCCCAGCTACTCGGGAGGCTGAGGCAGGAGAATCGTTTGAACCCAGGAGTCAGAGGTTGCAGTGAGCTGAGATCACGCCACTGCACTCCAGCCTGGGTGACAGAGTGAGACTCTGTCTCAAAAAATAGTGAAAATTGCTATAAACTAATTTTTCCCTCTATTTACATCATTATGATGATTTCTCCTGACTGTCTTATATTCTTTGCTCTCCACCCCACCCTGGATAATATAAAGTATAATTTCATTTTCAAATAAACCTCATAGAATTTTTTTAATTAAAAGAAATCATAATATGAACAAACAAATCATGTTCCTTACACAGTTGACTCTTGAACATGGATGGTGCTAGGATGCTAACTCCCCATGCAGTCAAAAGTCCATGTATAACTTCTGACCCCCAAAAACATAACTACTAATAGCCTACTGTTGACTGGAAGCCTTAACAACAGCATAAATAGTTGAGAAACACTACTTTGTCTATCTATTATATATCATATTCTTACGATAAAACTAGAAAAAAGAAAATATTATTAAGAAAATCATTAAAAAGTGAAAATATCTTTACTGTTCATTAAGTGGAAGTAGGTCATCATAAAGGGCTTCATATTGAGTAGGCTGAGAAGAATAAGGAAGAGGAGAGGTTGGTCTTGTTTTCTCATGGGTAGCAGAAATGAAGAGGTGAAGGAAGTGAAAAGGAAGTCAAGGGAGGCAGGAGAGGCAGGCACACTCGGTGTAACTTTACAGGAACATGTCGTAATTTCTGTCTGACATTTCTGCTTTTCATTTCTCTAAAAAATGTTTCTATATGGTGCCAGTCCTCCTTCCACCATTTGCTTTAGTTTCAGCGCCCATATCATAGAAAGGTCCATGTCATAAAAGAAGTCAAAAGCAGTCTCAAATAAGCAGAACCCCTCTGCCACATTATTCAATGTCAATTTGTTTTCTGGCACTGCTTTTTCTACGTCTTGTTCCTCATCGTCAGGCACTGGTTTGAAAGCACTTATTTGCATCAGGTCATCTTCGATGAATTCCTCTGGTGTGGTGTCCTGAATTTCTTTAAATTAACTCTTGAATTTCTCCAAGATCCGTCTCTTGAAATCCTTCACCTTTTTTGCCTCTCATGATTTATTTGATTGGCTCTGTCATAAATCCTGTGAAGTCATGCACAACATCTGGACACAGTTTTCTCCAGCAGGAACTTACTATTCCAGGAATGATGGCTTTCATGGCTTTTTCTATAACAACGACCGTACCTTCAAACGGTGTAATCCTTCCAGACATTCATGATGTTCTATCAGGGTTCTTCTCCGTAGGATTGACAATCCTTTCCATAGAGAACCAGGTGTAATAAGCCTTAAAGGTCCTTATGACCCTCTGATCTAGAAGCTGAATTAGACATGTTGTGTTTGGGGGCAAGTGGACCACTTTGATGCCTTTGGTGTTGAACTCATGGGGTTCTGGGTGGCCACAAGGATTATCCAATATCAAAAGAACTTTAAAAGCTAGTCCTTTACTGGCAAGGCACTTCCTGACTTCAGGGACAAAGCAGTGACATTTTTTTATTTGTAAAATAGAAATATATAAATATTTGTAAATATTTATATGCTTATATCACTACAACAGATTATTGGCAATAAATAGGCAAAGGTGCATACAAGCAAATACAGTAATGTCTCTATAAAACAATGCTAATTTTTTTTTTTAATGCCCTGTTTATTCTGTAAACAGGCTCAGAAATGTAGACACAGGCCAGGTGTGGTGGCTCATGCGTGTAATCCAAGCACTTTGGGAGGCGGGCAGATCACGAGGTCAGGAGTTCAAGACCAGCCTGGCCAAGATGGTGAAACCCTGTCTCTACTACAAATACAAAAATTAACCAGGCATGGTGGCATGCGCCTGTAGTCCCAGCTACTCGGGAGGCTGAGGCAGAATGATCTCTTTAACCCAGGGAGGCGGAGCCTGCAGTGAGCCAAGATCATGCCACCGCACTCCAGCCTGGGTGACAGAGTGAGACTACGTCTTAAAAAAAAAAAAAATAGACACAGTTTGTAGGTTGAGAAATCTCTGTGTGTTGTCACTTCACAACAGCAGGAATGATGATGGCTTCTGAGCATATTAACCTACCATTTTTCTGTTTTTAAAAAACACAATCAGAATGGATTCCAAATGGCTTATTTCTCTAACTGATGGTCACATTTTTCTGCTCTAGTCTTTAAGAACAAGTGGAGCCTTCACTTGAGCCACCACCTCTTTGGCTCTTAGGCCTCAACAATCCCAAGAGTAGATGCGAAGCCAGTCCTAGGGCCCCTCGACTTGTAAAAATCAGGCAGTCCTTTTCCACACAATTCTCAGAGTAGCTGTAATGACTTCCATTCATCATTTTGTCTTTAGCAAGTAGGTATGTTGTAACTTTACTTCCAAAAGCTATTTCATGAGCCAACAGACCTGCAGGACCTGCATAAATGGTAGCTATGAGGCCCTTGTCATTTTCTTGTTCCTTCAGTATCTCTCTCAAGGCAGCAGACTCAAATAAAATCTGTGCGCCCAGATTACCTCCTGTTGGAAACATCATGTCATTTGGTCCCTCTTTTTTGCATCTTCAAGACTGACATCAGGACAAATAACAACATCACAGCTACACTGTACTGGGTCTTTTCCAGCCAGACCTGCAATGGTGACCTTAATCTCAGCTTGTCTCATCATATCTACAGGGCTGACTGCCTCCATTTCCTCTGCTCCTTTAGCCAGGATGACCACAACTCTTTTGGAAGCTATTTTTATCTTTTATTTTTTAAAGACCCAAATCAGACTGAAGAAGGATGCAGGGCAGCACACATCTGGCCTGCCCCCTCCCAATGCTGAATTTTTAAAAAATGTTTATATAAAATATTTAGTACAGCCTGACCCCAACCTTAAATATAAAAGTACATATAAGAAAAAAAGAGAATACAGAAGATGGTGGTCAATGATTGAAGTACGAAGGTATCTTGAGTTATTTATTATTATTAAACATAGTACCAATTACTCAATATTTCTTATGTGTCATGCATTTCAGAGTAACCATGTGAGGCAGGTGCTATTATCATCACTACCATTTAACAGAGGAAGAAACCCAGGTTCCAGGGCCTCACAAATTGCTCCAAGTCACAAAACTCTAAGCTGAGGAGCTCCAAGTCACAAATACTCTAATCAAATAGTATTTGATTTCAGAGCCCAAGCTCTAAACCTCTATGAACAATTCTTTTCTTACACTTTTGTATTGTTCCTACTAGACAGATAGCTAAATCACATATATGAAGTTGCATAAAACATTTTTAGAAGTGAGAGTTCATGAAGTATCTCAATTTAGTAACAATATTTGCTTTAGATAAATATCAAAAGTCAGATGTATCTATTTCCCCAACTTGCGTATCAATATCATATTTTCCTTTCAAATCTATCTTTTTAAAGAAACAATCGAGAGGATACACTAAAATTAGAGGGCATTTCATAGGACTGCCCTTATTCGGGACAACATTAATTAGGTTTAGTTCCATAGTAATCTATAGAACCTTTATTCCATTGCCCAAGCTAGAAGAAACACAAGATTAAGAACTATAAAAGACTACTATATTTTTTAAAAATCCTCCTGAAGTACACTCCTCATATTTTCTTAAACAATTTAACAATGTAGTTTTCCTACAAATTCTAAAAGTTAGGTTAGTTGTGTAACTGCAAATAGCATTCTACAAGAAACAAACCTATATATTTTTTAAAAAGCTCTTAACCACTTTGGTCCTACAGCTAGAATTAAGGTACCAAAGAATACACTGTGTGGTGGACAGTACACAGTATAGGAAGGACAAAGTGTGAACAGAAAACACACTGCAGAGAGAAGCTCTTCCTTCTTCACTGGGGAAAAACCGCATCAAAAGTTTTGATGAGGCCAGGCACAGTGGCTCACGCCTGTAATTCCAGTACTTTGGGAGACCAAGGCAGGTGGATCACCTGAGGTCAGGAGTTCGAAACCAGCCTAGACAACATGGCAAAACCCTGTCTCTACTAAAAATACAAAAAAATTAGCCAGGCGTGGTGGTGCACATCTGTAATCCCAAGTTACTTGGGAGGCTGAGGCTGGAGAATCGCTTGAACTCGGGAGGTGGAGGTTGCAGTGAGCCGAGATCGCGCCACTGCACTCCAGCCTGGGTGACAGAGCCAGACTCTGTCTCAAAAAAAAAAAAAATTTTTGATGAGAAATGAGTTTAATGTATACTAATAATAAACCTGTTAGCTAACAGGTTAATAAAGTCAGTAAGGAAAACAACTGAGCTCAATCAATGGTTTCTGAAATTCTGCACGTAACAACTTTTTTCCATACAGAATAAAAGGCAAAAAACTGTATTTACAAAATACCACAGGCGATAAGACTTTTTCTTAGAAAGGGAAAAAAAAAATATGACCACAAATTAATAATATACACAAATGCGGTTCTTACCCGGTCTTCCTTCTTAGGCAACTGATCCTTGATAAGAGTCTTGGTGCGCCTGAGAAACCAGCCAGACATCTTTTTGGCAAGTCTTTGCATGGCCTTTCGGCCAGTGGCTAGTTCTCTCTTTGTTGCCGTGTGTCTCTGACCTTGTTCTACTGGGTCAGAAAACTGCTTCTTGAAGTAGGTCCTGCTCCCTAAAAGGCCTGGCACAGCCCTTTATAAAGACAATAAGAAAAATGTAAGGGCTTTATTATCTAAAAACACTAACTTCTTGCTTCTAAGAGATATACTACATTACTTGATTATCAATGGTAAAAAAACAAAAGCCAAGAAAACAGAATGTTCTTTCTTTACGACAGTTTCAGGTTATAACTATAATATGAGGACGAAACTGGCAGTGAACATGTATATTTACTTCAGGGACCAAGAGTAATATACATAAAGACTGGTTTTCATGGGACTCTCTACTCTGTATACCACATCTGAGATCAAACACATCTAAAACCAGACAAATAACTGTTTCGTTTGTTTGGAAACTAATGATTAGCAAACAAGACAGTATTCAGCTGAAGAACGATTAAACAATTTTTTAAAAAGCGTTTTCCCTCACCAGTCCATAACACACCACAATTCCTTCGTGTTGTTCTGAAGGATGGTTCCAGTGAGGCCAATGCGGACCCTACATTTCAAAGCTTTCATAACTTCTGTTACTCTAGCTTTTGGATTCTTGATTCTATGAGCTTCATCCACAATGACAGCTGACCATTCCAAACTATAAAGTAAGAAAAAAGAAGGTGAGGTTGAGAAAACGTCCTTTCTTAGTCCTTAGAATTTTAGACAGTAGCTTTCTCTATCAAAGTTTTGGAATTATTTTTTTCCTTTTTACTCTTTGATGACTCCATTGGATTCTTACCCACTTAGTTAAATGGTCACAGCCTTGGACAGTCCACAAAAATAAAATGCGTAGAAAAGAAAGGGTGTAGACATTCTTTAGTGATGGTAAAACGAAAAATTTCATTTAAACATCACTGAAATGACAATAAAGGAATTTTTTAAAGTAACAAACCAGAAAAACAAATATAAAAGAAATAAAACTTGCAATGTTTTATTGCAATATTTTTCTGAATGAAAAATATCAATATAAACTCATGATTTTTAAAAGCTGTATTCCATAGCCCTGTCCACTAAGAAAGTTTAGAGTTGATTGTTACCCCAGTAGCAATGAGCACCCATAGTGGTCTCTTCACTGAAAGGAATGAGAGCCTCAAGGAAAAATGGAGAAACAGCTGATTTCAGGCATATGTTGGGGGAAACACTGAACAGCCGAAAAGCACAGATGTATCTAAAGACAAATGCGAATATGTCCAAAGAATAGAGACGCCAGCCTAATTGGAATATTTGAGGATTGTTATGAATATTGACTACAATTGAAAATAAAATATTGAATAAACAAAAATCCAGGAGTTCTATGAAAAAAATGAATTTAGACACTTACTTCACACCACACATGAAAATTAACTAAAAACAGATCACAGACCTAAATATGAACTCAAACTTTTAAAAAATGGGAAAAAAAATTTGTGACTCTGGATGAGGCACGTATTTCTTAGATATGACACAAAACTTATAGTCAATTAAAAATAGCATGATAAGCTGGACTTCATCAAAGTTAAAAACTTTTGCTCTTCCAATGACACCATTAAGAAAATAAAAACACATGCTACAGACTAGGCAAAAATATTTGCAAATCATAATCTGATACAGGACTTGTACATAATATATAAAGAATATATAAAGAATTACTACAACTCAGCCAGGCACAGTGGCTCATGCTTGTAATCCCAGCACTTTGGGAGGCCAAGGCGGGTGGATCACGAGGTCAGAAGATCAAGACCATCTTGGCCAACATGGTGAAATCTTGTCTCTACTAAAAATACAAAAATTAGCTGGGCGCGGTGGCGTGTGCCTGTAGTCCCAGCTCCTCAGGAGGCTGAGGCAGGAGAATCACTTGAACCAGGGAGTCGGAGGTTGCAGTGAGCCCAGATTGCGCCACTGCACTCCAGCCTGGTGACACAGCAAGACTCCATCTCAAAAAAAAAAATTATTATAACTCAACAAAATTTAAAACAACCCAATTAAAACATGAGCAAAAGATTCTAATAGACACCAAATGTCTATTTGAAGATACAGATGTCAAATAAGCACATTAAAAAATTCTCAGCATCATTAGTTATTAGAGAACTGCAAATTAAAACATGAAATACCACAACACACCCACTAGAATGGCTATGATAAAAATGATTAACAATATCAAGTGTTGGTAAGGATGTGCAGAAACTAGAATCCTCATGCACTGCTTTTGGAAAAGCACAGCGACTGTTCTAAAACAGTTGGCAGTTTCTTAAAAAGTTAAACATATACTTAGCATAGGACCTCACAATTCCATTCCTAGGTATCTATCCAAGAAAAATGAAAACTTAGGTGCAAAGACTTGTATGTGAATGTTCACAGCAGCAAATTTGTATAGCCATAAACTGGAAACAATTAAATGTCCATCAACTGGTGAATGGACAAAATACAGGATAGCTGTGTAATAGTACCATTCAGCAATAAAAAGGAACAAACTACTGAAATGTGCCACAATATGGATGAACTTCAAAAACATTATGTTAAGTGAAAGAAGCCAGACACCAAAGACTTTATAGAATGGCTCCATTTATATGAAATGTCCAGTTAAGGCAAATCTATAAAAGAGAAAGCAGATCAGTAGTTGCCAGGGACTGGAGATGGGAGCAGGGACTGACTATAGACAAATAACTTTCTGAGGTGATGGAAATGTTCTACAACTAGATTGCGGTAATAGCACAACTTTTAAAATTTACTAAAAATCATTCTAACTTACAAGGGTACATTTTATGTCAACTATACTTCAATAATCCTCAAGTCCATAGCAATATTCAGAAAGAAAGAAAGCAAGCAAGTGAGCAAGCAAGCGAAGGGGGTAAGAAACTTTGCCACCACTGTAGATGACCATTATGCCAACTTCTTACTCCAAAAATTGGTCATTAAAGCAAAAGAATCAAGCATTCACCTTGCTTTTTTAAAAGCAAAATTGTGGTTAATTCCTAATTAATGGAGAAAGCTTTCCTTTACAGGAGAATACCGGTAATTAATGTGTAGAAAAGAAATAATAAAATTAGAAAAATATTTTGCCAAACCTAATAAAAGTAACTGATTCAGACAAGAATAATTTGTATGTGCTAATACTACTAAGTAAAAGGATTGAGGGATACCAGAATATTTAAATGGTGGCAAAGTATCACTCCACAGATTATTTCATCATTATAAAGGGAGAAACGTATCTTTACAATGGAGAGATCTGATGATGGTAACCTTCTTAACCTGTGGGACAAACTTGGCATCACTGACAGTCAAACAACCTGACATTAGGTACTTCCTGAAGTGATGCAATATGAAGTCCACAGCATCATTTATGAAGCATTCTTGCCAAAAATGTTTAATCTGAATCTATTTAAGCCTTTGGGCCAAAACCACTTTACTAAAATACAGATGACAGATGAATATATCTTGAGAAAGTAATCAGACAAATCTAATATGTGAGATATCCTAAAACAACTAACTGGCCTGGTCCTCTCAAAAAGTCATATAATTAAAAAATACAAGTTGGAAAAAGGATGTAGATTAGAAGAATAAACAGACAACCAAATTCATCACCTGAACCTTTATTGAATCCTGCTTTATAAACGTTAGATATTAAAGACGTTTTGAGAATAACTGAGGAAATTTTAATTGCTATTAATATTCTTGTGTGTGACAATGATAATGTGGTACGACAAGAAGTATCACTAGTTTTAGGAAATCCATGCTAAAATACTTAGGGATAAGGATGTCATGTTTTATGCAACTTGCTGAAATGACTCATTACCACCACCGTACACAAAGACATAGACATAGACATACACACATTTACATACATTAACTTATATTTTGCCAACATTTGAATGTATATACATACATACACACACACACAACTGTTGGAATCTAGATAGTGAGAATATGGATGGATGCACATGTACTGTTATTTTAACTTTTCTACAGGTTTCATCATTTTCTTAATATAAAGCTGAAAAAAGCTAGAAGCCTCAAGAACAAAGACAGGAGAAAAATAGCAAAAATTCTAGAAGCTGAAAAGAACATGGACAAGATGGCTGACAAAAGCAGAGACTACAGTGTCCTATGCCAATAGTGGAAAAAGCCAAGAAGCAATCTAATTCATATGATTTACACATTCTTGAAAAGTTAAGAATTGGTGGCTCCAGATGCCTCTGGAAATTGGAGTCATGTAAATGCTCAATAGTCTGTTTAAGAATCCTCCCACTGCACAAAGTAGATGGGCCAGGTCATCCTAAAGCGGGCAAGAGAAGGGCAAAAATCCTAATTTTCCTTAAGAAGAAATCAATAGATGATGCTGAAAACTAAAGAAAAATTGCAAAGTTGCAGCATAAACATGTTATTTAGCAATAAGGAAGTAAAGACTATGAAGATCAGTAAGAGTTGAGGTAAAGGTAATTGGGGGACAGTGAACTGCAGTTTTTCACTAAAAGCCTTTTATCATGTTTGGCTCTTTAAATCATATACATACTTAACTGATAAAAACTGAAATGAAGTAAAAAATATAACAGCAATAAGAAAAAAACTATAGCTCACTCATGTTACATAGCACGTTCATCCCCTCCGCGGAGTATCTGTGATAAATGCAAAGAGCACTATCCTCACAAGAACAACTTAATATTTGCTCAGGTAAAATATTAATTATTTTAAATATTTGCCAAACACAAACAAAATAAAGGCATTTGAACAAATAAATACAATAAATATAAAATCATAAACATTCCTCTAATCTTATAAATATATGATTTATAGTTACATAATTCTACTTCAGAATTCTTGTTTAATATTTATAACAATATTTATAACAATCAGAAAAAACAGTCACCTAAAAAACATTTATTTGGCAACTCTTATGTGCTAAAAGTACTGAGATACAGAAATTAAAGGTAAAAATCTCCTACACCAAAGAGCTTACAGTCTAAGGGGACAGACAGGTAAGAAATAATTAAAATATGACTGATGCTATGATAGAATTTACTACATTTATCTAATTGCAAAACATCTTTTGGGGTGGTACAGTATATTGGTTAAAAACCTAGGGTCTGGCCAGGCATGGTGGCTCCCACCTGTAATCCCAGCACTTTGGGAGGCCGAGGTGGAAGGATCACTTGAGTCCAAAAGTTTGAGATCAACCTGGGCAACACAGGGAGACTCTGTCTCTACAAAAAATAAAAACATTTTCCAGGCACGGTGGCGCATGCCTGTAGTCCTAGTTACTTGGAAGGCTGAGGTGGGAGACTGAGGGTACAGCGAGCTGTGATAGCACCACTGCACTCCAGCCTGGGCAACAGAGCAAGACTCTGTCTCAAAAGCAAAACAAAACCAAACCTGAGGTCTGGCATTAGATGGTCAAGGTTCAATCCTCAAGTCCGCCACTGACTTAGTTGTGAAGGCCTAGAAAAATTATTTAACCTCTCCATGCCTCAGATTAGTCTTCTGTCAGGATCCATGAAACAGTAACAGGCTAATTTATTAGCTTACAAGTTTGATTTATAAAATTAAATCCCAGACCTGACAAAAATGGTAGCTCTATATCCAACTTTACCAATAATTATATTCAAAGTGAATGGTCTAAATACCCAAATAAAAGGCAAAGATTATCCGAATGGATGAAAAAGCAATATTTGGAGACTCACTCCAAATATTAAGAACAGATATACTGCAAAAAAACATGAAAAACTATTTACATGCAGTAAGCATAAGACTCAACATAAGACAGCAGTATTATTCATACAGTCAAAAACTGGAAACAATTCAAATGTCCATCAACTGGTGAATGGACAAAATATGGGATAGCTATATAATAGTACCATCAGCAATAAAAAGGAACTACTAAAATGTACCACAATATGGCTATGCTCATATCAAACATCAAGATAAGAGATATTATTAGAAATAGGTATATTTTTTAAAGATAAAAGGATCAATTCATCAGGAAAAAATAACAATCATAAATGCATGTGCACCTCATAAAAGAGCTTCAAATTACTAAATTAAACGCTGACAGAAGTGAAAGGAGAAATAAACATATCTACAATTATAACTGAAGATTTCAACTCTCCTCTCTCAGATACTGTAAGCCAACTGAAAAGGAAATCAGCAAGGATAGAAAACACCTGAGCAACATCTTAACCAATCTAGTCTTATTGATATTTATAAACACTACACCCAATAACTGCAGAATAAACATTGTTTTCCAAGTGCAGATGGATCAGAAAAATGCAAATTACACTACAAGATACTACTACACACCTACTAAAACAGCTAAAACAAAAAGACTGACAATACCAAATGTTGCTGAGAATACGAAGCAACTGAACTCTCACACATTGCTAGCTGGAGTAAAACCATTGTGGAAAATGGTTTGGCAGTTTCTTCTAAAGCTAAACCTACAGTTAACCATATGATACAGAAATTCTACTCCAAGAGAAATGAAAACACATGTCCAAAAAAGGCTTACATACAAATATCCCTTGAAGTTTTATCTATAATAATCCAAAACTGGAAAAACCCAAAAATCCATCCTCAAATGGATGGGTAACAAAATGTGCATATTGATGAAATGGAATACAATGCAACATTAAGAAAGAACAATCACTGATACACTCAACGTGAATGAATCTCAAAAAACATGCTGAACAAAAGATGCGACACACACGAAAGGGTGCTTCCTGCATAATACCATTGACATGCTCTGTAACAGCTTAAACTCACCTATAAGTGGCAGAAATTAAAATCAGTAGTTGCCCAAGGTGAGGGTTGAGGAAAAGCCACTGTAAAGAGGTAAGAGAAAAGTCCTGGGATGATAAAAATAGTTTTTACCTTGTTTGGGATACTGATTGCACTCATTTGTCAAAACTAGGAGTCAGTATACTACTGCCCATGGCCAAATCCAGCCCGTGGCCACTTTTGTATGGTCAGCAAGCTAAGAGTAGTCTTTACATTTTAAAGGGTCATAAAAATAAAAAAGAAGAATATGCAACCGAGACTATGTGTGGCCCAAAAGCCTAAAATATTTACTATCTGGCCCTTTACAGAAAAAGTTTACCAATCCCTGGTCAAGATTCATCAAATTGTATTCCTGAAATGGCATAATTATTCTATACAAATTAACTCTCATTAAAGTTGATTTTAATACAACTCTCCAGCTGGGCTTGAGGGGCTAGTTTTCACAAAGACTGATTTAATTCATCCTCTGTCATTTTCCAGATGGGCCAATTTACCCAAAGCCACATAGCTAATTAGTGATTTTTTTACTCTTTTTTTTTGTGTGCTTATAAAATTTGAGACAACTATCCTATACTAAATCATTTTAACGCTGATGTGAAAGCATCACCTTAAAAAAATTACCTAATTTTCTAAACTTCGGTTGACTTTGGGGGAATATCATTAACTCCTTCATTAGCAGTAGTTCAAATTGAATATAACTATAATGTCTAAACATTTTAAAGACTAACTAGATAACTGTTTCTAATGCCACGCTTTAATCTTCACCTAAAAGGTATAAATTGTATCCCTGTAGAGAGAAATCTAGGCTACAAGCAGATGGAAACTAATGATTTTACCAAGGCCCAGCCTACTGCTGGAACAACTATGAAGAGTTCAGACCTCACTACAATGGTCCCATGACCACACTACTATAAAAGCCTTGTATTGGTTTGCTAGGGCTACCAAAATAAAATACCATACACTGGATGGCTTAAAACAACCAAAATTTATTTCCTCACAATCCTGGAAGCTCGAATTTCAAGAGCAAGGTGTCAGCAAATTTGGTTTCTCCTGAGGCCTCTCCCCTTGGCTTGCAGATGACTGCCTTCTTGCTGTGTCCCCACAAGTCCCTTCCTCTGTGGTGTGTGTGTGTCCTTGGTGTCTCTTTCTCTTCCTATAAGGATAGCAGTCATACTGGACCCAGGCCCCACCCAATCAGCCTCGGTTTTAATCACCTCTTTAAAACTTAATCAAAGAGAACTGTCTCTAAACACAGTTACATTCTGAGGTGCTGCGGTTGAGACCTGAACATTTAAATTGTGGAAGGGGGTTTGAGGAGAAGCGACACAATTCAGCACATAACAAGCCTCTTAACTGGTCTTTCTCCATTCAACTTGGCTCTCCTCTATCTGCACACACAGCAGCTAAGGTATTTACAAAGTGCAAATCTGATCATTTTTATCCTATCGGTAATCTGTTGACAACACTGTAGGGGGCACTCTATTGCTCTCGGGATAAAGACCAAAATCCTCAAAGTACCTTCCAATACTCTATAATATTTTCCCTGCTTATCTCACTGGTGTTACCTCTTGGCCACTTTTTTCTCACACTCTATGGTACAGTGGTTCTGTGTGTGTGTGTGTGTGTGTGTAGTTTTTGCCCCTCTATATTCACAAGAGACTCCCATAATTGAAATAATTTATGAAAATTACTGACCTAGTTCAGAGGCAGTGTCTGCATAAAAGGCTGTACATGAGATTTAGGACAAGTCTTATCATTCTTTAACAATCAATGTTTGAAGAAGTATCCTGTATTCAATGTAAGAAATAGAATAAGAAATTCTAGAAAACCTGATGCAGGTTTTTCCTTCTCAGAGAATAAGTTATGAACTAAATATTTCAATAATTCTAAAATGAAATTAAATCAAGCAAAGGAATAATCATTATTCCTTTTAAAAAAAATCACAATATAGGTTGGGCACAGTGGCTCACACCTGTAATCCTAGCACTTTGGGAGGCTGAGGTGGGTGGACTGCCTGAGCTCAGGAGTTCGAGACCAGCCTGGGCAACGTGGTGAAACTCTGTCTCTATTAAAAACACAAAAGCAAGATTCTGTCTCAAAAAAAAAAAAAAAACTTAATATAAAGGGATGTAAGCAGACTATTAATACAATCATTCCTATTATTCCCATTACCTGTTAAGTTCATCCAGGCATAAGCGCAGTGTTTCATAAGTTGTTAGAGCAATTTCACATTTCCTCTGCTTTACACGAATTAATTCATTATCTTTTCTGTTTCCATGTAAAATAGTGACTCTGAAATATCCCCAGGTGTCCAATTCATCCTTCCAGTTGTAGAGGACAGAAAGAGGAGCAACTATTAAGAACATCTAAAACAAGAATAAAAAAATTTTGCTGTTTTTTAAACGAATCCCAAAGTGAAATCCACAATATCAACAGTCCTCTTCCTTAATTTTGACATTTAATTAGTAACAATAAATACAACTGAGTGATTAGCTATATCTGGACATTGAAGATTCTCAAAAAATACTTTGCTGTTTAATTAGCTTTTTATCAGGACAAGACAGACACCTAACCTTGCTCAAAGAAACACGTGTTTTCTGTTCCCCCCTACCAAAAAGGCATTGAGAAATGAGAGAGAAGTAACTTTCCAAAAGAGAGAAAAGAATAAAATCTGGATCCCAATAATAGCTTCAAGGGCCAAGTGGGTAATATATATACACAAGCAGGCCACGTGTTCTTGAAATATATGGTCTCCTGGAGCTCTTTTTCCTTTTGCATTTTCCTAGTCCATTTCCTCTCCCCCTCCCTCAGATACTCTCAATTAAAGAACTAGAAAATTGAAGCAATCACAAGAAAACTTCCTGGATGAACTTCTCTCAGTATCGTATCAATAACCTATGTATATTCATTTCCATATATTTTGCCCTCCCATCTGTTGCCATGGGTACACTGTTCATGTTCTTCTCCAAAAACAACCCCTCATACAGTGGCTCCCATTCCTTCTTGCCAACCTAAAGTCAATGCTGCAGAAACTGCCCCCAATCTCCCCTACCTGATTAACTTTTCCATTTTAATGAACCACATCACCTACGGAAAAGCATGTTAGAATATTTCCGAGGGTTAAAAAAATCCAAAAAACAAAAATTTTAAAAAACCTCTTTTCCTTAACCCAACACCTGTCTCTATTACCTCATTACTCTACTCTCCCTATAGCAAAGATCCTCAAGAGTTATCAATGCTTAACTCTCCTCCTGTTCTCTCTTGAAACTCAGGTAAATGGGACTTGTGCCCTAATAATGCCTACCAAATCAGTCCCTCTGAGGATTACCAACATATCTCTGGTTATTCCTCACATTCATGTACCTTTCCTGTACTAACCCAGAATCCTGCTGTCATCAACCATTTTAACTTTTTAATGTTTTTATTTCTCCCTGTTACCACTATTCCTATCCTGTTATGTTTAATAGGGTTACCAGTACGATTATTTTCTGAAGTTTTATACTTGGTCTACTTGATAGAAATGAACCAATGAAACATACTGAAAAAACTCAGTTTAACCAAGAAATAATACAATACTGCTCTAAATTCTGCCCTGTTTTCTGTGAAACATTTAATCTAGGCCTTTTGTCAACTCTAAAAAGTCAAATTTGTGACTGTGTTTTGGAAAGAGAAAGAAGAAAAAGAAACAAAATCAACATGCTGAATGTGAGAGTTCCTTTTTCCCAAGCCATCATCAAGCATATGTAAGTACTTCTTATACTTGATTCATCTCAAGTATGTCTGTCCTTTGGACAAAGGTTAATCCTATGATTTCCATTTTTGACTTTCAAATATGAAATTAGGCCTCCAAGTACTAAGTCCAATTACAGTGTCTCCCTTTGATTTTTTTGTATATTACGAGATGACAATGTTAGGTGCAAACTGCATCTGAGCACTCTTAGTAGTTTTCCACTTGAGAGGCCATTCATCAAAGGTGCCAATGAATCTAAAAAGTCCCGGCATCAGCCCTAAGATTCCAGAAGATGTTTAAAAATTAAGGTGGCAACATAATTTTTGATATTTCTTACAAACACTGGTCTTCAAACTTATGAAAGGTGAAACACTGGTTCAAAAATTCATTTTGGTAGTGAAAGATGTCAGAGAACTGAGTTATGCTATTATGCAGAGTCCAGGGAAAGTATATAAGAACTTAGCATTTCCTACAATCCAATAAATAATATTTCATTTAATAAGTCTTTTTTAAGCAAATGATGCCAAAACAATAAAATGGAAAGCAGTGTCCAACTGCTAAGTCACTACACACAAAGCAACTCTGGGAGCTATTCCTCTAATCCAAGTACTAACCAGGTCCGACCCTGCTTAGCTTCCAAGATCAGACAAGATGTGGTGTGTTCAGAGTGGTATTGCTGTAGACATGGGGGAAGGGTGATAATTCTTATTCTGAAGCTAAAATACAATTTTATAAAACTGAATATAAAATTAACACAAATAAAATTAAAATTCATTTGCTTACATATTAAAATTAACAGAAGCTAGGTTAAATAGTGCAACTAGAGAATACTGAATTATTTATATCTTTCAATAAATCTTGCTCAATTATTAAGGAGTTTTCTATCAAATCTGATTCCTCAAGAACTACAGCATAGAAGAATGATGTGGTGTGGACTGTGATGAGATACTCAAAGATTAATGTGTGATAATTTTTGTGGCAGACGTAGTAATAGTATTAATAATAACATAACAATTATTGAGCACTTACTGTGTGCCAAAGCCTTCAGAAGTAGTTTACAGAAATTAATTCAGGGACTTTACCCAGAAACACAGATGAGGAAACTGAGGTGCAGAGATATTAAGTAACACACTCAAGGTCATACTGATATTAAGCAGCAAAGTAAGTATTTGAACCCAGGTCGGCCTAATTCTAAAACTCTTAACTATCATGACATATCCTGTTAGCACCTTCAATCAAAAAGTCTATGTCCTTGAGATGTGTAACTTTATTTACCACTGTAACTTCAGTACTTCATATAGTACCTAGAAAATAGAAGGTGTTCAACTGATGAATGAATACATGAAACCATACATGTCAATGCTAAATTAGGAATAATAATATATGTTCAGAGAACAGTGACAGATTACAGTAGAGTTGAAACAAAGGTTCCACATGGGAAGAAGTGTGATATTAAAATGAAAAATAAATTATACCTTTACAGAAAAATCACAGAACATAAAATTGGAATCTTTGCTAGAAAATTCAAAGGTCTACAAAAAGTCTTGTATTTATCGCTACAACCTTAACTCTCTCAAAAATACCCAACATAATTAATTTACACCCTACTGTGTGTATAGCTGATCATTTTTTCCTTCAGTATGCTGCAGTTATTTAATATATAGAAATTTCAGTTTAGAATCCACTGTATTCAAGGGCTCTTCCAAGTCCTTTGTATAAAAACAGCCTAATTTTTGATAGAATATCAAGTTTTGGCATTAAATAAATTAATTAACTATGTTGGGTATTTTTGAGAGAGTTAAGATTGTAGAGATAAATACAAAACATTTTTTTTTAGTACTTTGAGTTTTCTAGCAAAGATTCCAATTTTACATTCTGTAATTTTTCTGTAAAGGTGTAATTTATTTTTCATTTTGATACCACACTTCTTCCCATGAGGAACCTTTGTTTCAACTCTACTGTCACTGTCCTCTAAACATACATTATTAGTCCTAACTTAGCACTGACATGTGTGGTTTCAATTATTAATTCACTCATCAATTGAACACCTTCTATTTTCTAAGTACTATATGAAGTACCAAAGTTTGGCATTATGCCAAAACTTGATATTCTATTAAAACAAAGTTACAAACCAGATCAATAAATATCAACTCTTGCAATTAAAAAAGAGAAGTAAATAAGAAATATAAGAATGGAAACGATAAGCAAAGTTAACTATAAATTCAACACAATATCAACTAATATATCAATAGGTTTTGAGGAGAAATTTGAGAAAATTTATTTTTCTTAAGTTGAGAAAACTTGAGGAGCAACTACCAAATAATAAATTACATTATAAAGCTAAAATAACTAAAACTGTTTAGCACTGGAAGAGAAATGAACAAATAATTAGGACAGAATAATATGTCTAGAAATAGAAATGAGTTTAATTTTACACCAAAGTAGCCCTTCAAATCACTGTGGAAAAGCGGGCTTATTCAACAAATGACATTAAGATACCTGGCTAACCAACTGAGGAAAATAAAATTGGATTACTAGACACCTACAGCAAAATAAATTCTAGCTGAAACAAAGATATAAAGGTATAAAATAAAATCACACATAAAAGAATCATGAGTGAATGTATTTATAAACTTAGAGTACAAAAGGCTTTTCTAGGCAAACATAAAACCCAGAAACTATACAGACTAATACATGTAACTACATAAACATTTTTAAAAAATCAATAAATTCAAAGCTGACTCTACATGAGGAAGAAATATTTTCAAAATATATAATGAACAAAAAATTAGATTCCAGGATATATTGTTAAGGACTATTAATGAAGAACTATGATTAAAAACAAGAATTAGATTTAAAAATAGCTTTTAAACATCTGAAATGCTACAGCTTCACTCATAAAGAAATGTAAATCAAGCAAAATAAAAATTTTAAATCTCTCAGGTAGTCATAAATTTATGTTTGCTAATACCTAGTGCAAATGAAAAGGTGGAAACAGACATTCTTATACACCACTCGTGGGGATATGGGGTAATTAAACTCCAGTTATCAAAAAGTAATCCCCTAAATCCAGCTCTACCTGCTATCCAATTCCAGTACTAAGAATTTATCCTACAGTTATTGCAAAAGTTGTCAAGGTATATGCATAAGGCTGCTCACGGTAGCATCATGTGCAACATAATCCTCTTGGTACATATGGAGAACTAAAAAAATAGTGTATAGTAAATAAAATAATTATAAAATATTTTTGTTAAATTGTCATTGAAATTGCTTCCGATGTTGGTATTGTGATTGCTACAAAAGTCCTCCTCTTTTGCATTAATTATGAATTTTACTTAGAGTTGCTAAAGCTTCATCATGCAAGATAGTAATATTTTATAAATTTATTATGATTCATAAAAATTGAATTTCAATCAAAACTTAGCCTACACTAAAGAACCATTCCAAAAATCAATGTTTAAAATGTAGAGCTTGTGTCTTTTCCTTTAAGAATTTATTCTTGGCACAAAACATTCATGCATTCTTAGAGGATTTATTCACCCTTGAAAAGTTTTTAAATGTATATGAGATGTATCCTATCACACACACATACCTTAGACCCACCACTCCTTAATTTGTAACACTCAGTTCATTAAAGGGCTTTCTTCAACAAGCTTCAACATTAATTTTTCAGAATTCAATTGTAATTCTGGCATTAGCATAATAAATACAAAAGAACTGATTTCTTCTCCATTTCATAAACTGTCTTTTTAAAACATACATTGTTTTAAATGAACCAATACAAATTTATCTTTTAAAACTTTCAAAGCTGTAATTTTTGTTTGTATTTACTTCTGGGAAATACTGTAGAATGTCACTGGTGATGCCATTAAAAACTCTAAATTCCAGTTCAAATGACTAACTCAACACGTTTGTGTTGATGCCAGTGAAACAAAAGAACAAACATAATAAATCCATAATAGTGGCAGAATGCCTGGAAGGGCAGTACCAGCAGGTCAGAACAGCGCAGGAGCAGATGAGAACTGGCACACCTGAAGAACTGAGCAATCCGCCCTACACCTCTGAAAGCGAAAATTCCCCCTGCCCTCCCCCACTAAAAAATTTACTTTTCCTAGAAGGAACCTAAAAACGACAAGCAAAACAAAACTCAACAAAACAGCTAAGGTAGTTGGAAAGACTGAGTCAAGAAAAATAATGGCCAAGTAATTTTAAGAAGGAAAAGTTACGCCAGTCATCAAAGAAACTGATTCCAGCATCGGTATGCAACTTTCCCTGAATAAAGCACTGTATATATATTTTCTAAAGCAAAACTTATTTGGAAGAATTCTATGGTGAGTGTTAGGGCTCACGGAAATTTCCCAATTTCACCAATTAAAAAAGTCCTTAATACTTCCAAACAATTAAAAAAAAATCCTTTCCAAGGAAAAAAGTTGGGTTGACATTGAACTCTCATCTGCAATATGGAATGACAGAAGATAATGTTTTGTCATTATAAAAGAAAATTTTGAACTTAAAATTCTATAGGCAGATAAGCCTATGAATAATCAAGTGTGAGAGCAATATACAAACACATAAAATTTACTGAAGAATTTTTTTTTTTCTGAGACAGCATCCCACTCTGTCACCCAAGCTGGAGTGCAGTGGCACAATCATGGCTCACTGCAGCCTCAATCTCCTGAGCTCAAGTGATCCTCCTACCTCAGCCTCCTGAGTAGCTTGGACTACAGGCACAAACCACCACACCTGGCCTCTGAAGAATTAACTGAAGACGTTAAGCAAAAGTTGGTATGAACACAAAGAGAAATAAACTGGAAGTCATAACGAGAAAATTTAACATATTTCTTTCCAGATCCAACTGCTCAGACAAAAAGAAAATAACACTATTAAACATTTAACAATGCAATTAACAAACATGATTAAATAGAAATATATAAAACCATGTGACCATGATTACAAAGAATGCACAATATAAGCAACATTTTAAAACAACAGAGACTGCACAATGCACAACATCAAAGCACAAAAACTGATCCATGGATGTAATGACAAAAAAATACCAAGGCTGTTATCTGATGCAACAAAACTAGAACTTGTCAAAAAGGGTTCAGCCCTCTGATCATCCTGAGCCCTAACAATAGCTATGCACTTGGAAATTTTAAAACTTCTCTTTTAAATAGTACTTGGGTAAATGAGAATAAAAATTAGGGCCACAGATAATTTAGAAAAGACTAATGAAAAAACTACATATTAAAAACTATAGGCCGGGCGCGGTGGCTCACGCTTGTAATCCCAGCACTTTGGGAGGCCGAGGCGGGCGGATCACGAGGTCAGGAGATCGAGACCACGGTGAAACCCTGTCTCTACCAAAAATACAAAAAATTAGCCGGGCGTGGTGGCGGGCGCCTGTAGTCCCAGCTACTCGGAGAGGCTGAGGCAGGAGAATGGCGTGAACCCGGGAGGCGGAGGTTGCAGTGAGCCGAGATCACGCCACTGCACTCCAGCCTGGGCGACAGAGCAAGACTCCGTCTCAAAAAAAAAAAAAAAAACTATAGAACACAGACAAAGGAGTACTGAAGGGAACTTTTTTTTTGAGACAGGGTCTTCTCTGTTGTCCAGGCTGGAGTGCAGTGGCATGATCACGGCTCACTGCAGCCTAGAACTCCCGGGTTCATGCGATTCTCTCACCTCAGCCTCCCCAGTAGCTGAGACCATAGACACACACACTACCACACCTGGCTAATTGTTTTATTTTTTTATTTTCTGTAAAGACAGGATTTTCTTATGGTGCTGAGGCAAGTCTAACTCCTGGGCGATCCTCCCGCGTCAGCCTCCCAAAGTGCTGGGATTACAGGTGTGAGCAACCATGCCTGCCCCAAAGGAACACTTATAGCTTTAAGGTAATTTATTAGAATACAAAAAGACTGAAAATAAATAAATTAAGAAATCAGCTGAAGAAGGTAAATAGCAATGTACATTATTGCAAGGAATTTACAGTTGTTCCTCCATATCTGTGGGTTTCATATCAGTGGATTCAACTAACTACAAATTGAAATACTAAAAAATTCCATCTGCACTAAACATGTATGCAGACCTTGTCATTATTTCCTAAACAATGCAATATAAAAGCTATTTATGTAGACTTTACATTGCACTAAGTAAACCACAGATGATTTAAAGTATATGGGAGGATAACAGGTTATATGCAAACACACTATTTTATATCAAGGACTTGAGAATCCACACATTTTGGTACCCAAGAGAAGTCCTGGAACCAATCCCACATGGATACTAAGGGACAACTGTATAGGGGTGTGTGTGTGTGTGTGTGTGTGTGTGTGTGTGTGTGTGTGTGTATGATATGATACATCGCATATGCATACATACACACACACATACATATATATATAAAGAGAAAGAAAAAGAAAAGAAAGGAAAGAAAGAGAGGAACTTGAGTCAACTGAGATAACTATTATAAGCATATTTTACCACATTATCAAATGAGTATCTTTGTTAACTTTCTTTTCTTTCATTCTTCTTTTTTTTTGAGACAGGGGTCTCACTTTATTGCCCTGGCTGGAGTGCAGTGGTGCAAACATGGCTCACCGCAGCCTCAACCTCTCCAGGCTCTGGTGATCCTCCCACTTCAGCCTCCAACGTACCTGGGACTACTGGCACAGACCACCACATCTGACTAATTTTCTGTATTTTTAGTAGGGAAGAGGTTTTGACATGTTGCCCAAGCTGGTCTTTAACTCCTGGGCTCAAGCAATTCGCCTTCCTTAGCCTCCCAAAGTACTGGGATTACAGGCATGAATCACTGCACCTGGCCCATTCTTGTTCTATAATATTTTAAATATCTTTAAGTATTTTAATATATTTAAAATATTACTTTTCCCTCTTTTGTTCTCTCTTCTATCTGCTGTCACAGTGGCATAAAAGAGATATATATAGGCTCTGTAGTGACATTTAGAACCAGGGAACAACTGAATCCAGAGCTAAAAACAGTACTTGAGCTACTGAATACTTAAAATACATTAAGAACCATTATTCTCTTCAGGATGCATCTATTCTATTGAAAAATTCAGAGAATTTAAAATGATAGCAATTATAATATCTTAAGCCAGTAGTTCTAAAAGTTAACATTGAAATGGTCTTTATGATAGACAAGAGTAAACCTGGACTTCTCAGCAATCTTGTATATAAGACTTGTATAAAAGAGTCTGTTTTAAAACTTGCGGTAAGTAGTTCATTACCAAATATAATAAAAGATTTCGTAAAATCACTTCATTTTTATTCTTATCTGCTTTCCTGGAGGCTGAGGATAATATTTTTTAAAAGACATATAATATACTTTTTTATATTTTATTGCTTTATTAGAAATCTTTTTGTAAGAATTATATATAACATATCTATAAACATACATTTATGAAGGAGAAAACTGAAGTATGGATATGAATAGCATTCACAGTCATATGGGCAGAGAGAGAAATAAGCACAGACCTACTTGTCTTTCTGATTCCAACTTTCCTGTATTGGTAGAACTTATTTCATATTTTTTGGATGCAATTAGCTAGGCAACTTGAAATAAGTCAATGACACACTTTTGTTACCAATATCTGTAACTATCGCCTTTTCATTCTCACATAAATAAAAAACAATATAATGAAGGTTTCAATTAACTTTACATATACATTCTGTAAGTTTAACAAATCAACCTAAGTAAATCATATAAATCCAGCCAACCAACAGATTAAAATCCCAAAGCAAAACCAAGCTGAAATTCTGTTTTGCCATTATGACAGTCAATCAAATTTAACTTGGGAATAAAATTGGTAATCTTTCAAAAATTAGGCCTATAAAACAAATATTTTAATAACATCTTTAAATTCTTAGGTTTTAAAATTTATACTAATACATTTTAATGTGTGAGATTTAAATATTTCTATATGCTTCTGTAATACCAGCATCATGAGTAGAATATACATTGTCTAGACATTTTACCTTTTTTGCTGTAGAAGAAGGGGGTTCCTTTTTCATACTTCTTAGTAAAAATTCTGGCATGTTATTTTCAATATCCTCACGAGTTCCCTTTTTATGCAAAACTGCAGCCAGAAATGAAATAACCTGGGGAAAAAAGACTTTTTCAATCACTGTGTATAATGTAACCTGACGTACAAAATTTCACTGCTTACATGACTATTCAATTAGTGACAAAGTATGTACAAAGAGATTTGTTGGGGGGAAAATAGAACATGAAATATTAGTACTGATTTTCTTTATTTGTAATAACAAACTGTTTTTCGCCCTTGTAAACAAACAAACAAAAATCCTCACATTACCATCTTTTCATAACCTCTACCTACCCAAATGAATTCTTTCTTAATTCCATCACTTGAGACACTACCTTCTTATGTTTCTAACCATGGAAACTATCTCTTCATATCCTCTATTAGAATAAACTGTATACATTCTTGTTTCCATGTAGAAAATAAACTCCTTAAGGAGGATAATATTTGGCCCATAAGTTTGTACACTTCTATTTATCTAATAAATATAGGTGAAATGGCAAAATGTTATTTTAAGACAGACTAATTCATTAATGTATACAACATTTTGAATAACAGCTCATCTCCAAAAATCAAGTGAGAAAAACAGACAGACAGAAAAAAGGAACCATAACCTCATATAATAAACTAGAGCAAGAAATACTGAATTGAGTCGACTTTGATTCAAATGTTAGCTCTGATTGCTTGGCTGCTCTGTTAACTTGGGCAAAAGAGTTAACCTCTCTGAATGATATCTGTAAAAATGGCAAAAAATAATTTTGGCAGGGTTGTTTTAAAGATTAGGAAGAAAGGCATATGAGGTATCCATATGGAAGAAAATAACTGATCATTACCTTACGAAAATAAATAAGAAGAAAAACTATATAAAACAAAAAACTATGCGAGAATTAGAAAAAGTATGGAAAAAAGTATACTTAACAAGGGTGTGGATACCTATAATCTGAATCCCAAATGATAGAAGAAAACAAATGATACAGAAGTA
The DNA here is from genome assembly GCF_009828535.3 of Hylobates moloch. Classification (NCBI taxonomy): domain Eukaryota; kingdom Metazoa; phylum Chordata; class Mammalia; order Primates; family Hylobatidae; genus Hylobates; species Hylobates moloch. The sequence continues at coordinate 68,357,437 of NW_026652285.1, read as the reverse complement.
TCTGAAGAAATAAAAGCTGAAAACTTAACTGATTTTAAAAATCAAGCCACAGATTCAAGATCTTCTAAGAACCAAAACCAAAACAAAATGAAAACCAAAAACAAACTAACAAAAAACCACAAGCAGGTGCTTCACTGAAACAACTTGAGACAGCAAAATATTTGTTAAAAGCAGCCAGAAAAAAAACAACAGATCACCTACAAAAAAGCAACAACTGGGCACCCGTGTAATCCCAGCACTTGGGGAGGCCAAGGCAGGCAGATCATTTTAGCCCAGGAATTCGAGACCAGCCTGGGCAACATGGCAAAACCCCATCTCTACAAAAATTAGCTGGGCACAGGGTGGCTCATGTCTGTATCACTAGCTACCTGGAAAGCTGAAGTAGGAGGATTGCTCGAACCCAGGAGAATGAGGCTGCAGTGGGCCGTGTTGCACCACTGCACTCCAGCCTGGGTCACACAGCAAGACACTGTCTCAAAATAAAAAATAAAAATAAAAATAAAACACAAATAGACAAGTAGCTGACCTTGCAGGAAAAAGAATGGAAGATACTATACAACAGAATATTTTCAAAGTGATAATAAAAGCAACCTATATTTTTGTACCTACGGATGATATTCAAGAATGAAGGGTAAAGATTTTCAGACAACCAAAAAGTGAGCCAATTCATCACCAAAAGCACCACACAAAAGAAACTAACTAAAGAATGTTTTCAGGTACAAGGAAAATGACTCTAGTTAGAAGATCGGTGACACAGGGAAAAATTAAAAGCAACAAAAATGGTAAATATATACAAAATATATATGTATATTGATTGACATTACAAAACAATAAAAAAGTTTGGCTGAAATCAAGTAACAGATTAAAAGCTACCACAGCCTGTAATCCCAGCACTTTGGGAGGCCAAGGCGGGTGGATCACGAGGTCAGGAGATCAAGATCATCCTGGCTAACACGATGAAACCCCGTCTCTACTGAAAATACAAAAAATTAGCCAGGTGCGGTGGCGGGCGCCTGTAGTCCCAGCTACTCAGGAGGCTGAGGCAGGAGAATGGTGTGAACCTGGGAGGTGGAGCTTGCCGTGAACCGATGTGTCACGCCACTACACTCCAGCCTGGGGGATAGAGCAAGACTCTCTCAACAACAAAAAAAGCTATGACAACAAATGTGTATCAGTCAGAAGGAGCACAAGTGTAGTGATAATATTCTGAGGTCACTATGCTGTAGCGAGGAAATTAAAGTACTAATTCACGTTAGATCATGATAAATCAATGGTATCTGTTGTAATCTCTAGGGTAACCATTAATAGAAGAATAAAAGAATGTGTACCTAATAAAAGGGGATAATAAAGTAATAGGAAACAATCTATCCAAAAGGACACAAAAAAAGTGGGAAAAACATGACATGGAATAAATAAAAAGCAAACAGTAAAATACTAAGTTTAAATCCAAATATATTAGGAAGCACATTATATGGAAATGGACTAAACTGTCTAAACAAAGATAAAGACTGTCCAAATAAAATATATTTCCTTGCCATTTACAAGAAAAACTTCTAAAAAAAGGGATAAAAATTCTAATTAGAAAATAAAAATGACAGACCATGTAAACCAAATTCAAAGAAAATTGATATAGCTATATTCATATCAGATAAAGATGCTGAGGCAAAAAAGCATTAAGAAATTAAACAGGCACACTTTAACTTAATATTGATAATAAAATTAGTTCACTTGGAAATTTTAAGAAGTCTAAATGTATCAATAAAGAAAAACTTACTGAAATAAAAGCAGACAAATCCACAAGCACAATGGTAGATTTTAAAATAACTCAGCAAGAACAAAATAATCAGTAAAGATACAGAAGACTTTTAATAACATGATTGTCAACCTTGACCTAACGAACATTTGCTAGAACACTGCACACTACTGCAAAGCAGTTTCATTTTAAGTACCCATGAAATATTTGCCAAAGTTGACATATGGGGCCTGGTGCAGTGGCTCATGCCTGTAATCCCAGCATTTTGGGAGGCTGAGGCGGGCGGATCACCTGAGGTCAGGAGTTCGAAACCAGCCTGGCTAACATGGTGAAATCCCGTTTCTACTAAAAATATAAAAAATTAGCTGGGCATGGTGGTGTGTGCCTGTAATCCCAGCTACTCAGAAGGCTGAGGCAGGAGAATCACTTGAACCCAGGAGGCAGAGGTTGCGGTGAGCCAAGATCATGCCATTGCACTCCAGCTTGGGCAACAAGAGTGAAACTCTGTCTCAAAAAAAAAAAAAAAAAGGTTGACATATGCCAGGCCACAGAAGTCTCAATACATTTCAGTAGACAGAAACCATACAGAATATGTTCTTTGATCACAATACAAGAAACTAAAAATAACAAAAATATAAGCAGAAAATCTCCAAATGTTTGGACAGTAAGGAACAGAGTTCAAACAACTCTCAATATAAATTATAAAATATTTGAATTAAATAATGGGTAACAATACACGTTAAATTTATAGAATATGGCTAAAGCTGTACCTTAGAGACTTAAATGAATATTACAGACATTCCCCAACTTATGATAGTTCAACTTGCAATTTTTCAACTTACAATGGTGTAAAAATAATATGCATTCAGTAGAACTGTAAATCAAGTACCCATACAATCATTGTTTTTCACTTTTAGCAAAATATTCAATAAACTACATGAGATTCAACACTTTAGTATGAAACAGGCATTGTGTTAGATGATTTTGCCCAACTATATGCTAATGTAAATGTTCTGAGCATGTTTAAGGTAGGATAGGCTAAGCTGTAATGTTCAGTAGGTTAGATGTATTGAATGTGTTTTCAACTACAATATTTTCAACTTACAATGGGTTTATGGGGACTTAACCCCACTGTAAGTCAAGGAGCATCTGTATTAGGAAAGAAGAGGGACTATTACTCAGTTATCAAAGAATCTATCTAAAAAACCTATGAAAATAACAGAAAATTTAACACAAAAAAGCAGAAATTACTAAAGCATACAATGAAAATGATCAGCAATGCCAAATGATCATCCTTTGAAAGAATTTTTTAAATAAACCCCTGGCAAAATTATTGAAGAAAAAATAGAAGAGAAAAGGCAAACAAAAAATATGTATAACCCATAATAATGCTTTGCCAATAAATGTAAAAATTTAGAGGAAATGTAGAAATAGAACTTATCAAAAACCGACATAAGAAAAGGAAATTTACATACTCATAAAACCATGAAATAAACCTGAATATGTAATTATAAACCTTCCACAAAGAAAGTTAAGGGCCAGATAGTTTCACCAACAAATTCTACCTAATGCTTAAGAAAAATGTAATGCCAATCTGTAACAGACCCTTTCAGGGTTTAGAAAAAGGGGAAAATATTCTCACCTCGTTTTATGAGTTCAGCGTAACTTTGATAAGAAAACCTGACAAGACCATTATAATACAGTAAATTTACAAGCCAATTTCCCTTACTCATATAGAAGCCAAACTCTTAAACAAAATATTAGCACACAGAACACAGAAATTTAAAAAAGGAAATAATAGATACCAAAACCAAACTGGGTATATTCTGCAAATATAAGTTTGGTTTAACCTTTGAAATTTAGGTATTAGGTAGTTATCAGCTAGGTATCTTAGGCATTACACTTAGCATTCCTAACACTTAGATTCCTTAAAATGAGAATAGAATGACCTATTTACAAGAAACATATTTTATCTGAAGCAGTACATTATTAGGTACACTGCAAAAAGTTGAGAATGTATATTTTGTCATTAGAGCAACCACTAAAAATAAAAAGCAAAGAAGTATAGATAAAAAGTCAATAGAAAAATTAAAATAAAATTCTAAAACATATCATATCAACTCAAAAGGCAAATGAGACTGTTTCTGAATGAACAGAAATGTTATATCCAAATCCAAACATAAGAATTAACATTAAATGTAAATGAACTAAATATTCCAATTAAATATCAGAGATTGTCAGAATGAATAAAAGAGCTGTCTACAAAGGACATTTCATAGTAAGAAAATGGTCAATTTATCAGGAAGATATAACAACCATAAAGGTTTGTAACCCTAATAACGGAGCTTCAAAATATATGAAGGTAAAACTAGCAGATTAAAAGAAATAGACACATCTGGCTGGGCACAGTGGTTCACACCTATAATCCCAGCACTTTGGGAGGTCTAGGTGGGTGGATCACTTGAGGTCAGGAGTCCGAGATCAGCCTGGCCAACATGGTGAAACCCTGCTTCTACTAAAAATACAAAAATTAGCCGGGTGTGGTGGCACACACCTAAAATCCCAGCTACTTGGGAGGCTGAGGCATGAGAATCACTTGAACCAGGAGGCAGAGGTTGCAATGAGCCGAGATCACCACTGCGCTCCAGCCTGGGCGAGGGAGCAGGACCTTGCCTCAAAAAAAAAAAAAAAAAAAAAAAAAAAAAATTTATACACTTCACCCAGAAACTTGACTTTTAGGAATCTATCCTACAGAGAAATACTCTTAGAATTCTATCCTACAGATATTCACTATTTGCTATTTCCTAAAATAGGCAACAACCCAAAAATCCTTCTCCCTAGGTCCCTAGAGGAATGGTAAAGTAAGTTACAGAACATATAATCTATAGTATGCAGTAATTTATTAATTAATGAATGGGGACAATCCTTATATACCAACATAAAAAGATCTCCAAGACCCATGTTTAAGTGAAAAAAAACAAGTAGAATAAAATATGGAAATAACAGTCCTATTTTTTAAATTTATTTACACATACATTAAACTTATAACTTGTTCAACCAAATAAAAAAACAGATTGGACTTCATAAAACTTAACTTTCGTGCATCAAAGTAAAATAACAAGAAAATAAAAAGACAACTACAGAATGGGAGAAAATATTTGCAAATCATATACCTGATGAGGGATTAGTATCCAAAATATATAAAGATTCTTACAACTCAACAATAAAGACAATGAAATTAAAAAACAGGCAAAAGACTTAAATATATATTTCTTTCTCTAAAGATATACAAAGGGCCAAAAAAGCACAAGAAAAGATGTTCAACATCATTGGCCATTACAGAAATGCAAATCGAAACGGTAATGAAATACCACTTAACACATAGCAGGATGGCTATAATGAAGAAAAACAAAAAATAACAAGTGTTGGCAATGATGCGGAGGCATAGGAAGCCTGGACAATTGTTGGTAGGAATGTAAAATATTTTAGCCATTGTGGAAAATAGTATTGCAGTTCCTCAAAAAAAAAAAAAAAAAACCAAAACAATGAATTACCATAAAACCCAGTAATTCCAATTCTAGGAATATATACAAGAGAAATGTTTGTACACAAATGTTTACAGAAGCATTATTCATAATAACTAAAAGTGGAAACAATCCAGAAACTAGAAAGAGGAGGGAGTTGCACAACATTCTGAATGCATTAAATGCACTCAATTAATCATTTTAAATAATGAATTAATGTTGTGTGGACTTAACCTCAATTTAAAAATTACAGCTTGCATTTTTGTAAGAATGTGTTTGTGTATTACAGTGTAATCAGAATTATTTTTATTCTAGAAAAAAGTTACAAAGTATGTATGTAAAGTGTCAAGTCAGTAAATATCAATGATTCAATTAACGGGAACTTTTTTTTGAGACAGAGTTACATTCCTGTTGCCCAGGCTGGAGTGCAATGGCACGATCTTGACTCACCGCAACCTCCACCTCCCGCGTCCAAGTGATTCTCCTGCCTCAGCCTCCTGAGTTAGTTGGGATTACAGGCATGCGCCACCATGCCCAGCTAATTTTGTATTTTTAGTAGAGACAGGGTTTCTCCATGTTGGTCAGGCTGGTCTTGAACTCCCGACCTCTGGTGATCTGCCCACCTCAGCCTCCCAAAGTGCTAGGATTACAGGCAAACAGTAGCTATTTTTAATCCCAGCACTTTGGGAGGCAGAAGTGGGCAAGCTCAGGAGTTTAAGGCCAGCCTGGGCAGCATGGTGAAATCCCACCTCTACAAAAAATACAAAAATTACCCAGGCCTGGTAATGTGCATCTGTAGTCCCAGCTACTCGGGAGGCTGAGGTGGGAGGATCACTTGAGCCCAGGAGGTCAAGGCTGCAGTGAGCCAACACTGCACCACTGCACTCCAGCCTGGGCAAAACAGCAAGACACTGTCTCAAAAAACAAAAACACATTAGCTATTTTTCTGGCATCATTCCTTAAGGTAGAAGGCTTTGTTTCTTGCATATGATCTTGTATATAATAAACAAAGTAGCTTTTGCAAATTATAAAAAAATGAAAAATAGGATGGTTAAAACTTGTCCTAAGTTTTAAAATATTCTAACAAACTTTGCATGTCAATTTGCAGGACTTATCATAAAGCCTTTGGTGTCTGACCAACCAGTTTCATACTAGCTATGTGACATTGGGCAATTTACATAACCTTTCTATAAATTTTAATATTTTCACCAATTAAATAGAGGCAAGAATATCTAATTAACATGAATGTTTAATGGAAAATGTTTATCATAGAGCCTGGCAAATATAGACAATATAAGTTATAACCATAGAACCATAATGTTACCCAATTCAACTTAAAATTCACTAACGCATTCAATAAAAATATATTTATTACCTACTAAATACCAAGACGCTGGAATAGTCTAGATGAAAGGCTATTTCTATAATTCAGTAGTGTGAAATCAAGCTGATTTGGGGTGGCAGGGAAGAGGTAGTTAGGACATGTGCTGAAGGAGCATGGTTGAGAAAAAAGTAGACAGATGAACAGAAAATAAACAGTTACTAAAGAATCCAGTGAGAGATTAATGCGAGCAAACTGGCTGATGTAGAACATAAATTAAAGAGAAAGGATACTCCACAAATAACTGAGTTTAGGCACTAGACAATTTAAATATTGTTAACACCACCTAAGTAAAAGATCTTTGATGCATGTTCACAATTTTCATTTTATAAATATTTTTAAAGTTATGTTTTCTATTTAAAAATACATCACCTAATATTAGAATTTACTGAATTCTTTGATGGTGTAAAAAAGCATAACATTTTGGGTTCTGACTACCTTTTGGAATATAACTTAACACTGATCACAGAAAATTTATAACTAAAAGTATAGGTAATTGGCATATTGACTGGAAAGGGGGATGAAAAAACTTTTTAGGGTAATGGAATTGTCCTATATTTTGATTAGCATATTAGTTACACAGACATAGACATTTGTCAAAGCTCATTAAGTAATATACCTGAGATCTGTGCATTTTACAGTTTAAGTGTACCTTAATTAAAGAATTAAAGATACACACATGTACACACACACACACATATATATTGATAGATACACTCTTTAATTTTAGGCCACTGGTCCTCAAAGGCTACTGAAAAGACAAAAGAGATACCTATTAGATACCATAACAATTTAAATGAGGTAATATAAGATCTAATCCACTGATTTGCTCTTAACTCACCTACGGATTGTTTCATTATAGGAAAATTATATTCCTAATTGTGCAAATTCATAGTTCAATTTGCTCATCTATCCAAGGTGATATACAATCTTAATTCTAACTTTGTCAAATTCTCTAAAACAAAGATATGTGAAATGTATCTTGTGTTTAAGAATCTCAGATCTTTGGAAGATATTTCATAGGTGGCAGCTAAATTTATAAACTCTAAGTATAGATTAGCTTTACTTAATTCACTAAATCCACTAATGATTTTTAAAAATCTTTGTATCTTATTTAAATCATCTACACTACCTCTTAACACTACTCATCCACCCACCCCCCAAAAATTTAAGTTGAAATAGTAATAAACTTTAGTTGAGAATACAAACTAACTGGAGAAGCTAGCTAAAACCACTAACAAACTCTTAGCTATATATTAATTATATTAATTAAAATATACTAATAGGTATTATGGCAATGCTAGCAGTAAAGTGTCAATATACAAAAGATAGTCAGGGAAGGGAGGATGTGAAGAACAGCACAGGTGGATTTTATAGACCAGGACTATAAATGGCACTCATCACTTCTACCCTTATTTCTGCTGGCAGAACCCAGTCACAAGCTCCACTGACACGCAAGGAGATCTGGGAAATGCAGTCTCTGTCAGCTAGCCCAAACTCTTAAGAAGGCAAAGGAAATACGTATTTTGGGTGGAGATCTAGCCATCTTATCACACTATAGTGGTCCAGTAGAGGTCTATCAAAATACTAATTCACAGAAGACTAAAGACAAATTTACAATGAAGGTTTACAAAACTTATCTGCAAAGAAAAAGCCAGAACATGTTTTATTGTGGAATAGTTCTAAAATTGCTTATAGATGAAAAGAACAAAAACAAGTATGTAAATCAGTCACCTCTAGAATAGTGAAAGGCCAAAAACTGCATTTCAGAAATGAAATACAACTCTGGGAAAGCCTTCTGTTTTTACACGCATTCCTTTCTAAACTCTGTCAAGCCAACAGTTTTATAAGTCATCTTTCCTCACACAGTCAGCTCATGACATACTGAGTAAATCTGAGGCTGGGAAAAAGGGCAACAAACCTTCCCTTAGACCAGAACAGAGGAAGGCATAGCAAAAATTGTCTATTTCTTATAGGACAAAAAAGAAAAAAATGTCTACTACCTTATTTTTCAACTCCCTGGGAGATACAAAGGTACAGAAAGAGTGGTTCAGAAACACACTTCAAAAGTATGATTTTTGCTTGCTTTGAAGAAAAAAAAAAAAAAACAAAACAAAACACAAAGTGCTGTTTTGAAATGGGGTCTAGCTCACTTATCTTTACAAAGTTCTCCCCTAAAATCAGAACTACATGCCAAAACAAGAAATACAATTTTATCTGTGAAATACTAGTACATTTTTGTTTCTGCTTAAAAGGGCTCAGGGATCTGGGGGCTAATTAACCTTCCACACTGGATATTACAGCATTTTCTCAATGAACGAAAAAAAGACAATATTATTTTTCTCTTTATTACTATATTCCTGAGTGAATAACATGACTTGAGATCCCAAGAACCTTCATATTTTAGTGTAGTTTTGAATCTACTGAAGATCTTATTATCCAAAAAAGGTACTGAAAATAACCTAAGAAAGCTTTAATTATCAGCAATCCCATTTCTCTCAAGAGTGAGGTTTACTATACATCTTTTTAATATGACAGCCTTCAGTAATGACATTTTCAATAATGTAATATCTAATAATATAGAAACAAAAATTCAAAGAATGTCTTCATGCTTTGCAAAATTCTCTCTCTGCTACTCAAAAAGTACTATTATCTTCTTTGCATAGCAGATGAGAAAATAAATATGGTAAGACATATTACTGCATCTGCTTAATAGAAGTCCTCAAGACTTTGGTGTCTGTAAAAGCTAATTACCACATTACGATTAAAAACTAAATTATTTTGATTCAATGAATTTGAGCTCTTCTCTTGTGATAAACCTTTCAAATACTATATTAGAGCTATGCCTTCAGTAAAAAATAAAATTCATTAAAACTCAATTCAAAACTCAAAGTTTGGTGGGTTTCCAAAAGCAAAGTATGAAAACACCAATTTCTCTGTGGAGTCTTCTTTGACACCCCCAGGCAGGCTTGTTTCTCCCCTCCAACCCACTTACCAGACTAGATGATGACTCTTGGCCTCATTTCCTTTTATTATTCTTTTGTGAACTCTGTAAGGTAGGTGTATTACTCAGGGTTCTCTAGAGGGACAGAACTAGTGGAATAGAGATATATGGGGAGTTATATTAAGTATTATCTCACACAATCACGAAGTGCCACAATAGCATGTCTGCAGGCTGAAGAGCAAGGAGAGCCAGTCCGAGTTCCAAAACTGAAGAACTTGAGTCCAACGTTCAAGGACAGGAAGCATCCAGCATGGGAGAAAGATGCAGTCTGGGAGGCTAGGCCAGTCTCTCTTTTCACATTTTTCTGCCTGCTTACATTCTAGCCACACTGGCAGCTGATAAGACTGTGCCCACCAGATTAAGGATGGGTCTGTCTTTCCCAGCCCACTGACTCAAATGTTAATCTCTTTTGGCATCACCCTCACAGACACTCCCTAGATCAATACTTTGTATCCTTCAATCCAATCAAGTTGACACTCAGTAGTAACCATCACAGTAGGTATCATATGCATTTATATTTATATTGGCTCTTCAGTGCCAATCACAGTGCCTGGCCCAGAGTGAGTACTTATTAAATGTCAACCAATTGAACAAATGGTTAAAAGTTGAGTAAAAGGCTTTTAATTAACTGTATTATTAAGTCAAAAGAAGAAGGCAGTATATGATAGAAGAGGAAAAAAATAAGAGTTCTAGAATAGAAATGAAAATTATTACTTCTGTGCCTGACCCTAGATAGGGAAGTCATTCCTGTGCCTGTTTTACGTACTAAGTTAAAAAGCTGAACAAAATTATCTCTAATATCATTTCCATTTCTAAAAGTATTTTTTTTTTAACTATGAAATGGTCATCATCCTATGTATAAATATTCACACAGAGGCCAGGCACAGTAGTTCCTGCCTGTAATCCCAGCACTTTGAGAGGTCAAGGCAGGCAGACCACTTGAGCTCAGGAGTTCAAGACCAGCCTGGGCAACTCGGGAAAACCCCATCTCTACCAAAAATACAAAAAATTAGCTGGGCATGGTGGTGAGCAACTATGATCCCAGCTACTTGGGAGGCTGAGGTGGGAGGATCGCTGGGCCCCTGAGGCGGAGGTTGCAGTGAGCTGAGATCTCGCTACTGTACTCCACCCTGAATGACAGAGTGAGACCCCCATCTCAAAAAAACAAAACAAGAACAAAAAAAAAGATTTACATAGACTAAACATCCCTTAATCAATGTTCACTGAACTCACAAGATTAATAAAAGTTTTCTATCCCCTCTGAAAAACATACCATCTGAGCAAAGGCTCTCAAACTTAAGTGGGCCTCAGAATTACCTGAAGCATCTGTTAAAACACAGATTGCCGTCCTCTCCTACTCCCCCCGAGTTCACAATTCAGTATGTCTGCAGTGAGACCCCGGAATTTACAATCCTAACAAGTTCCCAGGTGACACTAATGCTGCTGACCCAAAGATCCACTTGAGAGAACCACTACTCCATGGTAAGCACCCACTCACCTTCTTTTCCTATCACTGAGTGGGGTCTGATTACCAAAGGTCAGGTTCCCAAACTTGTATACTCCAGTTGAAATTATTGTACTTATACTAGCTAATTATCACGTAAATGTACAAAGGGATTAATTTTCAAGTTACCTGTTGAATCAGATGTGAAAATCCTGTGAAATATTGGGAGATAGTCATAAAAATCTTGGATTTTGTATTCAAATTTCCTTAAGTATCTTTAATTTTTCAGTCCCACTAAAACCAAAAATAGTAGGTGATGAACTGCATGGTGTTTAACATATCAAGGCCACAATGGACATGAGGAAATCTGGGAGTGATAGATATGTTCATCATCTTGGCTGTGATGATCTTTTCTTGGATATGTGTATGTGGGATAAAATGTATTAATGTCTGCTACTTTAAAATGCAACAAAAGATGGATGGATATTACAAAACCATGTATAATGAAATATTAACAGATCTAAGTGGTGAGAATATGGCTTCTCATTGTACCATTCTTTCAACCCTTCTAATATTTTAGAAAAATGTCAGAAGATATTTGGGAAAAATTAGTTCATAATCTTTGACAAAAAAATCTTCAATCTGCTTATAAGATAGTAGTTATTATGTGACTCTATTTTTTGCATATGTATGTTTGTGTGTGTGTTCACAGAAGTATATGTATGTATGTGGGCATATCATTACGTATGTTGCATGTTCATCTGTGCCCTCTTCACCAGATCTGTCCTTCCAATTCACTTTAAAAATACTCAGGTCTTTCCTACCCCCAAACAACACAAAACAAACAAAAAAGAAACCCCCTCAAATTTTCATCTCTCTCTTCAGCTACTACTAGGTCACTTTTATTCCCTTTCAAAGCCAAATTTCTTAAAGAGGTAAATATACGTTCTATGTCCATGTCTTCACCTACTCCATTATGGCTTGTGTCTGAAAGCTCCAGCAAAATGGCTCTTGCTCAGCATATCAATGATTTCTATGTCATTAGAACAAATGGACATTTTTCAATTCTCATCCCCTGTAGAATGTAAAATATTAAAAGTGAATTTAAATTCACTTTTAAATTTGAAATGAGGGAAGGAAACTTTATTTGGTATGTAAAACAAGCTTTAAAAAGACTTCAATTTCATATCATGGCCAAATTAGAATATAAAAAGGGGGAAATTAAATGGATGAAATCAAGAAACAGGAACAAAAAAGAAGAAAATAAGATAAAACTATAGCTCAAACAGTAAATGTCAATGGTCTATTTTCATTATCAATTAATTTTACTACATTCTGAAATTTTAGTTAACACAGTAATCATTCATATTTCTTCAACCGGCTTATATCTATAAAAGCTTTATCTATCTATAGAAGCTCTATCTTAAATGGGTCTTTCAAACCACCCATCTATGTAGAAATTATTCCCTGAGTTATAACAACAATAACTAGAGAACTAGGTTCCCAAGCATCAGACAAATCCAGCTGAGTATCAAAATTAGTACAGAAACCATTTCCTAATCTTCAGACGGTGCTCCCTCAAAAACTTGCACAGCACATTAACAGCATGTACCACAACATCTCCAAGTCCTTTCATGATTACAGTGTATCAGGTAATAGAAAATTCTGCAGTAAAATCAGCTCCTTTAAAAATAATCCTATGAACTGTAAAATAAATTTCTTTGTAACATGGGCCTCAGAGATGAAAGACAGCCTTCAAATTTGAGACTACAATGTGCAAAAGAATTTGAATTCGAATTGTATTTAAGTTGCAGGATGGTGGTTCCCAAACAGATCACTTTTTGTATGTAGTACCCTCACGTTTCTTCTTGTGTGTGAGACAGAGTCTCACTCTGTTGCCAGGCTGGAGTGCAGTGGCACAATCTCGGCTCACTGCAACCTCTGCCTCCCAGGCTCAAGAGATTCTCCTGCCTTGGCCTCCCAAGTAGCTGGGACTACAGGCGTGGGCCACCATGCCCAGCTAATTTTTGTATTTTTAGTAGAGATGGGGTTTCACCATGTTGGCCAGGATGGTCTCGATCTCTTCACCTCGTGATCCGCCTGCCTCGGCCTCCCAAAGTGCTGGGATTACAGGCGTGAACCACCAAACCCAGCCTCATGTTTATTTTGAAGATGAACATGCACTGGCTAATCAAAGAATTGTAGTAACAAACATTCTACCACAGGCAAAAACAGTAAAAGTATATGTGAAAAGTTACAGCAGGGCTTTAATTAATTAATTAATTTTCCTCTAGTACTCATCTGTAATCTTGGTCACAGATGGCATTACTGAAACACCACGGGTTCGGTCTAAGACCTGCTACTTACCATACAGTCAGCCAATCACTGAGACAACATGTATTGCCAAGGAAAAATGCTTTAATCAGGCACTGTAGCCAAGGATCAGTCTCAAATCCATCTCCCTGATTAAAATTAGGAGTTTTTACAGCAGGGAAGAAATGTAACAATGTATGGGAAAACAGGAACTTGGGAGGGCTAAGGAAGTAATCTGATGAATGATAGGCCTGGTGTCTCACTGTCTGAATTCTATGATCTGGTGAGTTTCAGTTCTTTGATACTTTTTGAGAGGCCTAGGGGTCCTTTCCTGAGGAAGGAACTCAGATAAAACAAATACAAGTTTAAAGCTTTAGGACCAGAAGGGTCAATTTCTATGTTTATCCAAAAACAAACAAACAAACAAAACTGTCTGTGGGACTGTTGGGTCAGTTTCAGTGGTAGTTTCTTGAAGGCTCTTTTCTTTATTCTTGCTGTCTATCCTCCACCTACAGGCTGGCGTGCTAAATGATTGTTTGTGGAATAAATGGAGAAGGCAAATTCATTTATTCCACAAACAATCATTTAGTATGTCCAGTGTGCAGGTCTAAACTATCTGCACTGCCTAGGCTTGAAGGAACATAAAGTATGGTTAATGGTAATACGATTATTGAAAGACTTTATTTTAGCCTAGTTTTTCACACCAGACCTTTACACACAGTAGCATTATTTGGCTATTTTTTTTCTTTTATTTTTCCTTATTCCATCATTGGTGCCTGAAATTTGGCTATTTATAAATGTTAAATTTAGTTTTCCACTTACCTTTGAGTTCCAATAACTAATGGAGGTAATATGAAGAAGAAAATAAGTTAAACTCAATTATAAGAAAGGAAGCAGAATAACTTAATCACAAACTAGGCACGCACTCCTGAAAATCTAAAGTGATTGTTTAGTATAAAATCTAGATTCAAAACTCTATTGTTCTTGGATCACAAACCTCTTTGAAAATCTAAGGAAAGCTAAAGACCCTGTAGTAGGCAGCTTCTGACAGGACTCCCAATAATACCCACCTCTTCATATTCCCAGTCCTGTTTAATCTCCTTCCCTTTAGTTCTGGCTGGACCTAGCAACTTGCTTCTAATGAGAATATGACAAAAGTGAGGGGATGTCTCTTGTGTTATTACATCACCAAAGACCATGACTTCTGTTTTACTAGTGCTGTCTCTTGCCCTCCTACTTGCTCTCCTTTTATGAAGCAAGCTACCTTGTGTGAGATGCCCCATGAAGAGGCCCATGTGTCAAGGAAGCAAAGGAGGCCTCCAGCCAACAGCTCACAAGAAACTGAGGCCAAGAACCCACAAGGAACTGAATCCTGCCAACAAACAATTCACTTCCTAGGTGGGCTAGGAAGTGAATCTTCCCCAGTCACCTTGAGATGACTGCAGCCCTGTGAGAGGCAAAGCTAGAGGACCAGGCTAGGCGGCAGCTGGATTCCCGACCCACAGAAACTGTGAGACAATACATGAATATTGTTTTAAGCTGCTAAATTTAGCATAATTTGTTATACAGAAACAGATTAACTACAACAAATCCCCTCTTTAGGAAAGTATGTATGTGCACAAATTCTAGTACACATTTTAGGGAATTTTGAAGTCTCTCTAAAGTTCTCAAACAGAACTGCTAGTGACCCAGGGATTCCAGATTAAGAAACTTCTAACATGATAAACTTCAAACAATATGCACAAAAGGCCTATAGGAACAATTTAACCATGCTACGCGGCATAACAAACATTAGAATGCTTTCCTTCCATAAAGTAGTAAGAAAGTTAAATGACTTCAAATATATTGATATCTTAGTACCAGTATTACCAAAGGTAAAATCAAACCAAGTGGTACCAAAACATTATTTTGGAATAAAATATTTCATAGGTACTGAAGAATGATAAAATAACTGAGACATTGTCCTCAGCTTTGAGGACTTCACTATCTAGTTAGTGAGACAAACACAAACATACACACGAACACACAAAATAGCTATCATAACAGCAGTACAAATAAAGATTTACATATAGTATCCACTCATGTACACAGTAAAGTGACTTTACTGTTATAACATAATTAAAATAAATACCTGTACTGTTTTTCCAAGTCCCATGTCATCACCCAGAATGCACCCTCTTCCATGGATGTAGTGTCCATAAAGAAACCGGGCTCCTTCTCTTTGGTAGTCTCTCAAATACCTATTGATGGTATAAGGAATAGAGTCTCCATCGTCAGATAATTTAAAAGCAACAGAGGATGATGGAAATTTTCGGTTTGGGAAATAAGGTTTTTCCAAATCTTCATCATCAAATATAAGATTTCTAGGGCAATCTTTAACAAATTTTACTTCTTGAAGCTGTTTAAGAGGTATTTTCCTTTCTTGAAAATCTGAATATAAGACGACTGCAAATGACTTGCCATTTTCATCCGCTGTGATAGATTTTATGCTTGCTTCACAAAGTTTTCCATTATCTGGAAAAGGGGCAAGACATCTTTCTCCAGGATGCCATATGTCTGCAAGAATAAAGAAAATAAAGTTTCCAAAGCTAGCTTATAAAGTAACACCTCATTTATCCACAGCTGTGAGAAACAACATATACCTCACATAAATGCCTTTTCCAAAAAACTGGAACAAGATAAATTATAACATGTATAGATATTTTTTGAAAATAGATTTTCAGATATTCTCCTATAATAAACAGAATAAAGGGTACATACTTTATTTCCATTGGTTCTTACCCTGGCTATGTGTCATCATCTCCCCTGGAGTTTAAAAATATACATTCTTAGACACCACCTCTAGTGATTCTTATTCAGTGGATAGGGGTCACAGGCATCTGGTTTTATTGTTTTGTTTGGTTGTTATTGTTGAATTCAAAAGATCATTCTGACGCACACCCAGGGTTGAGAACCACTGACTAAAATATTCTTGCTGACTCATGAACATATATATACACACATATATTTCATGATATGGTAGAGTAATCGTGAATAGGACTTGGTAATGAGTAAACTAAAATCCTCTGGACAGCAATGCTTTGTGGTTCATCTGTCTGCTTTTTTACAGTTATTCCATTGCCTTTCTCTAGAAACAGCTGTTTCTTTTCACTGCAATATTGCTGCCTCTAAACCTTTACTTCAACCACTGCTTTTATACAGCTAACCATGGGAACCTCCAATTCAACTACAGTGATGTCACAGCTTTTCCTCTTCTGGGTTTTGAATATTTATTTTAAGAGATGAATTCTAAGATCTCTTTCTGCTAAGATCCTATTATTCTTTAAAGAGTATTACCTCTCTATGAACTTATTCTGTGACTAACTGTACAGCTATCTATTTTATTTTCTCAGAAAATACACCACTATGAACGAGGAAGGAGCCTATAGAGTATACTATTGGTACAATTAAAAAGCATCAAATAAAGAAAACTAAGTAAAAGTAATTTTCCAAATGGAATTTCTTATGGCAAGAATCCAAAAATAATTCTATGGCTACAAATACAAGAACACTAAGAATTATTTTTCTTATACATTTCGCACTGAGATCAGATAACCACTGGCAGTTTCCTAGGGTCTTCCTGATGACCTCGAGTTAGATATTTATAACATTTAAGATTACAACATGACATGGTTATACTATCTAAAGCAAGAATAGCTCATTATATTCCTCATCCATCAGTTGTTCCTCAAAAGTAAAGCCACTAACTTTGATGAGGTTATTTTACCATAACAATAATGAGTACAGAGGGAAAAACCTTCTCTCCCACTCTACTCTCTGGACCCAAACTGTTGACAACTGTTACACCATTCTAAAAGAGTGTTTTAATGTCAAACTAAAGCCTCGATCCACTGTACAAGTAAAACAACATATAGGTCAATGGGCCCAATTTTCTTAACAGTACTATTTGCACCTTAAAACCTAAAGCAACCCTTACAGCAATTCTTAACACATATATCTCCCATTATGTGTTTGCCTACCCTATCATTTTTTGACTTATTTTATTATCTATTATTCAACATATGTGATTTAAGCACAAATTATTCACCAAATATTATACCACACAATGAGTATAAAATGAAGAAAACTAATGTCAAAAATGATGGTGACTAATAGTCTTCCTATATTTCATTAACTGGCATCATCATCTAACCAACTTTTCAAGGTAGAAAACCATTAGTCAGCCCTTAAACCTCATTTAATATTACTCCTTACATCCAATCCATCAGAATGTCCTGCTTCTACTTCAAAAATGAATCACTTTCCTCCATGCCACCATCTCCCTAAAGCAAAGGCTGGCAAACATTTTCTGTAGAGTCAGTTATTAGCTATTTGTTACTTCAGATTTTGTAGGCCAGTCTCTTGCCCTTGTAATGCACAAGCAACCAGACAATACATAAACAAATGGGCACAGTTTTGTAAATAAAACTTTATTTAGAAAAAGAAGTGTCACACCAGTTTTAGCCCACAGGCAGTAGTTTGCAGACCTCTGTTTTAAAGCATGCCACCATCAACTTTCCCTAAAATATGCCTAAACAGTCTCTCTGCTCCCAGTCCACCTATTTAGAGTAGGGTGCCCATTATTCTCTATCTCATCATTTTATTGCCTCTGTAGCACTTATCATAACATTTAATTATCATGTCCACTTGTTTTTGTCTTTTTCTTCGAGTAGAGAGTAATTTCTTTTCCAAGAAAAAGTTCGTACTGTTATAAATTTTATCCCCAGGACCAACACAGAGTCACACAGCAGACATTCCATGAACATGTGAATTTATTACACATTTTTTTTCTTTCTTTTTTAGACAAGAGTGTCTCTGTCGCCCAGTCTGGAGTGTCATGGCACAATCATAGCTCACTGTAAACTCCAACTCCTGAGCTCAGCCATCCTCCCGCCTCAGCCTCCTGAGTAGCTGGGACTACAGGTGCGCACAGCCATGCCTGGCTAAATTTTTTATTGTTAGTAGAGACAGGGTCTCGCTTATGTTGTCCAGGCTGGCCTCAAACTATCCTCCCGCCTCAGCTTCCCCAAAGTACTGGGATTACAGGTGTGAGCCACCTCGCTTGGCCTATTACAAATTATCTCACAAATCCTTGATATCTTGCGAGAAAACTAAAAAGTACACAAACATATTCATAACTGTAAAAAGTGCATTGGAAGAAGAGTGGTATGAGAAGGGAGTATTGAGAAACCTAATTTAAAAGGAAAAGGGGTCCAAGAACTGTATCTCAGATAAGTGTACAGCATGTGCAAAAAAAAAAAAGCCTTAAGAGAATCACACAACTTATTGGAGTATTTTGGGTTTCTGAGTTTGGATAATTTCAAGAACGAAATAAATTCAGTTAAGTTTGAGTTAGAAATGGAATCTCTCAGTATCCAAACTACAGAACAACTGCTTAAATTGTGAAGATTTCCTGTTGGATTTAACAGAGAAATGGGTTAAGTCTCCTATAATTTAGTGAGTTGAAATCATTTGTTTTGGTTTAAACTAATTACCAACTCAACTCATTCTGGTGATAGGGTCTCTCTCTCCCTCTTCCACTCCAATGGCCTCCTCAAGCATTCCTCAAGCGTGTTCCCACCTCGGGGCCCTGGAGCTTTCTGCTCCTTCCACCAATTTCCCTAAATACCAGAATGAGTAGATATATCAAAAGGAATGAGCGTCCCAGTCACAATATCCACTCGGCAGCTTAATCTATTTTTAGCTGCCAGTCTCCTACAGGTATTTATATGTTTCATCAATTCCTAGAATTCAGGCTTGTAACTTGCCCTCTCTGAGCTTTAGCTCTGCATTCATCTATTTAATGAGATCGATATCTTCCTCAAAGGAAAGCAAGTAAACAATCAGCATATTGCTGGGCTCAGGAAAATCACTCAATACCTGGTAGCTTTTGTTATACAGCACAATTATTAATGAAAGCTACTCATTTGGGTGCCAGAAGGCATCCCAGATGACTTGTGGTAGATAATCACACCTTCTTTAAACCTCCTATTTAAGGCAGAATATAATGCCCTGACTCAATAGGCAATAAAACTCAATTGAACTAAATATCTCAACCTTCATTTATCTACTTACAACAAACTTCTGCCATTCCTAACAACTGGGGCATACAAGGATAAAGAATGAAAATAATGTTTACTGAGTGCTTAATATGGGCCAGACGCGGGGTCACATAAATGCTTTGCGTATTCCCCACGTCATTTAATAATCTCAAGAACCTAGTAATGAACCCAGTTTTACAGATGAGAAGCCTGCCGAAAGTTGCTTAGCAAGTAACTGTCAGAGGCAGCACTAGATCCCACGGGCTGACTCCCGAGTCCAGGTTCTCAACACTGAATCGGAGATTTGGTCCCAGGCCTGGTGGGGTTCACAATTTGCAGCTGTCACTGACGAGGATCTACAGGGCAAAACCCCAACCCAAAGGGCACCGGCAAGAACTGGTCCAACGCGACGCAGCAGACAGGCCTCTGGGTAAGGGGCGAGCGCGGAGCTGGTACCTTTGCTTGCGGTTTCCGCGCGGGGCTGTGGCGCCGACGGATCCATCCGGCCAGGGGGAGGGGCCGAGCCCGGCTGCACGTAACACCCGGAAGGCGGCGGAGGACAGCGAGGTGGCTGGCCAGCGGGCCAATGGCGGCCAACGCCACTTCCGGCCGCCCTCCAAGCATCGCTCTCCGGCAACCCGAAGCCACGGGATAGAGGAGGGGGATCCCAGCAAAGGTAGCGACTAAGGGGACCCAAGGAGAACAGGAGGGCGACGTCCGGAGCGGCGGCAGAGGCAGGGGACGCTGTGTGAGGCTGGCAAGGCGGTGTTCACCTAGTTCTCTCAGGCTCCGCCGCCGCCGGTGGAGGACTGGAGGCTGGCAAGGCGAACCCCAGATCTTCCTAGGCTCTGACCTCCGTCGCCTAACCCCCGCAACTTCCAACCTGGTCTTGGAAAATCCCGCGAGAACGGGCTCCCCAATTGTCATTGGGATCTCGCGAGAACGAAATCTTCCTTTCTGTGGGCGGAGCAATCTTCCCGATGTCTCTCCCCTCAGAGGCCAGTAGCAGGAAGGGCCGCGGGAGTTGCGAGTGTCGCGAGGTTTGAGGTCGCTTGGTGGGCCGGGCGCTCTGCGAAGCTGGAAATAACTGGGCGGCTTGAGAATGCGGTACCTGTAAAGGGCCGCTTAGGCGGTGGAGGCCTGGCAGAGGGCGTCCCCGCGGTTGCGGCTTCTGGCTTCTCTGTGGAGCTTGGTTCTTCCGTGGTGGTGCAGCAGCCCCGGAACTTCAGGAGCCACTCCCTCCTTGGAGGGCTCTCTGGGACACCCACGGGGGCCAAGTGAAACTAGCGCGTTTTCTTGGATCCTACACTTTATAGCGAATCATAAATACTTTTAATACAAAGCCAACAACATTTGCTGCAAATAAACGTAAAAATACTGTTAAAGCGTAAAGTGTTTTCCTCCGTACCATCTGACGTTTCTGGCGGTTCGCTGAACGCAGGAGAACGCTGAGCCGTCTGCACTGATCCGGGAGCATCTTCAGGGCAGCGCCGCCCACCCGCGAGGTGAATGAAGGACACCGCCTCTGACACTCCCAGGCAGCACAGATAGACGGATCCGTAAGTGGCTCCCGCGCATGTTAAAATTTGTATACTGTAAGGTATTTCATGGATTGAGTGAAATACCTGACGGGGCCTGTATCCGTTCCCTATTGCCACAATAACCAATAACCACAAACTTTGTAGCTTGAAACAGCACAAATGTATCATCTGACAGACAATGCATTTATTATCTCGCGGTTCTGTAGGTCAGAAGTACTACCTGGGTGTCACCCGGGCTGCACTCCTTTCTGGTGACTCCACAGGACAATCCTTAGCTTGCCTTTGCCAGCTTCTGTCCACATTCCTTGGCTTTGGTCCCTTCCTCCATCTTCAAAGCCAGTGATGTGCCATCTCTCTGACCCTTCCATCCTCAAGTCTACCGCTGATTGCAGCTGGAAAAGATTCTGAGGGCTCACCTGAGTAATCCAGGATCATCTTCCCATTTCCAGGTCTCTGCCCTTGATCACATCAGCAGAATCCTTTTGCCATGTAAGCTAATATATTCACGAATTCCGGAGATTAGGAGATAAACATCTTTGGGGGATCGTTATTCTGCCTACAGTAGTGTCTTAAGAAAACAATATGGCTGTTTGCAAATAGATCTCAGTTCTTTGGCAGATACTAAGAACTAGTAGTATGTGTTCATAAAATGCTTAATTTAAAATAACACTTGTTTGCTTACCGGGAGGTAATAACTTCAAGCCCAAGTGAAACATCTAACTCAGCCATCTATGTGTGAGTTGTTGGCCAAATCACTTCTCCGTGTTTTATTGTCCTCACTCATTACCATTACAGTGAGGCTAATAATAGTAAACTACCTAAAAATGGTAATTGTAAAAAATTAGATAATTAAGTAAAACTCCTAAAACAGTGGCTGGTCGTAGTAAGGAATATATGTATTGTTATTACTATTATTATCAATGGAATGCATCCACTTGAAAGTTGCATTCTGCATAGCCATTATGTCAGTTTATTATTTTGGCTAATAGGCCGGGCGCGGTGGTTCATGCCTGTAATCCCAGCACTCTGGGAGGCCAAGGTGGGCGGATCACGAGGTCAAGAGATCGAGACCATCCTGGCCAACATGGTGAAACCCCGTCTCTAATAAAAATACAAAAAGTAGCTGGGCGTGGTGGCACATGCCTGTAGTCCCAGCTACTCGGGAGGCTGAGGCAGGAGAATCGCTTGAACCCAGGAGGCAGAGGTTGCAGTGAGCCGACTTTGCGCCACTGCACTCCAATCTGGCAACACAGCGAAAAACACTACTAATTATAATTGCAATTCTTGATTCTAACGTGCACCCTGATATTGGAAATCTTAAAATCTAGAAAAATCTGCTGCTTGTTATTGATGGATTATATCTCTTTTCACATTGTCTCTAAAATCAAAATGGCAAATTGAAATTTTAATCAAGCTTCTTTTTTTTCCCTACAACTACCAGGGAAGAAGTGTGATTTTTTTTCCCCTCTCTGAAATGACTAGTTGTGTAATTTTGTCTTATTTTTCCAGAGGTCCATTGAGTTAGGATGTAGCTCTTGACAGAGCTGACCTCTAAATAGAAGTGATAAGCAAATTCAGAAATAAATTTTGATTTAAATGGAAGGTATCTGGTTGAAGGAATACCCTTGTGACTAACAAAAGAGGAGGATACCTCATTTTCTGAGTGTTTATTATTTAACCTCACTGCTGTACTTACAATGTATACTGAAGCAGAAATAATCATGACATGAAAATATGTCCTAGTGAACTAGTTGCCTCATAAAGTTAGACATCCTCAAATATTCCTTCCCCCAGTAGCTTTTGTCTTTGCATTGACATCCTTGTCTAGGTGCTGATGTTGTGAACATCTAACACTGTCAGTCCAGTCACTTCAAAGTTAAACTGAATATCTTGTAAAATATTAAGGAATTCCTGTAGTTAATACGTGTGATGTTGGATAAATCACATGAATGAACTGAATCACATACAAAACTTTTGGCAAAGGAAGATCTAGCAAAAATTAAGCCAATGAAAACTACAAAAGAGAAAAAACACAGATGGTGATAACACAGGCGTTTCAAAAGAGGCTCATGGAAGGATGATTAAAGCCACCAATAATTTGCCAAAAAATAGTCTCTCTTTATCTTCACACTGCAAAAGTCAAATATATATCTGTATGTGGTTGACAGATCTCCACAATTGTGAGTTAATCTAGCAAAAAGGCACCAGAAAAAAATAGATATGAAACTCTAAGACAACACAAGAAATTAAGTCTTTCGAGTTTTAGTTAGATGATTGTAGGTTGCAGCATTTCTCCCTTCATACATAGTTCCAACCAATGGAAAAAAAAGAAGAAGGAAGCAAAGATGAGTGAAGGCAAGAGAAAGGGGATAAAATAGACCTGTCCTTCCTTGCCACAAATAACCTAAATCTTAAAGTTTAAAACTCAACATTGCACAACAATGTGAACATACTTAACACTATTAAACTGTACACTTAAAAATGGTTAAGAAGGTACATTTTATATAATATGTTCTTTCTTATCACAATTTAAAAAGCAAAACACGACAAAAAAGCTCTGGCCAAAGAAAGGAAAATTTGAGGCTTGAATGAGGTATAGTGAAAGATATATAGAGTCAGTGTTAGAAGTATGTCATGGTCCCATATATCATTACACCTCGAATATTCACCAACACCATTTTTACTTCATAGACTCAATAAATAGGCTCAAATAATAGAACATTTAATACCTCATGTCAGATAAGTATAAAAATCCTGCAACAAAACACCAAGAAACACTGGTTGAAACGTTTTATAAAAACTCAAAATATAAAAGCGAATGCTTATACACTGTTGATGGGAATGTAAATTAGTACAACCTTTATGGAAAACAGTATGGAGCTTTCTCAAAGAACTAAAAATAGAATTACCATTTGATGCAGGAATCCCACTACTGAGTACCCAAAGGAAAATAAATCATTATATTGAAAAGACACCCACACTTGTATGTTATCACAGTAAAGTTCACAATAACAATGTCATTGAATCGATCTAAGTGTCTATCAAGAGATGACTGGATAAGGAAAATGTGGTACATAAACACCATGGAATATATTGCAGCCATAAAAAAAAAAGAATAAAACCATGTCTTTTGCAGCAACATGGATGGAGCTGGAAGCCATTATCCTAAGTGAAATGACTCAGAAACAGAAAATCAAATACCACATGTTCTCACTTAAAAGTGGGAGCTAACTAATAGGTACATATGGACATGCAGAAGGAAATAATAGACACAGAGGACTCCAGAAGTGAGTAGGATGGGAGAGAGGTGAGGGTTGAAAAATTATCTGTTGGGAACAATGTTCACTCTTTGAGTGACGGGTACACTAGAAGCGCAAATCTCACCATTATGCAATATACCCATGTAACAAACCTGTACTGTACCCTCTGAATCTATAAAAATTTAAAAAATTAAAAAATCTCAAAATGCATAGCCGAGCTTTCAAGAAGTATGTGAAATACTCATAGATCAAAAATAAGGAAGGAACTGGAAACTAGTTTATTAAGATGGCACTTATACCACTCCTTTCCTGGACACATTTGTCTGGCTCAGTTACAAAAAGGTCTGAATTTTAACAGGCTTGTGGGAGCAGAAGACATGGTCTTAAGCTCCCACAAGGTCCCACATTGAAACTGAACCTCTCATTTGAAATCAGAAAGCTTGAAAGGTAACATCCTTAGTGAAATGGTGAGCTAGAAGAAAAAAGTCTGGACAGCAGAAAAGAAGGAGGATGAAGAGGGATTTGTCTGCCTTGGCATGGGATTTTTGAAGGGGTATTGTTAATTCCCTCTGAAATTTTGAAACCACAGCTATGCCCGCAAATTTAGGATTTGAATGTATACAATCTGCATTACCTAAGAAACTCCAAGCCAAGATAGTAGCATAATGTAGTGCCTGGGTAATTGCATCTAGGTTGCTAGAAAGAAGCATGCACATCCTGGCCTGGTCCTTGTTCCTTATATTTATCTCTTTTTCCAAATCATCCATAAAGAAGTTGGAAGCAGCTTAGAAAGTAGGAGAGGAAGGTGAAGCATAAATCATATAAAAGAAGCAATCACCCCCACATTTTCCCCTGCCAACCACTTGCCTGTACCAAGTGTGAGCTCTGAAAGGGGAAGTCTTTAAAGTTAAACAAGTGTCGAAGTCTTAATTTTTTTTATTACATGGACTTTACCAAACTGACTTTTTGTTTGTCTCTTTTTAGTGGCTAGAAGTGACCCCAGGATTTTTTTATTATCAAGAGAGACTAGAAGAATCATGAGACTTCTCCTAGTTGCCTTTCAAGAATATGAAGAAAAAAATGGTTCTCAAAGTGGGTTTGAATGAGTATTGTTCCAATAAATGAACTTATACTCATATTTCATCCCCTGAGTCCTGCTGTTTCAACATCCATTAGAACTGAATAATAATACTACATATCAAAGTTTGTGGGAAATTGCTAAAGTGTAAAAAATGCTTACATTGAAAAAGGAGAAAAGCTGAAAATTAATTGTCTGTGCTTCCAACTTAACTTTAAAAAAGGACAACAAGCTAATCCTAAAGAAACTAGAATAAAAGGAAAAATTAAAAAACAGAAGTTAAAGAGTAATTAAAAAAAAACACAACAGAGATGATCAACAAAGCCAAAAGTTGATTCTTTGAAAAGATTAATGAAGTAGGCAAACCACTGGTGAAATGAATCAAGAAAAATGGAGAAAAGACTCAAATAAACATTAGGAATGGAAAATAGGGCAATGCTAAAGAGAATTCAAAGATCAGAAAAATATGGGAGTATACTAAAAATGATTTCATGCCCAAGTGTTCAAATCTATATTGCCTTTAAAAATGTATCAAAAAGGGGCCGGACAGTGTGGCTCATGCCTGTAATCCCAGCACTTTGGAAGGCTGAGGTGGGCAAATCACAAGGTCAAGAGATCAAGACCATCCTGGCTAACACAGTGAAACCCTGTCTCTACTAAAAATACAAAAAATTAGCTGGGCGTGGTGGCACGTGCTTGTAGTCCCAGCTACTCAGGCTGAGGCAGGAGAATTGCTTGAACCCGTGAGCCAGACGTTGCAGTGAGCCGAGATGACCCCACTGGACTCCAGCCTGGGCGACAGAGCGAGACTCCACCTCAAAAAAAAAAAAAAAAAAAAAATCAAAAAGGAAAAGAAGCACTGAAGAAATCTATAACCGTTGGCGAAGCTTGAATCAGTAGTTGAAGAAAAGACCAGATATAAGTGACTGTACAGGAAAGTTCTGCCAAATGTCAAAGGGAATAGATAAATATCACATAAACTCTTCCAGAGAATACAAGAAAAGGAACACTCCCCAACTTATTTTATAAACTTGGTTAAATCTTGATAGCAAAATTTAATGAGGACATCATGACAAATTAAATTATAAGCAAATTTTACTTACAGTTATATGCAAAAATTCTAAACAAAATACTGGACAACTGAATCTAATTTTGAATAATACTAGCAATAATAATAATAATAATGCATCATGACCAAGTTGGGTTTACCTCAAGAATGCAAATATAGTTTAAAGCTGGAAAATCTAGTAGTGAAATTTACCACACTAAGAAATAAAGAAGAAAAATTATGTCATCTCAACAGATCGAAAAATTTTCTAAAATCCAACCAAATATTAGCAAAAAAGCAATAAAGGAAAATTCCTTAACTTAATAAAGAGTATCTATTCGAAACCTGCAGCAAGCATGATAGTTAATGATGACATGTTAGACACTGTCTTTTTAAAACCATAAACACAATGATATCTGTTATCACTACTTCTACTCATCATTGATCTTAACCATTTCAATAATAAAAGATACTATATATAAATTATAGATATTGAGAGGGAAGACTCAAAACTGCTACTATTCCAAACAATATTATTATTCACATGAAAAGCAAGAGAATATGCAAATAAATCTTTAGAATAAGAATTCAATATGGTTTGAGGATACAAGTGCAATTTATAAAAATCAACTGTATTTCTATACACTAGCTACACAAGTTAGAAAATATAATTTTTAAAATGTATTTTTACAGTAGCAACCAATAATATATAAGAATAGCTAATAATTATCTAAAAATGTGTGCAAGTTGCTTATAGAAGCAATAATAAAACTATATTGTAAACCTACATAAAGGAGAGCTATACCATGTTCATGGTATAAAAAAAAAATAGATGTCAATTTTTCCAAAGTTATTCGTAGTGCAATTCCTTGCCAAATTACTGGCAGGTTTTTTTCCCCTGGACCTTGACAAGAGGATTGTAAAATTTATATGAAAGCATAAAGTGCCAAGAATGATCAAGGCAGTTTTGATAAAACATCAAAAAGGAACAGAGGAATAAATGGTGATGGAACTTTTTTTTCCACAGAGGAGGGAAATAGGGTTGAACTTCTTATCGTATACACAAAGTTAAATTCCAAGTAAATTAAAAACAAAATGTAAAATGCAAAACTTTTAGAAAACTTTAAAATTAGAAAAAAATGTAAAAACCAATCCAACAAGTTATTTTTACACATTCAAATATTCCAGTCATCCCAGCACAGCTGTCAAATATCAAATGAGTGGTAAAGTACTAGAATGATGAAAGAAGTGGTATAATTATACCACTTGTAGGACTACTTACAAAGCAGCTGCCTTCCTAGACATGCTTTTATTCTAACTCTTTAAATGAATAGGATTGTATTATATTGTTTACATGTCAAAATTTGCATGTCAATGATGCATATATGGTTATGTTCGGAGCATTCCTTTTGGCATTCTTTTGTTTTTTAATGTAAGATTTTAATTTAATGACAAATGCAAAAAATATAAACATGAAACATGAGATTTATGTCATATATGATTAACTTCTTATAAAAATAATCAACATAAAACACTAGCATGTCCTTATAAGAACATGCTACTCAGCCTTGTTAGCCTTAAATAAACAAAGGTAGGTTGTTTAAAATGTAAATGTAAATCAATAGATTAATATTGCTTTAATAAATACAACAAATGCAGACTTAATTACAATAAAATTTAAAATGCTAAAACTAATTATTGAAAGTTAAATTATGAATTGAATAAGATTTCACATAAAATATTGACAAATAATGCTTGGACTTAATCCTTATCATCCTTCCCTCATACATATCCAAAAATGTTGTAGCATAGAGAGCTGGCTGATGTAAGTTCCACAGAAAGACTTTTTCCCATCTAGAAAAATACAAAATTGTATTTTTCCAACGAATAAGCTCCAAAAATCAATTACATATTCATAATAGAATCTACCTCCTTCATCCCATAAAGATTCTAAAGTAATATGAATTACATTTGAAGGACATCAAGATAATCCCTCCCAAAATGTAGATTTACAATATTGTATAAATCTTCATGGAAACATTACATATTTGAATCATATGTGAAATCTAGGGTGAAAAATTTTTTCTATTCTTACCATGGACTCCACTAGTGGTCTTCAGATTACATGACCTATAGGCTCCATTTCAAGTCTAAAATTCTGTATGATTTCTGCTGAAGATAACTTTTCTCAGTTATTTTAGAATGCATCACCTCATCTTTAGCAACTTTCCTTGAATTGAATTTTGATTGCTTAAATTCTTTAAGCAAGGCAGACTTTTTCAAAACAGAAGCTATATAGACATGGTTTAAATTTTTTAGGTTCAAATTTTAAACCATGTCTATATACTTTGTAAAGATGATCGCCAAAGTTTTACTTTTCAAAAGTGTTCCCAAAGTAATTGACAGCTTAGGTACCATGAAACAAGGATAAAGAGAATTCTATGGCCATTACAAGATATGCAGACTTGAATAGTTGATTCTGAATGCAAATATAATATTATACTTCATTTATAAGGATCATTTTTATCACGTTGCCCTAAATTGGAATGCAATGGCGTGATCTGGGAATTGACAATGTTTGGTTAAAAAGAAATTAACTTGAGGAATTAGTTAAGACAGGGAAACATAAAAAGCATGTAAAAGGTAAGTGAGTTTATTTTTAAACTGGATACTATTTTTTCTTAATATAAAGCAACTCTTTCAGGGGAACTGCTGTCTCCAATTTATGCACAGATTATTTGACAGACTGGTTGAAATATCCCACACCACTTTTGCACAGTGGAAATGCAAAACCCAAAGAATTCATATTTTCAAGACTGTTAACACCTTCTCAAATTTCTATAGTTCATTCAATTTCTGTAGAAAAACATGAGCTTTATTTTTCTTACTATTAATTATTTATATAGTTCAGTTTCACAAATAGGTTCTCAATATCTAAAAGCCTGCAATAATTTCACTGTCAAAAACATTTTCTTAAAGTTTTTATGCATTTACTAGTGTTGTCACAATAAGACCTCGTATGGCTGTGAATTGTCCTTGGGCTTTTGATATTCACAACCAGGAGAGGATCTCTTTTCTTTTTCTATCAACCTTTTTATACTTTTCTTTCTTTTTTTTTTGAGACGGAGTCTTGCTCTGTGTGGAGTGCAATTGCACGGGTGCGATCTCGCCTCACTTCAAGCTCTGCCTCCCGGGTTCAAGTGATTCTCCTGCCTCAGCCTCCTGAGTAGCTGGGATTACAGGCACCCGCCACCACTCCTGGCTAATTTTTTGTATTTTTAGTAGAGACGGTTTCACCATGTTAGCCAGGATGGTCTCGATCTCCTGACCTTGTGATCCGCCCGCCTCAGCCTCCCAAAGTGCTGGGATTACAGGCATGAGCCACCGCGCCAGCCATATTACTTTTCTTAAAAGAAAGACTATGTCAGTTCCTAAGTCTATGGCACCCTGAAAATTTACATGCCTGTTAAAGGTGGACATTTGTACTGTATTTTTAGATGATAGTTAAGAAAAGCAGATGATGGGGGGAGTTCACACATGGTCAAATATCATTAGAAAATAATAATTCCACTAAGCAAAATAAGCCTAAGACCATAACAAAGATGAATTAAACGAAGGAAGTCCGCATTCTGTCTTCCACTTTTGTTTGTGTTTTAACTTAGCATTCATTGATAAAAGAGGATATTCTTGAAGGAAAAAAGTTAAAATTACCACTTTTTTCTGCTTTTAAGTATTTTAATTATTGTGGTACGTATCACTAGTCTAAAGGAATAAAGTATAAATTTCTTGTCATCTATATTATTCCTTCAAAAACATGGTTTTAACAAGTTGGTCACAGTTTAGTAGGGAAGAAAGGGTTGTAAACCAAGTACAGTGTGATACTATACAGTGACTCATACTGTATAAATACATACTGATGCATTTTTGACCAAGACTAGTATCTTTCAGATTTCAGATGAGTATATAAGCCAATGGTAATTTGCATGGTTCTTTTCCTAACTATGTATTTTTTAATATTTCTTATAACCTGTAGACCACTTACTGAAACTAACTCAGTTTAGTGTCAAATTCTATTAGATGTCTTTTTCTTATTTGTCTGCTGTAAAAAAATCCCTAGTTATTGAGACAAATTACAAAAGAAATAATATATTTTAGAAAATCATAGAAAAGTTGCCAGTCACCTGGGTGATGATTCAGTTATTCATTCATTCAACAAATATCTGTTTAGTACATCTGCCATATACTAAGAACACTGCTAGGCACTGAAGATACAGCTATGAGACAGAAAAACATAGTTCCTACCCTCATAAAACCCAAAGTCATCAACGTCTCCTAAAATTTTGGCTAAAACATGGAGAGTACACAAATTCTTACATAGTTAAATAGTACAGCTGTTATTGGACTCATTTTCATACTTAGACACATTATATAGTAAAATTTAAGAATATCAAAGGCAAATTTCTAAAAGTTTTCAGAAAGAAACATCCCTTACAAATGAACAGGTAACATATTCATATTAGACACTTCAAAAACTTCTGCAAAAATGACAACTGAGTTGGCCAGTGGCTCACGCCTGTAATCCCAGCACTTTGGGAGGATGAGGCGGGTGGATCACGAAGTCAGGAGTTCGAGACCAGCCTGGCCAACATGGTGAAAACCCACCTCTACTAAATATACAAAAATCAGCTGGGCATGGTGGCATGTGCCTGTAATCCCAGCACTTTGAGAGGCTGAGGTGGGCAGATCACAAAGTCAGGAGTTCGAGACCAGCCTGGCCAACATGGTGAAAGCCCACCTCTACTAAATATACAAAAATTAGCCAGGTGTGGTGGTGCATGCCTGTAATCCCAGCTACTCGGGAGGCTGAGGCAGGAGAATCGCTTGACCCCGGGAGGCAGAAGTTGCAGTGAGCCAAGTTTGCACCACTGCACTCCAGCCTGGGTGACAGAGTGGGACTCCATCTCAAAAAACAAAACAAAACAAAACAAAAAACTGAGTTATGGGTTGTTTTTTGTTTTTTGTTTTTTTGAGACAGTCTCGCTCTGTCACCAGGCTGGAGTGCAGTGGTGCAATCGGCTCACTGTAACCTCCGCCTACTGGGGTCAAGCGATTCTCCTGCCTCAGCCTCCCAAGTAGCTGGGACTACAGGTGTGCACCACCATGCCCAGCTAATTTTTGTATTTTTAGTAGAGACGGGGTTTCACCATGTTGGCCAGGATAGTCTCAATCTCTTGACCTCATGATCCACCTGCCTTGGCCTCCCAAAGTGCTGGGATTACAGGCGTTAGCTACCATGCCCGGCCTGAGTTATACTTTTTTAGTATTGGAGAAAAAAATCTTTGAAGCTAGAATCTTGCACTCATCCAGATTGGCATTTAAATATGAAAAGTGCAATAGAAATAATCTCAGCCATATAAAACCTCAGAAAGGTTGCCACACAAAGACCCTATTGAAAATATTGGCCACAATAATATTAGGAGACTTTAATACCACACTCTCAATGGCCAATATTACAAGTAGACAGAAAATAAATAAATAACACAAACAACACTGTAGACAAATTGGATTAACAGACATATAGAGAATACTATGCCCAAGAACAGCAGAATATATATTTTTCTCAACTGCACAGGGAGCATTCTCCAGGGTAGACCATATGTTAGGTCACAAAACAAGCCTGAATAAATTTTAAAAGATTGAAATCATACTGTGTATTTTTCCTAATCAAAATGGAATGAAACTGGAAATCAACAGCAGAAGAAAAAAACAAAAATTCACAAATTGTGGAAAGTAAACAACACACTCTTAAACATCTAAAAGGTCAAAGAAGAAATCGCAAGGGAAATTAGAAAATATCTTGAGACGAATGAAAATAAAAACAACATACTAAAACTTAACAGGATGCAGTGAATGTAGTGAGAAGAAGGAAAATTATAGCTGTAAATGCTTACATTAAAAAAGAAGAAAGTTCTCAAATCAGTGCTCTAACTTTCTACCTTATGGAACTAGAAAAACAAGTACAAACTAAACCCAAGCCTAGCAAAGGGAAAAAAATAATGAAGATTAGAATAGACATGGAGAATAGAAAAATAATAGAGAAAATCAGCAAAACTGAGAGTTGGTTCTTTTAAAAGCTCAACAAAATTGACACACTTTTAGCTAGATTGACTAAAAAAAAGAGAGATGACTCAAGTGATTGAAATAAAAATAAAAAATTGCTGATTTTATAGAAATAAAAAATTATGACAGTATCATGAACAATTGTACATCAACAAATTAGATAACCTAGATGAAACTGACAAATTCCTAGAAACACACAATCTACCAAAACTAAATTATAAACAAATATAAAATCTGAGTAGATCTTTTTAATGAGTAAGGCAATTGAATTAATAATAAAAAAACTTCTAACAAAGAAAAGCCTCGGAGCAGGTGTCTTCACTGGTGAATTCTACCAAACATTCAAAGAAAGATTAATGCCAGTCCTTCTCAAACTCTTCCAAAAAAATAAAGAAGAGTGAGCAGTTCTTATCTAAGTCTGTAAGTTCAGCATTAATTGATATCAAAGCCAGAGAAATATGCTACCAGAAAAGAAAACGAATATCCCCTAAGATTATTGAGGCAAAATACTCAACAAAATACTAGCAAGCCAAATTCAAGAGTATATTAAACGGATTACACACCATGACCAGGTGGGATTTATTACTGGAATACAAGGATGGCTCAATACACAAAAATCAATGTAGTGCACCACATTAACAAGTAAAGGAAATAAAAACACATAATCATCTCAATTGATACAGAGAAAGCATTTGACATAGTTCAATACCCTTTCATGATTAGAAAAAAAAAATCAACAAACTAGGACTGGAAGGAAATTACTACAACATAATAAAAGCCATATAGAACAACCCGCAGCTCAAACATCGTACTCAATGGTGAAAGACTGAAAGCTTTTCCTTGAAGATCAGGAATAAGGCAAAGATGCTGTTTTGCCACTTCTATTCAACATAGTACTAGAATTCATAGTCAGTGCAGTTAAGTAAGAAAGAAAAAATAAAGGCATCGCAATTGGAAAAGGTGTAACATTGTCTCTGTTCACAGATGACATCATTTTATATGTAGAAAACCCTAAAGACTTTACACAAACAAATCCGTTAGAGCTAATAAACTGATTTGAGAAAGTTGCAAAATAACAAAATTGACATGCAAAAATCATTGCTTTTCTAAACATTAGCAATGAATAATCCAACAAGAAAATTAAGAAAATATTTCAACTTACAATAGCATCTCTTCCAGCCAACAACAACAACAAAAACCACTTAGGAATTAATACAACTAAGGAGTTGAAAGACTTGTACACTAAAAACTACAAAATATTGCTGAAAGATACTAAAGAAGACACAAATAAATGGGGGAAAAAACCAGTGTTCATGAATTGGAAGACTCAACATTGTTAAGATGTCACTGCTACCCAAAGCATTCTACAGATTCAATGCAATCCCTATTGATGTTCCAATGCTTTTTTGTAGAAATAAAAAATCCATTCTGAAATTCATACAGAATCTCAAGAGACTTCATATAGCCAACTCAATCTTGTAAAATAACAAAGTTGAAGGTCATACACTTTCTTATTTCAAAGCTACAGTAATCAAAATAGTGTGATACTGAAAGACAGAAAGACAGACATAGAGCAGTGTTGTTGCTATTGTAATAGCAACATTATCACAATAGCCAAAAGTGGAAGCAACTCAAGTGTCCACTGATAGATGAATGCAGACAAAATATGGTATATACATACAATGAAATATTATTCAGCCTTTAAAAAGAATGAAATTCTGGTACATACTACAACACAGATGAAACTTTAAGACATTACGTTAAGTGAAATAAGCCCCAGTCAAAAAGGACAACTTAGGGATAACTTACTAGAAGAATAAATTAGAATATAAATCTTAAAGAAGCAGAAATCACTTTTGTTTATTTGGAAGAACACAAGATGAACTAGGAAGAGGAAGAAGAAGCCACATAGTAAAAGGAAATATAAAATGAAAAAATAAATCCTGATATAACAGTAATTCTAGTAAATGGCACTCATATTGGATTACAAAACAAAGCTCTAAGTATAAGAATAAGACATTCTTACACTTTAAAACAAACAGACATAGAAAGGTAGAAATTAAAAGCACTAAAAACATATGCAAAAGAAATATAAACAATAAAAAAGGCAAGAGTACCAATCTTGTTCTTAAATCTATCAAAAGACTTCAAGCCAAAAATATCTTCTAAAGGCAAAGAGTAGTATTACACATAGATATTATAACAGGTCAAGAAGGTAAAACAAATCAAGAAGTTCAGCAAAGTTGCTGGATACAAGATCAGTTTTAAAAAGTCAATAACATTTCTTTGCAGCAGCAATGACCATATAGAAAACATAATTAGGAAATAAGCTGCTATACACAGCAGTAAAAACAACTATAACATGTCAGTAAACTTTTGAAAGAATGTGAAAGACCTCCATGGTTAAAGTTTTAAAAACCTATTACAAGACGTGAAGTTCTAAATAAATGGAGAAATAGTTTATCTTTACAGATGAGATAATTTAACATTCTAAAAGTATCCACACCCCCCACTGACAAATGATTCAAAAATCTATAGCATGCCAATTGAAACTGTAGCTAGATGTTTTTAAGGACTTTACTTATTTTAAAACGTATATAGAAGAATGAAGATCCACAAATAGTTAAATCAATTTTGAAAAATAAGACTAAAGGGCAGGAATTTGTTCTGCCAAAACTTAAGATTAAAACAAAGCTATAGTAATTTTTAAAAAAAACACAAACAATAATATGGTACTGGTGTAAAAAACGTAAATGAAGAAATGGAACAGAACGGAGATCTCAGATGGAAGTCTTAGATACGATAAATATGACACCACAAATCCTTGGGGAAAGAAAAACCTGTTTATGGTAATGGGAAAATAAGTTTACCATATTGAGAAAATACAGATTTATATCTCATACCATATACATATATATACATATGCATATAGAGGGGTGTGTGTGTATATATGTGTGTGAAAATATATATGTATATATGTGTATATGTACTAAACATCTAAATATGAATAGCAAAACTATAAAGCTACAGAAGAAACTATAGGTTAACTTTATAACACTGGTATGGGAAAGAACTCTTAAGCAAGATACCAAAAGCAGAAACAAAACGTAAGGAATTGTTAATTTGACTTCATCAGAATTGTTCAATGAAGGACCCCACAGCCAAACTGAAACCAATGTGCTAACTAGTATTTAAACTGATAAGAACAGATACTACACTTGATCTTAGCCAAAAGGTCTAACTTGTATTTAGGATGTACAAGAAAACATATGCAAATCATTCAATAATAAAGAGTCAGGAAAACTAATTGAAAAATAGACAAAGAATATATACAGGCAATTTGCAGAAGCGGAAACCTAAATGGCTAACGGATATATGAAGAATGCTCAAATGTATTAAAAATCAGTTAAGAGTGATTTAAACAAATTCAAAAACTACAACTAGATATCCATGAGATAAACAAGCATTAGAAAATCAGATAAGGCCAAGCATTTGCAAGGATGTGGGAAAATAATAACCTAAGTGAACTACTAGTGAGAGTAGACTGGTACAGCTAGTCAAATTCAGTACTTAGTCAATTTCAACATGCATACACCTTATTACCCAGCCAGCCCTTACCTGGGTATATATATTGTAAAGAAGTTTTCACACATAGAAGTCATGTATTATCTATTTGTGGCTTCCAGTGATTAGGGGAAATCTTGGTGTTCATTCCTGGAGGAAGGGGTGAGTAAAATGTGCAGACTGCATAATATTGAGTATTCTTTGGCAGCTTGAAGTAACAAACCAAGTGTCAACAGAGCAATTATGAATAGATCTTAAAAACACAGCGCTTTGGGAGGCCAAGGCAGGTGGATCACCTGAGGTCAGGAGTTTGAGACCAGCCTGGCCAACATGGTGAAACCCCATCTGTACTAAAAACACGAAAATTAGCCAGGCATGGTGGTGGGTGCCTATAATCCCAGCTACTAGGAGGCTTAGGCAGGAGAATTGCTTGAACCCGCCAAGCAGAGGTTGCAGTGAGCCGAGATCATGCCATTGCACTCCAGCCTGGGCGACAAGAGCAAAACCCTGTCTCAATAAAACAAAACAAAAAAACAAAACAAAACCACAGCCCTGAGTAAAAAAATAAGAAGTAGAACAAAATCTAATAAGATACAGTAGACTATATTATTATATTTTGCAAGAGTATGTATACACGTGTTAGACTTCAAACTCATTAGAGCAGTTGTCTATGGAAAGAGAGGGGAATGGGAGAGGGAACGGTAACAGAGAATGAGATGAAAAAGGAATAAATATCTAAATTAAGTGTTTTGCTTCAACTCTAATGATCGAGTGATATTAACTGAGGAATATGATTAGTTCAACTCTGGCACTGAGGTCAATTGAAAATATTGATAAGATATAATATCTGTATTTGATAAATGGGCAGTGTAAATGAGGAAGATGACACAAGATTTACTTTATAGTAAAAACATACTGAGTAATATAAGTCAAGTAAATTTAGGTGTGATCAGAGATTAGTGTAATCAGAAACAAGGCATTCTGGAAAAGATAAGCTTTTAGCTGGCATTGAAGAATAGTTATATTTAGATGTGTCCGTTAGATAAAATATTATTCTACACAAGGTAAACTTTGAGAAAAGTCAGAAAATGGAAAAAGTTCATGTCAAGTGTGAAAAACCAGTGATTAAGTTTTGCTGGAGTATTTGCTGCCTGAAGGGGATTTGTGAGAGAAAGGGTTCCTGGAAAATTTTAAAGGTGAGGCTAGAGAGTCCAATTACTCCAAGGCAGTAGAGATCCACTGAAGACTTTATAGCAGGAGAGTGACATCCCAAGGACACAGGAGTCATTGCTGATGCTCCCAAAGTGCCTGCTGATCTGAGCTGCCAGGGCCATTTGATTAGTATCAATGACTTCAGGGACTCATCTAGAGTTCTCACATTTCCTTGTACTTCCATTTGACTGAAGAATAAAGGACTTAGAAAATTGGAGCCCTAAGAAACAGTGAAAATAAGTCTGGGAAAATCCCTGGAGCCTAAAATTAAGCTCTGCCTGTTCTTGGTTTCTTGTTGCTCTCTGGCAACTTCATTAAATTTCTGTTCCTCTTTCCACTCCAACATATTGCAGCCCTTTGATGCCCTTAGATTTGCAAGTTCAACACCTTTTTTGGACTGTAGGTATGAAGACCCAGTTTTGAGCTAGGCTGACATTGGACAAGCTGGAAGGCCAGCAGTTCCTGCATCAGGTCATTGCAGGGAAGTAGGTATTAAAGAGCTGAGCCAGAGCCCTGGGTGCCAGGACTGGGAAGAAGGCTGGTCTGGCAATCTCAGAATGGCATGGTATTGACAGGTGACAGCAAACACTCATGATCATGGAGGTCTAACTTGAAGTTGCCAGATTGTCATGACCTACAGACTTAGTCTCATTGTTCTTTAAACTTAGTTTGAAAATTTAGAAAGCAACAGAATGAAAAAAGTTCCACTTGGTTATCTTGCCTTCTCTTGTCATTCAGGTGAGAATGTGAATGCAACTGGACTATCTTTTTCTCCTTGCCCAGTTCCTACACGTAAAGATTCCTTTACCAGGAACAGCCCTTAAGTCTTTGATGTCAGTTGTTTAATTCTCTGGAAACTGACCTCTGTTTCCCCATATCCTTCTTGCCTAACTTGTAGATTTTCTGGAGTTTGTCTCCCTGCAGCTGAAATTCTGGCAGCCAATAGGGGACTCAGCCTCACCCCAGTCTCTAGAATCAAATCAGATATTAATAGGAGGGATTAAGTTGCTGTGACTCAACACTTCGGTACTCTAGCAGCAAAGATGCTTGATGTTGTCCAGCCCTGATCTTGGGCCCCAGTTTTCACAACAGGCTTCTATCTTGCTCCTAATCTGCGCTTTACACAGCTGCAAAAGCCCCTGCCTTGGCAACATTCCTGGTAACAAGATCCCTCTGGGGAATGGCTCAGCCTTGGTCCTCCACTCCTCCTCCCCCCATCACTTCTGCTGCCTCTCATACACTGAAGCCTTGCCCCTGAACACTGTCTTCATGATATTTACACGTTGTGCTCGGTATGGTGCTTGGGTCACAGACGATTAGTAAGGACCTGAACTATGTTCATCATTCCTAGGGGGAAGGGGAAGGGCCGGGGTCCACTAAAAGGGTGTCATTCATTGCTGATGTCCTGGAAACTGCAAACTGCCAATTTGAGTTTAGGAAACACCTATTATTCTACCTTGATTGTATCTAAAAATAGGGTGAGAAGGAAAGTGGTTTAGTGAACTCCACCCTCAGGAATAAATGCAGAGGGCAACACCCCAGTGAAGTGCAGTGGTCTGCAAGGTATATGTCAGACATCTGCCATTCCATGTCCTAGGAATGTACCTCTAACCTGCCCTTGGAATAGGAAAATAGTCCTTGTATTCAAGCCAAATTGATATTGGGAGATCCACATATGATCTTATCAGGGACACTACAGTCTGTACTCTCCTTCTTTGCTGCCTTTCAGGGAACATATACCAGACCTAGAACACTGATGACTATTCAGGAAAGGTATGGAAGAGTGGGCACAAGGTGGTACCCTGACTATTTTCTGGGGTCACCACCAGCTGGGACCCAGTTCTGATGACTGTTGTAGTCCTCTTGTAATAATTGCTTTCATGTTTGCTAAAATAAATAAATATCAACGTGTTTAACCAGTGATGATAACCACTTTGCTTTTTGGCAAATCCTAAAGAGATAAAACTAATTCATATAATTTAGCGGGGAGAGAAAAAGGCACACACAAAAGTCTCATCCTCCTAGATCCATTTACCATCTTGAAAGGGACAAGTAACAGATAACTTGATAATTATGGAAGGATTCTATAATCCTTCTCTTTACTCACTTCTACCAGATTGGCTACTTCATTATCCTATTTATTTTCAGAGATCAGGAATAAGATCCTTAAATTTTTTAGGTTTCTGTGCTTATCTACAGATGTAGAAGAAAATACAAAATGAGGGAGATTATGCAGTGGTATGAAACAAAATCTGAAGGGATAGAAAGGATGGCTGAGTTGCTGGAGAGGAAAGAAAGCTGAGTTCCTGGGGCCTGCTTTGAAGATGAAAGGAAGGCACCAGGAGATAAACTGGGCCAGAGATAGGTCTTGTGAGGCTTTGCAGTTAAAAAACCTGCAGATGGTTTTTGGATGGGATCAAATATCAGAAAGGCAGATAAGCCACAAACTCAAATTAGGTTCCAGTTAAGTTATTGCTCTCAGATACAATGCTCAATACAATCCTTGGCATTTTGTTTCACATGCAAGCTTTTTCCTATCGTTCTTTCAATAAACATTTACTAAATGTCTGTTCTGCAGCAGGCACAGCTGTAGGTAAATTAGCCAGAAATCAAGTGATTGAAAACCAGTCCTCTATAAGTCAACTTAGCAAAGCATCAATTTGCCTAAAAACAATTTGCTAAATTTACCCAATTTATCACAAGTATATTTTTAAGGACTATTCTTCTTGAATATTCTTCTTAAATGTAGTATTCATGGGAATATTGTTAGGACTATTCAAGTTGTAGCAAGTGAGGACGTAGGTGGTCTAGTGTTTTTCAGACATTTTTCCTAGTCTGTTTTTTTTTGCTAAGTATTGGTTAAGTGTTTGTCTCTAGGTTTGTTGTATTTGCTGTTCCTTCAGTCTGGACTGCCCTTCCCCAGATATTTTCATGTTCGCTTTCCAAATTGCCTGTCATTTTGTCAGACGTATCACTGGATCCAGCTAAAAGGTGAATTTTGAAAACACTAAAATGTTTCCCTAGAGCAAATATTGTACAGAAATAGTCAAATCAGTCACAAATAAAAATTCAGTTTTCATTTTATCTTAAGAAGAATTTAAAGGACCAACTTATCAATGGTAATCAATTTGTAATTAGTTTAATTTACAATCACTCTGAAACCCTCAAACATCATTTTTTCAGATATTTATAGCTTGGATTAATTAAAAATTTCACACTTGCCTAGAGATTGTTCTACTTCATGTTACTCACTGCATATTTTAGAATTAGCATACAGATTTCTCTCACACTTAGTTGATACACTAAAGAATTTAGTTATTTTTATAAATTGCATGAATTTATAGGTTTTTCTAAAATATGTTATTACCCTAGAAGTAGATAACCAGATGTTTAAAGTTTCAGACTTTTAACTACCTATCAGTAGAAAAGAATATATTTAATTAAAAATCTCCAAAGAGATAATCCTAAGGAAAAAAAACAGCATATTGGCAGGAAAAGAGTAATTTTGAGTGTAGTACACCACATTCTAAATGAAAAATTTTGGATGACTTACAAGAATCCAGAGAGATTTAATCTGAATGGTGTGATTCAGCTGGTAAATATGTGCTATGCATTTACTAAGAAGTCATAAAGTACAGGAGAGAGGTCTCACTTAGAGGCACTTATATTTTATAAAATCAGAAAGACTTTAGTTTACTGAATAAGGTCAAGTCTTATTTACATGCAATGATAGAAAAGCCAACATAAGTGGCTATAACTAGGATCAAATATTTAAAGATGCAACCAAAGGACTTCAACTTATAGTTTACGACAAATACACAGGAGATGAACCAGCTATAGGACAATATGAAGAAATAAACGTATTTGAGACATTGTACAAAACAACGGTCCTGGATGCTTTAAAAATTCAATGCCAAAGAAAAGAAGATGTGTTGGGGCATGAGGGTGCTACTGAGAACACTGTTGCGTTAAAAGAGATTAAAAGAAATACAGAAACAAAATGCGATATATAAACCTGGATTTAAAACAAAACCCAGCCATTCAACACATTGCTTAAATATATATCTGAGGAACAAATGAGAAAATTTGTACATGATCTGGGTATAAGATAATATTATAATAATTGCTAATTTTCTTGGATGTGTTAATAGTATTGTGATCATGTAGTGGAATGCCCTATTTTTAGGAGATGACCCTGAAATATTTAGGGGAGAATATCATGAAGTCTGTTGCTTATTTTGATATAGGTTCAGCAAACAACATACACACACAAGTGCACACACCCACTTATCTGGCAAAATGTTAACAATTGTTGAATCTAAATGGTAGGTGTCTAAGTGATATGAGTGTTCATTGTATTTTTCTTCTGAATTTTCTATATGTTAGAAAATGTTCATAATAAAACATTGGAAAAAATAAAAATTATGAAAGTTTTTGTAGTAAAAGACAG
The DNA here is from genome assembly GCF_009828535.3 of Hylobates moloch. Lineage (NCBI taxonomy): Eukaryota > Metazoa > Chordata > Mammalia > Primates > Hylobatidae > Hylobates > Hylobates moloch. Next base: position 68,315,665 of record NW_026652285.1, on the reverse strand, counting down.
GTCCTTTTAGAATTTTGAAAAAAGGATCTTAAGGAATTATCTTTATTAAAGAAACAGAGCTAAACTTAAGAATAAGATAGCACTCTTTATAAAGAATGCCATTAGCCTATTCCTAAATAAAATGCCAGGCAAATAATGATAATTATTCTTAAGACATAGGCGATTGGTCTTACAATACCAATTATCTGTGTTTCTAACTATCCTGCATCCTCTCAGGGTAAATAAGGATGTTACTAGCTTACAGCACTGTACCACTGTAAGCTCGTAGAGGTCAGTATATTATAAATTATTTTCAATGTTATAGGCATCCAACCTTTACATAAATGTCAGAAAGGAGGCAGATGAAATTCTGACTGAATATAAAATCTAACAATCTTTGTAAGCAGAATGGTTGAATAAATATTTTTCCATTTAGCTAACATAGCACATGAATTAGTTGAATTTACCTGAGTAAGTGTGGAGCTCACTGAGATTGTGTCTTGGCATCGCTGGAATATTGCAGTAAGTGCAAAATGCTTCCCAAAGGATGCTGCTTTTTCACAGCCCAGGCTGGAGAAACCAACTTGGTAGCGAATTGGTCTACCTGTTAAACAAGAAAATGAAACATGGAGCAGAAGAAATGTCTGTCAATGTTATAGACTAGAGCTCCTATAACAGCCAACCCTTTCTCAAGGTCCTAGATGATCCCAGTGGGCTTCAAAACCCACCATGGGTGACGTGCAGAGTGCCTCAGGGCAGTTAGGATGAGAAGACCTGGCATGCATGGCAGTCTAACAGGAAGGAGTTTAGCTTTCTATTTACCTGCAACTGAATATAGATTTCCACCTTGCATGCAAAAGCCCACTTTTCAGTCAGCTGCATTCAGAGATCTGATGCTGGATAACAGCTTCTTAGAAGGAATGTTCGTATTTTTTTGAAAATCTGAAACACAAGAAAAGTATTATTCTTGGGCACCAAATAAAGACCTGGTAAAAATCCTTATTGCCACAGAAAGTCATCATCTTCTGACATTGTGAGAGGTAGAACTTGGAGGCAGCAAACACTCTGCAATAATACATCAACATTCAGATCTCTTTGAAAGAAAGTTTCCCATTATAGACTTGGCTAATTGTTATACTCTAGGTGAAGACCACCTGGAGGGAAATGTCTACATGGCAACTCATTTCTTCTACTAGAAGATGTCAAAAGTAGAAGCTGATTAGTCATAGCGAGATTGCTGTCACCAGTGAACGTGTCAACTGAGTCATACAAGGAACACCTAAAATGGACTTCTCAGAAGTTGAAAATGTTGCTTCTCTTGATTAGTAGTGCAGGAAGGGGAGAAATAGGTATTCCTTGATTAATGGGCAAACACACTCTTTCCCAGAGACTCAGACAGTTGGAGAAATCCATGAATGAATAAGTCAGAGAGGAAAAAAAATAGTGCCGATATAAACAAGGACCGTTTATTTTCTCCTTGTTTCCATGAAGAATGCCTTTTTGTTTGCAGATCCTCACTACTGCAGCAACCCAGAGAATAGAGGAAATTATGCCAATAACTAAAGCAAACCTTGAAGATTTCTTTAAAGTACCTAATTATGGTTTTAAAAAATTCTCCATCTCGATTTGCTGGAAGTTGAGACCCAGGTCTTCTGCAAGCCTGTGAAGTGAAAGAAATTTCTAACAACCTTCCCTGGACCAAATCATCCTCTCCAATCTCTGTCCCTTCCTGTCTTTTCATTTCTGGTCATGCCTCCTTGGTGTACATTCAGGCTCATGATTCTCTGATTCTCTGCTAGAACATACCTCTTCTCTCAAGGGCTTGCTAAATGGCTTGATACTCTGGCCAGTAAACAATTTGAAACCCTCCATTTGTATTTCATGGCAAAGTTGCTTATGGACAATTGGGATTTCAGTTTAAAAAAATAAAGCATGTTTTTCAAGTGAATTCTATTTTGTGACGTGGCTGTTGATTTCGTTTTAAAATTAGAGATGAGGACTAGGCTGAAAGACAAGCTGAGGGAAAGACTATGCTGTGCAGCAAAGTGCACAAAACTTAAGTGTATACGGCTTGGTGAATTTTTGGATATGAATCCACCTGTGTAACCACCATCCGGAGCAAAATATTGAACATTTTAAGCATCCCAGAAGATTCTATCATGCTTCCTCCTAACCCTAACCTCCTTCCACATAAAGGTAATCATGATCCTGATTTCTATCACCAGGGATTCATTTCACCTGTTCTTAAGCTTTATGTGAATGGAACAATACAATATGTACTCTCTTGTGTCTTTTATGTGTGTGAGATACACCCATGTTGTTACATGCAGCTGTGGTTTGTTTTTTTTTTCATTGCTATGGAGTATTCCATTATATGCAAATGCTTCCATTTCCATTCTGTTGCTTTGGTTGTTACAAAATATGTCATTTCATGGGCATGTGCACTTAAAAAAAACAGACTTTATAGGTCGGGCGCGGTGGCTCACGCCTGTAATCCCAACATTTTGGGAGGCTGAGGTGGGCAGATCACAAGGTCAAGAGATCGAGACCATCCTGGCTAACACAGTGAAACCCCGTCTCTACTAAAAATACAAAAAATTAGCCAGGCGTGGTGGTGAGCGCCTGTAGTCCCAGCTACTTGGGAGGCTGAGGCAGGAGAATGGCGTGAACCCGGAAGGCGGAGGTTGCAGTGAGCCGAGATTGCACCACTGCACTCTAGCCTGGGCAACAGAGCAAGACTTCATCTCAAAATATATATATATATATATTTTATAGAGCAGTTATAGGTTCACAGCAAAATTAATCAGAAAGTACAGAGTTTCTGTCAACTCCCTGGCTCCACAAACGTACAGCCTCCGCCACTATCAACATCCCCCTACAGAGTACTACATTTGTTATGATTGATAAACCTTTATTGACACATTGTTATCACCCAAATTGACCCCTTTCATTATGAAATGCCCTTCCAAAATCCCTAACAACTCCTGTGCTCTGAACTCTTCTTTTTCTGAAGTTAATATCATTATTCCTGCTTTCTTTCTATTAGGGTTGGCACAGTGTATCTTTCTCCATCCATTTACTTTTAATATATGTGTCTTTATATTTAACGTGGGTTTCTTGTAGAGAACATAGCTGGGTCTTATTTTTTGATGTACTCTGACAATCTGTCTTCTAGTTGGTACATTTAACCATTGACATTTAAAGTAATTATTGATATAGTTGGATTAATATCTGCCATATTTATTACTGTTTTCTATCAGTTGCCTTTGTTTTTTGTTTTTATTTTTGAATTCCATTCCTTTTCTGCCTTTGGAGGTCATAATGGATAATTTTAGATTATTCCATTTTCTCTCCTTTCTTAAGATACTTTTTTTGTTGGTTTTTTTAGTAGTTGCCTTAGAGTTTGCATTATACATTTACAGCTAATCTAAGTCACCTTTCAAATAACGCTATATCCCTTCATAAGTAGTACAAGTACTTTACAACAAAAAAAATCTTATTCTTCCCTCCTGTCCCTTGTATTATTGTTGTCATTCATTTCACTTATCCATAAGCATATACACATATATGTATTCATATACATATATGTAAGCATACATAATCATATGCATTGTTGCTACTATTATTTTGAAGAAACTGTTTTCTGTTAGATCAATTAAGAATAAGAAAACTAAATGTTTAAAATTTTGCTTCACCTTTTCCTTCTCCAATACTCTTCTTTCTACAGATCCCAGTTTCTGACCTGTAGCATGGTCCCTCTCTCTGAAGAACTTCCTGTAATATTTCTTGCGAGGCGAGACTGTTGGCAATAAATTTCCTCAATTTTTGTTTGTCTGAGAAAGTCTGTATTTCTTCTTCACTTTTGAAGAACAGTTTTGCAGAGTAGAGAGCTCTAGGTTGGTGGCTATTTTTTTTTTACTTGAGACGGAGTCTTGCTCTGTCCCCCAGGCTGGAGTGCAGTGGCGCGATCTCGGCTCACTGCAAGCTCCGCCTCCCGGGTTCACGTCATTCTCCTGCCTCAGCCTCCTGAGTAGCTGGGACTACAGGAGCCCGCCACCACGCCCGGCTAATTTTTTGTATTTTTGGTAGAGACGGGGTTTCACCGTGCTAGCCAGGAGGGTCTCGATCTCCTGACCTCGTGATCCGCCCGCCTCAGCCTCCCAAAGTGCTGGGATTACAGGCATGAGCCACTGTGCCTGGCCTGTTGGTGGCTATTTTCTCTCAACACATCAAATATTTCACTCTACTCTCTTCTTGCTTGCATAGTTTCTGAGGAGATTATGACATAATTCTTATCCTTGTTCCTCTATAGATAAGGTGTTTTTCCTCCTCTGGCTTCTTTCAAATTTTTTTGTTTTATCTTCATTTTCTGCAGTTTGAATATGATATAGCTAGGTGTGGTTTTTTGGCATTAATCCTGCTTGGTGTTCTCTGAGCTTTCTGGATCTCTGCTTGGTATCTGATATTAATTTAGGGAAATTCTCAGTCATTATTGCCACCACTATTTCTTCTGTACCTTTCTCTCTTTCTTGTTTCCATTATGCCAATGTTACATACAGTTCTTAGATATTCTGGGGTTTTGTTTGTTTTTTGTTTTTGTCCTTTTCCTATGAATTCTCAATTTTGGAAGTTTCTACTGACAAATCCTCAAGACCAGAAATTCTTTCGTCATCTATCCAGGATGATGGGCTCATGAGTAATGAGTCCATCAAAAGTATTCATTTCTGTTACAGTGTTTCTGATTTGTAGTATTTTTATTATTTCCTAGAATTCCTATCTTTCTGCTTACATCACACATCGATTCTTGCATGTTATTGACTTTTTTCACTGGAGCCCTTAGCATATTTATCACAGTTGTTTTGAATTTCCAGTCTGGTAACTCTAACATTCCTGCCATACCTGAATTGATTTGGATGCTTATTCTGTCTCTTCAAAGTGTAATTCTTGCCTGTTAGTATGCCTTGTAATTTGCTGTTGAAAGCCAGACCCCCCAAAGCTCCTGGATTCTCATGTGCATAGACACTTAGGAGCCCAGCCAGGTCTCCTGACAGGTCTGAGTGTGGCCAGGTCTCATGGTGAGTACAGTCCTGTCTCCAGTGGAGGCTCTGCTATGCTTAAGTACATCACAGGCACAATTAGAGAATTTCAAGTTTTAATTCTATGGAGTTTTATTGAACAGAAAAGATCAGAGATAGGAATTGAATACTTTTTGTCATGGCTACAATTTTTTTTTCTAAAAGCCAGTCAGAATTTGCAGTTCACAAAGACCCCCAAACCAAAATTTAATATTGAGTGACTGTCATCAACTCCTGACATTGAGGACTGGTTATTATGAAGCCACAGCTTGATAAAGGCCTTTTGATAATAGAAGCTGTCTTCTACCTTTGTTACGGGAAAAGGGTCCTGATCCAGACCCCAAGAGAGAGTTCTTGGATTTTGTGCAAGAAAGAATTCCAGGCTAATCCATAGAGTAAAGTGAAAGGAAGTTTATTAAGAAAGTAAAGGAATACAAGAATAACTACTCCATAGGCAGAGCAGCCCGAGGGCTGATGGTTGCCTATTTTTATGGTTATTCTTTGATGATATGCCAAATAAAGGGTGGATTATGCATGCTTCCCCTCTTTTAGACCATATAGGGTAATTTTCTGACGTTGCCATGGCATTTTATAAACCATCACAGAACTGGAGCTGGTGGTGTGACGGGATCTTTGGGGTGTTGCTTTTCTGGCTGGAAACCTCCATGCTGGCAGGGCCTTTGCCTGAGTTCTTGTCCTGGATCCAGGAAGAGTGAGGTGTGCAGACAAGTGGAAGATAAACAATATGAAGAGGAGCTTTACTGAGTGTTGCAACAGCTCAGAGGAATCCCACAATGGGTAGCTCCTCTCTATATGCAGGTTGTCTAGTGGAGTGTTCAGCTCTCGGCAGAGAGGAGGCCCTGGAGAGGGTGGCTCCTCTGCGCAGGCAGGTCATTTGGACATCGCTGCAGGTCGCTGAAGCTCTCAGCAGAGAGGATAGCTCCTCTCTGCCAGCAGATTGTCTTGTCAGCAGAGAGGGTAATTCTTCTCTGCAACTGGTCATCTGGTGGCCTCTCCATCCTTTGTTCTGCTCTGGCTGAGCTGGGGGCTTTTATGGCCTTCAGAGGGGAGGAAGTGCATGCTAATTGGTTGGTGGGTGGCCACAGGCGGCCCGGAAGAGGCATCATGAGTCCCTGCTCTGGTCCTTCGGACTGACTGGCAGCCAGGCCCCCAGCCTACAGGCCCTCCCTGGCCTGAAGGAGGGGCCTTACTGGGGACCACCCACTTCCGTCCATGAATCTGTCTGCCTTCCGCTGCCATTCATGGTCCTGGGGCTGCGCCTCAATCCCCCTCTGAGATCAGGGCAGGCACCGGGAGGGGAGAGAGGCCAGGCACTGGTTGCAAGCACCCCCAAGCCTGCAGGGATGGGGGTGGGGAATGGGGGTAGAGGGGCATGTGTTGGGGGGAGTGTGGGCCTTCCCAGGTCCCCAGAAGATGCAGGCTGCAGAGGTGCCCAGGTCCTGCACCTAGGAGGGCTGCTGCAGCTGCACCCAGCTTCTTTATTGCAACCTGTTTTATCAGCAAGATCTTTATGACCTGTGTCTTGTGCCGACCTCCTAATCTTACCCTGTGACTTAGAATGCCTTAACCTCCTTGGAATGTAGCCCAGTAGGTCTCAGCCTCGTTTTACACAGCTCCTATTCAAGATGGGGTTGCTCTGGTTCAAATGCCTCTGACATCTTTGTGCTGATAAAAATACATATCTTTGGCTGGGCGCAGTGGCTCACGCCTGTAATCCCAGCACTTTGGGAGGCTGGGGAGTGCAGATCATGAGGTCAGGAGATCGAGACCAGCCTGGCCAACACGGTGAAACCCCGTCTCTACTAAAAATACAAAAATTAGCTGGGTGTGGTGGCACGCACCTGTAGTCCCAGCTACTCGGGAGGCTGAGGCAGGAGAATCGCTTGAACCAGGGAGGCTGAGGTTGCAATGAGCCGAGATAGCACCACTGCACTCCGGCCTGGCGACAAAGCAAGACTCCATCTCAAAAACAAACAAAAAAATTAAAAATTTAATTTCAAACCCATAATAATTAGTGGATCTTCTATCTTTGATAAAGCTGAAACAAAACCTACAAAAATCATTATGCATCTTAGAACTATATTGAATTATAGAAAATTATTTTTTGAATGTTGAAATCAAATCTTAAGAGTTTCAGCTGGTCTTTTTCAGCATTACAATAAATTCTAGCACAGGTTTCCCAAAGCGAGTTCTAAAACAGACGTCTCAAACAATAACATGTACCTAGGGATCTTGTCAGAAAGCATATTTTAATTCATTAGGCCTGGGGTAGGGCCTGAGATTCTGCATTTTAACAAGCTCTGAGGAAACACTGATGATGCTGATCCACTATTACAGATTGAGTAGCAAAGGTCGGTGACCCTGATGAGCCCCCATTATTATGAAAATACAGCCGGGAATGGTTAGGTGTGTGTTCCAACAGGAAAAACAATGTCTGTGCTAAATGACACTAGTTCAATTTTAAGTCCTGCCACTTGCTAGCTGTGCAATCTTGAACAAATTCATGCAATGATTCTGAGCTTCAGTTTTCTTATCTATTAAATGTGTGTATTACTCGCCTTACTAGCTCAAAATATAGTGGAGTTTCTTCTAACTTAAAAGTTAGATTCTAAGTAATTGTGTAAAGCAAAAATATATGTATGTGTATGGTATATGTGTAAGTACATGCTTGGAAGTACCTTTAAATCTTCCGTTAAGTATATGATTTTAATAAATCCAACACAGTTAGGTAGAGACTTTGCATTGTTATCTAGACAGTAATCTGTTCCTGGACAGTTGGCATCATGGTTTGTTGGAACATTTTGCAGTCCTGGTGAGGTTCAAATTCCCTTCCATCACCAAGAAGGGGTGGAAAGGACAGTAATTGTCCAAATCCCCTAAGGATTGCCCTCTGATTCTCAAAGACATTGAGCAATTTCAAATTAACTTTCAAATCTGTTTGTGTAAACTGTATCCCTTTTCAGAAAGAAAAATCTACCACATTCACTTAATAAACAGAAACTTAAATTGCAACAGATGTTTCCCTTTTTGAAAAGGTTCTTGAATTCATTGACAGACCTTTGGCTAAACTGATGAATTAATTTGTTCGGGCCAGATTTCATAAATCCTCTAATAATTCTTCCCTTTACACATATTGACTTGATTTTTCAGCTCTACAGCATGTGGTTTAAATGTTTTAACCATTACTGCTTTAATCAACTAACATTTATTTCAAGATTGGATGATGACTGACCATTGAAAGATATAGCTAACTAATAAATAAAGTCCAATTTGTCAGTTAAGTAAACCTGGGTATCTAAATAATAAGTAGAAATCAGTCTGTGTCACTGAATTTTGAAATGTTTGGCAGCTTTAATTAACTCTTTCTCTCTCAGGACCATGTGGAAGATAAATTTCTGGGTATTGCTACAAAGCTTGGGCATGCATGTAGATGCCATGCTTAGATGTAGCTAATTGAGCTTGGCTATACACAAGCCAGCTTTTAACTATACAAGTAGATTTGTTTATGGCGTGTTAGACTCTTTTTAAAATTAATACACAAAAGCTAAGTACCAATTTAGTGTGGTTCTAATCAGGTTTTAATACAAAATTGAGCTGAGCTTTTCAATTTTATTTTTATTAACTCACAGCACTAAACTTGAGGTGAACCTTGCTTACCATAAACAAGTTTAAACTTAAGTTTGGTAAAAAAAAATTTCAAAGAGTATATGTAAAGCTTTTTAAGAGTATCTGTTAGAAAACTTTATTTCTAGAGTGCAATGAGCTGAATGTCATCAGTGTTCTTTGGTGGTTAATTATCACAGGGCCATGAGAGAAACTCAGGGGATCACTTACTGGTTATACCAAGAATGGATTAAGTTGGTTATTTTCCTTTTCGATATGAGCACTGTCAGAGTCTAGGATTTCCATTAGAATATTGAAGTGAGAGTGGTTATAATTTCAAGATAAAATGCCTTTATCTTGGGATAAAGGCATTGGGAAACTGTGCATTGGGAAAACCATTTGATTATGACCCTCTCAAACTTAGACTGGCTAAGTAGAAGATAAAGGATAAAACACACGCAAAACAGCATCAGAATTACCTGGATGCTAGTTAAAACACAGACTGAGACAAGGGTGCCAAAATCATTCAATGGAGAAAGGTCAGTCTTTTCAACAAATGGTGGTGAGAAAACTAGATATCCATATGCAAAAGAATGAAGTTGGACTTTTAACCTTATATCATATATAAAAATTAACTCAAAATGAATCAAGAACCTAAATGTAAGAGCATAAACTGTAAAACTCTTAGAGGAAGACATGGGGGAAATCTTCATGACATTGGACTTGGCAATAATTCCTTGGATATGACACCAGAAGCACAGGCAACAAAATAAAAAATAGATAAGTTGGACTTAATCAAAATTAAAACCTTTGCCTATCAAAAGTCACTACAGGCCGGGTGTGGTGGCTCACGCCTGTAATACCAGCATTTTGGGAGGCCGGGGCGGGTGGATCACCTGAGGTCAGGAGTTTGAGACCAGCCTGGCCAACATGGTGGAACCCTATCTCTACTAAAAATACAAAAAATTAGCCGGGCGTGGTGGCAGGTGCCTGTAATCCCAGCTACTTGGGAGGCTGAGACAGGAGAATCGCTTAAACCTGGGGGCGGAGGTTGCAGTGAGCCAAGATCAGGCCATTGCACTCCAGCCTGGGTGACAGAGCAAGCCACTGTCTCAAAAAAAAAAAAAAAAAAGTTACCATAAAGACAGTGAAAAAAATAACTCACAAAGTGGGAAAAAAAAATTGCAGATCATCTATCTGATAAGAGATTAATATCCAAAAATATATGAAGAACTCCTACAACTCAACAGAAAAAGACAAACAATCCAATTCAAAAATGGGATAACTTGGTTGGGTATGGTGGCTTATAGCTGTAATCCCAGTGCTTTGGGAAGCTGAGGCCATTGGATCACTTGAGCTCAGGAGTTTGAGACCAGCCTGGCCAATATAGTGAAACCCCGGCTCTACTAAAAATACAAAATTAGCCAGATATGGTGGCCCGTGCCTGTAATGTCAGCTACTCTGGAGGCTGAGGCAGGAGAATTGCTTGAACCCGGGAGGTGGAGGTTGCAGTGAGCCAAGATGACACCATTGTACTCCAGCCTGGGTGACAGAGCAAGACTCCATCTCAAAAAAAAAAGACGACTTTAACAGATATTTATTCAAAGAATATATACAAATGACCAAGAAACATAGGAAAAGAAGCTCAATATCATTAGGAAAGTGCAAATCAAAACCACAATAGGATGTAACTTCACATCCTTTAGGATGGCTGCTATCAAAAAAGTAGAAAACAGCAAATCTTGGCAAGGATGTGGAGACATTGGAACACTTGTGTCCGCTGGTAGGAATGTAAAATGGTGCTGCTGCTGTGGAAAGCAGATTGGCAGCTCCTCAAAAAGCTAACAGAGAATTATCCTGTGATCCATCAATCCCCATTCTCAGTTTATACTCAAAAGAATTGAAAGCAGGGACTCAAAGAGATGTTTGTACAATGTTTATAGCAGCATAATTCATGATAGCCAAAAGGTTGAAACAACTCCAATGGCCATCAACAGATCAACGGCTAAACAAAATATGGTATATACATAGAATGGAATATTATTCAGCCTCAAAAAAGAGTGAAATTTAGATACATGTTTCAACCTAGATGAGCCTGAAAAACATTATACTAAGTGAAAAAAAAAAGATACAAAAAGACAAATATTGTATGATTCCACTTATGTGAGGTACCTAGAACAAACAGACAAATTCACAAAGACAAAAAGTAGAATAGAGGTGTTACCAGGGACTAGGGATGGGGTTGGGGGAATGGGAAGCTATTGCTGAATGGGTATAGAGTTTCTGTTTGGGATGATAAAAAAGCTCGGGAAATGAGTAGCAGTGATGGTTGCGCAGTATCATGAATATATGTAAAACCACTAAATTGTACACTTACAAGTGGTTCAAAGGGTAAATTTTATATTATGTATATTTTACCACAATGAACACACACACGCACACAAACAGAGAGAGAGAGAGAGATTGCTGGGTCCTATTCCCAGAGTTTCTGACTCTATAGGTCTGAGCTGGAGCCAGTTCTTTTTTCTTTCTTTCTTTCTTTTTTTTTTTTTTAGATAGAGTCTTGCTCTGTCAGGCTGGAGGGCAGTGGCGCAATCTCGGCTCACTGCAAGCTCTGCCTCCCGGGTTCAAGCGATTCTCCTGCCTCAGCCTCCTGAGTAGCTGGGACTACAGGCATGTGCCACCAAGCCCAGCTAATTTTTGTATTTTAGTAGAGACAGGGTTTCACCATGTTGGCCAGGATGGTCTCGATCTCTTGACCTCGTCATCCACCCACCTTGGCCTTCCAAAGTGCTGGGATTACAGGCATGAGCCACCGCGCCCAACCCAAGAATTTACATTTCTAACAAGTTCCCAGGTAATGCTTATGCTGCTGGTCTAGAAACCACACTTGAAGAAACCTCTCCTTTAGAAAATAGTTCTTGTCTCCTAAGAGGAGAAGGAATGCGAAAGAGGATTTTAAAGAAAGCTTCCAAATTGTGGCCACCTCTGATAGAAGGTCATAGACACTTGAAACTCAGTGCTGAAGAGGATGCTGTAGTCATGCCCAGGCTCAATGGGAAAGAGCTCCAGGATGAGGGGGGCTTGCATACCATGGGGCAGGGGGAGGAATTGACAACACAGATCCACATATTTATCATCCACAAGGTTGACTGGTCTTAATCTTGTGCTTGTCATATCCATGTTATAATACAATCACATTTGTACACTTGACTTTAATTTACATCACAGAGTTATATGTCTTTGATGCAAGACTTCAGCAAAATGGCCCAGCCAGGGTGTTAGGGTTTTCTGGCATTCTACCCATGGAAGAGGAGAAGATTGGAATGAAGAGAGGAGGGCACAAGGGAGAAAGCTGACATATGGAATCAAGTTGGAGAAAATAGTGGGAAATAGAAAAGTGTGTGCAAAGATTTCTTGTGAATTCCTAAGTACTCAATTAAAAGCAGACCAAAACTTGAGAATTGGGTTGAAGGCTAAGGACTGTGAGTGGGGAAAGGGTGGACAATGCATTTTCAGGGACCAGCCCCATCACTGGCTCAGGGTCTCCTAGGCACGGCTCTTCTCAGGCAAGCTGTGCTGGAAGCCTGGATTACATCTGGAATTCAAGAACTCTACCTGTTTCAAATACAGCCTAGAGAACACAGGTGGTCCACAGGCTGCATTTTTGCCACCCACAACTTTGGGTCACATTTAGAGGAGCCGGTGAAAGAATCAATCTGCTGAGTCAGAGTAAAATTCAACAAGCTCTTATCCAAATAGGCACTCGTACGTGTTGCCATATTAAACATGCGAGTGGTCCCATTAGTAATAAACTCTTCAGACACAAAAGGCATTTGTGTCACAAATTCTATACAAGTTATAAATAGAGGGAAAAGCATCTGGGAATGTGAAGTCAAGAGTCCTCTATGTTTTGACTCTAGCTCGAGTGCAGACCAAAAACATAGGTGTTCACCTCTCAGTTCAGTTCAGTTTAACAATATTTCTCAAGGCACTTGGATGCATGGTCTATAAATAAGACCAAGTCCCTTTCTTGAAAGTGTTTAAAATCTAATGAAGGGGAGGGAGATAAAGACACAGATCAATACATTCAAGACAAGGTATTGAAGATGTTATGAGAGTAATACAAGTAAAACATTGACCAAGTTAAAAAGGACAAAACAAAACAGCAAGTAAGGTGTCAACTCCTCCATATTTCATTAGAACACTCTTAGCATGCCCAGTTCCTGACACAAAAGTAGGCATTGATAAATGGCTCTTCGAGTGAATTAAATGAGCATTATCTCTTCCCAGACCTAAACAGCCCACCAATGACCTAGTTTACAATTTATGCACTGTTAATTTGCCTAATTAGACCCAATATCTACTTCTGTGCCACAAAATCATATGATTAGAGCATTAATAGTCATGAAACGCTTTATAGACCTGGGCTTCTCCAATCAAGGACATTACAATCTACTAAATAAAGAATAACTTGAAGAGGGATTTAAATAGAGGAGGGTATTGAGAAAGCCATAAATATAGTAAAAGAGAAGTTAAAATCGGTACGTGGGGTTCATAGCGTTAAAGGAAATGATTTACCTCTGAAACTCATGTTTGTTTCTACCAGATGAGCAGGAAGAGATTCTGAAGAGGAAAAGATTATTAGAAGTAGGAATAACTAGCTTGGGCAAAATGGCAAGACCTCCATCTCTTTAAAAAAAAAAAAAATGGCTGGGTGTGGTGCTGCACACCTGTAGTCCCAGCTACTCAGGAGTCTGAGGCTGTGGTGAGCTATGCTCATGCCATTGCACTCCATCCTGGGTGACAGAATGAGACCTTGTCTCAGAAAAAAAAAAAAGAAAGAAAAAAAATCATGTATGAATCAATCAGCCAAGTTTCTCTTAGCATCCAATTCATATCATGTATCATACTTGGCACACTGACCTATTTTTGTAGGAGTTCAAGACAGAATGTTCCTGTTAATTGAAATTCTTTCATTTTGCACACTGGAGGGTCATTCCTGCAGATTAGGCTTCATGAGCTTGGCAAAATGGAGCCCATGTTGCAAAGGAAAAGCAAAAGGAGTTGAGCTCCTTGGAATTTCTTGGCAGTGGAAAATCTTTTCAAAAACAAGCATCTTTAAGGCAGTGTTCTCAAAAGTTACAAGGTTCTACATATATTTTAGCAACATGCTTTTAAAGGAAAAGCCCAAGACTGATGATTTCTGTTCTACTGAAGAATACAATATGTAGTTATGGTTCTTAATCTTACTGTGCAAAATTAATCTCACATTAAGCAGACATGAGCCGTGAAACTGATGCAGCAAAGAATAGTGAATAGGAGGAAATCAAGCATTTGATAGAACATTGTGATACAATGTTGCAATGCAGGATTTCTTTATCTACTTCATAGTTTTTAAAATAAAATTACAATTCCTTTCACTCTTCTGTATAAGGTATCTGTATTTAATGCACGACTATTTGACAAGTAAGTAAACGCCTAACTAACTAACATGCTAATATCACAGTTTACCATATAATTTATCAGGTAACAATAGGCATTTCTTCAGCCACTGACCAGGTGTTCATACCTAAGAAAATTGCCTAGTTTCTGTGAGCTTTCATTTCTGTCTTAGTTTGTGTTTCCCTTGTGGCACACCCTGAAGTAAAGACTTTATTTAGGAGGCATGCTGGAGGCAGTTTGTCCTGGCTGAGGAGAGCTGACAGTGCTATCCTTCCCAGATTCAGGGATGTCCCACTGAGAGCTTGAAACAGGCCATGGTGGGAACATAGACCCCATGGAGACCAGCAGCTGCCTCACACAGGGGCTGTTTCTATTCCACTTGTTGTTTTCCTCTGTATTTTGAGCACTGGTTTACTAGCGTGCCGCTGGTATGGGAAAATCAGCAGAGGAGTGGAGGAGTAAGACAAGGAAGGGAAAGCCTCCAGTTAGCGGACATTTTAAAGCCTGCTACCCCTAAAATTAAGCTAGAGATTACTTCTGTGAAGAAACTCTGAGAAATGTTATAGGACACATAGCAAATTTCACCTGCCTGAGGATAGAGGGAGCTGGGGTATTTATACACCAGCTGCAATCTCTTATTGTAAAGACTACTGGGGTGGAACGGTTGATTCCTCTGGCACATCTGCCTCCAGTGAGTGGGAAGAGTGGCCTTGCCCATCCTCAGCAAAGAGATGCAGCTCCCAACAGCCATCAAGTGGCAGGCCAGCACTGAAGTGATAGAACCCAGGAGTATGGGTGTGGCACCAAAACAGCATCTGCTACAATTGCTTTGCCCATATATTTTAAAAAGTCAACCATCTCACGTTAGCTTAATGGGAATATCCTAATGTAAAAAGTAGATATAATTGTATTCTTTTATAGAAAGTGAGAAAGACAAGAGAAAGATAAGAGAAAGACAAGATGTTTGGTGTATCATCATCATCATCATAAAAATGACAATGATTGGCAATAACCCATCAATCTAGAAAACAAGAGGAACAAAATTTTAAAAATCCCTAACGGAAAGCCTAGTTAATGTTGTTCAAGAATAGGATGTCAGCACTGGGGACCAGCAGTTTGTGAGGCCATGGAGTATACGTTTTGGGGCATAGGTAAAGACTCCCACCTAAAATGACCTCCTCCTCTGGACCATTCTGACCCCTAACATTTGCCACTTTGGTTCCTTCACTGAGTGTGGCACATAAAAGGCCCTTGGGGTTGATGAAAGAGGTCACTTTGAAATAATACATGAACCCACAGGCTTTACCGAGAGCCTCGCCATGATGGTTTTGTCAGAATGCTGGGTGCTAAGGAAATGGACAACAGGAAATTTTTACAGTGGAAGAAGATTGGAAACTATTCAGAGCGTGGAATCTTTGGTGAGGATGACTGACAGAAATAGAGGCCGATGACTGACAGAAATAGAGTCCAATGACTTAGCCGGGGCCAGATGATGTGCAGCCTTATAGACCAGATAGAATTTAATTTGGATTTTATTTTCTTAGATGTGACATGATCTGACTTACACCTTAAAAGGATCACTTTGGCTCCTGCAAAGAAAATATAAAGGGATCAGGAGTGGAGTGGGAGACCAGTGGGAGTATTGCAGGAATCCAGGCAAGGGCTCTCAGGGTGGAGACAGTGAGACAGGATAGGGTTCAGACCCTGCTGTGAAAGTAGCTAGATGGGATTTGCTGAGGGATAGAATATGGGGTGTGAAAGGAGAAGAGAAATTAAAGATGAAGCCGAGGGTTTTGGCAAAGACACTGGGTGAAAGTGCTAAACTTGCTGAAATAGAAAGGCTGGGATTTGGGGGAGGATAGGTTAAGGGTGGCAGGAAATTAGTTCCGTTTTAAACATGGGAATTAGGCCTGGTAATAGAGATGTCCAATAGGCAGTGAGGAGTGGCCCACATTTTCCTCAAAGAGCTCAACAGTTTTGCATCTGTCCTGGTGTCTCAGAGTCCAGTACTTTAGAATATGCAAGTGGTAACTTTGCCTAGAATTTGCAGGACAAGTTTTTCGTTGTTTTTTTTTTTTTTTTTTGAGATGGAACCTTGCTCTTGTTGCCCAGGGTGGAGTGCAATGGTGCGATCTCAGCTCCTTGCAACCTCCGCCTCCCGGGTTCAAGTAATTCTCTTGCCTCAGCCTCCAGAGTAGCTGGAATGTCAGGCACCTGCCACCATGCCCTGCTAATTTTTGTATTTTTAGTAGAGACAGGGTTTCACTATGTTGGCTAGGCAGGTCTCAAGTAATCCATCTGCCTCAGCCTCCTAAAGTGCTGGGATTACAGGCGTAAGCCACTGCACCAAGCCATGACTTTTTTTTTTTTTTTTTTTTGAAACAGAGTCTCTCTCTATTCCTCACACTGGAGTGCAGTGTCACGATCTCGGATCACTGCAACCTCTGCCTCCCAGGTTCAAGGGATTCTCGTGACTCAGCTTCCCAAGTAGCTAGGATTACAGGGGTGCACCACCATGCCTGGCTAATTTTTGTATTTTTAGTAGAGATGGGGTTTCAACACGTTGGTCAGGCTGGTCTTGAACTCCTGACCTTAAGTGATCTCCCCACCTCAGCCTCCTAATGCATTGGAATTATAGGTGTGAGCCACCATGCCCAGCCCAGGGCAAGTATTTTTAATTGCTCACTCTTATAGGCTAAATTCTGTCCTCCCCCAAATTCCTATGTTGAAGTCCTAACCCCCAGTACTTCAGAATGTGACTGTATTTGGAGATACAGTCTTTAAAAAGGTACTTATATTAAAATGAGGTCATTAAGGCTCTAATCCAATCTGACTGGTGACACTATTAGAAGAGGATATGAGGACACAGACTCACAGAGGGAAGATTATGTGAGGACACAGAGAGAAGACGCTGTCTACAAGCCAAGGAGAGAGGCCTCAGGAGGCACCTGCCCTGCTGACACCTGGAGCTCAGGCTTCCATCCTCCAGAACTGTGAGGAAACAAATCTCTATAAATGAAGCCACCAAATCTGTGGTACTTTGTTATAGCAGCTGTAGCAAACTAATACACTCACTTTGCCCATTAAAAATTTGAATTCCTAAAAACTGTGTTTTTTACTATATGGTATCTGTTTTCAAGCAAAATAATAGTCTGTTGGAATTGAACTCTCTACTTCTACAGAACAAACAAACAAATAAATAAAATTGGCCTGTTCATTGGAATCATTTGTATTTTCCATCTGCATGCTAAAGCCTCTGTACTAACAATAATTCTGCTTTTTACATGGAGTGCTTTTTCTAATAACACTTATCCAACAAATTGATTGTTTCTCATGATAACTACTGGATTATATTATTAGAAACCATGACATTGACATGTAGCATCATTACATAGATTTAAGCTTAATGGAAATGAAAGCTAGGGCACTCTCTTATTTTACACCATAGAAGCTTGGAATCTGATTTTTATTATTCTGATCCACACTGCTTCTACGAATGGTATAACCAACCACATAGGCTTTGACAGAATATTTGTATTCTGGAATTTTCTGAGATCATACAGGTTAACTGACAGCATGAGATGAATAAATATGAACGAACGTTTCAAAAACCTTCTCAGTAAGAAAAAGCCAAGTGTAGAAATAATCTGCAGAAAAGTGGTTGTCATTAAATGAAGGCTATTTGAGCCTCATACAATGTAGTAAGTGAAGATATCTGCATCTTGTTGAGAAGAATTCTTATCTAGAGTAGGGACACTGATTCATGCATGACCAAGGGAGATGGAGAGTAGGTCTTCTGACAAGGTGATGGGTGACATGTGAGTCCATTCTGAAGCAGCCATTCCTGTTCTTTCATTATAGTGGATTGTTTTTTAAGATCCAGGACCATAGCAGGAGGGAGACAGCTCTGGAGGCATAAGGATCTTCACTTAGTGCCATTTTCTAAGTTATCACTAGTAATCATTTACCTTGTACTGAGGACGGGTAGAGGAAAGAGCTACCAGACTCCAGCAATGTAACACTTACGTCACACTGGATCCTTCTCCTGCACCACTGTGTCCCCAGATCTTTATTCATTGGCAGGCTATGTGGCTGTCTCCCTTTGAGATTTAATTTATTTCTATTTTTTAAGACCAGTTTATTTTCAAAAGTAAATACATTTCTGTTTGTTTTGAGAGTTTTCATTGAGAGGCCAACTTTCTTATTTTGCCAGACTATTTGTTCCAATCATGCATATTAAATCAAGAGACAGGGTTGCCAGGCATGGGGTAGTAACAGCTTGCTTTAACTGTCTGTTAAACTGTCCATTAATCTGCCTAGCAAGGAAGCTACTCCCTTGAAATAACTGAATCGAGGCTCATGAATTCTCTGCTCCACCAAATAAGTTTTATAAACTTTGTGATGCCTCATTTTATTTCAGTTTCATTAACTTTTGTATTTATTCTACACACGTGATTAGTGAGACTTAGGAACCTCAATGTTAAGGGTATTTTAAGTAGGAATTGATTATTTTTCAGCCCATTATATGGGCTTATTATAAATAATTCCCAAATCTGATCTCTTGATGAGAGATGACAGTGAAAGTCTCTTTGCACTTCTCTGCCAATGACCAACGTTACTTTGTGATTATATGTGAATTTGGGCAAGTGTTTTCTTCTCTGAGTCCTCCTCTTCTGATTCCTAAAAATGCCTAGTTTTTCCACGTTGATTACTTATTGATAAAACCTTAGCAGAACCATTGCCCACATCAGCAATTTAAAAGATTGTTTGCCCAGAGTGTTCACCCCCAACATGTTTCAGGATGATGGTCCTGCAGTTTTGGTGTCTTAACTCCAAGAAGATGCAGAAATGAAAATAGTTACTACATTTCAAATTGTTGTTTAAAGATATATTACACACGATTTTATAAAAGTCAGCTAGGTACCCTGTGGTTGCTATCTGGGCAGGAGGTAAGATTAAAGTTTTTCCTTTGAAATCTGTTATCATTTCAAACTTTTATCTTTTAGGTTTAATGGAGGAGTGAGGGAAGAAAAGTGCATGTCTCCAGAGTGATAAGAAAACTGTAAACATTTCTCTTTATTGGAGCATGGCCAAGAGTTTTATTTTCCTAGAAATTCTAAGGCCTGAGGAATCAAAACTGATTTGGCTAGGAAACTCTGGTGGGTATGTGGGTTTTACCCAAAATGTAAAAGATGTAGATTTTTCTTTGATGTGCCCTCACTCTCCTCCTCCCTTCAAATGTGGACAATTATGACGTCAGCAACTGGCCACAAAATACTTCCACAGAGACAGGCTCTATCAGTTACTCTGACCAAGAATCCACAATCCAAGATGGTGAGCTAGCATTCTATCAGAAAGGCCTCACTCAGGCATTCCTTAGCCAACACCTGGGGCTTCTTGAGTTAGCATACTGAAAGTCACAAAATGAATTTTTACTGGAGAAAGTGGTGGCCTGTTGACCGTCATGATACATGATCTAAATGAGCTCTAAATGGTGAATGTAAGATTTTCAAGACACACGGATTAGCTAAAAGTTTTTTTGTTTATTTTTAAAAACTTCCCTTTCCTTGAATGTAAAGGATGTAAGAATCTCTTCTGGTTCACTGTTTTCTCAGTGCCTGTCATATCGGTTTTGGTCAGTAATACCAATTGTTTGAATGGGTGAATGAACGAATGGTTTGCAAGCCCATTTCTGTGAGGAAGCTTAATGGCCCTCCATCCAGGAAAATGGAAAAGTAACTCAAGTTGTTTAAATTTTCTGACAAAATGTCAACCTGATAATCCGCACACAACACCTAATGCATAGGACTCTTTCCACCCAGGCACACACACGCTTCTTACTCTCTGGCAACTTGGCGTTGAGTGGAACAAGAACTGGCAGCTCAGCAGCCCTTGCCTAAACCTGCTCAAGATCATTTCTGTCTACAGAAACATATTCTATGAGACATGCTAAGTTTGTACTTAAGGTTTTCAAACCCCTACCTCTATACTAAGTTAGAACTTTAAAAACTCTTTACAAGACAACATAATCTTGCAGAGATTCTTGTGTCATTCCTCGGCCGTATTTGGAATTGTTGAGGCAGAGTGAGAGAGTATACACTTTCTAAGAATAACCCACGTAAATATGTTTCTGATTCTTTTTCTGTTGCTATTAAAGAGATTATCTGCAATGTTATTCGAATACCCTTTGTATCTGGATCTTTTTGACAAACTGTACTTTGAGGTGCAGTTCCAGGAAAATGCGTCTTTTCCAATGAATTAGAGCTCTTCCTTATATCAAATGATGAAGGCCATATATTGTGTTTTCCTTTTTATGTTGGCTGCCAGGAAGCATTCCTCTGCTTTAGCCAAGGCACAGCCACAGACCCATAAAAGCATATAAAGCACATATCTGTGCATCTACCTAGCATGGAGTTGATTGCATATTTAGCAATTATTTAGTGAAAACTATCCATTTCAAAATCTAGATAATTCTATTTGAAATTACAAATATTAATGGTAACTAGTCAAAATATTTGAGGTTGTTGTGTGGAAAACCTAATAAAACATTAATTGGCAAAACAGAGATAATCATTTTTACGTAAGAGTCATATCTGATCTTTCATCAAAATTAATAAGATCAAGCCTAAGATCTGAAAAGTAAAATCTCAATTGAAAGCCCAGCTTATATTTGATTTTTAAATTCATTTTAAATGGATTAACCCCTCTTAATATTATATATAATAACAATGATTGCATCCTTTACCTGGATTAGTTTCTTTTAATATTGATCAATTTAATATTTAATCATAAATAAATATAATCAACATTCCTTTCTTCTTAGTCACAAAAATTACTACATGCTTTGGCAAATGGAAAATTATTATTATTATCGTTTTTTATTATACTTTAAGTTCTGGGATACATGTGCAGAACATGCAGGTTTGTTACCTAAGTATTCATGTGCCATGGTGGTTTGCTGCACACATCAACCCGTCATCTACATTAGGTATTTCTCCTAATGCTATCCCTCCCCTGGAAAATTATTACTGTTTTCAGGATTATGTTCATGTCAACCTTTTCTTTCTGCCTTCTACATTCTAATGCCATGTGTCAATCCCAAGCATAGGCTGGGTATACATGGATCTAGGAAAATAGGGATACCCACCTCCAACCCCAATCATAAAACTCAGTTTAAAAGAAAACTCTTGAGCACCTAAAACATTAGGCAATCATCATCGAAACTTCATGATGAACAAGCACCTTCAGCCCTGTGTCTCTGAGGATCCAGTTGTTTGGAGGATGCTCAGCTTTGGGGACATTGGATCCTGAGCTACACATTGGCCTCCTTGCTTTCTGTTCATTCCCCGCTCTCTCCTGCCTTTCCTGTTTCGCTGGAGGCTGATCCTCATTAACTTCATTTTCCAAAAGCTCTTTTACCAAATAGTTTCCCTTAGGTTTGGTGAAAGAGGGGAACTGGTTAGAGTCTTGAGGATAGGAAGAAGGGAGCAGCCAGAATATTCCTCCCCATCCTCTCTGTAGCCCAGCTCCTGGGTTCCGCTGCTGGCTGTGGTTCCCACTCCGCTAAGTCTGGTAACACCACCTCCGTCCTGCGTCCTTCCCACCTTTAGGGTGACAGCAACTTCCTAGTGTTGCCAGTATCTTTGTTTTCCTCACTGTCTTCTGTCTTCTTTTCCCCTTCAGCTCTATCAGCCCCTTCCTCACTGACCATTTTATTCTCTCTATTGAGTCCTTGTTATTGATAAAACTCCAGAGGAACTCCCTGGCCTGGCTTCTGTTTTCCTGATTGGACTTTGATTTACAGGGTTCCCACCCACAGCCCGAGCTGGGTTCACAGAACTCAGCCAAACCTGGCAGCTTGAGAGAGTGCAGAGGGCCCTATTTTACAAAGACTCAAGGAGCTTCTGAGAAACCTCAGGAAGGAAAGAATGGACATTGGGTCAGGGTCAGAGAAGGAGCATTCTAGCCAGAGTGCCCTAAAAATAGAGCTTTCTCGGAGGGCGTAATCACAGGCAGCAAGAGTAAAGGGAGGGGAGAAAAGGAATTGAGACAAGGAAAATGGATTCAAATGGAAGGCGGAGGTTTGCCGGGGTGACTACACCTTCACAAGGAGACACACACACACAGATGCCTCCTGGACGGGAGCCACAGAGCCTTCGGAAGAGTCTGTCCATGAAGAAGAAGGAACAGGGGACGGAGAAGGGTAAGAATTTATCTGCTGGTTCCTTCCCACCTCCTGGTCTCCTGCCTCTCATTGTTCAAAATGTGCCAGCCAGCCAGTTGTTGGGATTGGGAGATGAGGAGACAGCAGGGCTGTGTGGTGCTCTCCATCCAGCAGGTAGCCCCGGCTGAGGTGGGGCGGAGTGAGGCTGGGAGCTGGGGTCTGCTACAGTGACAAGCCCAAGCCCAGTGTCTGTCTCACTGATTTTCCTCCAGCTCAGACCTCACGGGCTCGTGCCTGAGTTGTAATGATCACATGCTACAATGACAGAGGATATAACATCAAAAATTGTTCCACTAAAGCCTTCACGGGCCATTGAGGCCACAGGGTGTCAGCAGCTTTGGCCCCAGTAGCTTGGTCATTTTAAGAGATGGTCCTGGCATCATGGCAGGGATGCCTGGTTGGCAGCCTCTGCAGCCACTGAAGATAGTAGCATCAGCTTTAGCAGCAGGGGTGTAAGGAGCCCTGGGTTTTGGCCATAGCTACTTTGGTGGGAGACTATCCCAATGCAGAAGTTCCCCGTGTGTCAGCAGCAATGACTGTGTCTGTGATGACTTCGGTGGCATAACTGCTGCTCAGGGCATTGGCAGCAGAAGACACAGCTGGTGAGTCTGAGTGGGAGAGTGGGCCGTGGTGACCCAGCGGCCCCAGGGGATGGAGCACTCTGCATGGGTGACTGGCATCATCAGCATCTTTTACCCTTAGGTGGGGTGGTTAGACCTGGTGTAAGAAGATTTTGCTTCTTGTTATCAATGCATGGGTCTACTAGGGTGAATCACAGAGATACCTCTTCAATCCACCAACCAGATAGGTTCTTTCTATCAGCAATTAGAGGTTTTTTGTTGTTGTTTGTTTTTCTTTTTGTTTCTTTGTTTGTTTGTTTTTGAGATGGAGTCTCACTCTGTCACCAGGCTGGAGTGCAGTGGCGCGATCTCGGCTCACTGCAACCTCCGCCTCTCAGGTTCAAGTGATTCTCCTGCCTCAGCCTCCCAAGTAGCTGGGATTACAGGCGTGCGCCACCATGCCCAGCTAATTTTTGTAGTTTTGGTAGAGATGGAGTTTCACCATGTTGGCCAGGATGGTCTTGATCTCTTGACCTCAGAATCTGCCCACCTCGGCCTCCCAAAATGCTGGGATTACAGGCATGAGCCACCACACCCAGCCCTCTTCTTTTTTTTTTTTTAAGACAGGATCTCACTCTGTCACCCAGGCTGGAGTGCAGTGGTGCAATCACAACTCACTGCAGTCTCAATCTACTGGGCTCAAGCATCCTCCCGCCTCGACCTCTTAAAGTGCTGGGATTGCAGGTGTGAGCCACTGCACTGATTCAGCCAAAAACCTGATTCTTCCTAAGCAGTGTTTCAAGATTCCTTTTCCTGAAGCTCCAGTCATCTCGCCTGCATTCTTCAAAGCCCTTAGTGGTTTCACGTCCACAGCTCAGGGAGGCCTAACACCTCAGCCAGTAGTTCTAGTGTGTCAGGGCACCCAGCCATCATTGCCATCGGAACTTTGTTCTCTGCTACTCCCCTTCCATATCCCCAGTCCAGTCAAAGCAAAATGCTTGCTGCTTTGTTTCGCGTCACACTGCATCAGCTCTCACACCTCTGCTCATGAAATTCCCTCTGGCTGCGTTGCTCTTGCTCCCATTCCTTCACATTCAAACCCATTCTACTCTTCAATACCCAACTCAGTGCCACCTCCTCCACCAAGGCCTCCATGATCTACCATATCTAACAACTGGACTTCGGGAGCATTTTCTCTATACCACGTCTGTGGAATGTAGTGCTTGTATAGCTTGTGTCTTGGCTAATTAATGCATATCTTGTCCCCCATGTAATAAGACTGTTAATTTTTGGAAGATTCCCCAGGGACCATGTCTGACTTCTTTGAACCCATCCAGCCCAGGGTTGTAAGGCCTTGCATCTGCCTAGTGGAAGAATATGGACATTTTTAAAATGTCTAAAATGAAATGACTACGTGTAATTCTCCCTCTGCCACCACCAAATAAGTTCATCATAGTGGGTAACAGTATCCCTGTCTTAATAATATGCTAGCATCATTTAAAGACAAATATAATCACAGTCATAATCACAGTTTGCAGAATGTCTCAGGGATCAATTATCTTCCTATATTTAAAATCTATCACTCTTGGCTGGGTGTGGTGGTTCACGCCCATAATCCTAGCACTTTGGAAGGCAAAGTGCTAGGTGGGAGGATTGCTAGAGCCCAGGAATTCAAGAACAACCTGGGCAACATAGTGAGATCCCATCTCTACTAACATTTTTTAAAGATTAGCCAGACATGATGGTGCACATCTGTAGTCCCAGCTATTTGAAAGGCTGAGGTGGGAGGATCGCTACAGACCAGGTATTTGAGGCTGCAGTGAGCTGTGATCATGCCACTGCACTCCAGCCTGGGCAACAGAGCAAGACCCTATCTCTGAAAATAAATAAATAAATAATAAAATAAAATGTATCACTCTTGCTCAGGTCTACAGCTATATGCACAAAACATGTGTGTGGGGGGGTGCGGAATTAAACTTGTTAAAGAAAGAACTACCATGTTGATTGGAATATTAACATTAAAACAACAACTGAATGTATATGTCAAAAGGAATATGAACTATCTTTCATCCTGAATTCAGACAATCAGAAATATTATTCTAATCTCTAGATATGTGAATGACTATTAAATAAAGCAAGGAAACAATCTGCCAGTGATAGAGAAGATATACAGTGCAGGACTTCACATTAGTGTAGAAATTGCAGTAAATTATCTGTTATCTTGTTCTTGGCCATTCATTGGTTATACAAATATTTATTGAGCTCCTAGTAACTGTCAGTAAGCACTGGAGGTACAACAGTGAACGAAGTCCCTGCTTTCATTGTGCTTCTGTTCACAGGACAAAAACATGAACCAAGTAGCGAACACATAAGTGCAAAAGCTTAATTTCAGGTGGTGCAAATGTTATTAAGAAAACTAAATAAGATCAGGTGGTGGTGAGAGACCGAGGTGGGTTCTCCTCTGGAGGGCTGGTCAGGGGAAGACCTCTACAGGGAGGTTCCTTTTATTCTGAGACTTCAGTGTCAAGGAATGAGCCACAAGAAGCTCTGATGCAGGCGTGTTCTAGGCAGAGAGGACAGCAGCATTTCTAAACTTTCTCGCTTTAGCATTATCAGCATTTTGGACCGGATAATTCTTTCCTTTGGGCCACTGTTTTGTGCACTATAGGACACTCAGCAGCATCCCTGGGCTCTGCCCGCTGGATGCCAGTAGCAACTCCCTCACCCCATACCTAGTTGTGATGGTCAAAATGTCCCCAGCCATTGCCAATGTCCTGGGGGCCAAACTGCCCTGATTGAGAACCACTGAGCTAGAGTGAAGGCTCACAGTCAAGATCAAGCTTGACGTGTCCAAGGAAATAGAGCAAGGTTAGGAGGTGTTTATTAACGTTTGCTTCCACTGTATGACAAAATCCTCTTCTATAATAATCATGTAGCAATCCAGAGCCATCATTATTTTTTATTTTTTCTAAGTTATAAAATAGCTAGCAATTTAAAAAGAAGACTTTTTTATTTTTGAAACTAAAAACTTCTAAGAGCCACATAGAAAACTGAATTGAAGTGACTCAATTCAGTTTTTCATCTTTGCAAGCATTATGGTATCGTTGGATCACATGCACACTGTGCCCAAAGAGAGCTTGAATGGTCACAAACTGTTACACACTTGCTCTCAAAACCAGTGTTTATAGTGGCACCTTCCCCGACTGCTGTGCCTGGGTCATCTCTAAATTAACTTCCATGTAAAATGCAATGTCTATTAAAGGATAAGTAATAAAAATGTGCTAATTTAAAGCTTACCTATACATTGTTAAAATTCCACATACATTCAGCAATCGCTTATAAGTCAGATCAACAAATGCTTTATTTTTCAGGGAAGGAGTATTTTATCACTGAGGTTGTTTAGAATTGCTGGCTCATGGTGATAATAAAAATCATACCAACCGCGATGGTTTTACCAATCTTTTAATATTCTGTGGTCAGTGCACGCACTTATAGCCCACACTTAGGGCCGGCCACTCCCATCACTCTGCCCCGGACGGATCAATGAAGGCAGGAGATGAGATCTCCAGTAGGCAGGGGCCAGAGCATATGCAACTCCAGAAGCTACAGTAAACACTTAGGTTTTCATTTTCGTTCCATTTTAAGTGCAGTGGAAAGTTGGTGGAGGGTAGGAAGCAGGAGAGTAAGATAATCTGAATTGTGCTTTCAAATCAAATCATTCTGGCCAGGGAGGAAGCGGGGAGACTGGAAGGGAGATTGACGTGGGAGTCCAGGGGATACCATCCTGCTGGCTGGGACCAAGGCAGATGCGTCCGATGGAGCAATGTGGGAATGTGAGTGGAGGCCGGATATGTTCTGAAGGTGACATGGGCAGGAGGGGCTGTAAATCTGGAGCCCAGGATAGAGGTCAGGGTTAGGGTTTCATCTGGAGCCAGCGGCAGATGCAGTTGTGTTTAAGGGCTCAGGCAGCTAGGGAGAGCGCAGCTAATGGAGGCCAGCAGCCCTGCGATGTTGAGAAGCCAGCAAGGTCATGTCATGTTAGACTAGGGCCCACCCTCATGACCTCACCTTAACTTAATTAGATGTGTAGTAGGGTTTCTAAGTAAGTTCCCATTCACAGTTCCTAAGGCTTAGGACTCAGCGTGTCTTTTGGGGGAACACAATTCAGCCCATAGCATTGTTATGATTATTCTCACTTTGCATATTATTTAGACTTTGCATAACTTGCTCAGAGTCATAGAGTCAATAAATTGTGGAATAGAGACGCAAACCTAACGACTTCAATTTGAAGTTACAAATTCTTAAATGGTGGCATCAAATAATTCAGCTTCGAATTTTTTTTTAAAGAGTGTAAATTATTGAGAGAGTTTCACGAAATGGTTATTTCTCTTAGACTGTGGAAATAGTACTACATTCCATGTCTGAGTGTGATAAACCTGGACTATTATTCATTCTTACCGTCGTACTTTTGCTTTAGGCCCGTCTGTGATCCTTCCCCTGCCCCAACACCACCCAGGGGGCCGAGCCCACTCCTACATGTGGGGCCCCTAGGGGACAGCTCTCTGCAAACACCCCGAGCACACTGATGTGCCTGTGCTTCCCCAGGGAAGCAGGAGTCCCAGCTCAAAGCCCGCGGGCCATGGGAGCACATCCTGAACTTGGGGTGGTGACGAAACATGGCTGGGCTGTGCCACCGGCTTGGAGATCTGGTGGATGTTAGTCTAAACCAGAAAATTTAAATCCATCAAAAGAAGGAATTGACATTACCTCAATCAGGCAATTTGAATCCTAGAGAGATAGGCAGGCTGAAAGAACCTACATTTCTACAATGCTGAACCCAAGTAGAGATTATGAACTGTGGTGCCATTCTTAGTGTGTTTCTCTCTCCTTTTATTTTTTATTTTATTTTATTATTTATTTATTTATTTATTTTTGAGACAGAGTCTCACTCTGTCGCCAAGCTGGAGTCCAGTGGCTGATCTCAGGTCACTGCAACCTCCACATCCTGGGTGCCAGCGATTCTCCTGCCTCAGCCTCTGGAGTAGCTGGGACTACAGGCATGCACTACCACACCCAGCTAATTTTTGTATTTTTAGTAGAGATGGGGTTTCACCACGTTGGCCAGGATGATCTCTATCTCTTGACCTCGTGATCCACCCACCTCGGCCTCCCAAAGTGCTGGGATTACAGGTGTGAGCCACTGCACCTGGCCTTCTCTTTCCTTTTAAGGATTGTACTCTTAGGATTACAAGATACTGCACATCAAAAAATGAACCCCAATATGTGGTCAATTGAGGAACTTAAAAATGTCATGCCAATAATAGAAGCTTGCACACAATAACTGAAATTAGAAGGAGGTAAATATTGCTAAAATATTGCAGATTTAAAAAGATAATCTAACCCTTTATTATTTTATGTGAGTCTCATGTTCCCAAAAGATAAAAGAATTTAGAAAAAGGCCAAGAAAAGTGGACAATACACCTAAAAGAACACAATCACCAAATTCTATGAAATGCATCCCCTTGAGGGGAGCTTGATATGAAAATTGTGATTTGGAGTGGGAAAGGGTGTGTCTGAATATGTTTTCTTCTTGTAGTCTTTGGTTCTCCTAGGATGCAGTGGAAGAAAATTAGGACACTGATAAAATTTTAAGAGGCATAGAGCCCCCGCAATATATGAGCAGTGAAAACGCATGGTCATTAGCACAGTTTTCACCATGAGGCTCCATTTGTAAACTATATATTTTGTTGCTCTGTGTCTCCAAAACCCGAGCATGATGCCTGGAGCACAGAAGGCACACGGTAGATATTTGTGGCATAGGTAACTGAATTAATAAAAACTTAGCCATTCAATATAGATTGGATCCAATTTATTTTTTTTCTGATTTTTTTGTACCATAAAGGCTAGGACTGCTGTGGTGGAAAGCAATCATAATAGCTAAATATGTAAGGAGCATGGTTTTCTTGGATAGTTAGGACATGCCCTGCTTTGTCGGGCTAGTATAATGGAGAACTCCAGGGCCATGAGGCTCACTCCCTGAGGAGCAGCAATGTGGGAGGAACTCAGCATTCGGAGCCTCATTGATTATTAACAGGAGTGGAGAAGCTCACTCACATTCTGCCGTGTTTCAACACCTGTGTAGCAGGTGGCAAAACAATCAGCTCATACATCATTTTCCAAATCTTGAGCCCTACCCAAATTATATTCCCACAGGAGAAAATATTGGTCGTATTTCTTAGGGGCTTCACGCCTGGAGAATAGGAAAGCTCAGGTCCTTTGCTGCCAGCTGGGACAAGCTCTGACAGGTGCCTTATCCTCTTGAGGTCCCTGCAGGATCAGGCTGGCGCCACCCCACGGGTTGCAGCCTGAGATAACCCCTGGCATGGCTCTTCTCCTCCTCACCATCCTGCTTCCCTCACTCCTGCCCAGCCTTCCCCGGCGCAGTTCCTTAGTAAACACCTCCTACTCCTCTGTCCTCACCTCGTAGATTTGTTTCTGGGGAACCTGACCTTACCCACATGCTTACTCTGAGGGACACAAAGCTGTATGAGGTGCAGTAACAACCCCCAAGGAGCTTTCAATCCAGTTGAACTTGGCTTGAATTGCATCTGTGCTTCTCACAGGAGGGTGGGCCTTCAATAGAGCTAGACAGAGCCTGATGACACAGGCGTTTGGGAATCTTGAGGACAAACCTTCTGTTTTTATAAAAATCTGCCTGCCTCATGCATGGCAGCAGGTTTGACTCTGGCCTTGCTTCACTAAATTAAGCAAAAACAAGCATTATCAAATGTTTAGATTTCCTGGAGTCTCTGGCTTCAAGTAGCTTGATGATTCATTTCTGACAAGCTCATAAAACCAACCTCTAGCCACGTCCAGGCCTTAAGCTTTGTGGAGGTGGAGTGGGTTTTCCCTGTTGTATTTTTAACCTAAGAACAGAAGCGATGCTAGCCACACTGATAAAAACAAGTGAAGAGTTAACTTTCAAGATGACCACAGTCAGATGGCAGTGTGGAAGCCACCAGAGCCACTTAATCTTCCCAGACAATGGATCACTGCAGTACCTAAGTCTCTCATGTGGGTTTCTGCCACAGTCCTCTTCACACACTCACTAAAGGGATTTGCAGTTCATGGGTCCGACACAGAAGCATGACCATGGGTTG
This sequence comes from Hylobates moloch, assembly GCF_009828535.3. Classification (NCBI taxonomy): domain Eukaryota; kingdom Metazoa; phylum Chordata; class Mammalia; order Primates; family Hylobatidae; genus Hylobates; species Hylobates moloch. The sequence continues at coordinate 68,285,598 of NW_026652285.1, read as the reverse complement.
GGCAGGGCCAAAGGCCCTCAAGGCAGAAGGGTTACCAGGAGAGTCATGCAGCCTTTACCGTCGGGATTTGTGAAGACAGTCACAGTTGGCGACAAGGGTTTTCAGAGTTCTCGGTGTTACTTCACCACCCTCCCCTGCTCTGAGCCCACTCTTTCCTCTCCTGTCCTCGTTCTTAGCTCCTGCTGTTGCCTCCTTTTAGCTCTGACACATTCTCCCTTCTTCCGGTTCTGCCCCAGATATTCTCCCAAGCTCTGTCCAAAAAATCACCAGTTTACCCCTTGAAATTATTTCTCAAGAATTATTTTCCCCCAAGAAGTTGCAAGCTGCTGCATCCCACCTTGGTGAGCTGAGAGCCTGGAGATCAAGACCTGGGCGAGCGGCCAGACCCCTGGCTGCAGGGCAGCACCCTCCTGGCTTCATGCTCAAGTCTTATTTCAGACACCCTGAGATCAAGAACAAGGGCACATTCTTAGTTCATGGCCTTTTACAAAATGCTACAGATAACGGAATTTAGATGATGCAACCATTTTACTTGCAGTAGAATGTGTTTTTAGCTGAGGGGGTTTTCAGGGGAAGCACATTATTTAGGTTTAGAGGGTATCACGCTTGTCAAAAGCAATTAAATGGGACATAGAGCCCTCAAATAAATGTTCAAATGTAATCTGGACATGGTTTGCGTATCTGAATAAATATAAACTTGACCAAGCCTTCTTGTTTAAGAAATATAGCCTAAAACATACTACTCTTGATAAAAATTGAAGTTACTGAAATGTTCTGATTTAACGTTGCTTCCACCAGCTAGTTGTTGCTTTACAAATGTCACTTGCTGTGTAATTCCAAATGACTTTACAGACTACAGAGCATGGGATTATTGTGTCAAAAGGAGGCTTTCATGATCTCACATAAGCCAGAAAGACTTTATTTAAACTTACATAGGAAGATGTATTGGTTGTTTGGCCCAAGAAGGTCTTATTTGAATGACAGCATTTAGGGGACCACAGGACATTTCTATAAAACTAGACTAGAGTTGATAACAGATGAAGGATTAATTTGTTGTTTTTGTAGTCAATATAGTCCCAAACCATGGATATATTGCTTAGATCCATTTATACCATCAAGCCAGCCCAAGACAAAATTACTACTCTAGTTGTCTAGCATAACCAACTACTCCAAATTTAGTGACATAAAATAGCCTTTATAGTAGGCTTACAGATTCTGTGGATTGAGAATTTGGAAAAGACACAGTGGGGATGGCTTGTCTCTGCTCTGTGGTGTCTGGGGCATCAGCTGGGAAGACTGAAACAACTGAGGCTGGAGGATCTACTTTGAAGATGGTGTCTTCTCTCGCATGCCTAGCTGGGCTGCTCCAAGCCGGACTTACTGGGACTGTTGACCAAGTCACTTACAAGTATGGGGCCTCTCCACGTGGCTTGGGCTCCTCATAGCATGGCTGATAGGTTCCAAGAGAAAACACTCTAAGAGCAAGTATTTCAAGCACAAGAGTCCAAGAGACTAGAAGAGATAGAAGCGGTGTCACTTTCTCTGACCTAGCAGCGGAAGTTATATAGTCACTTTCCTCATACTTACTGGCTGAAGCAGTTGTAAGCCCATACAGAATGAAGGGGAGAAGTCAATGAGGGGAGAGTAGTATGTGGCCATTAAAAAAAAAAAAAAAAACCCCACTATCATGGTTTTGGCAAGATGGAAAAAACACGAGCTTGGCTTTGAAGCCAAATTCCTCTTTCTAAATGAATGACCTTAGGCAAGTTACTTGACCTCTTCCTTCTTGTACAAATGTGGGTAAGTAACCACAACGTTGCTGTGAATAGGCACGAATCTGTATTAAAGTGTATCTGTGGTTCATAAATGGCTGGCTAATGCTAGTCCGCTAGTCTTACTCCTTTTCTGTTTTTTTTTTTGAGGCAGAGTCTCGCTCTGTCACCCAGGTTGGAGTGCAGTGGTGCGATATCAGTTCACTGCAAGCTCTGCCTCCTGGGTTCACGCCATTCTCCTGCCTCAGCCTCCCAAGTAGCTGGGACTACAGGTGCCCACCACCACGCCCAACTAATTTTTTATATTTTTAGTAGAGATGGGGTTTCGCCATGTTAGCCAGGATGGTCTCAATCTCCTGACCTCATGATCCGCCCACCTCGGCCTCCCAGAGTGCTGAGATTACAGGCGTGAGCCACCGCACCCGACCCTCTTTTTCTTTGTTAAAAAAAGTACAGTTTTATCAAAATACAATTAATGCAATAAGGTACATATATTTAAGCTGTATGATTTGATAAATTTTGATGTGTGAATTATACCCATTAAACCATCAGCACAAAGAAGGCAATGAAAATATCTAGCAACCCCAAAAGTTCCATCCTCCCTCTCCTCACGTCATCTCTCCTCGCTCATCCTTCCACTCCTCATCCCCGGCAACCACCGACTCATCTGCTTCCCGTTATAAGGCTGGGCTTGCGTCTTCTGAAGTGCTACGTGAGTGGAGTCACACAGCAGTACTCCTGTCTGACTTCCTCACTTAGCATACATTATTTCAGATTCTCCATGTTGTGTGTATCGTTCATCCGTAATTCTTTCTATTGTTGAACATTATTCTGTTGTATTGATATATCAGGTCATTTTCATCCATTCATTGTTCTTTCCTCTTCCTTTTTGTTTCTTAATCACTTTTGCCTCCCTTTTCGGGCAGGAGCATCCTTGATCTCCCTCCCACAGTGCCACCCAAGTCTGCCCTCACAGCGCTGTTCAGAAGGCGGCATCTCCTGGGTCCCTCCATGGAGGAGAGGCGTGCAGTTGCACCTATAGAGGCCACCTACTAGGTCACGCCTCAAGCCTGGCCCTTCCTCTCGGCTCAGCTCTGTTAGAATTCCAAACCTCCCCTCTTCTGACACCTGAGGGAGTCACTGACAGACATTCTTTAAGCCCTCAGGAATTTCCTTTTCCTTTAAAGAAAGATAAATAGAATTCCAAGTAAGGGCCCTACAGGAGAAGATTATCCTGCAGGATGTATTTATATTCTTTCTGCTTCCTGTCCTCACTGGGCATCACAGCGGCAGAGGTGCACGCGTTCTGGAAGGTAAAGGGTCCCTGCAGCCCCGGCTTCTTTTTCTGCCACGCATCTTTTAGCATGGGACCCACATCTACTCCAGCCCAAGAGCAGTTTCACTCATGGCTGGAGCCAAAGAATACACAGAAAGCTCCAAATGCTGGGGGTGGTGAGGGCAGCGTTGCATCCAATTATGGTGACAGAGAGGTGTCCTTCTTTCTCTTTTATTAAATTATTTTGAGATGAAGTTTCCCTCTGTCATGCAGGCTGGAGTGAAGGCTCTTTGCCTTCTCGGCTCACTGCAACCTCTGCCTCCCAGGTTCAAGCGATTCTCCTGCCTCAGCCTCCCGAGTAGCTGGGATTACAGGTGCGCAATACCACCCTCTGCTAATTTTTAGTAAAGATGGGGTTTCGCCATGTTGGCCAGGTTGATCTGGACCTCCTGACCTCAGGTGATCCTCCTGCCTTGACCTCCCAAAGTGCTAGGATTACAGGCATGAGCCACTGCACCTGGCATGTCCTTCTTTCTCTCTTGTAGTTGCGACTCTCCAGGCCCCTGCCAGAACTCCTCACTGGCGTCCCTGCTGTGACCCTAATCTCCCCAGGCTCACCTCCACACGGGAGTCAGAGATATCCTGCTAGAAGCATATTGGGTCACCCACTCCCCACTCAGAACCTGACAATGGCTTCCTGTTGCACTTGGAGGAAAATTGAAGGACCCTGCAATGGCTTACCCAGCCATAGGATCAGCCTTAAGTCCTCAGACAGACCTCATCATCTGCCTTGCTGCCTTTAGAGCTGGCCAGGTGACACGTACGGTCACCCAGGGCCCCAGCTTGGAGAGGCCCCACACTCGGTTCAGTGTTCTGCTTTTGCCTTTTTGAAGGTTTAAATAATTTTTGAACACGGGACCCTGCATTTTCATTTTGCACTGGGCCTTGTAAATCTTATAGCGACTCCAGCCACATAGGCCTCCACTGATCCCCAGTCAGTCCAGGCACATCTCAGCTCCCTCAGGGGTTGGGCAGTGGGCGGCCCGTTCCCTCTGCCAAGGAAGCTCATTCAAGAGATGTGCACCTGGCTGCTTCTCGTTCACTCAGGGCTCAGGTAACTATCTCGCCAGCAGCTGGGAGCCACAGATCATTCTGTAATCCCAGAACTTTGGGAGGCCGAGGCAGGAGGGTCCCTTGAGCCCAGGAGTTCAAGACCAGCCTGGGCAACATAGTGAGACCCCAACTCTAATATATATATATTTAAGTAGTGGAGTGTGGTAGCACAGTCCTGTCATCCCAGCTACATGGAAGGCTGAAATGGAGGATCGATTGAGCCCAGGAGGTCGAGGCTACAGTGAGCCATGACTGGGTCACAGCACTCCAGCCTGGGCGACAGAGCAAGACCCTGTCTCAAAAACAAAACATAAAACAAAAACAAACGAACAAAAAACCCAATGTCTCCCCAGAAGAGAAAACTTCTCTGACCACTATGTCATGGTGTCAATGCCCCTCAGCCCCCATGGCCATCTCCTTTGTTAAGTCCCACCTGTCTCAGCCTGGCTTGATGTTCTATAGTTATTAATATGAAGTTGGTTCTTGTTTTCCCTATGTAAGGTCCTTGAGGGCAAGGACATTTTCTGACTTGTTAATTTCTTTTTTCTGGGGCCTAACACAGGCACATAGATGTTCCTCAATACGTTTTTGTTGAGTTAATTTTTACCTCCCAGCCATACCGTGAATGGTGACATCTCACCAGGAACACGTTTTAATCCTATGAATTTCGCTGTGAGAGAAGTTCAGAGGACACATTTAAAGATACATTGTTTTATTTTAATTGTGGTCAGTTGGCTTTTCTCAGACTACCATAAAGTCACATTTATCTTAATCTCTTTGCTTTTTTTTTTTTTTCTCTTTCTCTTCCCCTGGTTTTCTATGGCTCTAGTTCTGTGTTTTAAACATTTCAAGGTATGGAAAAGTTGAGATTTTTTTTTTTAACTGCGAAGAGAGAAGTCATGCATGGAGGCTCATGCCTGTTTCTCTCTTCCAAGAAAAGAAAAAGAAAAAAGGAAAAAGAGAGAACCAAGATAAGGCACGAGAAATAATCCGAATGACCCCCCAGATGGCTCTGAGCTGGACAGTCTCAGCTGAAGAGGGCAGCAGCTGCCTGATGTCCTGACTACAGGTGCCCAGGGCCCTGCCCCAACCCTCGCAGGGCAGGAATGTTAGTGCCAAAGGTGTCTCTGAGGTCATATAACCTAAACTCTAAACATTTTGTGTTCTTTCAGAGTGGAAACGATGTGTCAGGTTAGGAAAGAAAGAAAGTGAAATAAAACAAAATGGAATGGAGTAGAGAGGAAAGAAAAGGAGAAAAAGACAGTAGACGGGAGGGAAGTACAGGAAAAGGGAAGAAAAGAAGGGAAAAGAAACCATAAAAGGTATACCTGGATGATTCTGCCTCTGGGGGAGAAAATTAATTTCTTGAGATTACAAGGCTGTTTCGTTGTAGGTCAGGCTCCCAAATTTAAGTTTTCTGACTTTCTATTGGATATTAAATGTCCTTTAATAGACGAAATGATCGTTGACATCTACATGCCCAATAGAGTTAGATATTTATTACCGTTCTCCATGTTCAAGTGAATTTTTCTAGCATTACTCATTTCAATGAGCAATTTCTGTCTAGGTCTGTGCCCTCTACACGTGGGCATCAGTGGCTCCACAGCCAAGAAGGCAGCAGATGGTGAAGGCCGGGTCAGTGGGCTGCACCCAGGCCCTTCAGCAAGTTAAGAGGGCAGGCCAGGGGTCCTGGCATACATCTCCCTCCAGTCTGTCTTTTTGCACCTGGGTGAACAGAAATGGATTAATAATACTCTTTGGTTCTTGACATACTCTCCCCGTTGGTCCATGCACGCCCTTCTACGGTTTCTATGGAGATTTTTTTTTTTTAATAATTATATCAACTCCCATGGACTCACCAGGCAACCTGGAAACCAGAACCCTGACAATACCGTGCCTCCATTGGCAAGGTGCCCCTATCCTGGCCCCTACCTCCCTGAACCCGGAACTGGAGGGAGTCCCTTTCCTGGGTCTCGTGATGCTTTTTCCCTTTGCTTTTAAACCCTTGTCCTTTTTGAAATAGATGACATTCCTCCCTGTGTTCTCAAAAGGCATGTTGTTTAGTTTGGGTTGCTTTTAGCTGTGTACAGAGGTATCATGCTGGAGGTAATTTTTTGGTACTTGCTCAGAAGGAGGAACTGGCCTTGCAGGGGACCAAATCCTTCCGCATCCCTAGGTAGAGAGAGAGCCCCACCACCATTCCCTGAATCTGGCCCTGAGCTGACCCAGCGGCGTGAGGAGGGCTGCCTTCCACGCCACCCTCTGCAGAGGGGAGCTGACAGCGCCAGAACACACGGGCCTCTGCCAGGGTCTGCTTTTGCTCGGATTCCCCACCTGTGCTCGAGGCAGAGCTTCCCACCACCCACTTTGCAAGCCTGCTCGCTCCCCCACCTGTACAAACACATGGCTTCCTGTCACCACGTGGCCTAGCAGCGCAAGGCCGCGGATGGGGAGCTTCGAGTTTTTAATTTCCTAATGAGAACGATTGTAGACCTGGAAAACAGCTATTATCCCAGGGGCCACGACACAGTGTAATTCAATTGCGTCTTTATGATTTCTGTCTTGTCCTTTGCAATTTCCCACAAACCTGAAACATGTTTGGCTACTCACTTTCCATCTCACCGCGATCACAAGACTTAGCACTCAGGGAGCCTCTTACAGCATGGAATGGTTTTTACTCCCTAAGTCCCAAGTGGGAAGTAATAGGATATGGACTTACTCATGCTGTCGTGGTACAATGTAAGGACGCTGAGTCTGCAAGGATAGCTCAGTTCCAAATAGGGTCCCTCCCACGTCCTCTGTCACTGCTATTATTAACCTTTTTTTTTTTAAAAAGAGGCTGATATGTCATAGTAGAAAGAACATGGACTTCGAAGTCAAGACAAAAAAATGAGTTCAAGTCCCACTTGTGCCTTTACCAGTTATGTGGTCTTGGACCTTGCCTGCTCTTAGTTTCCTGGTCTGTAAGATGGAGCCGGATACCGACTTCATAGGGCACGATGAAGATGAACGGAGACAAGATGGGAAACAGCGTGGCTCGCACAGCCTGTAGGTCATGGGTAGCCTTAGCGCAGACTCCCAGCTCCTCACCCTGCCTCGCAACAATCCGAACACTCCCACTCTCTCTCCGTTCTGATCCATCGTACACCATGGTCAGATGACTCATCCCAAAGCAGCGTCTTGTATATATCACATTTCCTTCCCTCCCCAACCAAACCACACCCCTAAACAACAACAGAAACCCTCCGAGGTTTCCCAATGCCTTCAAGATGTGCGAATCCTTTAAGTTGGCAGTGATGCTCAACCGAAATTTAGAGCCCATTTACCGCCTCACAGGGGCCGTTATTACTCCTATACCTGAATCCGCTGCTCTACACAAACTCATTGCTCTCTGAGTGTGCCAGATTCGTGCCAGGCCCGTCTTTTCCCCTGCTCCCCACGTTCATGCCGCTCCCCTTGCAGGGACAGCTTGCCCCTCCTTGGCATTTTATCTTTTCTTTGAAATGCGGATAAAGTCCCATTTCCTCCTCTCCCATCCCATTGGCTATTTAATGTATCCCACCTTGCTTTGTTGTTAGTGACCTGTGTATGCAGCCAGCAGCGCCTGGCATAGGCTCTGTAGAAGATGTTCAGAAACGTGAGGTAATGACTGCAGGTATAAAAGCACAAATTTAGAAATGCCTTTGAAACCAACTGGAATTCAACTCATAACAATTTTCTCCCATGCAATTTTGAAATATCAATAGCCAGACTAAAATTATCAAGCTTTGAGTTTGTGTAGTGTGTGTGTGTGTGTGTGTGTGTGTGTGTGTGTGTGTGTGTTTAGGGAGCTGCATTTAGTGGTTTAGCTTCACTTTATTCAGCTCCAAGTGGGAAATAACTATCTTCACTTCTTTCTCCTGCTACTCTCAGCTGATAAGCTCTCATCAGACCACACTGATTGTCCAAGCAACCAAAATCATACTGGAATTTAGGAAAGATAATTGAAGAGAAGATAAGGTTGACAATTGTTGACCAGTTTCCTCTCTTTAACTTTTCTCCCAGACTCCCTGCATAGTTTAATCTTCTGTATTTTGTGTGTCTTTTTGCTAAAGCAGCTTAGCCTGTAATTTCATCCAAAGCCTTCTAATGCCGTCCCAGAGCCACTTGAAGGCATTGGGAAACCTCAGAGAGTTTCCGTTGTTGTTTAGGGGTGTTGTTTAGCCTGTAATAAAATACGCCAAAGAAAGTGGTCTTCTCAGAGCCCCCTGGAAGCTGGGGGGTGCTCTGGCTATGTTGGCAGTGAAGGACATTGAGGAAGGGGGCTCTGTTTAAGCTCTAAACTTGGCTGTTTAGATTCCAGGCATTCTTGATAAGTTATACCTAAACCAGTACTTGGACAAGGACCAAAAGATTATGCATCAGTGCCATACCCAAGATATTTGAGGATTCTGTCAAATTGAAGATGGACTAGTGTCCATGTGCAATGATGTAGTCAAGAGAATATTTAATTGAAGCAATTAAACAGTAATATCTTGAATTCATGTTTTTGAAAAGGCTGTTAACTGGTGTCCATTTTTCTGCCTACCAGGAAGAGTTTGAAGTTTGAAATCCCAGAATGAGGAAATTCATCCAGCTTGGAGACTTCCAATCCCTTCATTGTGCAGAAGGTTGCTAATGCTCTCAGTAGAAGCCCTTCACCAAGAGAATACTTCCACGTAGAGTCCTCTCCATTGAGACTAAGGAAACATGCTATGTCATGTAGCCACAGCAGCCTTTGCAGCTGTTGAAGGCAGCAAGACTTGCATGGCAATCAGAAGACACAGAACCAAGACTCATGTCCAGTTATAAGATGGCAGATGGGACACACACACATCAGGCTTAGTGAGCAGCGAATCCAGAGGGAACCATACTCAGCCCTACTAGGGGCTGGGCACAGTGGCTCTCACCTGTAATCCCAGCACTTTGGGAGGCCAAGGCGGACGGATCACCTGAGGTCAGGAGTTCGAGACCAGCCTGACCAACATGAAGAAATCCCATCTCTACTAAAAATACAAAATTAGCTGGGCATGGTGGTGCATGCCTGTAATCCCACGTTACTCGGGAGGCTGAGGCAGGAAAATCACTCGAACCCGGGAGGCAGAGGTTGTGGTGAGCTGAGATTGTGCCATTGCACTCCAGCCTGGGCAACAAGAGTGAAACTCCGTCTCAAAAAAAAAAAAAGGCCCTAGGAAGATTTCTTCAAACAGATGAAACTAATGATATCCCCAGTGTGTTTGAATATATTGAGAGATCACACAATAGGGACACTGTTTAGGGTTGAATTAATAGCAAGCGAATGGGATGCTAAGCAAATGTAAAGAATAAAAGTTCAAAGGGAAAACAAAATGTTATTCAAGAAAGTAAAAACATCCATCATAACTTTTTTTTTTTTGAGACAGAGTCTTGCTCTGTCGCCCAGACTGGAGTGCAGTGACATGATCGCAGCTCACTGCAAGCTTCGCCTCCCAGGTTCACGCCATTCTCCTGCCTCAGCCTCCCAAGTAGCTGGGACTACAGGTGCCTGCCACCATGCCTGGCTAATTTTTTGTGTTTTTAGTAGAGACGGGGTTTCATTGTGTTAGCCAGGATGGTCTCGATCTCCTGACCTTGTGATCTCCCCGCCTTGGCCTCCCAAAGTGCTGGGATTACAGGCATGAGCCACTGCACCTGGCTCATACACTGTTTTATATACCTATTGCAGTATCATGATTGTATAAATACTAAATATCTATTGATCTATCCAAAATTACAACATAAGTATTTTTGGAAGATGGAGGAGTGGGTGCTGAGTGTGCGTGGGAGAAGGGAGGCTAAGGTGAAGGTGGGAGAGAAGGAGACAGTGAAATATTCATCTTCCAAATTGGAAACTCAAATAGATAATGCCTAAACATGAAATATCAATAGAAACATAATATTTAAACATATGGTGGTGCTTCTGGGAAAAAGAAAAGAGGATAGGGAAAACTGTTTGTTTGTATGTTTGTTTAAACAAGCAATATGGATGAAATTACAGGCTAAGCTGCTTTAGCAAAAAGACACCTAAATACAGAAGCTTAAATGAGATAGGTGTAAGTTTCTCTTGTTTGATATGATCTCAAGAGAAGCAATCTGGGTTGGAAGGTCATCTTTATGATTCTCAAAACGTAGCTTCCACCTGTGGGACTGAGGCAGCCATTCTAGTTTTTGTCTTCCCAGCCAGAGGGAAGGAGGACAGGGTCAGGAGAGCACATGTGCATAAATGATAGGAACATGCCCCAGAAGGGCCACACATCCATCGGTCAGGATGTGGGCACACGGATCACAGCTGCATGGGAGGCTGGGAAGCATAGGGTCTAGCTGTTAGCCCTGTGCTCAGCTAAGACACTGGAGCCCTGATATTAAAGAAGGTGAGGATTGATGCTAGTGCTCAGCCAGCAGTCTCTGTCACATCAGCTTTGCAGAATCATTTGATTCTTTCAACTAGGTGCATATACAACTTCAATACAAATGAAAACTAAATATAAGACGTGGTTCTTAAAGATCATCTTTTGAACAATTGAGGACACAATCAAAACCTAGGCACCAGGGTCCTGAAGCAGAATGCAGGCATCCTCAGAAGAGGTGGTGCTGACGGACTGGAGTCCAGAGGGTCCACACCTGCTTGGTGCCATACCTTGGGTCCCTCCAGATCAGGATGCTCCCAGCAACTTTTCCAGGATGGTTATACTGCACATGCTGCAAAGATGAGCAGGCATCCCTGCAAGCCTATGGTTTCAGAGTAAATGGTTCCAAAAGAAGGCATGAAGCAGACCCATAGATGGAGATTAGTGCATAGGAGGTTTATTGGGGAGTATTCTTGGGATCAACATCTGTGAGCAATGGAAAAGAAGCAGGATTGAGCAGAGAAGAAGGTGGGTATTCTGGAGCTGAGATCAACCTTCAGAAGTGTTGTGGCAAGTGGGCCCGGTATTGGTGAGTCTTTTCAATGTGACTGCTCCAGGAACTCACAACCTGGGGGTGTAATCTCAGGTGAAGTTGTTGTCTTCAGCCTGGGCAATTCTGGAGAGGCCTGACTAGTGAGGCCTGCCCCAGCAGAACTCCTGGCAGCTGGGGGAACACATTTTTCATTCCTGAGATGTTGCTTCACAGCGTCTGCTCTGTGTGGATCCAAGGAGCTGCCTCTGGGACTCTGGGAAATCAGTCGTTCGAATTTGGATTCCAGCGTGTGGCTCTTACATTTCTTTTTAGGAGAAATCCAATAGTGGTGCTCTCATTATGATGATAGAGGGGCTGGGAGGTGCCAGGGGCCCAGCAGGGAAGTGGCAGGAGTGCAGCAGCATGCTGTGTAACCCGGGCTAGGTTTTTACTCAAGGTGGCTTAGGACAGCTTTTGAAGATTACAGGGAGAAGGACCTAAAATATAGGCAAACCAGATGATAACTACCCTGCTTTCATCTGTGCCTCAGGGTGATTAGTCAGCACTTGTTGGTTAACATGTCAAGAACCCTGTGATTTTGTCAAATATATATTTGGTCTTTGACTCCATTTTCTGACATACAACTCCTAAAATCCTTATAATCTCCAAAATGATAGTGTCTCTTTGTATGCTTATGAGTTGACTGGTGGCCGACAGCCTCTATGTAGCTTCAGGACGGGGACTGGTCACAGGAAAGACCAAGGCAGCATTAGAGGGTTGGGACTCTCAGCCCCCTACTCCCACCTCCAGGAACCAGAGAGGGTGGAAAGGTTGTTGACCACCAATGGCCAATGATGTAATCAATCCTGCCTACAGAATGAAGCCTCCATAAAACCCCAAAAGGACAGGGTTTGGAGAGCTTCTGCATAGCTGAACACATGGAGCTTCCTAGAAGGTGGCGCACCCGGACCTCTCCACAGAACCTCTCCATGGAAGCTCCCTGCCCTTTCCCCCATATCTCCCTCTAAGCATCTCTTCATCTATATCCTTTGTAATACCCTTTATAATAAACCAGTAAAACTAAGTTTCCCTGAGTTCTGTGAGCCACTCTAGTAAATTAATCAAACCCAAAGAGGGGGTGGTGGGAGCCCCAATTTGAAGTCAGTTGGGCAGATGTTCCAGGGGCCCCAACTTGTGAATGGTGTCTGAAAGGGAAATCAGTTTAGAGTACTGAGCCCTTAACCTGTGGGATCTGAGGCCATCTACAGGTAGATAGCCTTTGAATTTTTTTTTTTTGAGACAGAGTTTCACTCTGTCGTCCAAGCTGGAGTGCAGTGGCTTGATCTCGGCTCACTGCAACCTCTGCTTTCCAGGTTCAAGCGATTCTCCTGCCTCAGCCTCCCAAGCAGCAGGGATTATAGGTGCATGCCATCACACCTGGCTAAGTTTTGTATTTTTTAGTAGAGATAGAGTTTCTCCATGTTGGCTAGGCTAGTCTCACACTCCTGGCCCCAAACAATCCTCCCCCAAAGTGTTGGGATTACAGGCATGAGCCACTGCACCCGGCCAGAATTGAATTGAATTAGACACCCAGCTGGCGTCCACTGCTTGGTGTCTGGGGAAACCCCCCACATTTTGTCACTGAAGTCTTCTGTGTTTATTATTATTATTATTATTATTTTACGTAACAGCAGAGGAAAACTGTGTGAGTTTAAGTATTTGACTCACAAACTCTAATCTTACATTTAGGTTCCAGAATGGCCCAAAGCAAAGGTTTTAAATAGTCCTTCTCCATCTGCCCTAGAGGGTTTATTTGTTATCACAGGGGTTGTTAGAAGGAAATTTTCATTGGAGAAATGAGTGATGCTAAGGCATGTAGTTGGCTGAAGAGACTTCCACTGGCACCTCCTCCCTTGATCTGGCAAACCCAGCAGCTGGCCACCTTTGGAGTGACAGAATCTCTCTTTATGGATAGAATTCTGTCCTATGTTCCCCACCTAATGGAGAGCCACCTATGTCATCTCTGTCACCTACTCTGATGTTAAAATTTTGTTGTGACCACAACAAAGTAAATATTTCCTGCAAGATGCTTTCCAAAGTACCCAAAAAGACAAGAGAGTGAGAGGAGGAGGTTGCATGACTATTTTTGTACTTACCTCCCAATAAATGTTCATGTGTATGAGGCAGAATTTGGTCTGAGACTTGCTTTCATTTAAGAACAAGTCCTAGTGAGGTGGTGGGAGGGAAAGGACCTAGACCTTCACCACCTTCTAACTGCTAGAGGCTACCAATATTTTTCAAAAGAGCCTAATATTTGTGAATGGCTAAATAAGCCCAGAGATTAAGAAAGTAAATGATGCCTCATATTATTGCTGGTTACATGTTCCAACAATCTGAACAGTAAAGATACCTGAAAAAAATGATTATCAACACATTGGTTTAGTGCAGTGATTGATCATACAAAATAAATGATCCAGCTGTAGAAATTGGGAATATGATATATGATAATGATAGCAAGGCAAACCTAACCTGATTATTCTAGATATTCCTTTGTCACTTACATGGTGTCTGCTACTGGACTTGGCTTTGGGCAGGCTCAGGCTCTAGAAGAGTCTTTCATGCCCCAAATGATCTGTGGCACGGCTGTGGACAATCCCTGGGTTTAACTCCTATGTGTGAAAAATCTAGAGGATTCTAGTGGCAGAACATACAGAAAAGTAAATCCAAAATCTAATCTTGCTTTGATTTATGTGGTTGGAAGCAGGGAGGTTTGGGAAATGCAGTCAGACAAAAATCATCCCATCTAAATATTAAATGCAAGAGAATTAAAAGGAGATAGAGAATAGAAACTACTGTCAATATGCTGCGAATCTGACAACTCTGGGATTAGACATGATTTTCCCATGTTCCCTCACACAAACCCTCCATTCAGGCCAGGCCTTTGCTCTTTCTATCCCCAAGAGGTTGCCCACCAATTTACACCTTGGCTCATGAAACCTAGGTTGCCCTCCTCCATTCCAAACTCTCATCACCCTTCAGCTATCCCATCCTCATATAAAAAATGCCTCCCCAACTCCTGTTAGCCACTGTTTATCCCTTCCTGTAAACTCTCTTAACTTTACCACTTACATATTTCATACTTTTTCTTCTTGAGATTCTAAGTCCCACGAACATTTACTGGGGGGGACCTTGTAGTCCTGTGAGACCATGGACAGTCCTCATCTGTCCATGATTAGACATGATTAGTGAACAATCCTATACTGGGAAAACACATGCTTAAATGGGACAATACTGAAATATCATTTGCTTTATTCTGGACTTCTTCCCTTAATCCGCATTTGTTTCTGGGCAAAAGACCAGAATGGCCCAAGGCAAAGGTTTTAAATAGTTCCCAGGAAGCCACATTCAGACTGCAAAGGCATCCTACTGAAGGGGCCATGGTGTTCAGAAAGGTGGGTGTCCTCTGGGTCTTGCCCTGACCCCAAGAACAAGCTCTTTCCCCTTCTGGAGTCCCTGCCGGGTCTCTGCTCAGACATGGTCTGCCCGGCAGCTGTCAGGCAGGGAGCTGGAGGGCAGGCAGGCAATGGGTGGAAATCAGGGGAACGTTTCTCTTCAAAAAGTGCTGTTTGAAGGCAGAAACCAGCTTGTGCACCTTTCCTAAGGATTCAGGATGAAGATGTTGGGATTTGGGAAGACAGAAAGATCTAAGTCAAAAGCCATTTGAATAAGGTGGAAATATCTTTCTTCTGAAAGGAGGCTAAACATAGAGACATACCCCCAAAGACATGAGAAAATGAGAGTCTTTATACTTGGTGAAAACAAGAAATGAAAGATGATGGAAAGATGAATGCAGATTATCTTCCAGCTTGCTCTTTTGAAGATGCTCGTCTAAAAATAAGATCATGTGGAGGAGAAATGACATATCTGGTGCTGACAACAACCCCTACTGGGACCAGGAGATATGGAGCAAAACGTATTCAGAAAGAGACTTTGCTCTGGAAACCACTGCTCACTGCCCTGCTGCCAAGGTCACAGAGAGCTGGAGCTTTGCTGCTGCAAAGCTGTTTACATACAAGGATACACAGGAACGAAAGGTCATGGGAGGTACTTGAGCCTGGAGTCTCCAAAGTCAAAAGACAATAAACACACCAACTTTCAGGGCTTTTAACAAGCACAATCAGGCCAAACAAATTCTCACTTTGGATGTAGATCCACAACATCTTGCAGCAGATGGAAACAGGACTGGGGCAAGAGTTGGTACAAACAGAAATACTAAGTTTATCACGACCAAAATAGGCAATGGAGGGTTAAAGCCCGAAACCTACTTCAAATATATCTGAACTGGTGTTAAAACTAAGCTAGCATTGAAGAGAGGGATTAAATTCAGGAGCAAGTTTCCAAAGAGACTCATAAGAACCCAGAGAGAGGAAAATCTTTTTCAGAAAATTCATAAAAGTTAATGAGTCGCCATTCTGATGTAATGGAGAGAACTTCAGTAATATGACCAGTGATGGAGTTGGTGTGAAATGCATAGACTCTCCACTATGACCTGACCGGGTATTTCCTCAGCAAATATTTGGGTATATTTAATTGAAATGCATTTGTGGCAAAAGTCAACTCCTACAAAAAAATTTGTTAAAATATTCTTCCTGGAAGTTGTCTCCCAAAGTGACTCACATCAAGTAGTCTGAATAAATATGGTGAGACTTGGCACACTCTGAGGCATCATTTGCTAGGAAGAAAATGCTTTTAAATATCCTAGAACTCTTGGAAAACTTACAGAACCCTTGGCCTCATGCAAGCCCATTGTCCCTGTCCAACACACTCCCACATCCTCTTTTCCCTCACCATCAGGCACGAAAGTCCTTCCTAAGTCGCAAACGCAAATCTGACTGACTGGCTTCCTTCTTACAGACCAACCACAGCCACTTGTCTTTGAAATTCAACATCAAGGAAGATAAAAAAGTCTATTTTTAATCAGAGAAAAACCTCAAATTGAGTGAGAATTACTGCCTAGGCCCTGTTGAATGCAGACTAGAACCACTTTTGAGATGATCATTAATTTTATGGAGTGATATACACCAGAATGAACTTCTAGGCTGCTTTATAATCAATCAGTTAATCAACAAGTCTGAGTGGAGCCTGTATGCTTTGCGTTATCTGCAGTGCGGCCTGAGGTTATGGGAGAAAAAAATGTCACTGTGTATTGCTTGAATGCTCAGGGCTGCGTTCAACTAATTTTTAACCATTGAATCAAAATGATCAGGTAGAGAGCAGGAAATGTAGAATGGCTTGAACAACTACCTCATGAAAGGAAAACATCCAGTATGCGTTTGTAATGCAGCATCTTTAAATGTCTCTTTTGGCAGTATTTCTTTACAAATGTGGCAAAGCATGATATCTTTGAGTAAATCTTTAAACTTCACAAAAGTTTCTGAAAAAAATATGTAAAATCAAAGAAAAACACTTGGAAATAAATTCTGTCTATAGTTTATGCACATTTATTTTATGTATTTTCTCCTGAAATCATTACGCATCAACATTTTTTGAAATTTCTCTCTCTTAGCCTTGTAAAAGCCCTAATTCTAGTTTATCACACTTTGAAACAACTTTCTTTCCTTTTTTTTGAGACAGAGTCTCGCTTTGTTGCTCAGACTGGAGTGCAGTGGCATGATCTAGGCTCACTGCAAACTCCACCTCCCAGGTTCATGCCATTCTCTTGCCTCAGCCTCCCAAGTAGCTGAGACTACAGGCGCCCACCACCACGCCCGACTAATTTTTTGTATTTTTAGTAGAGACAGGGTTTCACTGTGTTAGCTAGGATGGTCTCAATCTCCTGACCTCGTCATCCACCTGCCTCGGCTTCCCAAAGTGCTGGGATTACAGGTGTGAGCCACCGCACCCGGCCCTGAAACAACTTTCTATACCCAAACTCAACTGGATCCCAGAGCCAGCCTATTTCACATATCAAATTGAAAGAGTTCTTGCATGAGTGTCATTTCTATTAGACTAGAAGAGCTTACAATTTACAATTTATAAGTTATTTTAAAGAAACAATTAAATTTTGAAATTTAACCCCCTTGTTGTTTTTGTTAGGACTGTATTCTCATAATTGCACCTTGCAAAAATAACATTTGCTAGTGTTTCTTCATGCTTAAAACTATAACAAACATACTAATGTCTCATACTCCCACCACCTAGATAACTTTGATAACATGCCTTAAATATTTATTCCCTTGCATGACAAAAAATTCAAGAAGTACAGAAAGTTGTAAAATGAAAAGTAATGTTGTACTCATCTGGTCATTGTCACTCTGATTATTAACAGTTTTTTAGAGCTCTTTCAGAAAACAGTTTTCTTATATACCAACATGCATGCACACACACATATATACATACATATTTTCTATTTCTTTTTATACAGAAGATCATGCAGTCAGCACCTATAGTGCCTCATCTGCCTCATTTTCACGTCTTGAAGAACTTCCCATGTTAGCACAAATAGACCAATTTCATTCTTTTTAACAGCTGCATACAAGGATACACAGGAACAAGACACCCAATTCTGTCAGATGCTAAATATATCCAACGTAGTCTACAGTATATCTCAATAGCTCTTTACAAATAGACATATAAGTAGTTTCCAGTTGTTTTTACAATTAAAAAATGCTAAATCAAGATCCTTTTATAGCTTGACTTTTTTAAAAGTAAGTTTATTAGTCAATTAAATTCCTAAAAGTGGAATTTGGAATTTGCTTATTTTTTAGAGAAGGAGTCTTGCTAAGTTGCCCAGGCTGGCCTTGAACTTCTGGGCTCAAGTGATCCTCCACCCTAAACCTTCCAAGTAGCTTGGACTACAGGTGCAGTCTAAAAGTGGAATTTTTTAAAAACTAAGTTTTCTAATGTATTCTAACCTTTTCTGTTGCCTACAATTTGGAGGGCAAAGAAGCTTTCTAATTTTTTTCAGGTTAAGAAGGAAAAACGACCTGGAAAACATCAGTGACACCCAACATGCTGGCCCGGCTGCTTTGATTAATTTCACATTCCAATGTGGAGGTGTTAATCTTGAGAATACACTTAAGAATGAGGTCCACAGCAATGTTCTTCTCACTTCAGAATAATGCAAAATGAGCTATCTAGTAGGTAGTGTGTCCAGAGTTGGTTCCTGCCAGGTGGGTTCGTGGTCTCTTGTGGACCTTTGCAGTGATTGTTACAGCTCTTAAAGATGGCACAGACCCAACGAGTGAGTAGTAGTAAGGTTTATTGTGAACAGCAAAAGAATAAAGATCCCAGGGTAGAAAGAGACCCGAGCTGGTTGCTGCTGCTGACTGGGGTGGCCAACTTTTATTCCCTTATTTGTACCCCCCCATGTTCTGTTTTTGTCCTATCAGAGTACCCTTTTTTCAATCCTCCCTGTGATTGGCTACTTTTAGAATCCTGCCAATTGGTGCATTTTACTGAGCACTGATGGGAGCATTTTACAGAGCACTGATTGGTGCATTTTACAATCCTCTTGCTAGCTACAGAGCGCTGATTGGTGCATTTTACAGAGCGCTGATTGGTGCATTTTACAGCCCTCTTGATACCTACAGAGCACTGATTGGTGCTTTTTACAATTCTCTTGTAAGACAGAAAAGTTCTCCAAGTCCCCACTAGACCCAGGAAGTCCAGCTGGCTTCACCTCTCACTAGCACCTCCATGCAGTGAACCACAGAGAGAATTCATTAAGAAACATGGCCATTTAAAAATTATTGACACTTGATCAAGCCTTGTGATGAAGTCACACCATTGAGAGTGTTCTCAGTCACCCTGAACATGCAAGTGCCACTAAAGGCAGTACCCACCTCCAGTCGCTCTAAAGGAAGGTTTGTATGAAGCCGTTGGACCTGAAACTCAACTGTAATCACAGAAGATTTCTTGGGAGAGAATAACTCACCCCTGTATAGCATCTAAGTGGTCCCCAAGATATGTATAATTTTACAAGACCTAGAAGTTGTATAATAGAAGCCAATTTTTAGAATCTTGCTTTCATTAAATGCAGAATGTTCATCCTGTTGGGGAAAACTCAATTCCTTTGCCAGTATTAACAGCCAGACCAAACCTCCTGTATATCAGCACGGCGTGACAGATTCAAATTATGCCTTAAGTCACTAGGGTTGGGGAGAGATTGAAGGGGACTGTGTCCTTAAAAAGAACAAAATCACTGACGTAAGTCTGAATAGAAATTTAATTTTAGGGAAAAGAGAAACTCCAGGCAGAGCTAGATTTGCTCCACTGATCAAACCAGACACTTTTCCATAAAGCCAGATTCTTTGGTGACATTCCTAAGAGGAGCAGACTACAGAGCCCTTTACCTTTGCCATCTCCCAGACCCCATGCTCTGTACCCACAGGGTGTCCAAGGAGGAGAGGTCCCACACCCACTGAGGCTGCCCCGGGCTGTTTGTGAGCACTACTGCATTCCCCTAGGTAACTGCCTTTAGGATTTTTCTTTTTTTTCCTCTGGGAGTTTGGGAAAACCAACACTCCTCAAGATCCTTGAATTTAATCACAGATAGGAAGCATCATTCCATCGGTGTACTAGTAATTAGAAAATCAGCAGTCAGAACTTGGGTGCATTAAAAAAGCAGGCAAAAAGTACAGCCAATAATATATTCCTGCTCCTGAGGAATTTCCACTGAAAATTAGATATGAACCTTGAATAGCTAATGGAAATTTTAAGAAAACAAATGGAAAATTGCAGAAATAAATGGAGATTTGTATGAAGCAGCATGGATTGAACTGCTTTGATTAGATGCGCTTTCCCATTTCATTCATTCATCCTTTTAACAAATATTTTTGAGCACCCATGCTCCAGATAGAGGAATACAAAGATTTTACACATAAATAGTTCAGGTAATAGTTTGAATTTAAAGTGGCTTTCACTGCAGCAACTGGAGTCCATCAGTGGGCTGAGAGGACAGAGCAAATACCGGGCAAAGACATAACAGATCAATGTTAAGACAAATAACCCAAGCTCAGTTTTTAAAATGTAATATAAAAATATGTACTTATAGAATCTGAAAAAAAGACTTCTTTGTTATAAGAATATATTTTTTCCCAAATCCGAGAAACATTTATAAAATTAATTATATACTTGGTGCATAGACCTCACTAAATATCAAAAATTATTTTTTAAAAATGCAAATCATGTTCTCTGACCACCATGCAGAGAGAGAGAGAAAATACTTAAAAAATAAAAATAAAAGGAACCAAGGCCCATGTGACTCTGAACCTCTGGATCAAACCATACCTGAAGTCAATACAACTTTGGACTTCTTGGTTATTTCAGCCAGAAACTGCTTACCCCTCCTTTTTTTAAAACCAAGCTTTAATACTTGCAATAAGAACATTCTGATATCAACATCTGAAAATACTCAGCCTAATTATAAATCAAATGTGAAAAAAGAATATATTTTCAGACCAAGTGTAGCTCTCATACAACCTTTCTCAGGCATACTCAAGGATGAGCAATAGCAAGATCTGAAACATAGTGAGTTGAACCCAGGAGAATGACAAAGGGAAGTTCCTGAATGCAGCTGTGCAGCAAACCCAGGAAATGATCAATCTTGGAGCTAGGTGTCCAGGAAGGAAGGATCTTGTAAAAGGAGATTCCACACATTGGATAGTATTCTTTGGAAAATGGAAAAAATTTAAAGATGCAGTACAGCCAACGATGCCAGAAAAAATAAGCAATTAGAAGCTCCAGGAGGAACAAGGAAAGGAAATAGAGCAAGCATACTTCTTGGATCTGCAGTGAGTGCTATTTACATGGTCATAGTCACAAAAACACTGTATTGAGTTTTGGGTGTTTAGAATCAAAGCAATAACACAGCACAGATGAATTGACCATTTCAGAGCAGAGGTGACACCAGCCTTACAAAACTGAAGTTGTCAGGTACAACACAAAACACAACATGGGAAGTAAAAAGGAAAAACAGCAAAAGGAGGAGCTTGACTCTAGTGTCCTTTTGTTAGTAATTGACAGAGAAAGAAATAAAAGAAAGCAACCAATAAAGGTAAAATAGTGATGAGTATGTGGAAGACAGGAGAGGAGTGAGCTAACTCCTTACTTATCATGGCAGGAAGTCAAGAGATATCTTCTTAAAGGGATAAATAAAAAAATAGGGGTTTATACATATCATTTAGAGGTATTGAGTAAATTTGAATATGTTTTGAATCACATGAACTAAAATCAGAAAATGTTACAAGAGTAACATGGGTGCCTGTGGGGAACTGAGATGGGGACTGAGATGGGACTAGGAACTGTGCTTCATTTTAAATTCTTATGATCTAATTAAATATTTAAGCCATATGTGTATTACTTTAATGAAAAGAAAGTTTCAATGCTTAAAAAGATAAATCATACTCAACCTCACTCGTCAGTAAAGGAATTCAATCAACTCACTTTCAATTAGTTAATTTTACAAAAATATGAAAAATTTGATGATACCCCAGGTAGGTCAGGATGTGGCCAGCAGGTGGGAGAGAAATTAAAAATATTTTAACACTGGTGTAACATATACACCCACTACTCAGAACTGATGCCAGCCATAAAGTGCCAGTATGCCCTTGTTAGCACCTGCCAGCTGAACATCAGTCTAGGGGACAGGTGTCCCCATTTGATGGGGGGGGATGTCAGTGGGTGCAGTTGTCCTGGAGGACATTAGTCATTGCTTATTTTTTTTAAATAAATTCTTTTGAAAATGTTTACTGAATTGAATATCCATCTCAGTAAAACATTAAAAAGGATATAATTGTAATAGTTTTATCAACATATAATTCACATATTATACAATTAACTTACATAATGTGTATAGTTCAATGGATTTTCATACATGCCCAGAGTTGGGCACCCATCACCACAATCAATTTTAGAACATTTTTATCATTCCGCAAAGAAACCTCAGATCCTTTAGCTATCTTCCCTCCCAGCCACCCTCCTCCTCATACCTGGTCCCAGGCAATCACTAATCTACTTTCTGTCTCTATAGATTTGCTAGTTAGTCTGTACATTTCGTATAGAATCATATGTGGTCTTTTGTGATAGTCTTCTTTCCCTTAGTATATGATTTTTAAGTTTCTTTTACGTTAAACCATGTATCAGTATTTCATTTATCTTGTTGCTGAACAATTTTCTATTGTGTATCCAATCATCAGTTGATGGACACTTGGCTTATTTCTATCCTTTGATTATAATAGTGCTATGAACATTCATGTAAAAGTTTTTGTGAGAACATGTTTTCATTTCTCTTAGGTATATAGTAACAAAGAATGAATTTGCAGTGTTAAATGATAACACTATATTTAAATTTTTGAGGAACTGCCAAGCTGTTTTCCAAAGTGGATGCACCATTTTACATTCCCAACAGCAGTGTATGAGGATTCCAATTTCTCCACATCCTTGCCAACACATGTTACTCTTTGACTTTTTGATTTTGGACATCTTTGTGGATGTGAAGCCGTGTCTTCCTGTGGTTTCGATTTGCATTTCCCTGATGGCTCATGATGTTGAAAATCTTTTCACATGCTTGGCCATTTGTATAACTTCTCTGGAAAAATACCTATTCAGATACCTTGCCCATTTTCCAATTGGGTTGTCTTTTTGTTACTGAGTTGTAACTGTTCTTTACATACTCTAGATACAAGGCCCTTATCAGATATATACTTTGTAAGTCTTTCTCCCATTCTGTGGATTGTCTTTTTGCTTTCTTGATAGTGACCTATGAAGCACAAAAGTTTGTAAAGTCTAATTTATTTTTTTCATTGCTTGTACTTTTTGCTCATATCTAAAAATTCATTGTCAAATCCAAGTTTACCAAGATTTAACCTGTTTTCTTATGAGACTTTTATAGTTTTGGCTTTTACATTTAGGTTCTTTTTAATCCATTTTTACGTAATTCTTACATATGGTATGCAGTAAAGATCCAACTTGGTTTTTTTGTGTACGGCTGTCAGTCTGTCCTAGGACCATTTGTTGAGGAGACTATTCTTTCCTCATGGAATGATCCTGGCACTTTTGTTTGAATAAATTGACGAGAGACGTATGGGTTCATTTCTGGACTCTCAATTTTATTATATTCATCTATATGTTTATCCTTGAGCTAGTTCTACACTGTCTTGATTGATTATTATAGATTTGTACTAAGTTTTAAAAATCAAGAAGTATGAGTCCTCCAGCTTTATTCTTCTTTTTTCAAGAGCATTTTAGCTATTTGGGGCCCCTTTCATTTCCATATGGATTTCAGAATCAGCTTTGTCAACTCCTACAAAGAAACCAACTGGGATTTTTTTTTTTAAGATAGGGTCTTGCTCTGTTGCCCAGGCTGGAGTGCAGTTCTGCAATCATAGCTCACTGTAACCTTGCTCGAGCAATCCTCCCACCTCAACCCCCCAAGCAGCTGTTATTACAGGCATGCACTACCACGCCCAACTGATATTTTAGTGTTTTGTAGAGACAAGGTCTCACTATGTTACTCAGGCTGATCTCAAACTCCTGACCTCCAGGACTCTCCCATCTCAGCCTCCCAAAGTGTTGGGATTACAGGCATAAGCCACCTTGCCTGGCTCCAACTGGGATTCTAGTAGAGATCTCTGTATAATTTGGAAAGTTATTACCTACCATGTTTCCTGATCCACGAGAATGAGATGGCTTTCCAATTTTTTTAGTCTTTAGTTTTCTTTAACAGTATTTTGTAGTTTTCAGAGTATAAGATTTGCACTTCTTTTGTTAAATTTATTCTGAATTTGTTTTCTTAATTTCATTTTCGAATTGTTCATTGCAAGTTTATAGAAATGCAACTGATTTTTATATCCTGCAGCCTTGCTGATTTCATTAGCTCTGATAGTTTTTTAGTAGATTCGCTAGGAT
Organism: Hylobates moloch; assembly: GCF_009828535.3. Taxonomy (NCBI): domain Eukaryota; kingdom Metazoa; phylum Chordata; class Mammalia; order Primates; family Hylobatidae; genus Hylobates; species Hylobates moloch. The sequence goes on along the minus strand of NW_026652285.1, from coordinate 68,261,613 downwards.
TTTCTACATAGTAGATCATGTCATTGCGAATAGAGATAGTTTTACTTTTTCCTTTCCAATCTGGATGCAGCTTTTTTTTTTCATTGTCTTGCTTAATTGTCCTGGCTAGAATGTTTGAAACAATGTTGAATAGAAAGAGCAGAGAAGACATCATAGTCATTATCTCTTCAAATTTAAAATTTAAAATGCTTTGACCCAGTAACCTCATTGTTGTCAAATTTATGAAAGCTCAACAAGACATATGTCTAACTATACTTACAAGGGTTTAAAAACAGATGAAAAACTTAATCAAAATACATCAATCACCTAAGTATATGCATTAAACCCACAAATATCTAAGCAGAAAACATAGGAATACATCTTCATGACCTTGGATTTGGTGACTGATTCTTTGATATGATGCCAAAAGCATTAGCATCAAAAGAAAAAGAGATAAAGTGAATTTTATCAAAATTAAAATCTTTTGTGCATCAAAGTATATTGTGAACAAAGTGACAAAACAACCTACAGAATGAAAGAAAATATTTGCAAATTGTGTATCTGAGAGGAGCTTAATATCTAGAATATATAAATAACTCCTAAAACTCAACAACAAAAGGACAACTCAAAAGTGGGCAAAGGATGTGTTGGGATAAATATAGACATTTCTACAAACAAGATATATACATAGTCAATAAGTACATGACAGGACGCCCGACGTCCCCTGTCACTAGGAAAAAGTGAATTGAAAACCTCAATGGGATGCTACTGTATACCTACTAGAGTGGCTACAGTATTTTTTTTTTTTTAAGGAAACTAACACTTGGAGAAATTGGAACTCTTGTACATTGCTTGCTGGCGTGTAAAATGGTACAGCCACTGTGGAAAAGTTTAGTATTTCCTCAAAAGGTTAAACACAGAATTACCATATGAACCTGTGAGTCTACTCTTCATTATACATCCTAAGGAAATAAAGGCAGGGACTTGACCAGATACTTTTTTGGCCAATATGCTCCCCAGCACTATTCACGATGCCCAAAGGTGGAAACAATGTAAGGGTCCAACCGCAAGTGAATGGATAAAACAACATGTGATATGTACATACAATGCAATTACTTTATTTGGCCATAAAAAGAATCAAGTTCTGACCCATGTAACAACAGGGATGAAGCCTGAATACATTACATCAACTGAAATAGGCCAAACATAAAAGGACAATTATTGTATGATTCCACTTATTGAAATATCTAGAATAAGTAAATTCATAGAAAGGGTAAGGGCCGGACGCAGTGGCTCACGCCTGTAATCCCAGCAGTTTGTGAGCCTGAGGCAGGTGGATTACCTGAGGTCAGGAGTTTGAGACCAGCCTGGCCAACCTGGTGAAACCCTGTCTCTACTAAAAATACAAACATTAGCTGAGCATGGTGGCAGGCGCCTGTAATCCCAGCTACTCAGGAGGCTGAGGCAAGAGAATCACTTGAACCCAGGAGGCAGAGCTTGCAGTGAGCCAAGATTGCACCACTGTGCTCCAGCCTGGGCCACACAGTGAGACTCCGTCTCAAAAAAAAAAAAAAAAAAAAGGTAAAAGTTACCATGAACTAGAGCAAGAGAGATGGGGGAGTTATTGCTTAATTGGTACAGAGTTTGTTTTGGATAATGAGAAACTTTGAAAAAGGATAGTGGTGATGGTGGCACCACAGCATGAATGTAGTTAATGCCGCTTAATTGTACGTTGAAATGCTCAAAAAGGCAAATTTATGTTACATATATTTTATCACAATAACAAAATAAAACAGTTAAGAAAAAGATTTAGTAGTGGTTACCTTCAAAAGCAATGAAAGAGTGAGATTTCTCTTCTGAGAAACCCCTCCTGCACTGTTTGAACTTTTATCACATATATGTGTATTTTAAAAGTCAACAAGATCATCTGTATGTGAAATTGTGAGTTGGTTTTATCTTCTTAGATGTGATTTCCTTTATTAAAAAAAAATCTATATGTTAAAAAACATCATTTTCTAGCCGTTTTCTGTTTCTAGAAGTAGAGACATCTTTTGAGCAAATTTTGCTTTGGTAAAATGACCAGAACGGGTGCCTTGAAAACATGTATAAAACAAGCGGCCGCTCATTAATCTTAGGGAAATCTAATCTTAATTATAGCTAATCTTAATTCAAGTCTTTCATTTACAGAGGTTGTTGTTTAGTTTATTAATTGTGGTGTAATTTTGAGTAGTACTATACCCTTGCAGATTTAGAGAGTATTTTTCTCCTAAATTCGAATTAAGGTTTGTGCTTCCTGGGAGGTGTGTGTGTGTGTGTGCATACGCACGTGTGTGTGTCTGGTCCTCTGTACACATATGCTCCACTCTTGCCTTATGTTGGAGGAGATGTTGAACAGGAGCTGGGTGGGGCCTCTCACAGCACACCAGGGAGCATTATGCCAGTGCCTACATGTGGCGCTGGAGCACACCACCGACGCTCCAAACTGCTGGAAATGTGCAATTGTTTGCTGTGACTGTGTAAATGGGCCACAGAGTAGCAAGAGCCTGGATGAAGAGGAGCAAACCCCCTTCTGTCTCTGGGATTGAGAGCCTGGGCCTAGACCCAGGTCAGGGGGAACTGGTCAGGGGTGTGCCTTTTGATTGGAGGTACATTGGCCTCTGTAATCTGCTCATCAGTTTTTATGTGTCATCGCTTAGCCCCTCGACAACTTCTTCTTTTTTTCTTTTATCTTTTTGTAAGACAAGGTCTCTGTTGTCCAGGCTGGAGCACAGTGGCGTGATCACAGCTCACTGCAATCCCAAACTCCTGGGCTCAAGCAATCCTTCCACTTCAATCTCCCAAGTAGGTAGGACTCCAGGCTAGCAATTACACCTGCCTGATTTCTTTCTTTGTATTTTTTGTAGACACAGGGTCACACTATGTTGCCCAGACTGGTCTCAGACTCATGGCCTCAAGGGCTCCTCTTGCCTCGGACTCCCCAAGTTTTGGGATTACAAGTGTGAGCCACTCTACCCAGCCTCAACTTCTTTTTAAGTGTTTTTCTATTTTCCCCACCATGAGGATTTTTTTTTTCATAATGCTGAAGCCCAGGAACTAATCTAGGAAAAAATAATTGTTCCCCCTTTCCTCACACCTTTTCTTTCCTTCCTATTTTTTTTTTTTTTTTTTTTGAGACAGAGTCTCGCTCTTGTTGCCCAGGCTGGAGTGTAGTGGCGCAATTTCGGCTCACTGCAACCTCTGCCTCCCGGGTTCAAGCAATTCCCCTGCCTCAGCCTCCTGAGTAGCTGGGATTACAGGCAAGCGCCGCCACACCCGGCTAATTTTTATATTCTTAGTAGAGACAGAATTTCATTGTGTTAGCCAGGATGGTCTAGATCTCCTGACCTGGTGATCTGCCCACCTCAGCCTCCCAAAGTGCTGGGATTACAGGCGCGAGCCACTGCGACTGACCTTCTCACACCTTTTCAATCTGTCTCTCCCCATTCTCTTCGTTCGAAGACATGAAAATCCACCATCAAGGATGGCAAAGACAGAATCACCCCAGAGGACTGAGGTGGAGGCAAAGTAGAATGCCGCTTGGGTCTGGACTAGAGAGGAGGCTGAGAATATCCCACATGAATGGACTTCATCTCTATGATGTTGACATAGTGCATAGTTCTTCTAACATAGCCTTTAATAAGCAGCACAAGTATCTTCTTGCCCTTTCTCCCTCTGGACAGTAAGCTTCTGGAGGCCAGGGACTTGTCCAGAGTTGTTTCTCCAATACCTGGCAGAGTTCATGGCGGACAAATGGGCACTCAAACATTGGCTGTGTAAGTATTTCATGTTTCAAAAGAAAGTGACTTCTCTAGTTGTAATGGCCATCCAATCAGATGATGCAAGGGGAAATGATAACCGTTTTAAAGACCCAGAAATATAACACAGTTTTCAAAAAAACATTTCTTAAAGAAACAAAGTATGAGTAGGATATTATCTCAATTTTCTAGTGGTGTTAGAGTCACTTCCCTGAACAAGAAATGAGAGCAATTATGCAAATGAAATATGATTACAAACACATTGAATTCAAAATGCAGTGGTTCCTAGGAGATCATGTGCAGATTCCCAATTTCAACATCTTGTTTAAATAAATGACAAAAGAGCAGATCTTCTGTGACTAAACATTTATAGCGCTGTATATTTTACATCTTATCTTCCCACAGCTCCCTCTTCATACTAGTTTGTTTTTACTGGACCACCAGCAGCAAATTCCTGCAATTTTATAACCTTATGACATTATTGTCATTGCTTTTAGCACAGGCACTGCTACATCTGTTAGTAAAAAAACTAAAAGTTTTCTCTCATGAGTCACTAAAATACAATTGCCAAAACCAATTAAACTCGTGCCAAATATGACAAGTCACCAGAAGACTTTTAGCAATTTACAATGTTTTTGCTGGGAAAAGGAAATAAAGAAAAGGGAGAGGTACATTTGCATAACACTTTTTTTTCTTTTTTGCTAGTGAGCTTCAAAAGTTATAATCACCGAAATTTAGTAATGCTGACTACATCACTATTTCTTCTGGTGTTTTTTACACTATCGTCCAGAGTTGATCATTAAAATTCTTGGTGGTTGGTCCTTCCCATCTCCACACTGCAAAATATTCCTGTTCTGCTTGAGCTGGAGGTACCCACCAAAGATGAATGAACAAAGTATAGAAGAAGCAATGGCTGGATTTTAGGTTGAATAATCAAAGGATGGCCAGATATTTAACAAGCAATAAGGTAAACCAGCAGTGAAATTCTGCATATAAACCTGCCTTGGGATAGGAAATTTAGCTCAAATAAGGGCTAGGGATAGAGTTAAAAAGTGCCAACAGGAGAGGTATTTTCCTGTCCTCACCTCAACCAGTTCAAGATGAGTAACACATTGGCAGGACTTGGATACAGGGAATCTCACTACATGTAAGCTTTAAGAGAAAAGAGTGTAAATTTATTACAATGTGGAAAGTACAAGATTAACTAGACTACTTAATTGGCCTTATATCTTACCACCTAGATCTTTGCAGACTCATCCAGCAGAGAATTGAAGCAATTATTTCAACAAAACTGAGGCCCCAATATTTTTTTTTCCAAAATATTCTAAAAGTAGAGGAAAATATGTACTTAGACAATCAGTTGCACTATTCACATTTCAAATCCTACATACGTGAGTGTGGCTAGTGGCTACCCTGCTGGACAGCACAGATACAGAACATTTCCATCACTGCAGAAATTTCTACTGAATAGTACTAATCAAAAGGATTTGGGGCTACAGTGGCTCATGCCTGTAAACCCAGCACCTTGGGAGGCCGAGGCGGGTGGATCACTTGAGCCAGGGGGAGGAGGCTGCAGTGAGCTATGATTGTGCAACTGCACTCTGGCCTAGGTGACAGTGTGAGACCCAATCACATAAAAAAGAAGATTTGGGTCACTGAAAAGAATAGAGAAGAAAAAATTCTTGGCTATTTTAACCTGTAAGAGGTGAGCAGAATGAGAGAAGCCTGAAGATTTAGGAGCACACAGAAAGGAAGGGGGACACCAGGAGAATCAGAAGTCAAAGGAGAAAAAAGTTTCAAAAGACAGTAAGGAAACAAGAATGCCACAGACACAAGTGAGACAGTCATTGAAGAGTACCATTGAACTTGGTCATAAGAAGATCATCCATGGCCTTCAAAAGACTCCAGATCATAGTGAGTTCAAAAATCAATGGGAGGGTATGAACTGGAGCTGATGAGTACGGACAGTCTTCTAAGAAATTTAACTTTGTAAATCATTGTGAGAGTAACACTGTGCCTGGAATATCCTCTGTGTGTCATCTCTGAATCTGAAGTGTCCCTAACAAGGTGGCTTCTGCATCTCAGTGCTTCATGTGGACCTAGAGATCTTATGAAAGTATCAGGGAGCAAGATTGTCATAAATAGCCCCATAGCCCCACCTTGTTCCTTTGTGGTAACTTAAGCACTGGGAGGGTCAAACTCACTAAGTGTGCATATGTGGGTCTTATAAACTAAAAGATTTTTTTTGTTTCATTTTTGGTAGCAATGAAACGAAAATAATTCAGTTAACTTTTTCACTTGAATGGAAAGGGGCATCTCACTGGTGGGAAGACAAAAGGTTATCACATTTTGCTTATTTTCCCCTTGTATTAAAGAAATAATTTTATCAGGTTTTTGTTGTCATTGTTGTTGTTTTTTTGAGACGGAGCCTCACTCTGTCGCCCAGGCTGGAGTGCAATGGCACAATCTCAGCTCACTGCAACCTCCACCTCCCAGGTTCAAGCAATTCTCCTGCCTCCGCCTCTCGAGTAGCTGGGACTACAGGCGACCACCACCACGCCTGGCTAATTTTTGTATTTTTAGTAAAGACGGGGTTTCACCATATTGGCCATCTCGAACTCCTGACCTTGTGATCCACCTGCCTCAGTCTCTCAAAGTGATGGGATTACAGGCATGAGCCACCACACCGGGTCCGATTTTAGTGTTTTATTTAATATTACAAAAGAAATACATTCTCATATAGAAAGACTTAGAAAACTCATATGAGCCAAAAGAAGAAGTTAAAATTTCCCATTATATCTGTTTGTGTGCTTCAGCTCCAGGAGAAAGAAGCCCTGGCTTAAGCAATACAGACTACTACATAACAAGGAGTCCAGGGCCAGGTGGGTGGGTTTCAGGGCTGGTTTTTCCAGTGGTTCGTTGATGTCATTAAAAATCCAGATTTATTTCATCTCTCTGATCTGCTGTCTTCAGTGTGGTTTTAACATCAATCCACGGGCTGTTACAATGGTGACAACAGTAGTCCAAGGTGTTACATCAAGACATAACCACACTGAAAGGAAAAAGAGAGACTTCTTCATCTCTTTTACAAGTAAGACATTTTCTTGTAAGAGCTTTCTAATGGACTCTTCCTGACATTCTATTGGCCAGAACTAGGTGACATGCCCACTCTTTAACCAACACTTACAAATGGGTGGGACTCCTTTTTGAGCAATCAGAAAGAGCCATGAAAGCAGTCAACTGCCCCTGAGACACACGAGTAAACGGGGCTTGGGGAGATATTGAGCCCAAAGTGACAAGTTACTCTAAAGGAAAGTAGTGGGGATGGACACAGGAGAGGCAACCAACATTATCCATAGCTAACAGTCTGCAGGATTAACCTTGGTTAACATCTGAATAAACATCCTTTCTTTTCCTGGGAGTGTGTGTGTGCTTCTGTGCGTGTAATAATACTGTATTTGCTCTTGTAATTTGGAGTTTTCACCCTCAGCAATATATTGTGTCAGGCAGAATAAAGCTGTAAAGAAATTAAACAATAAAAATAGAAATAAATACATTGCGGAATCCTGCCATGCCATAAACAATCTTCTACAATATCATTTTAATGACTACAGATATTCCATTTTTATGAACATGGCATAATTTATTTACCAAAAAGGAATTAAAAATAAATATTTCCAAGTCTGAGGTGAAAATTTTTATTTTAATTCTATGCACTGAAAAGATATTATAAAGTTAAGGTCTTGTTTTTTTTGAAGGTAAGTAATAAGGAAGGAATCTTGTATTGACATTTATTTTAACAACTTATGTTTCAAATTAAAACATGACCATTGAAGCTGATGCTGTTGTACCATAGACCAAAATTTAAGAATCTAGGCAGGTGCAGCCACTCATGACTATAATCTCAGCACTTTGGAAGGCTGAGACAGGAGAATTGCTTGAGGCTAGGAGTTCAAGACCAGCCTGGGAATCATATAGTGATACCCCATCTCTACTAAAAAATTGAAAGCCGGGAATGCTGGCATGAACCTGTAGTTTCAGCTACTTGGAAGGCTGAGGTTGGAGGACTGCTTGAGGCAAGGAGTTCAAGACCATCCTGAGAAACATAGTGAGACCCCATCTCTAGAAAAAAATAAAAAGTTAGCCAGGCACGGTGGTGTGCACCTGTAGTTCCAGCCACTTGGGAGGGTGAGATGGGAGGATTGCTTGAGCCCAAGAGTTCGAGGCTACGGTGAGCTATGATCATGCCACTGCATTCCAGCCTGGGTGACAGAGCAAATCCCATCTAAAAAGTAAATAGATAAAAATAAATAAATAAATAGCAAGGATCTGCAGCAGTGCTGTTCAGTAGAACTTTCTGTGCTGATGGGAATGTTCTATAGTCTGCACTGTCCAATATGGTAGCACATGTGGCTACTGAACACTTGAAATGTGGCCACTGCAACTGAGGATCTGGCTGGTTTTTTTTTATTTTAATTAATTCAAATTTAAATAGTTACAACATGACTGACTAGTGACTACCATATTGCATAGCACAAAATTAGAGTGTTTCACAATCAAAAATATTCTCCCTCTTGCAAATCAAAATCACAATAAGATATCCACCTCACATCTGTTAGATTACCAAAAAGGCAAAAGATAAGAAGTGCTGGTGAGGATGTGGAGAAAAGAAAACCCTTATACATAAGGAATGCAAATGGGTACAGCTATTATGGCAAAAGGTATGGAATTTTCCCACAAAATTGAAAATTAGATCACATTTTAATCCAGCAATCCTACTTTTTTTATTTATCCAAAGGAAATGAGATCAGTTTTTCAAAGAGGTACCTGCACTCCCATCTTCATGGCAGCATTATTCACCATAGCCAAGATATGAAATCAACCTATGTGTCCAACAATTTGGATGAATGTATAAAGAAAATGTGATATATACACAACAGAATATTATTCGGCCTTTAAAAAGAAGGAAATCTTGGCTGGGCCAGGTGGCTTATGCCTGTAATCCCAGCACTTTGGGAGGCCGAGGTGGGCGAATCATTTAAGGTCAGGGGTTCGAGGCCAGCCTGGCCAACATGGTGAAACCCCATCTCTACTAAAAATTCAAATAAAAAAAAAATTTGCCAGGCATGGTGGTGGGCTCCTGTAATCCCAGCCACTGGGAGGCTGAGGCAGGAGAATCTCTTGAACCCAGGAGGCGGAGGTTGTGGTGAGCAGAGATGGCACCACTGCACTCCAGCCTGGGCGACTGAGCGAGACTGTGACAATATGGATGAATCAGAAGACAAGGTGCTAAGTGAAATAAGCCAGATATAGAAAGACAAATTCTGCATGATCTCACTTACTTGTGGAATTCAGAAAAGTGGAGCTCATGGAAACAGAGTAGAATGGTGGTTGCCAGGGCCTGGAGGAGGGAGAAATGGGAGATGTTTGTCAAAGGATACAAAACAAAGTTTCAGTGACGCAAGGTAAATAACTTCTGAAGATCTAATGTACAGCAATGTGAATATAGTAACAGTACGGTATTGTATACTTGAAATTTGCCAAGAGGGTAGATCTTGTTTTCTCACCACAAAAAAAGAAAAAAATGGTAACAATGTGAGGTGATAGATATATTAATTAGCTTGATTGTGATTTCCCACAATGTATGTGTATATCAAAACATCAAGTTGTACAAGTTAAATATAAAAAATAAAGTAAAATAAAATCAGGTCAAATAAAAGATATTATCGTTAATTTAAAAATGTAGATTCTTCCTCGTTCTGAAAGGTATAGGTTTTCAAGTACTTCCAAAAGAGTACAGGAAAAATGAGAGAAGGGGCGGGAGAGAAATGGAGGTCTATTTGCATGCACTGCATATGATAACATGCAGCACATCTCTAAGCAGAGATGTCGGCTGAGCTCTGCACCGACGGTGACGGGACTCGACCTCACCACCTGTGCCAAGTGGATCAAAGATGCTTCTTCCCACGAGCAGGGAGACTGTGCCGGCAGCCAGTGAAAAAAATGTTCTTTCTAATCAAATGAGGATGCTATAAAGTGCTGACCTGAATTGAGCTTTCCCCTTTGTTCTGCAGAGGGATGGAAGCCGTTGAAAATGTATTTCCAGCTGAACTGTGGCTCATTATGCATTGACCTTGCATGGGGACCTTTTGTTCAGCAGCAGAGGCAAAGTGGGCACACCAGCCAGAGGGTAACTGTCCACCTATCTCTCTATGAAAAGTATTTTTTTCAGTCCTTTTTGGCTCTAGCTAAATCATGGCAGCAGTTGAAGCTTGGCAGAACTCTACCCACCGAATGAGGATCTGGTGCTGGAATCTCAGACAGGGCATGCTGTGTTTACTCTACGCACACTAAAAGCCAAAAACTGTCTTCAGCTGGTCCCGTGATTATTTTTTTTTTACCCCTTTTGGTTCTCTATTAGAATCACTTCTCCAGGAATTATATAAACTATATTCTGTTCATGAGTATTTTGTGATCTAAAAATCTAGGCCCTTGTCAGGAGGATTCCCTGGTGTCACTAACACCACAAAGATCCGAAAGCTGTCTTCACTTTACATCTTTTAAGTGTGTCATAGCCAGCTTGACTCTCCCCAGGGCTTCAGCCATCCTTTGCCAAGAGCAAGGGGAGGAGCCGGGATCTAAAGGCATCGAATGTCCACTGGAGGGTTGAGGAATGTCATAGAGTTCTGATTGAGTGTCAACACCCAAGACATTCCAGAAGTGATATATCTGCGGGACTTAACATTTTTACTTGAAGCATTCTCTACAATTGAAAGGCTGGTTCTACTCTAGAAGATGCCTTACATTAAGTGAGGCACTAATTGGGTGCCAGCTCTTACTTTTAGGTGCTAGCAACGAACCAAGCCGACAAGACTTCCTGTCCTAGTCTGGGCGCGGTGGCTCACGCCTGTAATCCCAGAACTTTGGGAGGCTGAGGGGGGCAGATCACGAGCTTAGGCGTTCAAGACCAGCCTGGCCAACACGATATAACCCTGTCTCTACTAAAAATACAAAAATTAGCTGGGTGTGGTGGCAGATGCCTGTAATCCCAGCTACTCTGGCTGCTGAGGAGGGAGAATCATTTGAACCCAGGAGGCAGAGTTTATAGTGAGCCCAGATCCCACCACTGCACTACAGCCGGGCCACAGAGCAAGACTCCATCTCAAAAAACAAACAAACAAACAAACAAACAAAAAAAACAAAAAAAAAAACCTTCCTGTCCTAACATCATCTTTCTGAAAACAATTTCAGAATGTTGATGTTGATTTTTGCCAAGGGAAAAAAATTAACATTTCCTATGAGAACTGAAAAACAACGCTAACATTTATTATCACTTTTATGTGTCAGAAGCTATAGAAAGTGATGTTACATAAATTATCTCAGCTTAGCCTGGTAACAATACCATGTATTAGATACTCTACCATCTTCAGTTTACAGATGAGGCATAATAATATTGGGGAGATGATAAACCAGTGGACTGATGGCTTCAGCAGTGGCGGCAGGCCTGATGGACTGAGAGCAGAGAAGACCACTCCTCTGCACCCTAAGGAAGTAAAACTCGCAACGTCAGAGCTCTGTCCTGACAAGAAAAGAACGCCAGTCACAATGAAGGCATGGAACTTGACCATCTTTGCTTGAGGAGAGGTTTTGGTTCTCTTCTGAGGACTGTTGACAGGAAAGTAAACCACATTGTTTTCCACTGAAAATCATTTTGTGGCAGGGTTTAGGGCACAGAGCAGCTTCAGGATAAAGAGAGCGGAGGGGGAAGAAAGACCCTATTATTGGTGACCACAGTGTTCCTGGAGGCCAGTCTGCCTAGCCTAGACTTCTCATGATGTAAGATAATACATCTTCCCATTGCTTCACGCAGTATGACTTGAAGTTTTGTACTGTTACTTGAACTCCAAAATCCTAACTGCCGGCAGCCCTGTCTTTGGGATGGCAAGCCACGCATCCTGGCCAGGGGCCCAGTGGAAGATGCCACTGAGGTTCAGAAGGGCCTGGGGCATCAGGGAGAAATGACATGAGGCCAAGTCAAGGAGGAGAACAGCCACAAACCAGGAGAACAAACCACAGGTTACCTGGCGGAACCCCAGGCCTGGGAGTGGAGGAGCTTAGGGGCCAGATGACACTACCCAAAGCAGATGGCAGCAACCAGAATCCCAGGGCAGCTCCCAGCCTGAGGCTTCTGCCCTCAGCCACAAGGTCACTGCCACCCCTTCCCCATTTCCACAGACCCAGGTGCCCTCTTGGGAACAGCAAGCTGAGGGAGAGGAAACATGAAAGACTGGGTTGCCCTCCCCACTCCCCCCCGGGAAGACTGTTTAAACACGAAGAAACCTAAACTCCGAAAGCTGGCAAATTGAAGGAGTTCCCAACCACCTCCCTCCTCTTCCTGAAACTCATCCTTTCCAGCCACCCAGCAAGGTGAGGTTTGCAGGGAAGATTAGATACCTTTAGAAAATAAAGAGGCGATACCTTTTTCTGCCCCGCTGAAATAGCAAATGTAAATTTAAGCTCCACAATATAAGGCCTATGGAAGCCTCAAGCGATGTCACTCTAAACCCCTACTGGTCATCGCAGTTCTACTCCACAGGGGGTGGCACATATCTGGCCTACCTGCTGCCTCTTTCCCCTATTGAGACCCATGGCGGGGATCACTGATTGATCATCACACTTTCCTCCTCTGAGCCCGCATAAGGCCTCAGAAGCCTTCTCATCACATGCTGCATGAAACCACTACCAAGTGATCAGAGCTGAGAAATACATGGAAACTATTTGCAAACAGCCATTTGATGAATGCCAGGAATCAAGATCCTTGCCTTCATTTCTTATTAGAAGGTAGTACTGGCATAGCAGAGGCTCCAAGGCTCATTCTGCAGGATACGAACGCTCCTCCAATGCAGAGAGCAAAGCCTGTGGAACTTAGCTGTGCTTAAGGCAATCTGGATTTACATACTGACTCCTTTTAGCTCAGCAACAAGCAAGCCTTTTATTCCCCTTTCCTCCTACCTTGTCCCGAGGCATCATAAAGCACACGGGCTCTCCTTCCAGGCTTTCAACTGGTTCCAGAACCCTAAGTAACACCACTGTTTTTAAGACACCTTGCAGCAGCCAAAGTTTAGCCTTCCTGGTGTGGGCTTTCCTTAGCTCTCGGTGTGGTTGAACATCTGACAACCATTTGGTGGAATAAGTGAAGGGATTAGAACAAGAAACACAACCTTTTGTTGACTTTTCTGCTGATCCATTGGAAATTCAGTTAGGCTCCCCAAAGCATGCCGATTCTTACTTAAATATTAAAAACGCAATTTCTGCAGAAGCCGGTTCCCACCTTGGAGGTCATAAAGGGCTGTCAACACAGGATCCCTAAAGGGAGTCCTCTCTCACTCTTGTCTTTGCCCCGCCACCTTTTAAAATTGTACCAGAGTTCTTGAGAAGCCCAGATGGACGGTCTCAGCCAATGAGGTCATCTGTTTACTGCCCCAAACCGCCAGGCTGGAGGCCGCATGAGGCTGCTGTGTCACAGCATGGGAAGCCACCTTGCCCAAAGATGCCTTCACAGGAACACCTCACTCCAAGAGAGTCAGATTCCACCCTCTCTATTGAAATCTGCAGTCCTTCTACAACCCACGTGGTCAGGTTCTTGAGCATATTAATCTGAAAATCTTTAGACATCTCCTGACCCTTCCATAACTCTGAAAGCTACACACAAACCTAGACAAGCTCTGGGAGAATTTCCCAGCCAAATGGGCATGTCCCCAAGGTAGAAGACTCCTCAGATAGTCAAGGGGGTGGCTTTGGGGTCAGATGGCCTAGTTTGAATCTTACAGCTCCGTCACTTCTAGCTGTGTGTGACCTTGGACGGGTTTCCCCATCTTTTTGAGCCTCAGTGTCTATATCTCTAAGGAGCAGCATAGTAAAACTGGCTACTTGGATTTTTAGGATAACTGAGCAAAGCGAGGGGAATGAGTCTCTGTTAATGGTTCTTGCACCCCTGTTCTCTCACCCTCCGCTCATACACATAGGTCAGGAAATCTTCCAAAAAGAAAACCCGGTATCATTTCGTTGTCGTTCCTTTCTGAAGGGGAACAGGGTTGCTGTGAGGACGAAGAGGATCTGTTTGCAGGAAACCCGGGACACAGTCTCAACCTCGTGGGACTGCTGGGCGCGCAGCTAACAAATGAAGCCCCGCTTAAGTCCAGAGCTCCCGAGAATGGCGATGCTGGAGCTGTTGAAGGACCCCGCTGGAGGAGGGGGCCTCCCCTGTCCTCGCTCGGCCGCGTGGACCCTGGGGCGGCAGGGCTCGTCGTGGCCAGGGAAACCTGAACCCGGGGGTGCTATCGAGTTATGCTGCTGCATAATGAGGTTTTCACACAGGCCTCGTAACCGGCGACCCGGGAGCCAGCTGAACCGGTGCCCTCTGGCCGCGGGAGAGGCGGGGGTGGCACGACCGCCTCCCAACCCCTCCACCCACGACCCCGCGTGGGCGGCGCAGCTGCACTTCCCCCAGGCCAGTGCGGTGACAGTGCCCCCCGCTGGGTGCCCCCAGCTTCCAGGACCCTCGTGGCCCCCAATAAGGAAGGGCGGGAAAAGGGGGGACAACAGCAAAGCGAGCTTTAAATGCGTGTGTATAATCCTAGTTGACCCCTAAGAAGATGTTCAGTCAGTGCTGCTGTCCTCTTCTTTAAACCTTGGGAGGGCAGAGACTTAGTTTAGTGGCAGGCAGGGCAGGTGGGTGGCAGCTCCTGGGACCCAAGTCCAGGGGCATGGAGCGCAGGGTCCTGGGCGCAGATACTGGACGCCGAGAGCTGGCCGGGAAGGAAGAGGGGATGTGCGCCCGCCCCTCATTTTCCAGACGATGAAACCAAGGCACTATTGCTGTATTCGCGGGGGAGTGGGCCTGGGAGCCCACTGTCCTGCCTCTCTCCCGTCCCCTTCCCTCCAGCCTTTCCCAAGCTGTGCTCCACGGAACACACGCTACTGGGGAGCCAGGGTGAGAGGAGTTCTGTAAATATGGACTCTGATCAAGAGGCTGAAACTGGGAAGGAAAGGCCGCCTCCCACAGGCTGCATGCCATCCCCAACCACCGGTGGCTCAAGCCCTGGGGCCTGCGCTGGGGGTAACAGGAAGCCTGGAAGCGGAGGCGGAGGCGTGAGCTCAGCTCTGGGCTCTGCAGTGTCAGGGCCACTCGGACTGCCTCTCGTCTCTGTTCTCAGCGCCCCCACCTCCCCATCACAGGTGGGTGGCCACCGCTCCAACCACTCCATGTATCCTGTTCCCTCACCCTATCTCACGCAAAGTCAGCGGACTCGGGGGCAGCTCTCCCTGCGTTTCTCTCTGTATTTCCCCAAACTCCCAAAGCCCCCCTCCCCTTAAGTCTCACTGGCCAGAAGGGCTGAGTCACATGCTCACCCTGTACTGATGACTGGCAAAGGGGACTACAGGGCCTATGATTACCACAGAAACAGGATGATTCACCCACTGGGGCTGGGCCCAGTCTTTCTTTCTTTTTCTTTTCTTTCTTTTTTTTTTTTTTTTAATTGAGATCGAGTCTTGCTCTAGAGTCACCCAGAGTGCAGTGGCATGATCTCGGCTCACTGCAACCTCCACCTCAAGTGATTCTCCTGCCTCAGCCTCCCCAGAAGCTGGGATTATAGGTGCCTGCCACCACTCCCAGCTAACTTTTGTATTTTTAGTAGAGATAGGGTTGCATCATGTTGGCCAGGCTGATCTCAAACTCCTGACCTCGGGTGATCCACCCGTCTTGGCCTCCCAAAGTGCTGGGATTACAGACGTGAGCAACTGCAGCTGGCCCTGTGTTTCTTGAACAAAATTATAGTTGTGATCGCAAACAAAGGAGAAACAGCTATTCAGAAGATACCAATGGAGTCTGCCACGACATAGTTTTTCACTTTGGGACTTCTGAGTGCCTTTCCATGTGTATGTGCACTGTCCATCTCAAGAGGTGAAGTTCACATGCAGCTTCCTAAACTCAGTTGACCACAGAACCCCTCCGTCACCAAGCATCTTCTGAGACTTGTGTTCTATGAACACACTTTGGGAAACACTGCCCAATGCATCCTCTCAGGGTTTCCCTTCTTAATTTGTGTGACATCACTTTTAGGCTAGACAGAAACCTTCTCTTCAGCCTTGAGTAAACGCAATTTCCATAAATGTCTGTCTCCTTGTTTTTTTAAGTCACTCCCTGTCCAAGTCAAACCTGGATTCTGAATGACAATTTTTCTGTTTCAGCCAAAAGCCTTGCATTTAGACATTTATCCTCAAATATTTTCAGTCCCTACAAAACTCTTCAAAGATTTAAAACACACACACACACACACACACACACACACACACACACACGGTGAAGTCCTGAAACCTAAATTCCAACAACTGTTCTACAATGTTTTAACAATTCCATCCACCCATGAATACCATGTTCACCCTTACAGGAGGTTCTGTGTGTTTCTGTGTTTTCTCTCTAACTAATTAGATGTTTAATGTTCCTTTCTTCCTGGAGCCTGAACGTGGTGTACACTCAAAAATAGCTGCTACAAGTTCTGTAGCTCAGGATTAAAGGAAAACTTACGTTTGCAGTGAATTTGCAAAATTTCTCATTCTCTGCGTGATAATTCTGAACTACTGTAGCTCCCACTTCCAGAGCTCTGTCCAGGAGCTGTGCAAAGCATCTTGCCTGCATTATATCCATTCTTTTTTTTTTTTTTGAGACAGAGTCTCACTGTGTTGCCAGGCTGGAGTGCAGTGGTGCACAATCTTGGCTCACTGCAACTTCTGCCTCCCGGGTTCAAGCGATTCTTCTGCCTCAGCCTCCTGAGTAGCTGGGATTACAGGTGTGCATCACCACGCCCAGCTAATTTTTGTATTTTTAGTAGAGACGGGGTTTCATCATGTTGGCCAGGATGTTCTCAATCTCTTGACCTCATGATCCGCCTGCCTCAGCCTCCCAAAGTGCTGGGATTACAGGTGTGAGCCACCGCACCGGGCCCATTATATCCATTCTTACACGAAGCTGCAAGACAGGCATTCCTATCATCTATCATCCCCAATTTTACAAATGAGAACAGTTTGGGGAGGCAAACCCAGGCCAATCTGATTCTGAAGCCTACATTCCCAACACTAGCTCATTGTAAGATTATCTGCCAGTTTCTGGGGAAAATTTTGGGTGAAACCTTTCTTCTTAGGAAGTGAACCTGGGTGCACCACCTCCCTTTATGAAGTTGTAACCATGTAACTAGTAAAATTCGCTCATTGTTGTATAGAATTTCTATTTTTTAAAGTCTAGACTTGACGCAAATTGCAAAAGTGTAACCAAGCTCTCCCTGGGAAGACTTGGTGTTTGGTGTGTGAGTGTGTGTGTGTGTGTGTGTGTGTGTGCATGTGTTGGGGGGGGAGAAGAGGAGGGGCAAGAATCACATCGTTCCCCTGATAAGTCAAATTAGCTTAAAATGTACATTAGGAGCAATCTTGTCTGATCATTTCAAAGCAGGAGAGCACTACCCCCACTTATTAAAAAAATAAAAATATGTAAATCCAATGTGTTTTGAACATTTTCTAAATGGGAGACATAGTGCTATGTGCTATACTTATTTTTTCCAAGTTCTTGCAGCCATCCTGAAATGTGGGTGCCATTGCTCCAATTTAATAAATCAGGAAACCACAGTTTCAAGAACTTAATCAAGTAAGCTGACATCACAAAGCTAGATTTGGCAATAAATATGATGGAGTTGAAAAACAAAGGATGATTACAGAAAGAAGAGTCCCGGCCTAGGTTTGAACTGGCCACAGTACTTAAAGCCACCTACCAGGTACGGTAGACTCTCTGAGGCACTGGCTAGCAGAAAAGGGCCAAGACACGAGGTTTGAACAGTGATGCTGTGATCTCTTCAGCTTGGGTGCAAGACTGGGCAGGATCAGCCTGGCCTGGAACATGTCTGTACATTGAGGCCAAGACACCGGAATCTCTGAAGGATCACTTGCTTCCTTGGTTGCTCATCTGCAAAGAAGGGCAGTCATCGCTGCCTGCTTGTTCAGGTGATGAGGTGCTTGCCTTGTGAATTAACAAGGCTTATAAGTCACTGTGAGCACCTTTGAGAAAGGTGCCATTCCACCCGAAGTATTGTTTGACTGTTACTCTTTTTGCTTTTGTTATTCAGCCTGTATTACTAAAATATAGTCTGAAATGTCAGCTTAAATTAAAAGATCCTTTCAATGGATCATTTAAAATGCCCATTGTCTTGATTTCTGGAGAAACTTTGTCTGTGACACAAAATCTCTTAAAGGAAAAAAAAAGAAAAAACAGAAGTAAATTCAAGTCGACTTGGTGAAATAAAAGAGAATGTCTTTTCATAGGGCCATACTTAGGGTTGGCCGCTTTTAAGATGTTTCAAGGGATTTTCTTTCTTTCTTTTTTTTTCTTCTTCCCAAACTACCTTCTTTGTTTAGGGATCCCTATTTGCCCTCCTGCCTTTTCTACAGTGTCACTTATTGCTTTGCCAGAGACTAACTGAATGTGAGGACACAAAGGGACAATGAGGCTCATTACCCGAGGCAAGAAGCCACCTGCATGCATTTAGAGAGTTTACAGAGGCTCCTTCTCATATGTCCTGCAGTTTTTACCAAAGGCATTAACAAGGAGGGCCACCAGCAGCTCCCTTACTCAAGGGGAACGGGGAGGGAGTTAGCCCCTCAGTGCCCCTAAACCGATGAGTCCTTAGAAAGCCCCGGGAAGAGGCACTTGAATTATTATTATTGTTATTATTAATTCAGTCCTCTTCTACTACAAAGACATTGCAAAGAAATAGCAGAGCAATTGATCTATCCTGATTCACACTAAGTGCATCTGATAATAATATACTTTCTCGAGACCAGCCTGACCAACATTTAGTCTCCACTAAAAATACAAAATTAGCTGGGCGTGGTGGTGCATGCCTGTAATTCCAGCTACTTGGGAGGCTGAGGCAGGAGAATCGCTTGAACCTGGGAGGCAGAGGTTACAGTGAACCAAGATCACGCCATTGCACTCCAGCCTGGGCAATAAGAGCAAAACTCTGTCTCAACATAAATAAATAAATAAATAAATAAACAAATAACATATTTTCAGGGGCATAAAGAGGCCAGTAGTGTCACTTAGGCCAGATGGCCTGGGCAGATGTGTTCAGCAACCTTCCCATCATTATTGACAAGCTTTACTGCTGTTACCTAGAAAGTCCAGACAATGTGAATAATTCAACACGTGTTGTTCCTGACAGGAAATGCTAGCTAAGGAGACTGCAGGCCTTTTTGTTTTTCAGCCAAACAGTTGGCTTTGTTTTGCCCTTTCCCTCCTTATTTTCTCTCCTCTCCGCTTCTTGCTGAATTCTACAGAAACGGCAGTTTGGAAATACTAGGCAGAAAACACTGCACAAAGGCCACATACTAAATATTTTCAAAGGCAAAATAAAAAGGAAAGGATAGCATGGGATGTCTCAACATAAAGGAAGACTCATTTGGGCAATGACAAGTTTATCCAAAGTCATATAAATGAGAGTATCAAGAAAGTAAGTGGTGATTGTTGACATGGAATAAATGGATGAACTATTTAGGCAAGGAACTGGGCTGCATCTAACTGGAAAGGCACAGAGAGAGACAGAGTCTGCACGGTTTGCTCGCTTCAGATTTTGCCAAGCATGAAACACACCCGCGAGGTTGAATCATGAGTCGATTGTGCGACGACTAGGGGCAGGTGGTCTGAGTCCAGTAATGGCATGTGGCTCTCAGCACAGACCCTGCTGAGGAAGATGCATTCTAGCACAGGCCCCCTGGCCCCCATCCAAGGTGCTTAGTTACCAAATTCCCAAAAGGACCTCTAATCAGGCAAGGTCAGCCATAGTGCCACCCCAAAGATCTTGTATCAGCAGGCCTTGTCACAACTTTCATTGGGAAACTAAGTTGCTTCCCAAATGATTGGTGTCTAGGATGAATCAATGCCCACAGCCATTATGGTGTCTGGCTCATAGTAAGCATTGAATACTCGTTGACTCAATGAATGGTTGGCCATAACCTCACCATGACCTGCACTGAGATTTAGTTATGCTGATGGTTTTATAAAGTACATGTATCTTAGAACTAGCACTGTCTTCCTTCATCATTCTATAAGCTATGATATAGCTGCTATACGTTAAGTGTCACAAAACAAAGGAGGAAAGGGAGGGAGGAAGGAAGGACATTTTCTTCAAAGTTATTGAACAAAATACTGTGTTTAATTATTCTGGCTAGAGAAGGGGGAGGGGAGCCTGCCCAGGTGGTCATTCCGGTGAGCTGGGCCACCAGGGCTAGGACTCTTTCTGACTCATATTCGCATCAGGTGTAGCCTAGGGGCAGCTCCAGCCAGAGGCACCAGAAGCCACGTATTAAGACTTAGACATTGACCTAGACAAGCCAGAACATAAAGGGGCAGAAAAATGGAGGGAGTCGGAGCACTGGGTGTAGGAGAAGTCAGGATATGAAGAACCAGAGGAGTTCTGATCGAAGGCTGAGGAAAGAAGAGCGATGGGCAAAACAACTGCTCAGGACAGACATGCTGTGAATTTCAAAAATAGTTTAAAAAATAATTGCTCTTTTTCTCCCTAAACCTATTTTCTCCCAACATTATTAATGTTTTCAAGTACACAGAGAAGTTGAACATTTTACAGTGAGCATACTCACTGCCTACCTAGATTTCCCAGTGATCATTCCGGCATACCTGCTTTCTCGTGTATCCATTCATCTACCCATTCTTTTCTCCTTCTATCAGTCCATTCTAGTTTTTGATATTTTCTTTTCCAGCATTTTCTTATGAAAACACAACCTTATTGTTAAGGCTCATGATTTTTGTTATTTATGTAAAGGTGGTGGCTAACTCTCCAACAATATATATCCTCCCCTTTATCTATAGTAATTGAGTTTTAAAATATGGACATAGAAATTTAGTATAAAGACTACATTGCCCAGCTCATTTGCAGCTAGGTGTAGCCATGTGACTAAGTTCTGGCCAATTAAATGTAAGAGGGAGTATCATAAGACAGCTTCCCAGACCCTTGTCTAAGGTGCAGCATGCCAGGGCCTGTGCCCAGTTTGCCTTCTTTTTCCTGTCTTCCTCCATTCTGCTGCCTGGAACACAGATGTGGCCATCTTGGACCATAAGGATGAAGATGGCAGCCTAGGGATGGCATTGTGGAGCCCTGAACGGGGGGGAAACCTAGGGCCCTGAGGGCTCTGTACAACAGGGCCACCACAACAGTCCTGAACTGCTTACCCATGAACTAAATTTACATGAGAAGACAATAAACATCTTTCTTATTTAAGCTGTTATTTGCGGCATTCTGTCACTTGCTACTAAACTTAATTCTAACCAATGCAACAAGACTTAAAAACTCCATCAGTACAAAGAGCTTCTAAAGAAAAGCAACAAACAAATGCTAATGCCTCCCCAGCCCTGCTCCAGAGGCAAACCCTTTTAAGTGGTTATTTCCACATCTCTAAACAATATGTTTCTATTTTTAGGCACTGTCTATTGACTTCAGCTCCCTTGAGCCTCTCCGCTACTTCTCCTTAATTCTTCCTGCCAATAAAGCTTCATCACCATTTTAGTCTCTCTATTGTTCCTGTTGGTCAATGTAGTTTTATTTACTCCCATTATTTCTTTTTCCATCAACTAAAGATGAAATCTCTTGTCTCCCTGCTTTGTAAGATAGGGTCATCAGGCCACATACCTGCAATTCTTTCTACTTCTACTCCTGTCTTCTGTCATCTCAGTCTCTATAGTTTTTATGTTTACACTGTCAGCGTTGCTGGCACATACATCCTTTGGCTGACAGTTTCACTATAGAGTGAGCATAGGGCACCCTGAAATGCCAGAATGTGGGAGGCTTTGCTCTGCTGCATCAGATCCCAACTTAGGTGCTCTAATTTGTCTGTAGCCCTACAACCTCCAATCTAGAATTCACACAGAATACTGTAATTGTGTGTTTACATGTGCATCACATCCAGGCTCTTTATTCTCAGCAACACACATGGAGGTGTAATGACCTACCAAAGTTTTCTGAGTGACAAGACTGAGCCAGGTAACTTACTTCATATTCATTGCTACTGAACATTTCTTGATAATTCAGTGCTTGAGGATCAATATGGCAGGCCACATTCTCCTGTAATACAATAAGCTCTATCACTTCTTAGCAGATTAAAGCTGAGTTTGCACAGGCACACTTGACATGCTGCACTTCCTCCAGGTTGTGGAGGCCCTAACAACCCTGGAGGACGCCCTGTTGACACCATCCATATCTGAGCTGAAGAACCATGGCTTGGCAGAGCTAGATTCAGGCTGAGAGCACAGAGTGCCCACCATGAATATCTGTTTGGTGGCTCACAGAGGGAAGCTGTTGAAATAATAAGATACTGCTCCAGACATGCTATTGGTTCAATGCATGTTTTCTCTACAGAGAAACAGATGAGAATGCAGAAACACATTTTCAGATACATTTGGCTGAAAAGAGTGGCAGCCCTGTCATGCATATTCTTGGCACAAAAATCCAAAACCATAATAAACACAATAAGCAGATGTTTATAAGAATCATTTTTAGCTTGGGGCTATCAAATTGAGGATGGAGATGAAAACTATAAAAGTGTTTTTTAAGTGTACTGACATGCCTTCCCTACATTGTTTCATGCTAGTTTAAATCTGTCTGACTTTATATTGCAGTTATCAACCACCCAATTGGAGGTTTTAGGATGATGAGTTTGGAGATTTTGGAAGGTGATTGCATCCATCCTTTTTAACCAAGTCAAGGTCACATCTAAAACACCTCAGAAAGTCCGTAGTCCAATGGTACCTCTTGGTAATACTGTTACATTGAAACAATTGGCAGTAGAGATTAGTGAGGTCATATAAGAAAATAGAAACAAGAGTGGAAAATCAGTGAACTGACTCTGTAATGAATGAGCAAGGAATTCACATAGCAGAGAAAAATCCCAGACAGAACCAGATTTTCCCAGAAAAGACACTGAGGTGCTGACGTGCCAGGCCCCAAACCGTACTTTCTTCTACAGCCCCACATGGTCAGTGTGCCCACCATGCCGCAGCGCCCTGCACAGCGCCCCAGTGAACCCCAGGTCCTTGTCTTTGCTGGCCTCCTATCACACTACCCTCTTTACCATCCAGATCACAGTGTCCTCAGTGGTCAGTGGCTTCGTCCCCGCCGCCATCAGCTGTCATTTCTGCCTTCACGTTTTCCAGTCTCCCTTGTATGCCCGACACTGTCTTCCTCTGCTGTGTGGATGACGATATTGCCATCCCTCCTAATCTACCCCTTTCATTGCCTTGTTGTCCCGCAAACATTCTCTCTTTCTGCCTTTAATAATGAAATCCCTGCATTTTTGCTGGTCACAGGACAACGTAGCATTAAGACTACATTTCCCAGCCTCCTTTGCTAGCTGTGGTCACGTCACTCAGTTAAGGTAGGAAGCTGGGTAAGTTCCAGGCCATGTCCTTCAAGAGAGTGGTTGCGCCTTCCCTCACTCTTTTCTCCTTCCTGCCTGCTGGACTGTGAAGCCATCGTTCATGTCAGGGAGCCACCTGGACCAAAGGAATCCCCTAGGAGAAGGTGGAGTAACAAGGTGGAGAGCCTGGCTCCCTGCCGCCATCAAGCCACTGCTGTAGCGCTGGGTCACCTGCTCCATCCTTGAGTAAGAGAAATAAACTTGGCTCTCAGCCACCACATTGAGTCTCTCTGCTATTGCAGTCTGTCCTGTATCTGAATGCAGCACTATTCCCATCAATTTTCACCATGCAGGCTACCTGCTCCAAATGCCAAGGCTCTGCTCCCACACCCCTGGCACCCCGCAGAACCACTCCTCCGTGACCCTCAACAAAGTCCCAGCTTTCCCTGTGTTCATTTTCCTTTTGTGCACTGCAGCTGGAGTTCTTGGTACTAGAGCAGTGGGTAGGACTTGGTCAGGCTGCTGCTTCATTAAAGGAAACCAAAAGGCATTCTGGATCTTATAGGGGAAGAGTAACTCCCGGTAGGTTCTTAATTGTAATGAACCCCTGTTACAAAGGACAGATAAACAAGAGAAAAACAAACAGAAGTCGATTAACATGTGTATTTTATATATACATGGGAGATACCCAGAGAACTATCCTGAATCATTCTCCAGGAAGTGGCCTTGACTCCCAGCTTATATAAGATCTTCAACAAAGAATAGCACATTTTTAGAGAATGGACAAAACAAAGGAAAAGGACTGTAAGTCTCTGCAGGCAACTTGCAGGAGGGCAAATCCATGGTGGATAAAGGCTGGCTAGACAGCTGGTTAAGTAGAGTCCCTGTATCACCTCCAGGCTGATGAGAGTCTAAAGCAGTCTTCAGTGGTTAACCTTCGTTCTCCTGGGCAGGAATACTCTTTGTCTCTGTAAATCTATGTCCTGCTTTTAGGCAAATAGAGGGAAGACTGAGGGGTTCCTGCACCTGCTTCTTAATCGTCTTCAGCTGAACAATTCTTCGTATTTGAGGATGGCATATTCTGATCTCCCAGGAGCTCGTAGAAGGTATTCAGTAAACGCTTGTCAAATGAATGCATGACCAAGAGAAAGTCCCACCACTAGGTGCACAGGAACTCGTAGGTGGGAATTTTCTCCCTCAAATTCCTGAAAATAATTATCAACATCATTATCTTACATTCATGTAATCAGTGTGCAAGATATCATACTGGTAAGCAATTTGTGAATGTTGTCTTTTAATCTCACAAGAATCGTATCAGCTGATTATTATTATTGTTGTTGTTGTTGTTATACCTGTTTTACAGATGAGGAAACTGGGCTCAGAGAAGCTAAGCTAATTGGCCAAGCCAGAATGCAAAGCTCTGTCAGTCTGTCTGCAATGCTACCCGCATCCTTAACCCTTGTGGTAACTGTGATGGTTTAAGGCAAAAACAAGTAAGTAAAGAGCGCAGCGTAGCCCTTACTATTCATGCTTGCTGCACTGAGAAGCCTTCCAAAAGCCTGAGTCCTTGAAAGAACATGTGGGGCCCATAGGGCTGATCATGCAGGGACCACCTTTTGCCAACCGAGAATGAATAACCCAGACACCCAGGTGTCTTGATATCTGCAGTCTAGAAGCACTTTATACTGCTTTCAAATTATTTGTTAAAGCACAATAATTCACATTGTGTAGCACTTTATGGTGAATAAATGCTCTGAAGAACATCAGCCTCATCACAGAACTGTCTTGTAAGGTAGTTGGGCCGGTGGTATTCTTCTTCCCGTTCTCCAGAGGAGGACACTGAGGCCCACAAAGCTTGTGACTCTGCTGGGCAGAGGCGGAACAGGGCCTGGAACGCAGGACTTACCCTTCCTTCACACTATGCTTGTCTTGGTTAGCATGTTACCTTTCCTTTGTCCCTCACCCACCCCCTTCCGCAAAGCAAGCTATGGGGAAATTATGATAGATTAGCCTTTACAGAGGGAAAACCGAATAATGCTAGGTTCCAAAATATTATTTTGAAAAGTTTTTTAAAGGCATCCAGTCCTGTTAGCTAAGAAAGCTGTAAAAAAAATAAACCACAGGAGTTTAGTGGTTTGAATTCAGCTGAGGCTGGGAAAAATGCCATCGATGGCTTTTACTTAGGTGGCCAAGCTGCCTACATTTTTCTAGCAACTTCGGGAGTTGGCCAATATTCACATCTGAAAAACCATCTTGGGCCCTGAGAAACCTCCTGCTTGCCCAGCTCTACAGACAGAAAGACTGTGATGGGGCTCAAAACAGGATTGGCTGAGATCAAGCTCTCGGAAGCTGGCAGAGCAGGTGGGCTGCACGTTGTGACGCCAGCAGGGACCCACACCGGGCACCCACAGGATGAGGGTTTCAGCGGGTGCCAGTCCCACGCCCAACACCCTGTCCTTTATTCCTCTCTGTTCAAACTGGCTGGATCTCGAGCCCACTCACCTGAACACTGAACTTTTTAGTTGAAAATTTACCAGATACGAACAGGGAGTTTTTGTACTGGGTGTTTATTTCCTGGACCTTGGGTACTGGGGGTCGGAGATGGGAAGAGGATGACAAAGCAGCAAACAAAAAGATTTTACAGCCACCCACCTGCCGAGGACTCCAGCGAAAGCTTGAGTTGCTGAGGATTACTGAGAGGCTGGGGGCTGCCATCGGAGCTAGCAGCCAGAGGGCAGAGAGAGTGGAGTGCTCAGTGCAGCGGGCGGAGGCTGGGAAGAGCTGTCCCGGGCTGTTTCCAGGAGCAGCTGCTCAGCTTCGGCGGCCTGTTCCCTGGGCTGACTGGGCCACAGGCATCGAAAACCGGGCCTAGCCCAACCTCTGCCGGCCAAACAGCCCTCATAAAACCACAGACTCCTTTTAAAAAGCAATAAAAGGAGCCATGCCCAGAACACCAGATCAGGGCAGGACATGGGGTGAAGATGTGTGAGGCAGAGAACTGGGGGAATCAGTTCCAGGAACCTGCGTCTGTGCGCGTGGTGGTGGTGGTGGGGGGGGGGCATGGTGTGTGTGTGTGTGTGTGTACACGTGTGTGTGTGGGGAGAGAGAGAGAGAGAGAGATCTTCTTGTAGGGGAAAACCAAGTGAGATGATAGACCCTGGGGAACGGCAGACAATAATGCCACTGTCTCCTGCCCCTCCTGTGGCCTAGTGTCCAGCCCAGGTCCACAGGCCCTGCAAAGCGCCCCTTCCTCCCAGCCCCTCCCCTCCTGCCTTCCTGGCCCTGAACGCCTGGGACCACTCAGGCCTTCAACCATACTTGCAAACGGCAGCAGTCACCTCTTGTTTCCCGGCACTGTTGGAGAAGGCTGGGACACTCTAGACGGTCTTTTGGGCACCTTCCAAAACTATGTGTGTAAAAAGAAACAGGGCTTGTAAAAGAGACCTTTAAGAATGAGGGCTCCCTCACCTTCTCTGAATAGGAACAGACTAAGAAATCTCTTCTGCAGCTTCCTTGGGTTTCTCTTTGGAGAGATGTGTTTCCCCTGGCTGGCTGTCGGCGGGAGGGAGGTTTGGAAAGCCTGCAGGATAAGCAACAGTGGGAACACTGCGCATTCACCCGCAGGAGGCCACCCACGGAGACTGCGGGGAACACACACACACTCACACACACAAATACGCGCAAACACAAAGAAACCTCCATTCAGCCCATCTCTCAACATGAAGCAAACGCATGGCAAACATTGCAAAATCTCAGCTTTGCTGGGGAGGCCGCTGGGTCTTTAGATGGGTATTAACGCAATTGGTAGACATTGACCCGTTGTGTGCCGCCTGCTGGTTTATTCTCCAGCTGAGTATGAAGGGAGAAACAGGGTTTTAAGAAAGTCTCAGATGCAAAAGATGTTATGGTGGATACTGTATACAATTTAGGGAGAGAAGCAGCACACCAAACTGAGTATTTGAATAATACTAAAATAAAGTTCATATCGCATTTTTAATGATTCCAATTGCAACATTGATTATTCAGTATTAATCCCAACTTTAATAAAAGTATAAGATGCTACCAGGAAAGACACTCAACTGCAGTTGTGGAATTACTAGCTCGGGGCTTCTCAAACTTGAACAGGCACACAACCCTCTGGGGGTCTGGGAAAAATGCAGATTCGGACTCTGAGTTCTGCAGGGGGGGCACTCCTAACAAGTGCCCAGGTGGCGATGACGCTGAGACTAGCAAGGTATGGGTAAATTTTTTTCTTCTTTATAGTATAGCTGTTGGTATCTTACAATCTTCTGTAATGACCATGTTACTACTTAGGCAATCATGAAAATATTTTCCTTTTGAAGATAAGGTATTTGTAGATTAAGTTCCGTGCCTCATCTGACCAGGGCCTGGAGCACTAGGGTATGAGGCTTATCAACAGGAAGGGCAATTCAGAGCTTTGATTCTCAGCCTAGAGTGGGGGTCGCCAGGGAATCCCCGGGAAGCTTTACAAAGCATTTGCCCCCTGGGGACTTGTCAGAATCTGGGGGAGAGGAGGGCTGTGTAATTGGAGAGCTCCCTGGACCACACACCACGCCAGTTGCCCAGGCCTGAGCGCCACTACTGCAGACTTCCCACTTTGCTGTCCTGTGTCGCATACCTCAGCCTGTTCAGATCCAGGCCTGCTCTGTAGCTGTCACTGCAGTGGCTGAGTGCAGGGTGAGAAATATACGATTTGGTGTTTCAGTCAGGAAGATGCAATGTTTCATGTTTTTCCGGAGTAAAAAGGGCCATTTGCTGCTCAGACTTAGTGTTTGTGTTAAGAAACTATCACACAACTCACCTGCAGATCAGTGATGCATAAAGAATGGTGAGGACCCTGTTGCTGTCTTTAAGACACTGTGCATATGGGGACAGGTAAGCAGACAGTCCTCTCCGCTGTGGCTCTTAAGGTTTACAAAGTAGCTCAGTGGTACCAAGGGTCTGACAGTTATAACACCAGACAAACTGGCAGCTTGATGAGTCCTTCTGCCAATGGGACAATAGTCAGGAACGTGGCTGTGTAAAATGTTCCTCTTCTGTAGCACTGTGCCATTCAGAATGCCATCAGAGATAATGCAATGTTAACTTAATCATCAGTGTCATGTGCACTGACATCTTTTTGTTGCCTTGCATTGAGGACAAGGAAAACGAGATGGGCTGGTTTGTAAGCTATATCCTCTGTGCATTATTGGATTAGAACTCTTCCCATTCCAACTGGCATAAGCAAGAAAATGGAAAATATTGTCTTATGTAACTGAAAATCCTACCCTCAGGCACAGCTGGATCCAGGCACTCAGATGATGTCATCAGAACTTTGCCTCAATCTTTCCACCTCTTCATTCAGCTTTCCTTCATGCAGGCTCTTTTATCAGGCAGCCTCATGATCCAGAGACAGATGCTGGAAGTTCAGGTTTATTCTCTATCCTTACAGAAACTGCAATAAAAAAAGAAAGCTTTTCTCCCAACAATTCAAAGGAACATCCCTAAATGGAGTCTTACCAGAGGGACTTGGATCACCTACAGGAATCTGGATCAATTGCTGTGACCTGGGGAATCCACGTGTCCAGTCCTGGCTCAGGTGCCCACCCCTGAACCAACCAGCAAGGTTATGGAGAATCCATCCTCCGACGGGCCAGGCCTGGGTCAGGTGTCCACCATGAACCAATCACTGAGGCCATGAAGAGTCCATGCTATGATAGGCCAAGCTGGAGTCAGGTGTCCACCAAACACCAGTCACTGAGGCCATAAAGAGTCCATGCTATGATTGGCCAGGCTGGAGTCGGGTGTCCATCATGAACCAATCACTGAGGCCATGCAGAGTCCATGCTATGATTGGCCAGGCTGGAGTCAGGTGTCTATTGGAGTGGACCAATGAACCACTCACTGACACCAAGAAGAGTCCTGCATGACTGACCAGGCTGGAGTCAAGTGTCCACCATGAACCAATCACTGAGGCCATGATGATTCCATGCTACGATTGGCCACGCTGGAGTCAGGTGCCTAGCCCTGGCCCAAATGTTAGAGATTCAGGAGCAGAGAAGTAAAGGCTTTTCTAGAAAAATATACATTCTATTACTAACAGAAGAATAGTAAAGTCTAGGTAGAAAAAAGAATAAGTGTCCAATTCAGTATATAATTATCAACAGACTAATATTCACAGACTAATTATCAACAGACTAATGGTCTGTTTTGAACTTCATAATTAAGGTTGATTAGCATTGCCAATGCTTCCCAGCCTTCCTGGGTCACATAGAAAGGTATAGTGTGTGTAGGCAGCCTGGGAAAATGGGAGGGGATTTGGGATTCTTTTTTTTTTTTTTTTTTGAGACAGAGTTTTGCTCTTGTCACCCAGGCTGGAGTGCAGCAGCTCGATCTCAGCTCTGCAACCTCCGCCTGCCAGGTTCAAGCAATTCTTCTGCCTCAGCCTCCAGAGTAGCTGGGATTACAGGTGCCTGCCAACATGCCCAGCTAATTTTTTTTCTTTTTTGTATTTTTAGTAGAGACAGGGTTTCACCATGTTGGCCAGGCTGGTCTCGAACTCCTGACCCGAGGTCATCCACCCGCCTCTACCTCCCAAAGTGCTGGGATTACAGGCGTGAGCCACCGCACCCAACCAGGGATTTGGGATTCTAATAGAGGCTGTCTTAGTCCGATGGACTAATGGAATGCCATAGACTGGGTGGCTTATAAACACCAAATTTATTTTCCAAAGTTCTGGAGTCTGGGAGGTCCAAGATCAAGATGCCACGATGCTGTGTCTGGTGAGGGCCCACTTCCTGGTTTATAGACCTCAGTCTCATTGAAACCTCACATGATGGAAGGGGCAAGGGAGGTCTGTTGGGATTGTATAGGGGTACCAATCCCATTTGTGAGGGCTCTGCCCTCATGATCTAATCACCTCCCAAAGGCTTCTCTTCCTAATACTATCACACTGGGGGTTAGGATTTCAACACATGAATTTTGGGAGGACACAAACATTCCATCTATAGCAGGCTTCTCTGAGATTAATTGGTCAAGGGCTCCAGACTTTCCAAGGGCTGAGGGAGCAATAACTTGTACTGGGTCAACTCTTGGAAAGCTCTGTGTTAGGGCATAATACTGGTGCTTAAGATCCAGTGTGGGCATTTAATAATTTTTTTTTTGAGATGGAGTCTCACTCTGTCACCCAGGCTGGAGTGCAGTGGCATGATCACTGCTGACTGCAACCACAACCTCCCAGGTTCAGCGATTCTCCTGCCTCAGCCTCTTGAGTAGCTGGGATTACAGGTGTGCACCACTGTGCCCAGCTAATTTTTATATTTTTAGTAGAGAAAGTGTTTCACCATGTTGGCCAGGCTGGTCTTGAACTCCTGACCTCAGGTGATTTGCCCGCCTCAGCTTCCTAAAGTGCTGGGATTACAGGTGTGAGCCACCATGCCCAGCCTAATAAAAAAATTTTAATGCAGCACAGTTCAAAGTTTATTGTGACTTGTATCCTAATACCTTCCCCTCCTTACCACACCCTACCTTGCCTCCCCACCACACCCTACCTTGCCTCCCCAAAACAATCGTTTATTAAGCAATTATTTATTGAGCACATGCTGTGCTCCAAAAACTATTTTAGGTGCTTGGAATACATCAGTGAATCAGACAGACAAGGATTATTGCTTGGCAGAATTTCTTTTGAGTACATGTGGGTGGGTTGAGACAGACAATGTGCAATGAACATAATAAATCAGTAAATAACAAACTCATTAGATGGTGGAAATGTTAGAGAAAAAATAGAGCAAGGCAGGGAGGCTACTTGAAGAAGAATTCAAGAGGCCAGGCGCAGTGGCTCACACCTGTAATCCCAGCACTTTCGGAGGCTGAGGTGGGCGGATCACTTGAGGTAAGGAGTTCTAGACCAGCCTGGCCAACATGGTGAAACTCTGTCTCTACTACAAAAAAAAAAAAACAAAAAAAAACAAAATTAGCTTGGCATGGTGGCAGGTGCCTGTAATCCCAGCTACTTGGGAGGCTGAGGCAGGAGAATCACTTGAACCCGGGAAGCAGAGGTTGCAGTGAGCCAAGTTCGCACCATTGAACTCCAGCCTGGTCAAAAAGAGCAAAACTCCTTCTCAAAAAAAAAAAAAAAAAAAGAATTCAAGAAATGCTTCTGCTTTCATAGTTTCAGAGGTACTCCTAGTCTACAAATGTTAGGCGATTTAAGAACGGCTCATCTCATTTTACAAAGGGTTTCAGTGCCCACCTTTGGGCATTAGGGCATACCTGGAAGCTCCGAGCCTGGGTCTACAGTGGCAAGAAAGGGTAAGGCTTTTGTGCAGGAGAACAGCTCATTACGTGGTAATACCAGTGGGTATGTAGAGTTCTAGACCTGGAAGGAACTGGGGTCCACCCTCTTGTGTTGCAAATGAGGGCTCACACTGCCACGGCAGTAGCTGGCCTCTGACTCAGGGTCTGGGGTGAGAGGACACGAGTCTCAGCTGGGGTCTGTACTGTTATCTATCACTGCATAGTAAGTTACTGCAAAATTTAGTAGCTTAAAAGAATCCCATGTTTTGGACTCATAGTTCCTGTGGGTCAGGAATCTGGGTATGCTTAAAGGACCCTCTCCCTCAGGGTCACTCATAGGCTGCGATCATGGTGTAGGATCCCAGTGTCCCGTCCCACATGGCTGTCATAGAGACTCAGCTGGGGCAGGATCCACTTCCAGGCTTGTTCCGTGGTTGGCCTCCAGTGGTGGCAGGACCCAGTTCCCTGCCAGCTGTTGGCCAGAAGACACTCTCAGTCCCCTGCTATGTGGGCCTCTCCAGTGTGGCAGCTTGCTTCATCAAAGCCCACAAGAGAGAAAGAGTGTGTGCTAGCAAGGTGGACGTCACAATCATTTGTAATTTAATCACAGAAGCAAGTCACTAGGTCCAGCCCATACCAGGTCAAGGATGGCATCAGGGTGCATATACCAGAAGGTGGGAATTGTGGACCATCTTCAAAGTCAGCCCACCACAATTTTCATAACTCCTCTCGCTCCATTTTCTACTAAGGGACAACACATCCTGCCCTCACCACCTTTCCTTTTGTTCTGAACACTAGGGCACTCTTTCATTCTCACCCTGTCCTCAGCCTTCCCAGGTTTCTCTGAGGATGCGTCCATCACCCACCCTTTTGCAGAAATTGACTGCATCTCGGCTAGGACTACATGGTCAATCCATGATCACTTACTCAGATGGTTTTAATTCCACTTCAACCTTCTAGGCCCAGCCAGACTCAACACCGACCACAGCCTCTGAGACATTTGGGGAGAGGGAGTTTTCACCACAGGCAATTTGGAAAGGCAGCAGTTATCAGATTGAGAGGGGAGCCCTGGCAGGGAAGATCAGTGGAAACAGTCACTGGCAGCTGCTACTGAGGCATTTGCTGAAAGGGAATGGTTCCTTTTTTTTTCTTTTTTCTTTTTTCTTTTTTTGAGACAGGCAATCTCAGCTTACTGCAACCTCTGCCTCCCGGGTTCAAGCGATTCTCCTGCCTCAGCCTCCTGAGTAGCTGGGAATACAGGCACACACCACCACAGCTGGCTAATTTCTATATTTTTAGTAGAGACGGGCTTTCACCATGTTGGCCAGGCTGGTCTCGAACTCCTGGCCTCATGTCATCGCCCGCCTCGGCCTCCCAAAGTGCTGGGATTACTGGCCTGAGCCACCGCGCCTGGCTGAGGGAATGGTTTCTAGGTTTCTAACAAGCTGTCAGATAAAATGATGATGGTGGAAGATTCTAAATTAAAGAAAATTCTAACAGCCTCACTCCAGTCCTGTCTATGCAGGTCAGATTGCACGACAAAGAAAAGATACAACTGAGCTTTCCTTCTGAGATCCAAGCAAGGCAATTCCACAATTCCACAATTAATGGGGCACAGTTTGGGGAGATGGCTGTGGTCTTGTCATATTCCATTCATAAGGGGATATTTAGAACAATTGCTCAGTATGTCTGCTGTTTGCAAACCAACAGCACTCTAAATACATCGAAGTGCAAAGTAACCTGGGCTAACACAGGCTTCCTTGGCCCCTCCTCGTTAGCCCATTGTGCATGTTTTATTATATATTTTCTTCACAACTCCCCTTCTCATTTTGACATCCACCCATAGTGGCCATTTGAAACTGTCTGCTAAACGTTTGAGTTGTTTATTTCCCTCCCTCCCTCCCTTCCTTCCTCCCTTCTTTCCTCCTCATCCTTTCTCTTTCTTTCTCGTGTATGATGCCACCCCTCTTGTAACCTTGAATGCCCTTTGTAAACTCTACTGCCTTTTCCAAAGCAGTTTCAAAACCCATCAGAAGGAGGCAGGTAGTGGCTACGGTATGAATGCATCCACCGCAGCCCTGCGTGCTTCTCTCCAGACTAAATCCTCTGAAGGCTGAGTGTGCTGAGCACTGTCCGCCTTCACGGTGAGATGCGTGCGTGTCTGGACTTGTCAGGCTGGAGGCACTGAAATGTCCTACCTGTATTCCTCTTGGGGGATCCATGTTTCTGGAAGATGATTTCTCCTCACATCCTTACAGCTAGTTTTTAGACAGAGCTGTCATTTCTGCATGGAGTCTCCAGGGTGTTGACGGTGCCTCCTTTGCCTCATCCTTTTAAAGCATTTTTACTGTTTTTTTTGGGGGGGGGTGATGGGGGGCGGGTGGGTTCTGTAACTATACGGCTGTGTACACATCTTTCTATCCTGGAGAACAGCCACTGTATGAGTTTGCCAGGGCTGCCATAACAAAGTCCCACAGACTGAATGGCTGAGACAGCAGAGATGTATTTTCTTACAATTCTAGAGGACAGGAATCTGAGATGACGGAGTGGGAGGGGCTGTTTGCTCTTGAGGCCTCTCTCCATGGCTTATAGATGGTTGTCCTTTCCTCCCTGTGTCTTCATAGAGTCTTCTATGTGTGCAAACGTGTGTGTCCTCATTTCTTTTTATAGGGACACTGGTCATAGTGGATTAGGAGGGTCCACCCTAATTACCTCACTTCCACTTAATTATCTTGTAAAGACCCTATCTCCAAATCTAGTCATATTCTGAGGTACTAGGGGTTAGGATTTCAACACGTGAGATTTGCAGGGGACATAATTCAGCCCACAGCAGTCATAAAATAGAAATAAGCAAAATAACAATAAAAAGCCATCCATAATCTCATACTTTTTGACCTTCCAGTGGCTCCCGATGACACTCAAGGGCCAATGCCAGCTCCTTGACCTCGGCCACAGCTCCCCACTCTACCCGACCCTCCCGCTCCGTCACCTTTTCCTGCATATTCTCCATGCACAGGCCAATGCTCATCCTGCCGGGGCCTTTGCCCCTGCTGTTCCCAGACAGCTGCGTGGCCATGGACACAGCCCAAACCTGGAAGAGCACAGAGGCCTCCCACAAGCCCTCTCCCCAGGCATTCGAGAGCAGGGTGTCTCCACCTGGCACTCAGGCCATTTGGGGCTAGAGAATTCTCTGTTATGGGGCTGTCCTGTGCATTGTAGGATGTTTAGCAGCATCTCTGGCCTCTGCCCACTAGAAAGCGGCAGCACTTCTGCAGGTGCGACCACCTAAAGTACCCCCCGGCATTGCCCCAGGCCTCAAGAGAGATGGGCTAGGATAGAGCTGAGGAGCGGGGTGGGGCTCTCATCTCAGTGCCTCAACTCCCTTATTTATAAAATGAGGATAAAATTATTCATAATATGTTAGTTCATGCAATGTGAGTTAGCTTAGTTTAATAGGAGGTAGACTGTGGTGAGGCTTCAATGGGAGAAGATATATTGAGCACCTGGAGGAAGGCCAGACCCAAAGCAGGTGTCCAGAGAGCTGGAGCTTTCTTATCCTCTCATGACCCTGATATTTTATTTTTATTTTTATTAATTTTTTTGTGTGAAATGTAGTCTTGCTTTGTCACCCAGGCCGAGTGCAGTGGGGCGATCTCGGCTCACTGCAACCTCTGCCTCCTGCATTAAAGCAATTCTCCTGCCTCATCCTCCCAAGTAATTGGGATTACAGGCACATGCCATCACACCCTGCTAATTTTTGTATTTTTAGTGGAGATGGGGTTTCGCCATGTTGGCCAGGCTGGTCTTGAACTCCTGACCTCAGGTGATCCACCTACCTTGGCCTCCCAAGGTGCTGGGATTAAAGACATGGGCCACTGCACCCAGCCAACCCCGATATTTTTCTGTACATGCTTATTCATTTACAAATGCCACAAAGCAGGTGCCTGGAAGACTTCATGATACATAGTAGGTGCTCTATATCCATATGCTGAATGAAGAAATGGAAGTCTGGCCCAACTATGGTAGAAGGCACTGTCTGTTGTGTTCCGGGACACAGCTCCAGTGCAGGTGGCACACAGCACCTGGCACGTAGGTGTTCAATAAATGTGTTGATTGATGGCATATGACAAATTAAGGAGATTTGTTATAAACTCTGGCCCCTATAGCTTCATATTTCCATTACTTGCCTTTTGTTATTGATGGCTCTTCCCATCATTTTTCTTCTCTCCTATGAAGTTTTGAGGAACTTAGAAAACAGACTTGGCCTTTTTCCTCCTGTGATGGGACTCCCAGGTGCAGGTGACATTTAGGTCCCTGGTCAGCTAGTGAGTCCAAGTCCTTGTGTGACTTGTCTGATGTCCCCTTCCCCAAACCCTTCCCTGCACACAGGACTACTCCTATCCCGTCTCCGTCCATGCCCAGGTGTGGTCACCATCTTACCTGCTTCATCAAAATGAGCATGGCCTCCCCCCTTTCCATGGCTCACAGATGAGTCTATGGCCACCCTACCTTCCAGGAGGTACACTCGTTATTCGGGACCCAGATGTCACAACTGTTACCACACTAGACATACCAAATACTTGTTTTGCAAGCATCTCAACCATCAACCACACAGTGAAGGAGGGTTCCAATGAATGCTTCACAACATCCACAAGTGGTGTCTGTGGTCTGGTCTGGTTCTGGTTGCCTTCTGCCACCACATGGCACCAGCCCTCCAATGCCGTGTGTAATGTCAGGGGGTGGAATGGAGTGCTGCTGATGAAAAAATGACACCAAACACACAGGTGCCATGTGCCAGGCCCAGTTCCAACTGCTTTAGGGCCACACTGCCTGAGTCCTTCAACAACCCCACAAGGTAGCTCACTATGACTGGCAACCCGCACTACAGGTGAGGAAGCTCAAGCTTGGAGCAGTAAAGTAACTTGCTCAAAGGCCAGGATGACCAGCTGGCCTCAGTTCACTTGAGTCTTTCTTGGCTTTAGCACCAAAAGTTCTACATCCAGAAAAATCCCTCAGTCCCTGGCAGGCCAGGATGATTGGTGACCCAAGCCAGGTCACCCAGATGATAAGTAGCAGAGCTGGGATCTGAATCCAGTCAGTGAGACTCCAGTATGCACACTCAACTGCTGTAAAAAGCAGCCTTGGAGATAACTGTGATGTGTGTAACCAAGGATGGTAACCAAGGAAAAATCAATTGGCCAATAAGTCAAATTCAGGGAGATACTCTGAAATGAATCTTACATCCATAATGACAAAATAGGGTGAGTCTGTACACCAAAACCACGGGCCCTATAGAGGAAATAATGTTGGTATTTCTCTTTGTCTAGAAGTATCCAGGCTGGGCATGATGGCTCATGCCTGTAATCCCAGTGTTTTGGGAGGCCAAGGTAGGCAGATTGCTTGAGCCCAGGAGTTCAAGACCACCCTGGGTGACTTAGGAAGACCCCGTCTCCACAATAAAAAATAAAAAATAAGAATACTAGCCAGGTGTGGCGGCATTCACCTATAGTCCCAGCTACTCAAGAGGCTGAGGTAGAAAGATCGCTGGGATCTGAGAGGTCAAGGCTGCAGTGAGCTCTGATCGCACCACTGCACTCCAGCTGGGCAAAAGAGTAAGATCCTGTCTCAAAAATAAAATAAAATAATCCAGTTCACTGTCTCAATTTCCCCCTTTGTCACTGGCCACAAAGACCTAGGAATTTAACTTAGGGTCCTGATGCAGGAGATGTCTTTATTTCTAAAACCATGAGTCAGTCATCTCACAGGTGGACATCAGGCAAAGCTGAAACATCCCTTATTTTCGTTCCCACACTACATCACATGCCTAGCAAAGACTAAAGTAAACTGGTCCTTAAGTATTTCCTTCTGCCAACAGGATTATTTCCCATGACCAATAATGCTGGCTTAGAATAATGAAATAGGGACTTGAAAGTCAGTTTTCAGACTGAGTTTAAGTCTGTCATTAGAGGGGGAAAAAACCCACGGCGTTGGTTAGTGCTACGTGTCTTTTGCTCAGCACATATTGAGCTTGTCACAAATATGCAGACACATCCCTCGGCCTTACCTTTATCTTAAATTAAGAATGGCATGCTTGGCCTGTTTCTGACTGCAAATGTCTTAGCTAAAAACCAACTCAGAGCTCTTGGGCTGCGGGGCACTCCCTGGCCTGTGTTCACTCAGTTCTGAGTGCTGCCGGGCCTGCTTCTCTGCTGTCAGGGAGCATTCTTGATGTTTAAGACAATAAGCAACCCAGGAGATTAAAGAAGAGCCGTCCTCCGTAGCACTCAAATAAACTGTAGGACAAGTTTCTGAGGGTTTACTATGCCTGGGAATTAGCTAGGAAGTTTATCTAAAATTCCCTGGCGATTCTGGATCTGCATTTCTTCATCAGTAAAACGCAGGGCTTGGCACATAAACCATAAGGGTTTTCTTGCTCTAGAATTCTCCGTAACTACAGTCCCTTGCCCTATTAGCAGACCATGAACCTCGGCAGATCTTTTATTTATTTATTTATTTATTCATTCATTCATTCATTCGAGTCAGGTGAACATGAAACCTGGAGATTCTGATTCCATAGGTCCAGGGTGGACCCATGCATCTTCATTTTTTTTTTTTTTTTTCTGAGATGGAGTCTTGCTGAGTCACCCAGGCTGGAGTGCAGTGGCGCAATCTCAGCTCACTGCAAACTCCGCCTCCTGGTTCAAATGATTCTCCTGCCTCAGCCTCCCCAGTAGCTGGGATTACAAGTGTGTGCCACCACGCCTGGCTAATTTTTGTATTTTTGGTAGAGACGGGGTTTCACCATGTTGGCCAGGATAGTCTTGAACTCCTGACCTCATGATCCACCCTCCTCAGTCTCCCAAAGTGCTGGGATTACAGGTGTGAGTCACCGCACCCGACCTCCATCTTCATTTTTAACAAGCTGCCCAAATGATTTTTATGAGGTCCAAAGCATATTACCCCCAAATTTGGCACCTTCGCATTTCAGAAAATAGCAGAAGCAGGAAAGCCCTCCTGCCCTGACACAGGTCCTACAACCTAGAAGGTCACTCTGACTTTCTCCTGCTCTTCTCTCCTGAAGCCAGTCATAAGACCCTCATTTGAGAGGTTCCCCCTGTACCCAGAGGAGAGGAGTATCCTTATCTCAGAAGATGCAGGGACATAGAGAAGAACCTGAACAAACGCCTTGCAAGTCTCCCCAGGCTAGCACTGCTAGCTCTCCCCTGTCCAATCACACTTCCACACACCTGACCACTCTTCATCAAACCTAAGCATAAAAATATGCAGGTTTCCCACTTTCTTTGGGTCTTCATTTCTGCTCTCATGTCAGGTAAAACTTACATGAAGTCAATGTGTATGCTTCTCACTTGTTAAGCTGTCTTTTGTTATAGGTGCCTCAGCCATGAACCTAGCAATGAATGAGGAAAGAAATCTTTCTTCCCCTACAGTTCTGCTGGGTTTTGCAATCGCTCTGTGAGAAACTCTACCCTGAGATGTCAAACCGAGGTTTGTCTCACACGTTTCCTTAAAATTTCCCATATAAGAAAAAATAGAAGTCTAAAATTTAAAGCATTTTCCACATTTTCTCTTGGGTATATGTTTTGTTTAACTCTCTATCCATGGGTGCTTAGGTAGGCAGGAATGTTATCACACCAGTTGTGGATATTGAGTGATTGACCTTATTATTATTTTTTTTTTTTAGAAAGAATGCTATTGGCTCCAAGATGCAGTTTGGAAGACGACCGACCTCTATTCCAACCTTGAGGTCAGCTTTGAGGATGCCTCTGCCTGCCATCTTTGGGCGTGTTCACAAGGCACATTTCTTTGAATACATTTCAGCAGTGACGCATTTTCACTTCTGGGGGATGGGTGCAAAAGTCATTCAGAGCTGAGTCTGGTGGAGAGGATGGGTGATATGCTGGGGAATACTTTTTGCTTTAAAAAGCATTTAAAGTACTTAAATACTTTTTTTTTTTTTTTTTGAGATAGAGTCTCGCTCTGTCACCCAGGCTGGAGTGCAGTGGCGCGATCTCGGCTCACTGCAACCTCCACCCCCCGGGTTCAAGCGATTCTCCTGCCTCAGCCTCCTGAACAGCTGGGACTACAGGCACCCGCCGCCACACCCGGCTAATTTTTGTATTTTTAGTAGAGATGGA
Organism: Hylobates moloch; assembly: GCF_009828535.3. Lineage (NCBI taxonomy): Eukaryota > Metazoa > Chordata > Mammalia > Primates > Hylobatidae > Hylobates > Hylobates moloch. Next base: position 68,221,916 of record NW_026652285.1, on the reverse strand, counting down.
GTTTCACTGTGTTAGCCACGATGGTCTCAATCTCCTGACCTTGTGATCTGCCTGCCTCAGCCTCTCAAAGTGCTGGGATTACAAGCATGGGCCACCATGCCCGGGCTTAAATACTTTTAAAGTACCCTTAAAATTAGTACTTTGGGTCTGGGTGTGGTGGCTCATGCTTGTAACTCCAGCACTTTGGGAGGCTAAGGCAAGAGGATCACTTGAGCCCAGGAGTTCGAGACCAGCCTGGGCAACATAGGGAGGCCCCATCTCTACAAAGGATAAAAAATTAGCTGAGTGTGGTGTCATGCGCCTGTAGCCCCTGCTACTTGAGAGGCTAAGGCAGGAGGATTGCATGAGCCCAGGAGGTTGAGGCTGCAGTGACCTGTGATTGTGCCACTGTACTCCAACCAGGGTGACAGAGGAAGATCCTGACTCAAAAAAAAAAAAAAAAAAGAAAAGAAAATAAGAAAAGAGTACTTTTGTTTATAAGAGTAGGTAAGATTACTAAAATAATTCAAGTTAAATTTGAGATTTTTTGAAAAAACCCTGCATCATCATGCTTTTCTAGAGAAAAATCATAACTAAACACCTGTCAGCATTTAATCATCACACAGCAAATTATATTCTATAAAAACAGTAGCCTGAGCTGGGCGTAGTGGCTCATGCCTATAATCCCAGCACTTTAGGAGGCCGAGGGGGGCAGATCACGAGGTCAGGAGATTGAGATCATCCTGGCTAACATGGTGAAACCTCATCTCTACTAAAAATACAAAAAATTAGCCAGGCGTGGTGGCACGCACCTGTAGTCCCAGCTACACAGGAGGCTGAGGCAGGAGAACTGCTTGAACCCAGGAGGCAGAGGTTGCAGTGAGCTGAGGTCACGCCCACTGCACTCCAGCCTGGGTGACATAGCAAGACTCTGTCTCAAAACAAAAACAAAAACAAAAACAAAAAAACCCAGTAGCCTGGGCAACACAGTGGGACCTCATCTCTACAAAAAACTTAAAAATTAGCCTGGCCTGGTGGCGTTCACCTGCGGTCCCAGCTACTGGGAAGGCTGAGGCGGGAGGATTGCTTGAGACCGGGAGGTGGAGTGGATGAGAGAGTGAGACCCTGACTGTAGTAAGCAAATAAATTAAAGATCTGCTAAGGTTCATGGTTAGCTTATGGGGTGGGGGGCTGTTGTTACAGTGAATTCTAGAGCAGGAAAGAACCTTAAGGTTTATGTACCAAACCCTCCATTTCATGGATGAAGAAATACAGATCCAGAAAAATGTAGTAACCTAGCCAAGTTCTCATAGCCAGCTTGTGCCAGCGCTGGAGCTAGAACCCAGGCCTAGCCTGGTTTGTTAAGAGAGAAACCAAGCACTACGTTTTCATTACCTGTTACTACATGAAAGCACGCCTGAGCTAGAAATCAATATGAAGAGAGGGTCAGATAGTTCCCTTATGCAAAACTGCCAATTCAGGGACTACAGGCATGTGCCACTGCACCCGGCTCTGTCTCTCCATTTCCTTACAGCTTAACTTGATTTGTTTCAGACATCTGTGGACATATTGACCTTTATGATTGGGCTCATGGGAGAAAAAGATCATTCATACAGAGCGAGCAGTTTCATCAAGCCAACTATTGACCCCTTGTCTAGGATTTTTCTCTGGTGAACAGAAATTCCTTGGGTAAAAGAGCAAGGTGCATTGACAGAAAATGCTAATTCTCCAGTAAATGAATAGAGATTGTCCCTTTCTCTCCTGTCAATTGGCTGTGGAGGAAAGAACATGTAGTCAAAGGAGAGACACGTCGTAATATCCTCTCAAGGCTGCTTTCTCCTCCAATACTATGTCATGTGCCCATGATTCAGAGTAAAGAGGAGAGCAGGAATGGTTGAAGGAAACAGATTATACAATAGAGGATCCCAGCTAAGGACTCCTGGGGAAAGCTGAAAAAAATGCAAGGTCTCTGCCAAAAGGCCCTGTAGGGAAATTCCTTTCAGAACCCAAATTTGGCAAAAACTTCAACGCTGTAAAAATCGCCATAGCTAGGTTTCTGATTTCATTTTCCCCTGAAACTATATGGGATGTAGCTTGGCCCTGGCATAAGTTTAAGAATAGAAGTGGTAAATACTAACTTTAAATTCTGACTTTTAGCTACTTTGAGACCTTGCATATAATCTGTGTGTTTTCCTTCCCAAATATGTAAATAATGTTTTTACATGTATAAGGATTAATTTGGCCTGAGAGCTACATGGAAGAGAGGCCCAGAAGTTTTGCTTTCAGAAAATGTGTAAAGTTTTTCCAAAGGGTTCTGTTAACAAAAACTTCTAGATAAATACTTCCTAATAAAGACAAGGAGTAAATTTATATTGTCTCTTGTCTTTCAGAAATTCCCTTTGCTTTGCCAAATAAAACACAGTGTAATTTTTTAGCTTGATAAAGAATGATGAACTCGATGTCTTGAATTTGCATACTTTTAAGAAAAAGAGGCAAAGATTTTTGTTGTTGTTTTTGGTTTACTTTTTAAAATAGTTGGCTAATAAAATCTGGATATTTGTTTGTAAGAAATTTGGTAGCAGAAAAAAGGATTAATAAAACACACATATCAAAAAACTGACGCAAGGCATTGTGTAAGTTATAGAGAAGCAAAAGCTCAGTATGAAAGAATTCCTGCATTAAAAGGCCAAGAGAGGATGTGAGGGAGAAAGGGACAGTCATGGCCTTTAGCAACAGCTAGACCTGAATTCAAATCCCAGTTCAACCACTTACAAGCTGTGTGATCTTGGATAAATTTCCTAACTTCTCTGAACCTCAGTTTCTGGACCTGAAAATTGGGCATAACAGCTGTTGTAATCCTGCTGTTGCAGGCCTGTGGCTTAACAAGAGCAAGCCTTCGGAAAGTGATAGCTAATGATGTATTTCATGGTTGATGCCCGCTGTAATGCTCGTTCCATCCTGGGACATTCCTGTTGCCCTTGAAGTGCTAGCAATCTAGTAGGGGCATAGAGAAGCAGAAACACTTTTCAACTCCAGTTCTGCCTTTCCAACTTCTAACTGGGCATTTCTATTGGAATGTTTTGCCCCAAATTCAAGGTGTATGAAACGAAGCCTTCCTTTCATTCTTCAGGCCTTGCTAGCTTCTGTGGAAGGTGCTGTGCCTTCCTAGTTGCTCAGGGTTGGGCCTGGTCTTGCTGATTCTCCTCACTGAGTCCCTTGGCTCTTTCTCTAGGATCTCTGCAGTCCCCCAGGACCCCGCTGTCTACTCCAGCTGCCTCTGAGCTGCTCACTCTTATGCCTGGATCAGCAGCAGTCTCTATCTTGAGCATCTTACCTTTTCACCAGACCCACCTGCCTGGAATCACTGCTTTCCAGTACTTCCTCATAAGACATGACAAGGAAGAGACTGAGCTCCTCACCGAGGACTCAAGCCCCTCACAATCTGATCACAATCTGCCTCCCCAAGGTTAACGTGCACAACTCCTTCCTGTTCCTTTAGGACAGATAAATGGATTGTCCCTTGGAAAGCCACTGTGGACACCTGTTGCTGAGCACTTGGCCATGCCATTCACCTGCAGGTTACCATTCAAGGTGGCCTCTCTCAAGTCAAATCTCCTCCTTGAAGCCTTCACGCTCTCTCCAGACCCCCGTCCCTCCCTTGACTAAACCCTGGCACCGTTTATTCCCTGTAGCACTGCTGGCTTTTCCTATGTGGCCTTGACTAGTAGATAATCTTGTCAGAGATAAGGTTTATCTCCAGGGCAAGCATGAATCCCCTGAGGGTGGTTTGTATGCCAAACTTCTGTAGCTTCCAGCAGTGCCTTGAGCCATAAGCACCCCTGGTGTCAAATAAGGACGCGGACAACAGAGAAATTCAGATTCTTGGTAAAGATCACATAACCTAGTAGGAGCGCAGTGAATCTGCAACCGGACTGCTGCAGGCCCCTGCCTGGCGCCATTCCTACACCCAGACACTGCCTGAAATTAGTGATCCCCGGACCCAGCACTAGACACTCAGAGGCGCTAGAAACTGGTTGTACCCAGTTCCAAGCTTTGGCTCCTCTGGGAAGACAAACGCAGAAATCCCTTCACACTGGGATGCAGGGCTGGATCAGCTGCCCCTGCCCATCCCCACTAACCAGGTGAGAGAACCCCTGTGGTGTCACTTTTGTTATTTAAATGTCAAGGTCCTTATTCCCTGTTCTGCACACGATTTCCATTTCCAAATTTCTCCTTTGAGCCTTTTTATCCAATAGCTGCCAACCCAAGGTCATAAGGCAGTTCAATCGCCACCACATTGAGCTCCTGACATGCTGCTTCTGCCAGCCCCAGCAATCACAGTTCTGGATCTGCAGTAGCCTCAGGCTGTCAGTTGATGGTTTAAATGTAGCATCCCTACGCTCACCTTCTTTTTTCACAGGAAAAAACACTTCACATTATAAACTAATAAGTGCAGCACATAAAAGCTCACTTTAAACAGCTCAGAGCCGAATACTCTGTCCGTGCATTTCCATCAAAACGGAGATTTGAGATTCCAAAGTGCATGAAATACTTTAGGGCCTCCTACCTTTAGAATTTTCTTTTGACCCCTAAGCAGAGTTAAGGAGAAAGATCTGATGCCTAGGAAAGCTGAAAATGTCCAAGGCAGCTCTCATTATCTGTGGTCTGGATCAAGACCACAGACACAGCCCTTCAGTAGACACCCCTCCCCACAAACAGCCATTTGGACATCCTGTAACCTGAAACACATACTTGCAAGCAGTTGAGAGCGGGTGCAAATGACAGTCAGCTACACAAATAATTGGCCCCCAAATGTTTATCAGCTCCCTGCCATGGCCAGTTCCATTTATAGCTTATAAACGGTTATTAACTGGCTCCTTCCCATCTGATAGCCGGGCCCCAGAACAGGTGGTGAGAGCGGTGGGTGATTCGAGGCCTCCCTGGGAGGTGCTGTGTGTTTGCCTGTGGGTGGTCTTCCTGCCTGAGCCCAGTGCCCACATGAGAAGACATTGCAGAAAGCCTCCAATTTAGGAGATAACAGTCTGTGTTGTCTGTTTGTGTAAAACACTGTCCAAGTTACAGCTGGCTTTGCTTTCTGGCCAGCAAACATTGCCAAGAAGGGTTGAAAGGTCAGCATAATCAGCCCCCAAACACAATCCCTTCCCCCTTCTGGCCTTTGCAGACGGGCCTCAGTGTTCCATGGATTCTTTCGGAGGTTTGATTATAACAAAATGTTGCTCTAGCTGCGGCTTTGCACAAACCCTGCCAGGAGACGGAAGCCAGAGGGGTACGCCCAGTGGGAAGGAGGGAGGGTTTCTAGGGCTTTGGTCCTCTGTGATTTTGTTCTGTGCTAAAAACAGCTTTGTAGGTCCCCACAACGTGCTTTTCTCAGAAACAGTTCCTGATGCAATGGACCACAGAGACATCAGACCTTGGTTCCCTTGGCGTTTCTTTAGGAGAGACCGCAGGAGAAAGAGATGTCAGGGCAGAGTTTCTCCATCTTGCCACTATTGACATTTTGGGCTAGTCTTTCTTGTGGTGGGCTGTACTGTGCGTTTTAGATTTAACATCATCCCTGGCCATCACCCACAAGATGCCATTAGCAACCCCCTCTCCAGTTGTGACAAAAATGTCTCCAGATATTGCTTGGGGAGTAAAATCAACCCCAGTTAAGAGCCAGTGTGTTGAGAGTCTATATATACATTAACTAAAAAACAACGTCCTGAAGTATCCGAATAGAGGTTTGACAACACTAGAACAGTCTAGTAAAGCTACACAGAATAGACCGGTGGTAAATATTTGTCATCAGCCAATAAAATCCTGATTAATTTTCTCTTGCGGGGGAATGGTAATCAATGATCATGAAATTTGAAAAAGATTTTTAAAAAATAACTTCATGGTGAAAAATTTTTAAAAGACTATGGTGATGATGCTGTGATTAGCTATAATGCAGCTAATATTTTCGAGTACTTTCTGTGTGAAAGGCACTGTGCTAAAATCTGCATTATTTTCCTTAGTCCCAGCAAATATATAGGAGGTAGGTCCTGATATTATCTCCATTTTACAAATGCAGGGCCTGGGCCTGGCCCAAGACTGTTTCCGAAGTACTCTCCCGAAGGTTTCCTGACTGCAAATCATTCCCCACTCCCTGAATCCAAAACTGAGTTGAAGAGATGGCATGTATTTGGATAATTATGGAATGGGTTGTTTAAATTCCAAACTCAAAATAATAATAACGGCTACTATGTAGCCATTGCCTGGGGGCGGCAGGTGCATCCTCCCTTTCAACGCTCGCAATTGTCCTGGGTGAGGGACTTGCTGGCGGTGGCCCAGCGGCCAGAGCAAGGTTTCAGGGCAGGAGCCGCTGCCCTGCCTCCTCCTGAGCTGAAATTAGCGCCAAGGGTCTCCAGGTGGGACCCAGTCCCGCTCCGCGCGGTTCCCGGCTGCCTCCCTCTTTCTTTCTTCTCCGCCACACCAGAGAGGGGCACGAAGGAGTCGCTAGCCTTGGCCTGAGCCCCCGTGCCTGGCAGTCCCTGCCCCAGAGTGTCTGCTCGAAGGTCGGGAAGACAGTCCTTGGCAGGGCCTGACCCCTCACCCGCTGAGGGCCCTCCCTTTGAGGCCTCTACGGCAGCCCCCGCGGGCTGACCTGGCTGCCCCCACTGAGCTCCCTGGGTCTGTCCTGCTGGTCTCCGCCTCGCTGGGCTCCTCCCGGGCAGTCCCCAGCCCCCTCTTCCCCCTCCGCCCCCCACCGACAGCTGGAGTTCTCCCCGGAGGCGCCACTCTGCCTCCCGGGTGCCCCCACAGGTCGCTCCTGCGCTCCCCTCGCCTGGGTGTGAGGAGGACCGGGCCTGGGGACCTCCTGCGCTGGCGCCACTCTCCCTGCTCCTCCCACCCCGCGCCCGGAGGCTCCCGTCTGTAAGAGGACGGGACACTGAGAGGGCAGCGGGAGGGGGGACAGATCGTGTGTGACGCGCCCCATGCATCTGAGAAGGGGGTGATGTCCTTGGCACACCCGAGAGGATGAACAGGTTAGTCGCATTTTTCAATGTTTAATGCGGCCCCTTCCCTGCTACCTGGCTGTGCGAAGGCGCACTGCACCCTCCCTCCCTCCCACAGCTCAGGCTCCCTCCCTCCCTCCTGCAACTCAGGCTCCCTCCCTCCCTCCCTCCCACAGCTCAGGCTCCCTCCCTCCCTCCCATAGCTCAGGCTCCATCCCTCTCCTCCTTCCCCTCCCTCCTGTACTCCATCTCCTCCTCCTACTCAGGTTCATCCTCCCTCCTCCTCCCCACAGTCAGGTCCATCCTCCTCTCCTCCCAGGCCATCCCTCCTCCTCCTCCTGCACTCAGGCTCACCCCTCTCCTCCTCCTCACCACTCAGTCACTCTCCTCCCATCCTCCTCCTCCTCCACAGGCGGTCATTTTCCTCCATCCTCCTCTGCACTCAGGCTTCCTCCCTCCCACCTCTCCACACACGAGTCAGCCCATCCTCCCCGTCCTCCTCCTTCCTCCCTACACACAGCCCCCCTCCACCCCCCCCTCCCTCCCTCCCTCCTTCCCTCCTGCAGCTCAGGCTCCATCCCTGCCTCAGTTCAGGCTGCCTCCCTGCCCTCCCCCTCCATCCAGCAGTTCAGGCTCTGTCCCTGCATCCCCTCTCTCCCGAAGCTCAGGCTCTGTCCCTCTCCTCCCTCCCCTCCCTCTGCTGCTGGCGCTTTCCAGCTGAGCATCCCGACTCACAGACACCATCGCAGAGTCCACACACGCCTTGGTTGTGGACAGAGCACATTTGTACACATTGGTCAGAACTGGGCAGGCTTTTCCACAGCCTGAGGCGGAGAAAGTGCCCGTCTGAGTGATGTACTCAAACGTGACCATAGTTACCACCATGAACAACTTTAGAGTCTGTGTTTTCTTCCTTGGACTAAAGACACACAGGTGTTTGAACTACTCTTGGTTGACATGGTCTTAGAGTCTGTCACACGTTGGCCAACAAGCCCATGGCGCTAGACTCCGGGGCTTCAGGACTGATCAACCCCGGATACTGAGGCCCTCCAAAGATTTCCTTCAAGTAGGAAACTTATGGAGGCCTCTGTGGGCCCCTGCACACACTAAGGTGAGCAAATTCAGCCTCTTTCCTCAGGAAACCGCAGTTTCCTCTGCTCCTCTGTGGGTTTCGAAGCCTCACCTCAGAGTTCCAGTAAGAGCAATGGTTTCTAAACCTGGGTGTGTAAACAAAGGGCCTTGAATTCAACATAATTTTAAAATGCAAATATAGGCCTTACACGTGTCCTTGAGGGTTTAAGGCTAGATTTGGGTTGCGAGGCCTTGGGCACGTCACTTAACTTCTGGACTCTCCCATATCCATCTTCCAAAGGGACCCTAATGGCAGCCACTCACTCAAAAGGCTTTATCCAGAACCACACAATGTCAGCAAAAGAAATTATAATTTTTTTAATCACATAAATAAAATTTTCTTTTATGATGAAAGGTTCTAAACAGGCCCCTCTTTGGTCCTTTCCATCTCTAACTTGCTGTAATTGCTGGATGGAGGGGCCGCGCCATTGCAACTGAGGCTCATGGGAACTCACTATATTATGTGCATGCGACAGCTGCCTGTGACTACAAAGGATACTAGCAGATAGAGGGTGAGGCTTGGGAGTAGCCCCGCCCAGGGCACAAAACAGTGCATTGTTTGAGAGACATTAAAAGCAACCATGAGGCCAGGCACAGTGGCTCACGCCTATAATCTCAGCACTTTGGGAGGCCAAGGTGGGAGGATCCCTTGATGCCAGGAGTTTGAGACCAAGCTGGGCAACATAGGGAAACCCCATCTCTGCTAAAAATACAAAAATTAGCCGGGTGTGGTGATACACGCCTGTACTCCCAGCTACTCGGGAGGCTGAGGTGGGAGGATCACTTGAGCCCAGGAATTTGAGGCTGCAGTGAGTCATCATCCTACCAATGCATTCCAGCCTGGGCAATAGAACAAAACCCTATCTCAAAAATATTAGTAATTAATTAATTTTTTAAAAAGCAGCCATAAAACCCACTAAAGGGTCTGCTTCTTATTTTCACCTAAACACCACCAGTGATGAACTCTTCTTTCTTGGCCAAAAAACCTTTTGTTGGTCTCGGTTTTAAAGAATTGCTGCGATTTTGGCTGAGCTTTAATAATATAGCTGTAGATTTCAAATCAGCACATTTTCATGCTTACCCTTCGATAACATTCTATTCTCCACGAGGTTAATCTGGTTAATCTGGAGCACTCCCACCTCTAACACGTGTGGACTCAGCCAGCGGCATCCATTTCAAGCTGCGTTCAGGAGGGCCCAGAACCCAGGTGGTTTCAGAGCCGGTCATTCCACGAGGCCTGCAGGCCTGCAAGAGCCTGCATGTAAGCAGCAGTTTTGAAAGAAAGAGTGACAGCACAGTGATCGTAGAGAGGAAAAACTACAACTGCAGGGACTTGAATTCTGTCACTGCAGGTGACTACTTTCAGTTTTTATTTGTGTTTAAAATTTAAAACAGTGAGACAGTGTACAAACTGCAGGGGGTAGTATCTTTTTATTAAGTGTAGATTTTACTTCATTCATGAAATATTTTACCGGATGGGAATCATATCTTTCTGTTGAAATGTATTTTCCTTTTAAAATTTTTGTTTTAGATCTAAAGACTAAGGAAATGATGACTACTAATGATTATTACTTGAAAATAATATTATTGTACAGAGGAGAATATTAAAAAAAGATCCAGGCTAGGTGCAATGGCTCACACCTGTAATCCCAGCATTTTGGTGGCCAAGGCAGGCAGATCGCTTGAACTCAGGAGTTTGAGAGCAGCCTGGGCAACACAGGGAGACTCTATATCTACAAAAATTTTTTTTTAAAAAAAGATTAGCCAGGAGTGGTGGTGCAAACCTATAGTCCCAGCTACCTGGGAGGCTGTGGTGGGAGGATGGCTTGAGTCCGGGAGGCAGGGGTTGCAGTGAGCCGAGATTGTGCCATTGCTTTCCAACCTGGTTGACAGAGTGGAACTTCATTTCAGGGAAAAAAAAAATTGATTCTGCTCTGAAAGTCAAGTACACCACCAATGATGAGAAGATGTTCATTTCTCTCTGTTGCTGTGACTAGGCAAAATTGGAAGAACAGGGAATAGGAAATGGCCAATCTTCTTCAGGTTTCTAATAGATTTCAACCACAATGGAAAGCTAATTAGCTCAATGGAACACTTGCAGGGTGTTTCTACTGAGACATGCCGCAGTTGGTGCTCAACTATCGCAGAAGGATGGGAAGGACTCACTCATCCATCCACTCATTCATTCATTTGACAATTCTTCAGGGGGTGCTTAAAGACGCTGTTCTGGGATTTGGGGGCATAAAATCTCTTGCCTCATGGAACTTCCATTCTAATTTGGGGTGTGAGGACTCTGGCAATAAACAGGTAAAACAGACAGTAGGGTCGGAGGTGTTAAGCGCTGTGGAGACCAGCAGAGCTGGGAAGCGGCAAACAGGAGCCCTGGAGGACTCTTCTTACTAAGCCGAGGGAGGTGAGCAGCGATGGGAAGGTTGGTTATGGAGGCATGCCATTGTCCCGCAGGTGTTAGGAGGACTGGACTGTCGCTAGGTATTAGACCAGGGGGACGCAGGCAAAATACAGTCTGTGGGCCAAATCTGGCCCTCAGCCTGATTTTGTGCAGCCTGAACAAAAGAGTGGGTTTTGGAGAGAAAAGTGAGTTTTGGAGTTTGTCTTTTTGAGACAGGGTCTCACTCTGTCGCCCAGGCTGGAGTACAGTGGCACAATCTCCTCCCCAGGTTTAGGTAATCCTCCCACCTTAGCGTACCCTGAGTAGCTGGGGCTACAGGCATGCGCCACCACACTTGGCTAGTTTTTTTGTATTTTTTGTAGAGATGGGTCTCCCTATGTTGCCCAGGCTGTTCTTGAACTCCTAGGTTCAAGCAATCCACCCGCCTCGGCCTCTCAAAGTGCTGGGATTATAGGAGTGAGCCCCCGCACCCAGCCAAAAGTGTTTCTTACATTTTTAAATAGTTGATAAGAAGTCAAAACAGAGTAATATTTTGTGGTACATGAAAACGATGTGAAATTCAAACTTCAATGTCCATTTGCTTATTTATTTTCTGTGGCTGTCTATGTGCTGCGAGGGCAAAGCTGGGTAACTGCAACAGAAACCATAAGGCTAGCAAAGCCTGAAATATATACTATTATGTTGGTGTGAAAATAATTGCACCAACCTGAAATATCTGGCTCTTTACAGAGGAAGTTTACCAACCACTGATTAGACCACAGAGGGATGAGGGTGGGAGCAGGGAGACCAACAGGGGGCTCTTGCAATAGTCCAGGTGACAGGATCCTGGCTTGGACCAGAGAATAGAAGAGGAGGCCATGAAAAGCGGTTGTATTTTGGATATACAGATGGTTCCCGACTAACGATGGCTTGATTTATGATTTTTTTTAACTTTACAATGGTGCAAACAGATACACATTCAGTTGAAATCACAGTACACATTTTGAATTCTGATCTTTTCCTGGACTAGTGATATGCAGTATGACACTCTAGACACTGGGTGCGGCAGTGAGCCTCAGCTCCCAGTCAGCCACGCAACCACAATCACCATCACTTTATAACCAAGTGTTGAATATCTCATGTAATTTACTAAAGCAGAAAAATCATTTCAACTGGAAGATATGATTCCCATTCAGTAAAACATTTCATGAATGAAGTAAAGTCTACGCTTAATGAAAAGATATTACCCCTCACAGTTTGTACTCTGTCTTGCTATTTTACATTTTAAACCCGACCAAGACTGGAGATCTTCCTGAAGAAGTCCATGCCGGCCAAGCCATGGACAAGTGTGGATGCCCCAGGGCCTGCTACCAGCTATTGTTGAGGCTCATCAGAAGACAGACATGGATGACCCTGTCACAGTAGCATCCCCATCATCCAATTAATTGTAGTTCAATGGGTCCCACATCCTTCAGGCCCTTTGTGATTTCAGCTGTGGATGTCAGGCCCTATACAGCTCTTCTGTTTTCCACCTCCAGTACAGTACTTAGCAAATTGCATGAGATAATTGACACTTTCTTGTAAAAAACATAAAATAAAATAAAGGCTTTGTGTTAGATGACTCTGCCCAACTGCAGGCTAACCTAAGTGTTCTGAGCATGTTTAAGGCAGGCCAGGCTAAGCTCTGATGTTTGGTAGGTTAGGTATAATACATACTTTTTTGACTTAATGATGCTTTAAATTTATGATGGGTTTGCTGGGACATAATCCCATCGTAAATTGGGGAGCATCTGTATTTTGATGGCAGAGACATCAGGATTCACTGATAAGTCCAGTAAAATATGTGAGAGCCAGAAAAGGGTCACGCAGAAGGCCAAGGGTGTAGCTTGAACAGTTCGATGTTGGGGGTTGCTGTTTACTCAGATGGGGAAGCTCCAGGAGGAGCAGGATTTTTTTCGGGGGGTTGGGGCAGAGGATCAAGAGTTCATGAGATCATATCATAGTCCTGTTGTAGTAGTGAGGGTTGGGTATTCTTTTTCCTATTCACCTAATTCAGCTCTGGTAGCTGCCTGGACCTATAATAAATGGCTAAGTATAATTATGAGGTGCTCATACTCGCTGACATGGAACCTAATGTCAGTGGTATGTTAGACAGACCAAGAGACTCAGACTAACCTAAGGGACATCACGTGGGTTGCAATGGGCAATGGTGTCAACAAATTAAAAACAACAACTATTAAGCAACATTGCAGTAGGTTGGGTTCCCCCACAAGCTGATTTTGAGACACAGATTCATGTGCAAGAAGCTCATTTGCGAACTAATCTCAGGAACCACTAGCAGGAGAGGGGGTAAGTGAGACTGTGGGGAGAGGGCCGCCTACAGTCAACAGGTTGCTGTTCAGGATATGGAGTTCAGTCCTGCTGGGGACCTCTAGGCGACCGTACCAAATGTGCCTCTGAGTTGTCCTACCCAAGGTGAGGCTGTTGGGGTATTTATCCTCTTTATTATTGGCTGAGGAGATGATAAATGCCTGGCACTTCCATTTCCCAAGTGTGACCTCAGCATGTTTTTGTAGCTAGAGAAAGCTCTCCAGTAAAGTTGCAGGTGCCACTAGTGTCATTGAGAAGGGCAAGTGCCAGGGAGTTCATATTCCCAGTGAGACAGCAAAAGCATCTGATGGAACATGATAATCATGGAAGTGCAGACGCCCGCCACCAGCACTCGCTTGTGATGCCCAGAGCCCTGGGGAAAGCTCAACTAATCCCCAGGCCTGTTTCAAACTACAGCCAAGGAGGTTTCTCAAGACCAGAGAAAGTTTTTGAAGACCCAAGGCATTGTTGCCATGTTTGGCCTCATTAAGTCAATTCAAGACCTTTTTATAACCAGAGTGAAAATGTTTTCATGTGATGTATTTCCTAAATTGCTATAAATATTTTTCACGTATATAGCTTCAATATATCGATTTTATTAGAAACAACATGGATTATCTTCTCGTTGCTAATAAAAAGAGAAAACATCACTTCATTTACTGAGAACAGTGGCAAAATATTCTTCTAAGATATTGATCAAAAGTTGGGCTGACTACCATTTGTGTTAGCCAGTAATAGAAGCTTCAAAAGGCAGCCCAGGGATAGGCTGAGTTCTGTGAAATGAGAAGAGGATTTAGTAGGCAAAAAGTACCTGGATATGTAGATGCAGGTTCCATGGATAGCAAGGCTGACTTTCAGCTTCAACTTGCAGGTATCTGAAAGACTGAATAGATCCCATTCCCTGATACTTCCTGATCTCTTTAGAAATTGTTCCAGTCCACCTAGAGTGAGATATAAGGGAAATAACAGTCAGGCTGTCCACCTAGAGGGGTGAACAAATAAATGCAAACCTCAGAATCACGTTAGTTATTGAGAAACACTCGCACTCACACACCAGATGCTCTGAAGGCCAAATAAGTTGCTGTCTACCAAGTTCATGGGCTTAGTGCTAACTACCAGTTACTTAGGTATTCTGTTAAATCACCTGGATCATTTAAGGATTTTCATATTTTCATAACTGTTAAGAGTGTACACAATGTACAGTGATTTAAAGAAAACAGAACTGGCCAGGCATGGTGGCTCATGCCTATAATCCCAGCCCTTTGGGAGGCCGAGATGGAAGGATCACCTGAGGTCAGGTGTTCAAGACCAGCCTGCCCAACATGGCAAAACCCCATCTCTACTAAAAAATACAAAAATTAGCCAGACGTGGTGGCAGGTGCCTGTAATCCCAGCTACTCAGGAGGCTGAGGCACTTGAATCGTTTGAACCTGGGAGGCAGAGGTTACACTGAGCCAAGATCACGCCACTGCACTCCAGCCTGGGCGACAGAGACAGACTGCGTCAAAAAAAAACAAAAACAACAACAACAACAAAAAAGAAAATAGAACTCTCAGGTCCATGAAATTATGACGATTGTCACTAAGAATATATCCAATGTATGGAGGCAGGAAGATTTTGTCATCACACATCACAGAGGCCATAAGCCACTGACCTCGTTGCCTCCCTCTTCTGGCAGAGTATGCCTGGCCTTCCAAGGCTGAACACTTATTTTTCAATATTTATTAGCTTTTTAAATTTGTCTTTGAATTACCTGTTTACAATTTTGCCCCTTTTCCTGTTAAAGCATTTGTCTTTTTCATATTGATTTGTAAGAGCTATTTAAATAATTGAGAATGAACATTTATCTGTTGCAACTATTGCAAATATTCCTTTAGTTTTTCATTTCTAAAACTTTCTGTGGCATTTTATGACATGTAGAATTGTATACTTTTATGAAGTTATAGCCAAGGTCTTTATGATTTTTTTTCTTGACTTTTATGTGACTAGATGAATATCCACCGATATTTTTCTAATTCATTTAGATTTTTATCTTACATAAAACTCTTCAAACCATCTGGGATGTATTTAGGCAGGGGGAAGGAAATGTAATATTTTTTCCCAAATTGTTAACCAGTAGCGTCAGCCATCAATTACTGAATAATCCTTCCTTACTGATTTGTTAACAAGGTGGAGAATTTTATTCCCCAAAATGCTCCATGAGTTTTCTGTTGAAGTGAGAAACAGATTTGCTTCCTAGCGGCTCTCATGTGCTTTTGCCCAGAGGGTGCTAGGGATGCTCGGGAGATGAGGTGGTTCTAGATGCTCTGGCCATCCTAGAGAGGTCTGGCATAGGGGCAAATGGAAACAGAAGTCCTAGGGGCCAATTCCGCGGTCCACTGTGGCACAGAGGAGAAGGAAGCAGAGCATTTGAAGGAGAAAGTCAGTGGGGAAGCCACGAGAAAGCTGCGTGGGCGAGAGAAAGGAGAGGTAGCTGGTAGCTACTGTGAGTACTGAAGTTTGGGGAACAGAAATATTTCTAAAGAAGATCTTCGGGAAGTTTTCTAAAGATGAATTTCTTTCAGAAAATCTGTAGCAAAATTTCTATCATTCTTGAAATTGTCTTAAATTGAATGTGTTTTCTTGGAATGAGACTGCAAAAACTGGACCACATGGGACATATATCTGGGTTCACGATATATCACGAGGCCATTTCAAAGACATTTGGAATGCTGCCTCACTTGTAAAGAAACTTTATATATTCTTTACTTAACATGTATTGCTAAATTCTTAAATATCATAGCTTCTTTCTGAGATTTAGATCATATTATGTTCTTGTACTAGGTCCTACTTACTTAAATGCTCATCCTTTTAACTTTCTCTGTTACCGCCCATAAGGGATCTTCATCCACCACAAGTGATATGTCTAGATTATAGTAGAATCTAACCCCAGCTGATGAAAAACACAGCTGGAAATCCATACCTTATTTGCCAGGTAAGAGGTGAGGAGAACTCTTTCCTTGATCTGAGTGGAGCACAATCGATGCTGCTGGTCCTAGGAAACTCCTGGCTGCCAGAACCAGCGGGCTGTACAGGCAGCATGTCTGGCTGGGGCAGGATGAAGGGCGACGTGAGCAGGGGCAGAATATGCGGACCAAACCTGTGAACACAGGATGGCTGAGGCAATGCAGGTAAGAGGTCTCAGGGATAGCGTCCTGAGACTGAAACTTGGGAAGGAAGAGGAAAAAGTTGTATGTTTCTATTACTGTCACTACAGAGTTTAAGGAATGGCCCTAAGAATGTGATAAACTTAGAAGGAATTCTGATCTTTACTATGATCTGGAGTTATTCCTTTTATTTTTATATTATGTTATTCTTTTATTTTGAGGTTCTTTTCTTTTGCACAGGACTTTTATTTTGCAATTTTTAAACGTATTGAGACTCAAAGTCAGAATTTTTAAATCTGAGTTTAAAAGAATGTATGACGGTAGTAAATGTGGGGAAAAGCATTTCAATAAAATTCCAACAAGGATTCTTTTGTGCTGATGAATATCAAATGTGCTGTCATTTTTATTGCCCATGTGCTATTTTACTGTATAGATATTCAATGAATGACCGAATCTGTCCTCTGATTATGGGCAGTTTTTTTTTCCCCCTTATTGGTTGCTATTGCAAACAAAGCTGGATTGAACACTTTTGTTTATAAGTTGAATCATATCAATCAACTGCTTTAAAATCCTTATTGGCTCCCTGTTGCCCTCAGGATAATCCATCCTTTTACATCTGGCACACAAAGCTCATTAGAACCCAGCCAAAGTCTGCGTTAGAGGCTTCTCTCCAGCCAGCTCCATTTCCCAGCCTCTCAAGACCCAGCTCTCGTCCCCTTCTTTGTAAAACCTTTCCCATGGTTCCCAAGCCCGGTGACATGTCCTTGCTCTGAGAAATCACAGCACTGCACTCCCACATCGATGAAAACAAGTATCACATCACAGCACAGTTATTTGGGGGATCACTGTCTCTTGACCTGGACTCAGCATTCTCTGTTTTGCTTGCTATTGAATACCTAGCCCGGTACTTGGCACCTAGCATAGTGCCTCACGCAGAAAAATAGTTAATGAATGTTTGTTGAGAGATATATGATTAAATAACAGAATGGAATGACACAATGGGTAAAATATTGAATCACTGCTTTTTTAAACTGAAGTTTAAATTCTCTCTTGGGCTTGAAATGATAGGATTTCATGCATCCCTTTAAAAAGTTAGTAGACTATGACCCAGGAATGAACAGAAGAGTCTAGGCTTTGCCATCCTCTTGGGAGTTCTCTGGCTGGGAGGTGGAGCCCCAGTGAGAGACCTCATATAGCTGCTACTAGAGCTTCACAAGGCCATTTCAAAGACTTCCCAGCAGTGGTGTAGTTGGTCTGCGGCTGGAGGATGAGAGAATGTGCGGGAAGGAAGAGGAAAGGACAAAAGTCTTTCTGTAAGACCATCCCAGGTCCACCTTTTCAAGAGTTTTCTAGCCAGCAGAACTGGCTGCCCACCTTAAAGCCACTCACTGCTGGACGGGCCAGGGGGTGGCCCAAGCACTCCCTTTTCTGAGGCCTGGAATCTCAGTGGAGGTAGATATCTGAGGACAGGTGGTGGTGAACAGCCCTTTGGGGGATAGAATTAGAATTGGAAATGATTTTGAGAAACTGGAAACCTGGAGATAGACAAGGACCTGAAGGCCAGCAGGGCCCCTGGACACCACCTCATTCAGGCCAAGCCTTCATGGTAAAAACTTAGCTGTGAATTGAGGAGTTTGCCCTTCAATAACCTTTGCTTCAGTGGCTTCGCATTTTTTCAGTGATCCACAATAAGAAATACAGTTTACACCACAAGCCAACACACCGCATTCAATAAATAGGCACAAATGAAACAAAGGTCTCAGATTCATCTGAGTCTATGCAGCATAGCCTGATATTTTCAACTCTATTCGATTTCATTGTTTTTAAAATTCTGGTCATGATCTTGCATTGATTTCAGTTTTCACCCTGCTGTGTGAAAACCACTGCCCAAGGATAACTGCAGAAAGAATGGTCTCCCAATTTCATGAGACCTGGGAGAGAAGTGCTTAGCTGTCAAGTGTGAGGTTAGCAGCCAAGGGCACTGCCATGGGTCTCAGCCACTATCGATCTTAAGTAGGTGAGGAAGGCTTGGAGTTCTTGATTGTTAGGAAAACGCCAACCACAACCTGTTAAGTATTAGTTATGTTTGTGGAGAGGGGAGAGAGAGAGGAGAGAAAGAGAGAGAGGGAGAAAGTAAGGCAGAGAGAGCAAGAGAGATCAAGATTGGGAAGAGGAAAGGCCTTCCAAAACGTCTGCGCCTTTGCCCCGGGGCTGTCGTGAGTGGATTGGTGGATGCCTCAGCAGAAGGGCATAAAAGACACAGCAGAATGCCAAAAGAGTCATTCTGAAAGAGAAATCACTCACATGCAGCTTTTTGTTAACCACACAAAATCAGAATTTGTTAACCTAATTGAATTAATCTGGACATCGAAGCTCATTCTTGGTCCAGAGAACTGATGGGATTATAGGTAACAGCTAAGCGGACAGACTGAACTTTTTAATAACACGAAGTTCACAAATATTTGTTCTCCCACTCTTGGGAAAGTAGAAGGAAATAAATTAGAGGCACATGCCAGGACCTTCAACCTCTTTGCCTCCCACCAACTTCTAGAACAACTAAACATCAAGGATCCTTAGTGGCTTCCTCTTTGTGTGAACATGCATGAGTGATGAGAAAGAGATAGACTGGGGCCAGTATATTTTTAACTCCCTGGGAGGTATTTTTTTTTATCTAAACATGCCTTCATTTGGGCCTTCAAAGATGAAATAATGAAGCAACTTTCCCAAGTGCCATATCTTATTCTATCATCAACTTTTTATAGACTTGAATACTACATCAATTAACACCTTTTAACTCAGGACAAACTCTTCCTTCGGGAACAGATCTATGGTAAAGGCCATGCAGATAAAGAAAGGGCTGAAGTTGCACGGTAATTGCGGATTTCGGCACTGTCCTTTACCTAACACAGCAGTAATAAATTTTTTTTGGAGGGGGGAGACAGGGTCTCACTCTGTCACCCAGGCTGAAGTGCACTGGTGCAATCACGGCTCACTGTAACCTCCACCTCCTGGGCTGAAGCAATCCTCCCAGGTCAGCCTTCTGAGTAGCTGGGACCATAGGTGCACACCACCACACCTGGCTAGTTTTTTTTTAATTTTTTATTTTTTTGTAGAGACATAGTCTCCCCGTTTTTCCCAGGCTGGTCTCAAACTCCTGGGCTCAAGTGATCCTCCTGCCTTGGCCTCCCAACGTGCTGGGATTGCAGGTGTGAGCCCACCAGGCCAGGTCAACAGCAGTAGAATTTTCTGTGCCTATGGAATATGCCACTCCCAAAGGCAGGTGTGCAAAATTTTTAAATAGGTTTTTTAAATTAAATAAAATGTCATTTCTATGTGAAGACCCCATTCTGGCACATGTCCAAAGCTTAACCTTCGTCAATTCAGTATAAATTCAATGTAGCATTTTCCCACTTCCCATTTGTCTCCAGGATTGCACCTTATGCTTGACTTCTGGCTGTCAATGACCATCTCCCACACTCCTCTGAGGTGTGAACATCCTCCTGAACCCCCCACCTCTGCCTGGGCCATCCACACTGCATCCCTGCTGCACACCCTCAGCTAAACAGTGAGTTCTGGGCAGGTCTGTCATCCAGCGTCTATGCCTTTTTTGGTATTATGGGAATATTCCACCACTCTGCATGGAAGTGGAAATCCTCATAAGATCCCAGGAAAACATGGCGGAAGCTCCAGGAAGCTGTACTCCAGCAGCCTAATTTCCTTTTACTTTTTTTTTTTGAGATGGAGTTTTGCTCTTGTCGCCCAGGCTGGAGTGCAATGGTGCGATCTCAGCCCACTGAAACCTCCACCTCCTGGGTTCAAGCAATTCTCCTGCTTCAGCCTCCCGAGTAGCTGGGATTACAGGTGTGTGCCACCACGCCTGGCTAATTTTTGTATTTTTAGTAGAGATGGAGTTTCACCGTGTTGGCCAGGATGGTCTCGATCTCTTGACCTTGTGATCTGCCCACCTCAGCCTCCCAAAGTGCTGAGATTACAGGTGTGAGCCATTGCACCTGGCCATTTCTTTTTACTTTTAACGTATTTTTAAATAGCTTAAATGTGATCAGTAGGGAAGATGCTACTTCTTGAGCCCGAGTCAGCACCGTCACCTTGGGGCAGCAAGTGGCTCCCGGCCAAGGTGTGTGTGTGCTGCTGCTCCTCCTGGGTCACACTCCCTCCCTTCCTGCTGTGGTGTGGGCCCCCGACTGGCCTCTACACAGGCCTCACCGGGCTTCCTGGCCCTTTGGCTGCAGTTTGGGTTAGCCAGAGAGCGGCATTGGCCGTAAATCAAAGGGCAGGAGGAAGGGCGGTGGAGATGTTGATCTTGCCGGCTCCCTTCCTTCTGAGTCACAGGTGGGCAGAGGCTGCTTTCCTCCCCTGAAAGCCATATGCGGGCAGGGGCGAGGGGGCCATCTCCTGCAGACCCAGCTGCAGCGAGGGCTCCGGCTCTCTCTGGCCTCACGTGTCTGCTCCCTGCCCTGCTCTTTCAGTCTGGAAATGGTGACAGCTCTCCAAAGCATGGCCCCAAGACATGTCGCCATCCCTTGTTGGCTTCCCTTCATCCTGCCCATGGCTGTGTAAATAGCTCCTCCATTCAGCTCGCTCCAGTCACCCTGCTTGCAAGTGCCATCTGTTTTCTGCTGGGGCCTGAAGGAAACAGTTAGTTTTACAGACGCTCAATCATCGCAGGGAGGATGCTCCTGCTTCTGGCCATAGAGTAATATTCCTTGGATGTGGAGTGGGTCAGGCTTGGAGGGAACGAGGAGACTGTCCACATCCCAGGGTGTTGCATCAGACATGTGCAGACCCTTCAAGGAGACTGCCTGTCCTCATCCCCTGATGAAGAGGCAGCCCCGGGGGGCCTGTTTCTTTTCCCAACTGTCTGTGCTCTGCCTCCTATGCTTGGTACCCATGTGCCTTCCTAGGGCTGGCTCAGCCACTCACACCTGAGCCGAGGAGAATATGTTCACAGCTTGGCCCATAACCTACACCACGCTCAGCTTCAAAAACTGAACTAGACCGGGCTCAGTGGCTCATGCCTGTAATTCCAGCACTTTGGGAGGCCGAGGTGGGTGGATCATCTGAGGTCAGGAGTTCGAGACCAGCCTGACCAACGTGGAGAAACCCTGTCTCTACTAAAAATACAAAATTGGCCAGATGTGGTGGTGGGTGCCTTTAATCCCAGCTACTCGGGAGGCTGAGGCAGGAGAATTGCTGGAACCTGGGAGGCATAGGCTGTGGAGAGCCAAGATCGTACCACTGCACTCCAGCCTGGGCAACAAGGGTGAAACTCCATCTAAGAAAGGAAAAGAAAAGAACTAGGCCTATCAGCACCTTCCTTCCAAAACCAGAATCAGGAAAAGTAAAAAGAATAAAATGATTTGTGGCTGAGACAAGTGCGCAGGAGGAACAGAGAGTGAGCAGCAGGCTGAATCCAGTCCACGATGAGGGGACCACAGGGGCCCTGGCCATCGAGGCTATGAGGAAAGTGGGAGCCCAGGGAAGCTGAAGCCATGAGCAGAGGATGAGAACAGCATGGACAGCTGGAGGCG
This sequence comes from Hylobates moloch, assembly GCF_009828535.3. Taxonomy (NCBI): domain Eukaryota; kingdom Metazoa; phylum Chordata; class Mammalia; order Primates; family Hylobatidae; genus Hylobates; species Hylobates moloch. The sequence continues at coordinate 68,200,354 of NW_026652285.1, read as the reverse complement.
GCAGACCCCTGGGGAGAGCAGCTGAGCAGGGGAATGGCAGAGCCCCTGAGGACAGAGCTGTCTGAGGGTTCCAGTGTCCGCCCAGAGGGGGCTGGGGCTACCCTTCGGACTGCCTGCCAGGAACCTCGTGTTTCCAGGGCAAGAACATCGCAAACTTAGATGTGATGTCTATGCAGAGTGACTTGGGCTAGGCCGAGGGTCATTACTGTGGGCCCTGGCTGAGGTCCCTGAGAACCCCAAATTCCTCATGCCCTTGAGGCCCTGGATCCTGCCTGAACAGCCAGCCCTGTCCTGGCTTCCTGGGAGGTTGCCGAGCAGGTCGTTAAGAGCAGGTCTCTGGAGCCAGTCTGTCTGGGTTTCTATCCCAGATTCGCCACTTCTTAGCTCTGTGGCCTCTGGGCAAACTTCTAACCTTGCTGTCTGTTTTCTCATCTGTAAAATGAGGATAATAATTGTAGCCCTCTCACAGGGTCATCATGAGGATTAAATGAGTTAATACATAGAGCCGTGATTGACACACAGTAAGGGCTGCCTAAAATTATTATTATTGCCGCTTTAATAACCCACCCTACCCCCCTTGCTCATTAAAAGGCAGGCGGGGGCGGTTAAACATGATGCGCCAGCATCAGACCAACTGGCTTCACATCCTGCTTAGCTTTTTACCGGCTGCAGGACTTTGTAACTTACCTCATTGTCAGTTTTCTTACCTGCACAATGGGAATAATAATAATGCTCCCTTTGGAAAGTTGTTGGCGGGGCTCTGTGGCAGTGCAAAGGGAGGGCTTAGGAGGGTCTGGCCACAGTGAGCTGTGAGTAGAGCTCAAGTGTGATTGCTCCTGGAGTTGTTGGCCTCCAGCCTCTCCGCTAGGGGAGCCTGTCTAAAACAGGACTTTTTCATTTACACGGAGCTCTTCACCCTAAGGTGTTATCTCCATCTTTGCAATAGTTCTAAAGGTGAATTTACTTTAATACCTACCCAAGAAATAAAGAAAATTTATAGGGCCGGGTGCAGTGGCTCACGCCTGTAAGTGGCTCCCAGCACTTTGGGAGGCCGAGGCAGGCGGATCACAAGGTCAGCAGATCGAGACCATCCTGGCTAACATGGTGAAACCCCGTCTCTACTAAAAATACAAAAAATTAGCCAGGCGTGGTGGTGGGCACCTGTAGTCCCAGCTACTCGGGAGGCTGAGGTAGGAGAATGGCGTGAACCCGGGAGGTGGAGTTTGCAGTGAGCCGAGATCATGCCACTGCACTCCAGCCTGGGCGACAGAGTGAGACTCCGTCTCAAAAAAAAAAAAAAAAAGAAAGAAAATTGATATCAATTGTTGGTGGCTTCAATTACTAGAGGTCTCCAAAATTTAAAACAAAGGATTATATTCACCAGCCCCTGGAGTTGAATACGTGCATTCCTGCCCTGTTCATTGAGCACCTGTGGGCCTTGATCTAGGAACTAGTTTCACAGAGATGAGTAAGACCTTATTACTGCCCACGAGGAGTTTATAGTTTACTGAGGGAGATGGACACAGGAGCAGGTAATTCCCCTACAATGTAATGCTTCCTCCAAAAGAGGAACTCATAAAGGGACAGCGATAGCTCAGATAAAAGGGGTGAGTAACTCTGCCTCCAGGTAGAGTAGACCCAGCCTCTAGAGAAGCCTTGAGATATTACATTTAAATTGAATCTTAAAGGATGCATAGGAGTTCACCAGAAAGAAAAGAAGGGAGACAGAAAGGAAAGAAATGCATTCCAGAAGCAGCCATGGGTCCACAGACCTGGAGCTGTGTGGAGAGAGGTAGGGGTAGAAAGGAAGATATGATCAGAGCCAGATCAAGAAGGGCCTCCCAGGCAGTGCAAAGAAATTTGGAACTCATCTGCATGCAGTGGAGGAGTTTTTAAAGAGAAGGTGGCCAATTTTTTGTTCCACATTGGTGGTACAGTGGAGGAGTGATTGAAGCAGGAGAAGAAGGTAAGACAGGACATGCAAAGTGGACTTGGTCCCAGCACACCTGAAATGCATAATATGTGGAGAAGTCAAAATGCACATCGCTTTCAAAAGGATGTTTGGGAGCTTCTCACATGTGAAATTTTTAGAATCTCTTGTGAATAAGAATGCTGTTTGGAAAGACAGAATGAAGTGAAGTGTTTGCAGGAGAGGCAGGGAGAAGGATGGCCTGAGGCCCCATTCCATGGCCTTGCTTTGGTCAGGACCTCTGTTTTTACGCATGAGGTTCAAGCACCTTGCAACCAGGTGGTTATTAACCCAACCCAGGTTCAAAGACACCCACCATGATAGCCATGAGTAAGACCAACTATTGGGCCTCCTTTCTTAGGCTTAGACTTTGGGCTACAGTGTACAAATCTCCACTATTCTCACAAGTCATTTTGTAAGAGTTTCTAGGTCGGTGGAGCTCTGGGCAGCCACAGAGAACAGGGAGGAAATGCTTTGGGGCAGCAGGGAAAGCCATTGGAAAGGCAGAAATGCAAGTCCACGGACTCTACAGAGCATTCGGAAGAAGCAAGGGCAGCACGCTTGTTTGCAGGAAGGTGGCTCAGCCCTGCTTATATTGTCTCTGATGCCCAGCACAGCAGAAAACCAGTTCAGAGGAACTATAACATCCTAAGTGACTTTGACTGGTGAATGCAATAAAGTTCAAAAGGAAAGGGCAAATTCCCAGAGTCCCCTTCCTTGCAGATGCAGTGTTTGACCGGATCTCCACCACGAGAGGGGTCCTCAGATGCTGCCCAGTGGAGCCGAGGCGTGCTCATTCTTTTTCGTCTTTATTCTTAAAATACACCACAAAAACATATTACTTTTGCAGAGGAAAATTCTGCACCATAGCTTACTGATAAGAAACGCCTGATATTGGGATGAGCTCTTTCGTAGCTGTGGTTGCCATGGCAATCTAATTCCCAGCCATCAGGGACATACTCCCCTCTCCTGGACATTTTTTTTTTTTCAGTGCATCTATTTACTAGTTATTGATCCAAGACCTACCAGGTCACCTCCCAATTCCTGCACTGCAGACAGCAATTTCACATAGAAACAGCCCACGACTAGCTGAATGGACCCCACATTTAGCTTTGGACCTCTCACCAAAGGCTGCACATCAGTGCCACACACACACATCTGTGTCCCCATATCACAGCTGCATCAACAGAGGCGCAGGGCGGTTAAGGGACAGCCCCGGATCACCCAGCAAGCCCCTGTCTGCGCCAAGAATAAGATCTGGGCCTCATGACTCTTGCTCCATTCCCTTATTGCTCTCTGCCCTTATAAGGTGATTAAATGGTTCTTTTTCTCCTTAAAAAAGGCGAGGAGGGAGTGGTGGGAAGTGGGGAGGGGGAGGGTAGAAGGGGGCAAAATTAATTTGAATGCAACTATTTTGCCCAAGTCTCAGAACACTGTAGTTCTTTTATTCGTTTGGAATGAGTGGGTATACAGAACAGCTTTGTTTTTCAATTCATTAACTTCCACAGAAAAAGACCATCCTTTCTGTTTATACTAAAGGAACTGGATGTCGGAGCCATCGCCATGTGTGTGGTGTAAATAAGAAAGGCCACCAATGGAGATCCGTCCCTTTCATGATGAGAAAATAAAAGTTAGTTACTTGGGTTCCAGGGGAAGTTTCTTACTTACCAGATGTCAGCTTTTATTTATTTATTTATTTTTTGTTTTCAAGAAGTAGGTAAAATAGCTGTGTTTTTCAATTCATTCCCTTTAACTTTTAGAACCTCAGTGACTTCTAAAAGGACTTCTCTGGACATAAATGCTTTCTTTAATGGAAAAAGAAGGCATCCAGAAAATGCAACAGAGATGAGACATTCAGAGAACAAAGCACCCCAGGTTATCATGGGGTAATTACCTCCCTGCAGCATGGAGCACAGAGTTGGGTGTCAGTAATTTTCCTACCTAGATAACTAGGCCCCAAGGGGTTCTGTTATTGATGTTGTAACATTTCTGTGGTAAAGGAATGTGTTATTTGGATACATCTGTTGAAAGAAGATGAATCTACTTGTGCACGTTGGCCAGAGGTGACAAAGGGACATGAATACCAGGTCTGGACTTTTCAAATGTTCCATCTGGACATTTTCTCCAGTCCCCGTTCTTGAGCACTCTTGCCCCAAACAGCAATGTTTGGCAAGCTTTGTAATGAAGACGATGGTGTCGCTCATTTCGTCCGTCTAGAACACTCTAAAAACAAAACTCTTAACTGCAGTGTGTTTATTACTCGTTTCCAGTTCTACTTGCATAATTAAAATATATAGCAAAGAAAACATTTTTGTAATGTCAGTGATGACCCTTGAACTTTTGCTTTGCTCCATCAGTGTTGTTTGATTTACAAGGAAATGACAGTTTGTTTCTGTCTTAAGCTTGTAATTTTCACCCGAGTCCAGCAGTGACCTCAAAGGCACAGGCCAAGTTCCTGGGATCAGGGGTGGATCAGCAATTCAGACAAACAGGCTTCATTTCCAACTAAAAACTCAGGAAGCTTCGATGAACCTAAACTTCTTCCAGGCTGGAAGTTCAGAAGCCCAGTGGTTCACTCTAAATTTTAAACTGATTTTGGAATAAGTCAGCTTCACCTGAGCCCAAAGATAACATGCCACCTAAAATGGGTACAGATTTGAGGAATAAGTCTCCTCCTTTCACTAGAACAATTCTCATTCCTTTCATTCTCTTGTTTCCAGTTTTTTCCTAGTTGCTCCTAGCCAGTGGAAGTGGCTTATCAACAGACCTCTACTTCTGTTGAACTTCATTAGGTAGCAAATAGAGAAAAACCTGCTCTGAGAAACCCATCTTCTCGTTCTGTGACTCTCTGATCCTAAACAAGAAGCTTCATTAGCAGCTGGAAGCCCTTGTCTCCTATGGATTAGAGAGACTCCCATGGCTAATAACTAACATGGTTGGGATTTCTTGGCTGACAGTGCTCAGTGTTAACCATTTTACCTGGAGCACACTCTTTTCCCTCACCACTCCCCACACCCAGTCCTTTACCAGATGATTTACTAAATCAGATTCACAATTTGTAACATGACTCCTAAAGTCCCTGATAATCCAGAGCTGCCCCTGAATGCGCCCCCCAACAACCCTGGACTACACCACCACATTCCCCCTGGACTCACGGGATTCCCATGTGCTGTGCCCTCTGCCAGGAATGCTCTTCTTCCTGTTTCTATACCTGGATAAAACCCACTCATGAATCAAGTATCAGCTGAGAGTCCCCTTTTTAAGGGTAGCATTTCTTAAACACTCTTTGCCCCTGCAAACATAGGTTTTTATCCACTTCAGTAGTTATCTCTTTCATAGCACTTCTCATGACTCATCATTATATTTTTGTGTCATTATTAGATAAATAACAGTCTCCCTCTGTGGCTGTCTCCCAATACCCACCATCTTCTTCTTTAATGAAAGAATCCCAACATTTATCTGGGCACATTGTTACCCACCTAAAAAGTCCACATTCCGGCTGGGCGCGGTGGCTCAAGCCTGTAATCCCAGCACTTTGGGAGGCTGAGAGGGGCAGATCACGAGGTCAAGAGATCCAGACCATCCTGGCCAACATGGTAAAACCCTGTCTCTACTAAAAATGCAAAAATTAGCTGGGTGGGGTGGCATGTGCCTGTAGTCCCAGCTACTTGGGAGGCTGAGTCTGAAGAATCGCTTGAATCTGGGAGGCAGAGGTTGTAGTAAGCCAAGATCACGTCACTGCACTCCAGCCTGGTGACACAGCGAGACTCTGTCTCAAAAAAAAAAAAAAAGATATATATATATATATATATATATCCACATCCACATTTCTCACCCTCTCTTATGGCTAGATATGACCAGGAAACGAAATGCTGGTCAATAACATGTGCCCTTCCCTGTCCTTTTTTCTGCTGACTGGAATGGAGATAATGAGGAGGGCTGCAGCTTGGGTAGCCATGTTGGATCATGAGGTGGAAGTCATAGGTTTAGAAGGTTGCAATGAAAAGAAAGGAGCCTGAGTTCCTGGGGATACCAAAGAGCTTCTGCACCAGCCTTGGAGTGTCACATTTTAGTCTCCTCTTCATGTGAGAGAAATAAACTTTCATCTCGTTTAAGCTACTTCTGTTGTCATTAACCTATCTTAAATGAATAGTTTCAGAAGCAATGACTGCACCACCATTTTGTCGGAGAGACGAATAGCTGAGCACATCCTACGTCTCGTCCAGTGTGAGCCGGAGAGGAGACAGGCGCACGGGCAAGGTTCTAGGTGATCAGATTTTGTTCTTCCTCATGCCATGGATTTGGGATCTATTCAACATCTTTTTAGTCTCACGAGAAATCTTTTGGCAAAGATTTCTTTTCTCTCCTTGATTTTTTTTTTTTTTTTTTGAGATAGAGTCTCACTCTGTAGCCCAGGCTGGAGTGCAGAGGTGCAATCTTGGCTCATTGCAACCTCCGACTCCCCAGTTAAAGCGATTTTCCTGCCTCAGCTTCCCGAGTAGCGGGGATTACAGGTGTACGACCACACCCAGCTAATTTTTGTATTTTTAGTAGAGCCGGGGTTTCACCATGTTGGCCAGGCTGGTCTCAAACTCCGGACCTCGTGCTCCACCCGCCTCAGCCTCCCAAAGGGCTGGAATTACAGGCTGAGCCACTGCCGGGGACCTTTGCTTCTTAGCACAGCCTGTCTGGCAATAAGGGCACCAAAATCATGGAGTCAACTTTTCAGAGTTCGTGTGTTAAAATTCTTAGGTGACATTACATTTGAAGTTGTTGTAAATATGGCTTCATTACTGGAACTTGCAAAGAGAACAAAGAGAACTTGCAAAGAAAACACCTCGGGCGAATGTACCCTGCAGAGCACGTGCCTTAAAAACGTCCTAGAGTAAAACGGGCCTTATCCAACGCAGGATTCACAGTGGCTAGCAAATGAAGCTTTAAGGTCAATCGAAAGGAAACAGGAGATAGTGCCTCTACAGGTCATCACCTACAAGAAAAAACCCATAGAGTACTACTTTTTTTTTTTAGAAAAAAATAATTTATGACACCAATAAAAATAGGACTTGTGTTCTAGAAAATTACATCATGGGTTGGCAAACTGTGATCTCAGTTTTGTAAATAAAGCTTTATTGAAGCACAGCCACACCCATAACTTTCCTGATTCTGTGTGGCTGCTTTGGGACTTGAACTCCAGCAGTTGCAACAGAGACCCTATTGAGTCCGCAGTTTCTTTCTTCCTGCTGTAGAGTTTGTAATCTCACCAACTCCAAGAGTGAAGCTGCAGACCTTCGCAGTGAGTGTTACAGCTCTTAAACATGGCACAGACCCAAAGAGTGAGCAGCAGCAAGATTTCTGTGAGGACTGAAAGAACAAACCTTCCACAAACGGAATGAAACTGTAGCATGTTCCCGCTACTGTCTGGGGTGGCCAGCTTTCATTCCTTTATTTGTCCCTGCCCACATCCTGCTGATTGGCCCATTTTACAGAGTGCTGATTGGTCCATTTACAGAGTGCTGATTGGTCCATTTTACATAGCACTGATTAGTCCATTTTACAGAGTGCTGATTGGTGCATTTACAATCCTCCAGCTTGACATAGATTGCTGATTGGTGAGTTTACAATCTTCTAGCTAGACAGAAAAGTTCTCCAAGTCCCCACTGGACCCAGGAAGTCCAGCTGGCTTCACCTCTCACTATGGCCCTCAAAGGCAAATATTTCCTCTCTGGTACTTAACAGAAAAAGATTTCTGACCTCTAGCTTATGTGATGGGGAGGTGTCTTTCTCAGCTCCTGCTTTATAGCCCTGATGACTAGGGAGCAGAATGTCCTCCCACACACCGCGGAGCCCCTCAGCCCTCAGCTGGGTGCCCAGCATTTCCAAGCGGGCCTGTGTGGGACATTTGCTGTCTCTGGCCTCTGGCCGAACCTGGCTCCTCTCTCCCCCGGGGTCTGCGGAAGGGCGGTGCGGGCCTCCCATGCGCACCCCCACGGAGTCCGGGGACGGTGGAGACCCCAAGGGAGGCCCCTGGGGACTGCGCCCTCCGCAGCGGCTCCTCCCCTCCTTGCAGCCCGCAGGACCCGGGTGGCGGAGGCGCCGGGAATGCGCTGTCTCCAGCTCCACGGGCTCCCGCAGGGTCCTCTTCGGGACTCCCCTCGGGCTCCCTGAGGGTCCAGGCAAGCGAGGGGCGGGGCGGGCCCCGGGCCAGCCTGCGGGCGTCCTCCTCCTCCGCAATCACACACACTTTGTCACCGCGGAGGCTTAATTTTCTTCTCACTGTGTCCAGCCCACACACCAATGCAAAGTAGTCAGAAGCGCCCTTCTCCCCTCCCACGCAAATGAAGTCCTGTCCTGATGGACACCTCAACGTCTCCCTTTGCTGAAAACAAGAGGCAGCTGCCCGCCTTCCTTGGTGCCCTGCTCCTTCACCGCACACAGGGACCTCGCCCGCTCCCCACCAGTGGCTTTGTGGGTGGTGGGTCTCATCCTCCAGGCTGCTGGGCCGGCGTGACCTTCGCTGGTTGCTTTCACTCGGCCCAGGTCGTTCTGCACCTCCACGTCCAGGAAAGGGTCAGCAAGGAGCCTTCCTAGGTGACCGAAGGCCGCCTTCATATACTCCCTCTTCTAACGCCCACTCTTGGGAAGGTTATCCTGTCCATTACCAGTCCCCTTGACTTCAGCAGAGGGCCCTGGCAAAAAATATAGAAGCGGATTTATGGATCATTGGCATGTAAGGACCTGCGACGATGGCTGAGCATGCAGGAAAATAATAATAACAGCTAACGTTTGTTCAAGGTTTACAGTGTCAGGCTTGACATATATTCTGTCACTTGATCCATAAAACAAAGTTATGGTTGTAGGACCTGGCATTATCCATAATCATAGGGAAATTCTTCAGAGGCACAGAGATTAAATGATATTCCAGGGTTGACTCAAACTCAGGCAATCTGACCGCCAATCCCAGTTTTAAGCACCTGTGCTGTGCCTATCTTAATAGAGTCCTGTCACAGGCTGCCGCTGCTGACGCACAGTGGTGCAGTTTTCCCAGGCAAACCTCATGAGTGCCTTTCAAAAGCTTTCGGCTTACCAGTTCCACATCTTGGAAATTTTCCAACCCAAATAATGAAAGGTATGGGTAAAGATGTACGTATAAGAATGCTCATGAAGTTTTTTTTAGTAATGTGAAAAATTAATAACCACCTGAATATACAACAATAGGAGACTAAGTATACTGTGGAATGTAGTTCTGATAGACTATCACAAAAGCATTAACAATTATTTGTAAAAAATACTGAAATGGGATATTGTTTAGTCTATATTGCTAAATGAATGTATTAGGTTGTATAACAGTATTCCATAATCATAGGAAAATGCACATATAAATACAAAAAAGACTGGAAGATCATCATCATACCGAAAAATTGTTAACTGTGAGTTTTCTCTGGGTGGTGGTATTTGGGAACTAGTTTTAAAAAATGAGGTTCTATGTTTTCCAAGTTTTCTGAACTATAATTAGAAAAAAATCAATAAAAATCTTTATACGTATATATATAATTGAGATAGAGGTCCAGTCTCACATCTCTCACACCGAAAAGGATTACTCTATCACTTACTTTCACTTCCATGTAACTTACCACAAAGTGTGGAAAATGAAAGTCTCTGGATTCTACGTGGGCAATTGTCTTTTTTCCTTAACTCTGAAAGCATAGAAATAGATCTCTCATTGGTTAAAATAACCTTATAGTTGGGGTTGAAGAATAAAATCAAATAGCCTCCACCACCAAAGACATAAAATGTCATCCATCTACTCTGGCCTAGCTCAGCCAGAACTGCCATTACTCAAAACTAGCTTCATCTACTTACACAAAATGCAATATATGCAAAAAGAGAGAAGCACTTCAGAAGAAATGCCTCTGTTTCTCTAGTGTTTATTTCAACAATAAATATCAGTGCTACCAAGCTAGATCTCATGAGGAAAAGCTGTAAACACAAATGGTTGCAAAGGTGTCCTTTGAGAAGATTGAGAGCTCAGAGTAGAGCTGGCAGAAAAAGGAGGAGGAGGAGGATGAGAGGAGGAAGAGGAAAGAGAAGGGGGGTGGGGAGAAGTGGAAGATCTGAGGATATAGGGACCCAGGCTGGATTCCTGCAAGGGAGCTGAACTGATCTTGAGACCTTCCAAAGCTCTAGCACCTCACCTCCTGCACCAACAGCAGCGACATCATGTGGGAGCTTGATAGAAATGTAGACTCTGCGGCCTCACCCAAGACCTACTGGATCAGAATCTCCACAAGACCACCAGTTTAGTTATATGCCCATTAAAGTTAGAGAGACACTAACCTTGTATGTTGTCCAAAGCCCATGGCTATTTTGGAATTATTTAGACAAGATTGAGACTGTCTCCTATCTCTCTTTAGTGACCCCTAGTGGTAAACCCAAAAGGAACAAGATCTGTATTACAGGATGACCGAATTTTGATCTCCAACCTAAACCAACAACTGTCCAACCTTCAGCTAGTTGACCTATCCAAGGTCCAAGCACTTGGAAGATTAGGATCCTAGTTGGCCATCCTGGTTTAGAAAATCTTATGTAGTCCAATCCAAGCTGGAGGGTAGTGTTTTTCTGCATATTGCTGCGGTTGGAACTCAAAGACAATGTTCCCGAGTGAGATTATTCTCTGTGTCTGAAAAACACTGATCCAGGTAACCTGGGATATCTTGACAGGAGACATATCAAGATGGGTTATTATTCATGTTACTAAGTATACCTCATGTGCTTCCTCTTGGACTAACCCTCATTGAGGAATTTTTAGCTAAAAAAAGAAAAAAAAAGTGATGTTTCCTTGCCGGCTGCTCAGTGTTCAACTGGACTTTCAATTTATATTGGGTTTTGAGTTTTGTAAGAAAAGTGGAAAAATTCAGGGCATTGTAGAGGTGAAAGAACTACCCTAGACATCATTTAGAACACTACCCAAAGTGTGTTTCACCTGTAGAATATTACTAGAAGTTACAAATAAGGGTTCCAGAGTCAAACTAGTTTGAGAAACAATGGATTGAACAAAGTTGGAAAGTTTTTTTTTTTACTGCAGGACATCTCAGGACTTTTATTGGGGTGCCTTGTAAATTCCTCCAGTTATTCTCTCATAGAAAACACGCATTTTTTTTTTGGACTCCTGGGGAAATGTGATCTACGGAGCCTCAGGGCTGTGAAATATCTCAATATCTCACCCCCAGTCATTCTTAGAACAGCGCCCAAGCCCCGTGATCCTCCATCCGTTGCTCTGTGTGCTGTGTTATGCTGCACCATAAAACTGATTCCCATTCTTTTCAACTCTGGTCTTATCCATCAACCGATCGACCATTTTGTGCTCTATGGATAAATGTAGCAATGTGCAGGAGGAAAAGCAGGAATAAAAGAAGGGGAAGGATAAATTAGAGGAAAAAAGAAGAGAAGATACAAGGAGAACTTTGCACTCATTTAGAAGTGGGAACTTGAAAATAAAACAACAAAATGCAGATCTGATTGTCTTCCATGCTTTCCTTATCAAGCAGAGAACTGGTGAATTGGTCATAGTGATCATTCACATCAGACCATTAATGCACTGGCTCAAGTGGTCCAAATTACTACCCCATGTTGATGGACACATAACACCCATTCCTTCAATTTGTGGGCAGGTTACAGACAGCTTCCATATACATCCCTGCTGGGTTCTTCAGGACCCTTGGCAGTGTGTCTTTAGTGGTGGGGTCTGTGCTCTTCAAAGGGAGTCCATCTACAATAAACATTTTCCAGAAGAACGTCTGGTTATTGAAAACACCATGTTGTCTGGCATTTATGCCTTTTCCACCAAATGATTTTGGGTTTGCCCCACTGGGGGCTGGATTATTCCACTGTCAACCTATAGGGTTCTAGGTTCGAGTTGGCAAAAGTGACTCTGCATGATACTTAGGAGGCAGAAGAGAAACCACAGCCACTATGTCCTGAAGGTCATTGTTGAGTGTGGGGCCAGAAGGGCTAGAGAGTTCCAGTGTGTCCTCACCCCTTCCCACTCCATACCCAGCTGTCCTTCCAACCAGCAGCGCTACTGCTCAATGGTAATGTCAGCCCCCCACCAGAGGCACTGCTGTGGACTCACACAGGCAGTAGCTTCAAAGAGCCAATGACCTTTGGACTGATATCAACCCCTTGTCAACTTCTCAGTGCAGATGCTCCATGTGCTTCGATTCAAGACTTCCTGCAAACTCCGACTCAGTCACCACCACCAGGGCTGCCTAATGACTTTTCTCCAAATATTAAACGCCCATTTTCAGGCACTTGCTTCCTTCCCCATCTTTGCCCACAAGGTTTAATATCTATATTAAATGTTTAGTTCTAAAATATTCATAGTGAGTCTGCTTCTCTGAGCCCTGTCTGATACACCTATGAACTCTGGCTGTTATGTTCTTCTGCTCACATTCTGGGGTTTCCTGTTGAGACATCCTAATATCGGATTCTGGTTGTACCTCACTCGGCTTTCCTTTGGGCACCATCTGGCTTCTGCCCATCCTTTACTTTTGCTTTGATCCTCCTGTCCAGGAAGTGGCATCTTTAGACACCGCTTCCTGCCACAAGCCCAAGGCTTACTCTATTTCTCACTCGCTCGCCAGTGTTTGACAAAGGTTGCTAATCACAAAGAAAGCAAGTCACTGAATGCTATATTTATACTACTACAGAATTTAAGGCAGTACGAAGAAGGCTTTGCTTTATGTGGCTGGAAACTTAAAGTCGGGGTTTGTAGTGGAAATAAAGATAAAAGAGCAGTAGTTCAAAGAGCAGTGATCCTTCTTGTTGGAGCCATGAGAACAATTAATTATAGGTTGTAGGTTAGCCTGGTTTGGGTGCTAATTTCTAGCTCATAATCATATGTGAACACTTCTTTTCAATCTCGGTACGTGACGGAATGCTGGTTTCTAAACATCCTTGGGATGATCATATGGTCATAAAATCCTTGGCAATAAATAAGTGCTCTGATCTTTTTACAGTTAATGCACTGTATACAATGTGTTTTAAAGGAGGGGGGATATGGGATGTTTTATTAGTGCAATGTTTCTGGGCATGTACTTTTGACTTTCTATTGGCAGTGCTGTAGGGGTAGAAGTTAACTGGTAAGAAACCAATAGCAACATAAAATAATTCTTGTTAGAAAATAATGGAAATGATTCCAGCTCATTACAATGCAAATGGATTTGACCTGGTAGAGATTAAATTTGTTTTCATCTAATAGAAAAGCTAACCCTCAAACATTACAGTTTATTACTGTCTAGAATATTAATCAATTTTACATTTGTTGGCAAGTTTATTTAAGCATTCTTTTGACTGACCATATAAATCTGTTTCTTTCAATAATTTCAACTTTTATTTTAGATTCAGGGGTACACATGCAGGTTTATTAATGGGTATATTGCATGACACTGAGGTTTGGGGTGTGAATGGTCCCGTCACCCAGGTAGTGAGCATAGTACCCCATAGGCAATTTTTCAGTCCTTGCCCCACACCCTCTCTCCCGCCTCTGGTAGTCTCCAGTGTTTAAATCTGTTCTTCAAATTCTCTTTTGTACCAGTCTTAACATTTTACTGGTTTCCTCATCAATTAATGAGTCACATACAATTTTGACATGGATATGACTTCTATTTCTTTGAGAGTCATGTTTTTAACTTTTTTTTTTGAGATGGAGTCTCGCTCTGTCATCAGGCTGGAGTGCAGTGGCGTGACCTCGGCTCACTGCAACCTCCACCTCCCAGGTTCAAGCGATTCTCCTGCCTCAGCCTGCCAAGTAGCTGGGATTACAGGTGCCTGCTGCTACACCCAGCTAATTTTTGTATTTTTAGTAGAGACAGGGTTTCACCATATTGGGCAGGCTGGTCTCAAACTCCTAACCTCAGGTGATCCACCCGCCTCGGCCTCCCAAAGTATTGAGATTACAGGCGTGAGCCACCACGCCTGGCCTTTTAACTTTTTGAAAAGCTCGTTTCATTCACATTTGTTTGATGGCATTTATGTGATGTTAAGACAACTGAGCTTGAGGTTTCAGCTATAAACCCAATTTCAAAGTACAGCTCCCCTAGTCTTAACTTCTCTTCATATACACTCTGAAACATTTGGATGTCTTAGCACCTAGTATGCCTCGATATTCTAAGCACTATAACACACACCTGGAGAGGTGGGAGGCACACCTGTACAGCTTAGACCATCCATCTGGGCTTGGCTCTCCTGACACTGAAGAGGACATGCAGAAACTCCTGGGATTTGGAGCACCAAATCTCTCAGCTCTTCCTTTAGGATACAATGGTAAGAAGAAGGGACCGGGCAACCACTGTTGACTTATTAAAGTAGAACCAACAGTTAAGAAGTAGCACAAGATTTATATTATCAAAACAGATACAGAAAATAAACAAATCAAGCACACAATTGCACAAGGGAACTAAAACCATGAAGATTCATTCTTAATTTCTCTCTTTGCCTGTCTAATGGATCTTATTATCCAATTCTTCATGTGACTTAACTTATGATTGGGCATTGTCCAGTCTTTCTACGGAAGCCCCTTGAGGTGGTGGGATTTCCCACAATGCCTCGCATCCCAGTTTTCTTGCAGTCTCTGCCCCTCCCTTCTTCCACATCCCTGAAGGTGACCTGCTCTTTCTCTATTGTCTGGAAAGTTCAGCATGTGTGTACACATGCACAAGCATAGGCACACACAAACACAGACACACACAGACACAAACACACACCCCTCCATGATTCCTGCTCATCCTTCAGCTCAGACAGCATTTCTCAAGGAAGCTTTTGAGGCCACTCCAGCCCAGAGCAGGCCTTCCTGTTTTACACCGCACAGACTTGCTGCTTTTCCTTCTGAGCTCTTGTATGTGATCATTTGTCTCTCTCCCCCATTGTCAATAAAATCCGGGATCATTGTATCACTACTCTATCCCCAGACCTGGCAGGATGCCTGGCACATAGAAGGTGTTCTTGAATGAATTAATAAGAACTCAATGCCTGTTTGTTACAGTGATGAATAGATGGCTGTTTGGTCTGTTATGGTCCCAAAAAGCAAAAGAAGCTGTTAAAATAGTGTGACTCTGACTTACTGTTCATGTCTGAATAAAAGAAACCATTCAAATTTTGGACTGAGTTTGACAATCTACTATGTTGGTGAGTTGTGAGGAATCATTTCCATACATTTCTAGGGGGAACTGGTAAACCTGGGAGAACAAGTTGGCAAATCTTTAAAGATTTACAAATTTAAAAACCTTCTGACCCAATAATTTCACTTTCAGAAATATATTCTCTACTTATGCTTGCACTTGCATAAAATTATCTGTGTTCAAGGATGTCTACTGAACATTCCACACTGAACTGAAACATTCCACAGGATGTTTCTGGAAGTATCTATAATAAAGTGGTGGCAACAGTTGCTTTGGGGAGGCGAGCTGTGTGGCTGAAGGGTAAGGGTGAGGAGGAGACTGAGGTTTCATTACAAGGATACTTTAAAATTTATAATTTTGTGCCTTAATCATGCACGTCCTATTCCAGAAATTCACAAATGTGAAAAGGTTACTATGTAGTAACTGCAAAAAATATGTATTCATAGGAGTTAGATCTAGATTAAGTTTTACTGATGTTCCTTTGATTTTTTCAACCCCAGATTTTCACGCATTTATCGTTGGCTTAAGCAGTCCCCGCAGTTCATTCCTTCTCTCCTAATCTCCCCCAAACCTTTCAGTCTTTGCAGCACTCCCAAAGTCTTATCTAATTTGGAAACAGGGGACTCCTTCTATGGGAGGTCCAGAAATAAGACTGCATCTGGATGCACATTGAGGTTCGTGACATAAAATCTCACCACCCTCATGAAACCTGCCCAGTGCATCCTGGCCTACTGTACTGACTTTGGCATCCTTGCCAGCCTTGTCATGCCAATAAGGTTATTGCGACTAAATTGAATGAGCACGTGGCTATGTCCTCCAAATGTTTCCTGATACAGTTAAATGGAAAACTGTAGATTACATTTATTTATTTTGTGATAAACCCTTTGTTTATGTTGCTGGTGATCCAGAAAAAGTGGTCTCCTACAACACGCCATGACCTAAACAACGACAAGTTGAATTACTCTCTCATTTACCATAGGAGACTTTCTACCATGTGTTTTGCAGCAATGATTTCTGACGCAGCTTAAGAAATGATAAATTACACCCAACGAAAACAAAGAGAAACTCAGAATTTCATAGCATAATTGTAAAGAAAACAAGTTATTTGCATCTCTGTCTCCCACATTTTCAAAACACAATGTGCTTGAAATTAAAAAGACCCAAGAATAGTAAAAACAATTTCATTTTCCTCTTATAATTGGAAACATTTGGAGAAAGCACTTTGTCTACTCGGCCTGCATATTTATGGCTTAATTTTACATAGGGAATGTTACTGTATGTTTGCCTCTCATTTCATTGTTATTGTAATTTTCACAAATGACCAATATTATGTTATGGAAACAAATGTCACAAGTACAACAGCATTCCTGTATACACACCCACCAATATAGCTGTCCTTTGTGTTGAAAGACATTCCATGGCGTGCTAACCTTGTCTGCAAGGTCATATAAAAGTGGGAGGCAAAGATAGCAATGCTTTCCACACCCCTTTCAGCAATAATAACAATTGTGTGGCCAAGTTACACGAGGAAAACATGAACTTCTGGTCACTGGTGCTCACACAAAACCATCATAAAAATCCAGATTGGTGACAAGGCACGGTGGCTCATGCCTGTAATCCCAGCACTTTAGGAGGCTAAGGCGGGCGAATCATGAGGTCAGGAGATGGAGACAATCCTGGCTAATATGGTGAAACCCCGTCTCTACTAAAAATACAAAAAATTAGCTGGGCGTGGTGGCGGGCACCTGTAGTCCCAGCTACTCGGGAGGCTGAGGCAGGAGAATGGTGTGAACCCGGGAGGTGGAGCTTGCAGTGAGCCGAGATCGTGCCACTGCACTCCAGCCTGGCGACAGAGCGAGACCCCATCTCAAAAAAATAAAAAATAAATAAATAAATTAAAAAAAGATTGGTATGAAAACAGTCACAGGGTCTTCGTACATCAAAGGACTTTTTTTCTTTTTTTTTTTTTTTACAGGTTCACAGTGTTCTGCATTCTCCTTTTCCTTTGAATTATCTCTTATTTGAAACTGCATTGAAATAAATCAAATGTGTTACTTCATCAATGAGACAAATGCTTTGTTAAGAAACAGTAACAATTTCTACTTTCAGAAACAATGACTTTAGAATTGTATTAACATTTTGAAAGCTAACATCATTATTTTTAACAGTTCCCAGAATTTATTCTACTAATACCAACTAACCTCAAGCTGCAGATGCATTAATTTAATAACCCAGGAACACATTCTCCTGCTCAATTACCCCAGGAGGTTTGCTGAGAAGCTATGTTTTTTTTTTTTTTTTTCAAATCAGTTGATCCAAGACAGAGATACTGAAGCTCTATGGGTAATCAATTATTTCTGTTTAAAAAGTTTTAGTGATCAAAACCACCTTAGTCAAGGTTTATGGCATTCTCCAGTGAGGACTCAATTAAGCAGTTACTCCCATGTGGTAGTTTCCTGAAAATTCTGACTCCACTTGGGCCCTGCGCCTGCTCACGTCGGAGCTCGTATTCTTGACTGGACTCCTCGTTTTCACCAGAGAGTGTTAATCTCACCCACCACTTCTCCACTTGTTTAAAGTTCACAAATTCTCTCCTTACGCTGGTAAAAGGTAAACTGTTTTCAACAGCAAGGAGTACAAAGTCTCAGCTCCAGGAGCGTAGACCATACGGTTATTTTATTGCTTACTTGATAAGAACCTGCAGGAGGGCTGTCTCCAGAGTGCACTCCCAGCTCCATGTCAGCAGGGACCCACGCTCACAGTTTTTTCTCTTGACCCACCTCAGCTAGTTGGCTTTTGAGTCGCATTTCTATTACCTACTGCAAGGCTCTTGTATTGGTTCGAACCCCAAGAACGCGCCAACAAACAACACAAGGTGGAGTGGAGCAACGCGCTGTTTTGATGAGCGCCTGGGTGCAGACGCGCTGAGGCCTAAAATGGCGTCGGCCTCAAGTAAGGACGGGGCAAGGGTTTTATAGTCTCCTGTAAACAGAAAATGTCCCCGTCTGACGTAACAGCTACGTGATACCCGGAAGGCCTCTCTCTATTTCCAGGAGGTATGTGTCTTCTGGCCGGCTCTCTTCCTGCTTCTGCATCTTGCTGACGCACTCTGCTGGCACAAGTGGTCTTGCGCCTTGGAACTGGGCCTGAGGAGGGAGGAGTTATTCATCTCCCCAAGCTTTCAGGCCCCCAGGCTTTCACCTACCTCATGATAGCCACCATTGCACCAGACATCACATTCATGTTCAAGACAGGAAGAAAGAAGAGGCCATGCCAACATCTTTCTTCTCACATCATTCACTTTGTCAGTAGAGCAAGAGCTTTCCTAGGAGCTCCCAAACCCATTTCCCCTTAGTCTTTCTGACTACATCTGTGTCATCTGGCCACTCCGTGTTGCAAGGAAGCCTAGGAAATGGACCTTCAGTCTTCTATTTTTAAAAGATAGACAAGGGAAATGGGGTTGGGAGTAGCTGTTGAGATAGCCAAGTAATGAGTGGCTGCCTCAACAGGCAAACAGATTGTTGGAGCTCCTAGGCTTAATCAGAGCACCACCCTGGGCTGAATATTACTCATCTTGAGAGGTGAAGCCAGCTAGACTTCCTGGGTCAACTGGGGACTTAGAGAACTTTTCTGTCTTACAAGAGGATAGTAAAATGCACCAATCAGCGCTCTATAAAAATGCACCAATCAGCGTTCTGTAGCTAGCAAGAGGATTGTAAAATGCACCAATCAGCACTCTGTAAAATGCACCAATCAGTGCTCTGTAAAACGCACCAATCAGCAAGATCCTAAAAGTAGCCAATCACAGGGAAGGTTGAAAAAATGGCATTCTGATAGGACAGAAAAGGAACACAGAAGGGGACAAATAAGGGAATGAAAGCTGGCCACCCCATAAAGCAGTGGCAACCTGCTTGGGTCCGCTTCCACACTGTGGAAGCTTTGTCCTTTCGCTCTTTGCAATAAATCTTGCTACTGTTCACTCTTTGGGTCCATGCCATGCCATCTTTAAGAGCTATAACACTCACCGAGAAGGTCCGCAGCTTCATTCTTGAAGTCAGCAAGAACATGAACCCACTGGCAGGAACCAACCCCAGACACCATCTCCCCTCCATCTTATGTGTGGTCAGGCATTCTCTTCACTCTTCCAGAAACTCTGAGATCTAGCCTTGAAACCTGCTGAATCACTAGAGATCACACATTTTTGCCCTTTGCAGAATCACTGTAGCTTACTTCAATAGCAGTGCTAAACCATAAACTTCCATGGAATCTCTCACACTGCAGGGCCCAGGCCCATGAAATCCACTATTGAGCTTGGCTGTAAAGATGCTGTTGAGAACCCTTTCCCTGCATTGCTCCCTGCTCCCTACTCTCACAGGTAAGCCCTAAGAGATTTCTTTCAGAATTTGGTGCTGGGAAAGATTTGCTTGCTCTAGGGCAAGTTTGTCCAATCCATGGCCTACTGGCCATATGTGGCCCAGGATGGCTTTGAGTGCAACCCAACACAAATTCATAAACTTCTTTAAAATATTATGCGTTTTTTTTTTTTTTTTGCTCATCAGCTATCGTTAGTGTTGGTGTATTTTACGTGTAGCCCAAGACAATTTTTCTTCTTCCAGTGTGGCCCAGGGAAGCCACCCCTACTCTAGGGAAATTAGCACTCCATCTTCTTTCTGATAACACAAATAACATAAAGCATGGTCTCTTCTACCTGTCCTTGGGTGCCAGGAAGCACAGATCCAAGTTTGAACCACAGCTGTAACAAGTGTTCACCCCAACTCCAGGATCTGTTTGTCTTCTTGTTCTTCATGATATGGGGTTCATTTTATTATTGTTTTGTTGACTGTATTTTGTTGTAACCCATCACATATTTTCTGTAGAGAAGGGGTAATTGGTGGAGGGAGAAGAGAGAGAGAAACTTTTATTTCAGCACATTTTATCAAAGCAAACTTCAAAGGCTGAAATAATCACGGCGGTGAATCAAAGGGGTCACTAGTGGAGAGTAGGTTGACTGGATATAGTACATTATTTCTCAGTTTATAAAATACTTCCAGTTTAAATGGATCCCTACTGACCAAAGGTTGGGTTCTAAAATCTTCATTTTTATATTTTTTATACTATTTCTACCTGCTGATACTTTTATGTACTTCATTTCCCAAATTGTTCTTTTCACTAATTTAATACTTAAAAACTGCCAAATGATCAATATTGACATATGTCGATTTTCAGGACTGGCCAGTTGCCCATCAAATACGCATCCTTTTCTTCTGTGGGGACAAAACCTTGATTTAGTTGGGGGTGCCAAAGTGCCCACCTAAAAAGCCTGTATTTCCCAGCTTCTCTTACAGTTAGGAACGACCACTTGACCTGATTCTGGTTCTGAGATTAGCTAGAATTTGCTAGGAGGGATTCCCAGGAAAGCCCTTTAAAGGGGCAGACTCAGCTGGTATCTTAGTTTGAGCTCCCTCAAGAAGGAGCTTGAGATGAACTTGGGTGCAGGTGGTTTATCTTAGAGTTCATCCCAGGTAACAGAAATGGGGGAGAGGGAAAAAAGGAAGAGAGGAAAGCAGTGAAGGAGGCATTAATAGGCCAGTTGCCAGCGAGTACCTCGGTCTGCCGTGGGATCCTGCACACTGTGGGCCATGCCTCGCGATCGTGAGGACTACGAGGCTGGGCTGCCTCGTTCCCCATTGCTTGGGATCTCCCTTGGGTTCTTAGCTCCCCCACGCTAACTGATTGTTCTTGCATGTGGTTGGGTGGTCTTCTGTGGCTCCAGCAAAGCAAAGAGGCGGCATGGTGTGGCTGGTGTGCGATGCTTACCGTGTGTGGATCTATGGACGTGGCTGGCTGGAGTGAAGATGGCCAAGGGAGTGCAGCCGGAGCATCCCAGGCACCCCCAGAGCCAGTGTGCATACCTGTGCACTCCACCTCTCCTCCTGCACTCTCCCCAAAATGTCAGCGTGACAGCTGGGACTCTAGTAGCTGTGAATACAAGATGAAGGCCACACTCTAAAAATGGCTCTGGAGTGAAAAACTAGAAAAAGCCTGATGTCACCATGGAGCTGATAAAGCCTTGGACTATGTAACTTGAAGCTTGAGAGAAAAATAAACACTCATGTTGTTTAAGCCTCAGTCATTAGTTTTCCTTTTAAATAAAGCTGAGCTCAGTCGTAATGGATACACATCCCTAGTGCCAGCCACATTCACTGGATTCAGCCTTCCTGGTACCGCTAATAAGCCAGTGATCTTCACTGTGACTCACTCCCTCTGGCTCAGCTCAGGCAGAGTTCCTTCTTTGTGAAAATGACCCAGAGGAAATCTTTCTCCCTTTGAATTTTTCTAAGCTTCCTGGAAATCAAGTTGCATTTTTCCTTCCCCATGCATGCTATGGAAAACATCACTAAACATCTGAGTTTCCTGAGTTTTTTTCTCTTCAACAGATTTTGTGTTAATCAGAGTAGACAAAGTGCTATAACAAACAATCTCAAACTCTCAGTGACACACCATAATGAAGGTTTATTTCATGATCATTTCACAATCCAAGGTTGGTTGGAGGGGGCTTTGATCCATGCAGTCCTCCAGGGCCCCAAGCATCTGCTATCGAGTGGTTCTGCCATCCTCTAGGGCCTTGGAGGCCTCCACTGGATCATCCGTGTCTGACCAGCAGGAGAGAGAAGGGCAAGAGTGTGGAGGATGCCACAGGCAGTTTCATTGCCTGAGCTTGGATGTGGTGGATTCCCACTTCTGCCACCTTCACTGCTTCTCAGGTTACATGGCCTCACAGACCTGTGGAAGAAGCTGGGAAATTCAGTCTAGCTGGGTTTCCAGGAGGAAAAGAAAGTAGAGCTTAGTGAGCACTTAACACGCCTCTGCCATACATGTTTAAAAAGCTTCCAAGGAGGCCGGGCATAGTGGCTCACGCCTGTAATCCCAGCACTTTGGGAGGCCAAGGTGGGTGGATCACCTGAGGTCAGGAGTTCGAGACCAGCCTGGCCAACATGACAAAACCCTGTCTCTACTAAAAACGCAAAAATTAGCTGGGTGTGGTGGCACATGCCTGTAATCCCAGCTACTTGGGAAACTGAGGCAGGAGAATAACTTGAACCTGGGAGGCAGAGGTTGCAGTGAGATCACGCCACTGCACTCTGGGCAACAGAGTGAGACTCTGATCTCAAAAAAAAAAAAAAAAAAAAAAAAATTTCCAAGGAATCCTCCCAACAGGGCCGGGACAGTCTGGCTACCACAATCTTGAAACATGTGCTCACACCCTTCGAAAACTGCTTTTGGCCGGGCGCAGTGGCTCACACCTGTAATCCCAGCACTTTGGGAGGCCACAGCGGGTGGATCACGAGGTCAGAAGATCAGACCATCCTGGCTAACACGCTGATACCCCATCACTACTAAAAACACACAAAAAATAGCTGGGCATGGTGGTGGGCACCTGTAGTCCCAGCTACTGGGGAGGCTGAGGCAGGAGAATGGCATGAACCCGAGAGGCAGAGCTTGCAGTGAGCTGAGATTGTGCCACTGCACTTCAGCCTGGGTGACAGAGCGAGACTCTGTCTCAAAAAAAAAAAAAAAACCAACTGCTTTTATACATTGTAGAACTTTGCGTTTTAAAGTTTACACCTGGAGATTTTCATCATAAATTTAAACCATAGTGAACGGATATCATTTTTGGCATATTATAGACACTGAAATTTGTGGTGGTCACCAGACGATGCTCCACCCAGATCCCCCATCAAGGAAAGGCTTGTCCCTATCCCCTCCACTGCTGGGAGCGCTGCTAGCTTGCAGCTGGGTTAGGATGGCCTCAGGTGCAGAACTGCCTAGCCCTGGTTCATGCCCTTCCCCAGGCAGCCCCCCTCAATGACTGGCTGTGGTGGGAGTACAAGGCTCGAGGCAAGGGTGGGGCAATTCTGATGACCCTTTCAGTGGCAGAGCTTCCCTGGGACTGCCAAGTCTGCTGGGGACCTGCATCGCAGCTTAACTTCTTCCTCTCCCCAACTCGTGCTTCCCCTTCCTTTCTCAGGTTCCCCTCAAGGGCACCCCCCATAGACATTCTACACACGAAACTCCAGCCCACGATTCCCTTTCCAGAGATCCACCCTACAACAGTTTTTCAAAATGAAATGGTCATCCTGTTCCACTGCAGCAGAAATATATAAATACATTTAAATTAATTTTAAAAACAATCCTTAGTACCATAAGCTTTCAAGCAATTAAAAATGTGTTCCGAGTTGAGTTGCCATTTCAAGTTAATGTCAATCATTATTAAAAAGAAAAAGTAATTTTGGGGGGAAATGCATCTGTAATGGACAGGAAGTTGTATGCTCCATAGAAGGAAAGATCAACACTGGCGGACACCAATATTTGGATTACGTCCTTGTTGGGCACTCTGAAGGGTTTTCTGCCTTGAAGCAATTCACATAAGAATATTCAGGAAGGATAAAGATATGCCTTGCTTTTGTAAGGTGGGAAAAAGGCCAATTTTAAAAGTAAAGAAAGAAAAATCAACATAATACCTCCTGACCAATTTTAAAAAAGAGTACAGCCGCCAATTTATTTTCCGAAAACAATCCAGGTCTGGATCACAAATCTCAGAGCTAGTAGGAAATGTGCGCACCCCCATTTGAAGATCGTGTCCACTGCACAGAATCCTCCTACCCTGTATTCTTTCCTTTATTTCACAGCTGATTGGACCAGGGGTGGCATCTGATTTCAGTCTCTCTCTGTTGCCCAGGCTGGAGTGCAGTGGTGCAATCATAGCTCACTGTAGCCTCCAACTCCTGGGTTCAGGCGATCCTCCCCACTCAGTCTCCCAAGTAGCTGGGATTACAAGCATGAGTCACCATGCCCAGCTGGCATCTGATTTGACAACTACCAATGTATAGGCCAGCCAGTGATCGATGTCTGCACAAAACGATGAAGAGAGCCAATCAGAGGCTCTGTTTTGGAGGAATCTGAGTTGTGGACATGGAGAATACCATGCAGTTAGAAAAGAAAGCAGGAGGCAAGTGGACCCAGGAGAGGTGCCAAAGGCCAGAGTCACAGCCACACAAGGCCACTAGGTGAACGGGGGTGAGTCTATAGGGAGGAGGAGATGGGGAGAGAGGTGCTGCTGTCCCGGCTCTCAGGAGCTCAGCTTGCTGGGCACCAAGATCTCCTGGATCCCCACAGGCGCCTGCACGCTTGACTATCCCTAGTTACCGTGGTATCCATAGGGATGGTGGCCATCTCCTGCTGCATAACCAACCACCCTTAAAACACAGTGGCTTCAAACAACAAGAGTCGCTTACACTGTTTATATATCTGCGAGTAGGGCAGGGCTTGGTGGGGACTACTTTTCCCTGCTCACAATGAATCTTAGCTGAGATGTCTGGGGGCTCAGATCCCAGAGCTAGTGGCCAAAGTCAGGTCCCTCAAGCTGTCCAGTGCTCCTCCCAACCCCAGGTTGCTTCTTGGGTGAAGGGTGGACATTACCGGTAACTGCAAGTTGCTGGAGTCCTGTTGCCCCTTCTTTGTTCTCCGTGGAGCCATTTCTCACCACAGGCTTCCTTCTCATGGCCAGCACAGAACTCCCTGAGTTCTGAAGGATGTAGAATAATCGCAGCAGTTACGTCCAATTGTCTGCAGTTTGACCTGAATGCTGCTGACTCAGGGCACGGATGGAGACCACACCCCATGGGTGGTCCAAGGCTATTACTTCACTTTGGAAGGTGGTCAAATGAGCTACCACTTTACCTTGGAAGAATTATCAGTGGAAGTGCTTGGGGCACCAAGGAAAGAATACAGAAAGTTCTGTCGCGTACACAGTGCTCTATAAAGATGTCCCAATTATCTTTTCATCCAGAGGCTTGAACTGCCGGCTTACAGAAAAAATACAGCTTATACAGATATTTATCTTGCTTGGCCCATACTCTGCTTAAAAAAATTCCCCACTTTTAAAACCTGAGAGAGTTGTGTTCAAAAAAATGGCTTTCTGGCAGGGTGTGGTGACTCATGCCTGTAATCCCAGCACTTTGGGAGGCTGAGGCGGGCAGATTGCCTGAGCTCAGGAGTTGGAGGTCAGCCTGGGCAACATGGCGAGACCCCATCTCTATTAAAAATACAAAAATATAACCAAGCATGGTGGTGTGCACTTGTGGTCCCAGCTACTCGGGAGGGTGAGGTGAGAGGATCGCTGGAGCCTGGTGGGTGGAGGTTGTGGTGAGCTGAGATTGCGCCACTGCACTCCAGCCTGGGTGACAGAGCGAGACTCTGTCTCAAAAAAAAAAAAAAAAAAAAGGTTTTCTGACTTCTGTTGAAGAGACTGAAGGCCGTGGAAACACCAGGCCACTTTCTCTCATGGACTGAGTGGTTCCTGAGCCCCCGTCCACCTGCCTGGCTCCTTCAGGCTTCTGAGTTTGAGGTCCCGTGGCTTTCAGGGGAAACACGAGTGGCAGGCAGTGGCTGGAAACAGTGTGTGTAGCCACGTTTTAGTCTTGCATTTCACAGACCGCCATGCCAGCCTCCTGTTAGTTTTGAACCGCTTTGTTTCAAGGCTTGAGCTGACACACATGAGACAGGGTTGGAGCTGACGGAACAAGAGGGGAGCTGGCCTAGGGAGTCAGCCAGAGGCCGCAGACTCTGCCATCGAGCACAGGCTCCCCCTCTCCGACGCCACCTTGCGAACCTGAAGACTGGCAGGTTACCTGGGGTGAAGGTCCCAGGTAAGTAGGGCCACATGGGTTGCAGTTTAGCATAAAGATTGTTTCCCAAATGCCGGGCCAGAAGATTCTGCAAGTGTAAAGGAAGCATATTTGTCGAGTGATACAAGCTTCCTCCTCCACACATTGATACGATTTTTACTGCATTTCTCATAGTCATTTTATTACCTATTAAATGCAAGTTCCCAGGTCCTAGTGCTTCTCGTTATGATGGCACTGTTGGCACAGCAGGCTGTTTTGGTCAGGGCTGCTGCCTGCTGGAGGGGAGTCCTTTGTCAAGGAGCAAAGCTTGTTCTCAATCTAACATCACACCAGGCCCCAGAAAAACCAGGAGGCCTCAGAACTGCATGTTGAAGCACAGCATTCTCCCCAGGGTCTGGTCCTCGGCTTGGATTGCCTGCAGGTGAAGCCTGTGTCTCCTAAGGATATTCCAGTGGGGGGTAGATGTCACACCATCATATTTCTCTGGCTGTACCACCACCAGAAGAACCCTAGACCCCAGTTAGTGCAGGGACGCCCTGGAAGGTAAATCACATATGCTCCACAGGTGCCAGCTGGCATCGGCTGTCTTCCCTCTCTGATGCTGCTTCTGACTGCTGATGCCTGCAGCAGAGGCCACCCAAGCTCCAGGGAGGCTGGCATTCCCGCATGACCACATCGGGACCTCTGGCCCCCCAGCCATGCATGGCCTCCAATGGGGACCCCAGGGGAGAGAGCTGTCCTCACTCCCCGCCCCACCACTGCAGCCCGGTCACCCAGAGCAGAGCTGCCTGGGCCCCACACCTGGAGCTCTGAGTATCACTGATCTTTGCAACTTCATCTTCCAGGGCTCGGCTCTGGTCTGTGGGGCTGGGGCTGAGGACAGCCCAGGCAACCAACGCCATGCAGCATGTTTCACTTGCCCATTGTTCATGAACCTCAATTCTTTCTGCCATTTATTCAAGTCCCTCCAGCCCCCCACACTGGTCTGGATCCTAGGCCTGAACACAGCTCAGGTTCCCACTGGGACCCTGGACTTGGGGCCACACATGGACTAATCCAGAGCAACAGCTGCACAAGGTGTTTTCCTGACCCCTCAGATAAAATAAGGCCCTTCACCCCTCCTGGTAACCCTCTCAGTCCCTTCCTCTGCTTATGTTTTCTTCTCATTGCTTCCTGTTCTATTTTACTTTATTTTTTTTTTTTATTTTCTGTCTCCTGTCACGAGAACGTTAACACTTTGAGAGCAGGAAACTGATATTGATGACTGCTGTATTCCTAGCACCCCGAACAGTGCTGGGCACAAAGTTGGTGCATAATAAATATGTTGAGATTAAAAAGTAAGAGTGGGCAGGGGTTGATTTTCCATTCTATAACATGACTTCTTTCACTTATTAGGCGTGGCTAAGGAACCGAAGACACAGAGTGGAAGATAGGATGGGAGGGACTTGCTGGGCTCTGCTTTCTGTAATCTGCCTTGGCAATAAAAATGGCCAAGGAGAGAAAAGATGCTACGATTTTTTCCAAACTGATACAGGTTTGATCACTTTGAATGACAATGACATTCCCAGGAGATGAGGAAAGAGCTAGAGTTCCTGGCCCAAATGTAGCAGATTGTTCTGTGTCAGAATGAGCCTTCTCTAGCATGGACACACCATGTCTTCTACTTGGCCCAGGGTTCAATATCAGTCAATATCCATAGAAGGATAATGTACCTGGCACTATGATAGGTACTAGGTAGGGAGTGACACAAGAAATGAGTAAACAAATGAACAAGATAATTTCAGGTAGTGACAAGTTCTTTATAGACAATAACAGCAGGTGACATGATGGGGGTGGCATCTTATCAGTGTTGATATATGCCCACTGTGGAAGGATGCGTCTTGGATATCTGACTCTGAGTTTTCAGAAGACTGTAGAACAAAGCCCTTTACATTGCATTTTAAAATATCTAAACCCAACCAGGAGACTAAGAGAGCTTAATCTGGAAGGCTTCACTGCACTTACAAATTCACTGGAAATTCACCAGCATCTGTCATTTTCCTGTTGAAGATGGTTTATATGTCAAATCTGGGCTCATGAGTCTATCCCACTTACCTTTCTTACTCATTTCCAATTTTTAACTGTCTCTTAAATAATAAACATTTATTGAGTTTGCCATATGTCAAGCTCAGGAGCAAGAGATACTGAAATGAATTTGACACAGGTGAGTGGGTCTTCTTAGTGGCTGAGGGCAGAGACTATGGAATCAGGCAGGCCTGGGTTAGAATCCTAGTTCCTGCCCCTCCTCCCTAGCAGCTAGCTCCTGCCTATTGGAGCCATTTTCCTCTCTTGTAAAATGCGAACAATCCTATCCAGCCTGCAAAGTTGTTGGGTTATTTAAATGAGATAAATGTGGTCTCCCATAGGAGATGTTCAATAAAGGGAAGCCATTTCTTGCCTGAGACACCTGGTTTCCGGGAACAAGCAGGAAGCTGAAGCGGTTCAATGACGCACTCTCCTGAAAGGGACCTTGCATTTAAGGAATTGGTGCAAATGGAAGCTCGAAATGCTGTCTATTGTCCCAGAATAGTGTGTCACAGACAGCCATGGTGGTGACTGGGGGCGGCACATTCTCTGTGCATGGGACATGGGCACTTCATGTGGGAGCAGCCGGCTTCTCTGGGGCCATGGCTCCCTTCGGGCACAGTTATCAGATTCTTGACAATGTGGAATATCTAATAATAGTGTTTTCCACCCCAAGAGCAGGGGGCTGCTTTGCATATTTTGCGTCTTTTGTAGCTCCCTAAATGACTTGGTAATCTGAAACATGACTATGGAGAGCCTTGTTTTGTTTGTTCTCATGCTTTCATGCAAACAGCGAGCAAGAGGAATTTGTTATAAATAGCTTGCAACTATTTAGTGAAAAAAATAGAAAAATGAAGTTGGGTGGGCACTAGGCAGACTTCTGGACAAATGCAAGCTCCCTCAGCAAGAATGGTCAAGTGGAACGGCACGCCATGTGTGCTGGCTATGGACCTATGTTCATCCTAACTCAACCCTGAGGAATGTCTACTTCCAGGGCCTCGTGTCTGTGAGTGGCTTGGAATCATGGATGAGGGAAAACACCTCCCCAGAGCCCACTAACTGGGACACGTTCACCCGCATGGAAAGTCAACCTTAGACAGATTTGGAAGAGTAATTCTCAGCTTTAGGAGGCCAGCAGGGGGAAAGCTAAGAAGTTCTGTAAAAGGAATAGTGTGGAACTTTCCATCTAGTTTTTTTCTGTAATTGCTGGTTCAAATTTTCATATTTAGAGGTTGCAAGCTCAGTGTGGCAAGCATGTGAAAGGGCATCTACTCTTTCTGCCACTTCCTTCATCGCCAGGAATCTACTGTTGGAAAAGGACAAGTGTGTGTGTGTGATGAAGAACCTTCTCTTATGATTCCATTATGGTGCTATTTCTGGAAAGTAACTGCAGCAGTAGGAAAGTCCTGATTTGTGTGTTCAGTAGGCTATTGTGACAGAAGAACCCAGGGAGTGGATCTTTCCAGAGGCCCTTGGGACTGCCTAGGTGCAGAGATACTTTGCTAATGGTGTTGATACAAACACATTCTTCTTTGTACTGTAATTTGCATATGACATTTCCATGATTCTGCAGAATTCATGAGCTGAAATCTCTATTGTTATAAACTTTGCAAAGTATTTTAGAAATAATTATATAAACTCAGCATAAGCTCAATTTCCATTCTTGCTTTATCACTTTTCTGGTCTCTGCTGGGAATGCCTCATGAATATTTGATGCATCCACGGTACACTCGTAAGGAGAAGAGCATATTCTGCTGTAGATGAAGTAGAAGATTTGTCTTTCCACAAATGGAACCTGAGAGGAGCTGTTTTCCTTACCTTCTTTCTCAAATGAAGCCACCAGTGCAGACGATGTAAATGACATAATCGTCTGTATGTTGTGTGCGCATGTGTATTTTGACTAACCGTGGGAATACTGTTCGGGTATTCCTTAGATTGACTACTTCTATCACCAGATTTTGTTGTCAGTTTGGGCCTTTCATCAGAGGACTTTCTGGTTGAATGAGAAAAGCAAGGTGGTAAGGCACTGTGTGGAGAGAACATGTGCTTTCTGTTCACTGATGGGGACAGGGTCTGCCACCCCAAAATGACAATGCGAAGACAAAGCAAACACAGTCTCCACTTTCTGGCCATACATATTAGCTTTGAAAAATGTGTCTTCTGAAATTCCACCTCCTCCCACTCTGCCATCCAAATAAGGGCTTTTTCCAAGAAAAACATCAGCGATTCCAGTTCTGCTTCCAGTATCTTGCATGGGAAGTCTCTGTTTTAATAGGGGTACTGCTGGGTCTATTTCACTGTTTCCAAGAGTGGAATAAAGCAGTGTGCGGGCTATCAACCTTATTAGTAGCTGATGACAGGTATTTGCAATCCATGGAGAAATATATAAAGATGGAGGAGACTAAAGCAGATTCTGGTGATACTTTAATAATAAAACACATCCTCAACACGACTCACACAGGCAGAGTTTGTCACCTCCTCCTCTGTTCCCGGAGGTTTCTATCCGTATTGCAACTATGGAACTCATATATTAACATGACTACCCAGGCCATGTAGCCTTGAGCTCTGAAACCTAAGGATATGACTTGCTGACTTTGGATCCTCAGTGCTTAGAGCAACCTCTAGGCCATAAAACAGACGGCTACTGACTAAGTGGTTGAATTTCAACTGCTTTATCATTAACAAGGATTTCCACATGCATTAGCATATCTATCTGAAGATTCCAAATGTTCTGTCCCTTTAAGCTCTCTTTGACTCTTCAGTTCAGCCCTATGTTGACCAAAATCAGAGTTCAGCATGGTGGACACCAAACAACTAATCAATTAACTTACCACTCTTTCATCAATTGACTTTATCCTGTATGTAAATTTTAAAATCAATCATTTATAAACACAAGCAGCTCTAAAATTGCTTTGGCATCTTGGGTTTTAATCTTTAAGAAAAACAAAATCATCTTTGAAGAAAAATTAGAAGAAAATTTTTTTTACATATTCCATATCATCTGAATTTTTCTGAATCAAAGTGCTTTTTTCAAAAAAAGCACCTATTTTGACAGAAATAAGATAAAGAAATGATTAAGCGGAGAATGCACAGTTAGCCTACATATGGGATTCTCAAACTTTAGGGAAGCACCTAAACAGAAAAAGATGTCTGGGTGGGATCCAAAAACTTTCAGTTCTAGCAAGTTCCCAGGTGATGGTGATGATGATGATAATGGTGATGGTGATGCTGGTAATGGTGATGGTTGTAATGATGGTGACAGTGGTGCTGGTGGTCATGATGGTGGTGATGGGATGGTGGTGGTAGTTATAGTAGTGATGGTGGTGGCAGT
This sequence comes from Hylobates moloch, assembly GCF_009828535.3. Lineage (NCBI taxonomy): Eukaryota > Metazoa > Chordata > Mammalia > Primates > Hylobatidae > Hylobates > Hylobates moloch. The sequence continues at coordinate 68,169,127 of NW_026652285.1, read as the reverse complement.
GGTGGTGATGGTGGTGGCAATGGTGGTGATGGTGGTGGCAGTGGTGGTGATAGTGGTGGTTGTGGTGGTGATGGTAGTGGTGGTGGTGGTGGTGATGGTAGTGGTGATGATAATGGTGATGGTGATGGTGATGGTAGTGGTGGTGGTGGTGGTGATGGTAGTGGTGGTGGTGGTGGTGGTTATGGTAGTGGTGGTGATGGTAGTGGTGGTAGTGGTGATGATGATGGTGATGGTGGTGATGGTGGTGTTGGTGGGGATGATAGTGGTAGTGATGGTGGTGGTGGTGGTGGAGGTGGTGATGGTGATGGTGATGGTGGTGATGGTGGTGGTGGTGATGGTGGTGGTGGTGGTGGTGGTGGTGGTGGTGGTGGTGGTGGTGGTGGTGATGGTGGTGGTGGTGGTGGTGGTGGTGATGGTGGTGGTGGTGGTGGTGGTGGTGGTAGTGGTGATGATGATGGTGATGGTGGTGATGGTGGTGGTGGTGGTTGTTTGTGGTGGTTGTGGTGGTGATGGTAGTGGTGGTGGTGGTGGTGATGGTAGTGGTGGTGATGGTAGTGGTGGTAGTGGTGGTGATGGTAGTGGTGATGATGATGGTACTGGTGGTGATGATAATGGTGATGGTGGTGGTGATGATGGTAGTGGTTATGGTAGTGGTGATGATGATGGTACTAGTGGTGATGATGATGGTACTGGTGGTGATGATAATGGTGATGGTGGTGGTGGTGATGGTGATGGTGATGTATGGTGATGGTGGTGGTGGAGGTGGTGATGGTAGTGGTGATGGTGGTAGTGGTGGGTAGTGATGGTGGTGGTGGTGATGATTATAACGCTAAGTGGTGATGATGGTGGTGGTGATGATTATAATGCTAAGTGGTGATGATGGTGATGGTGATGATGGTGATGGCAATGACATTGGCCTGGAGACCACACATGGAAAACCCTGAATTCAATCAGAGAAGGAGTATAAGGGTTTGGAATTGAATTTATCAATTGTTTGATGTGATGCAACAGATGGATGTCTTGTCATTGGACAAAGTCTCTCTTTCTATATGTCTTATTGCTTTTCCCCATTAAAAAAAAATCTGGGTCAGGTGTGGTGGCTCATGCCGGTAATCCCAGTACTTTGGGAGACTGAGGAGGGTGGATGACTTGAGCCCAGGAGTTCGAGACCAGCCTGAGCAACATAGCAGAAACCCTCTCTACAAAAAATTTAAAAAATGAGCTGGGCATGGTCGTGCACACCTGCAGTCCTTGCTATTCAGAAGGCTGATGATCTCCTGAGCCCAGGAGGTCGAAGCTGCAGAGAGCCATGACGACACCACTGCACTCCAGTCTGGATGACAGAGGGAGACTGTGTCTCAAAAAAAAAAAAAAAAAAAAAATTCTGTATATATTTGACAAAGACACCAGATTGGGAGGATGGCAGAATAGTGTAGTGGTGAACAACCAGCTCTCAACAACAGTAACAACAAAAGCCCTGATTTTCAGCATTTGCCTCCATGGTGCAGCTCCCTCTGCTGTGATCACCCTCAAGTTGCCAGCATGAATTCAGGGGGCCTGGAGTTGGGAAGGGCTAGCAGCACACACTTCAAATTAGACACAGGCCCAGCCCTGTTCCCTAAAGCCATGTGTTACCTTCTGGGCATGAGGCTTAATCTCCTTAAGCCTCCTTCTTCTTATCTGTAAAACAGGAATAGTAATAGCCCCTCGGGAGCTTGGAGGAGCTGCCCAGCGCCGGGCTCCAGCACTCCTCAACAGTAGCTGCAATGTCTAAGCAAAGCATTGCCTGGTCTCAGCCACCTGTGCAGAAGCAGAGAAAGCCTGTTTGAAATAAGGTCTTTTGTGGCCGGGCGCGGTGGCTCACGCCTGTAATCCCAGCACTTTGGGAGGCCGAGGTGGGCGGATCACAAGGTCAGGAGATCAAGACCATCCTGGCTAACACGGTGAAACCCCATCTCTACTAAAAATACAAAAAATTAGCTGGGCCTGGTGGTCGGTGCCTGTAGTCCCAGCTACTTAGGAGGCTGAGGCAGGAGAATGGCATGAACCCGGGAGGCAGAGCTGGCAGTGAGCTGAGATGGTGACACTGCACTCCAGCCTGGGTTACAGAGCAAGACTCTGTCTCAAAAAAAAAAAAAAAAAAAAAAAAAAAAAAAAAAAAAAAAAAAAAAAAAAAAAACCAGAGAGAGAAATAAGGTCTTTTGTAAAAAGCTCTCACATCATCTTTGTCTCTGTTGTATAAACCTTCCAATGGGATGTTCCGTAGGTCAGCTTCCACATGATTACTGAATTCGCTTTCAGAGCAAATTAAATTTCTCTTCAATTCATTCACTTGGTTCTTTGTTCTAGTACCCAGAAGGTTTTGTCTTCTGGACGCTAGAAGCGTACACCATACAGATAATTGGAGTTTCAAAACCATTGATTCCCTGATTTTCTTGGGCAAATTCATAATCTGAACATAGGTCTGGTACTTGGATTGTAAACTTCCCTGCATTCCTTCCACATATCAGTGAGCTAACGGGTTGGCAACCTGTGAGCAGTGAAAAGTAGGCATGGGATTTATAACGGTGAAACAAACTGGAAGCAAGGCAGAGGCCCCAGGATGGAGGGTTGGTGAGTAAAGTTTACCTCATCACAGGATGCTCCTCACGCAGCAATCAAAAATGACATTTGTGAAGTGTTTCTAAGAACATAAGAAAATGCTCTGACTTGTTCTGTGACAAAAGCAGCACACACACACACAGACACACACATATATATATATACACAAATGACCCTTGAACAATGTAGTGGTTAGGGGTGCCAACTCCCCACAAAGCTGAAAATTGGTGAATAACTTTTGACTCCCCCCAAACTTAATGATGACTCACGAGTACAGTATATAAATCAGTGTCCCTATGAGCTGAGAACCCAAGCTGAAGCTGTCTCCACTCGCCACACAGGTGATTCTCTGAGCGTCCCCGGTGATCCACAAGTCTTTGCATATCTCTGTCATCCTACAAACGAAACGTTATTGTAACAATCTGTTCATGTATCTGTTTCAGTTGTTAGACCAGAAGTTCCTTGAGGGCAGGACTGTGTCTTCCTTTTTGTACCCCTGGCACATGGATTTGGTCAGAAAGTGTGTGAATGACCTCATCTCAGGAATGGAGAGGCCAGTCATACAGTGCAGTCCACAGAGGTGTCGTGAGCCCTTTGGGACGTGGTGTTCTTAAAGCTCCTTGTGAGTTAATGTGTGGGAGGACACAGAATTCTTTCTTACGTCCCAGCAAACCTTTTCCAGCCCTAAAGTAAATCCCCTTTTTCACAGTACTGAAGACCTCAAAGAACACTGATTGGTATTTGCTACAAAACACACTGATGTGCCTACGTATGTGCTCATACTTCTCTTGCAGTAAAAAGGATTTCAGTTGACTTATAAACCTCCAATGAAATAACGTGAAAGCAGGAACAAAAAGAAATGGAAGCCAGTGGAACAAGGTGGGGACAGAAGCAGCTGGGCCTCAAGGAACTGGAACACAGAGCTCAGCCCTGCCAAGGTTTTCCCTCCACCTGCTGCTTTTTGCATTTTCGCTTACCTCACTCAGGCTGGCTTTGTCCACATGGTGACTAAGAGGTTTCCAGGCTCTTATATACCTCTTATCTCTCAGCATCACATCGGAGGGTGATCAAATCTTTTTCTCTGGTTGCACTTTAACAAATCCCAGGGAAGGACATATGAATCAGGATTAGGTCAGGTGCCTACCAGGAAGCAATCAACCATAGCCGGATGAATGTGGGAGGCACTCTAGGGCTGACTGAAGGCTGGTCAGGGTGCATCCTTAGTCAACAGAGTCTAGCCCAAGAAATGAGCTTGAGGAAGAACTTGAAAGCTTCATTTGAAACCTAAGGCTGGAGAGGTGGAAGCAGCTCTTCTTTGATGAAGTGGGGAGAAAGGTGAACAAACAAGACACAGACATCCATCACAGCTCCTAACCCCTCAGGGATCACATGGATGGCAGTCACAGTGGAGTGAATAGGATGGGCGGATGGCATATTACAAAGCAACTTAGTTACTGATAAGATGCTATGGCCCCCAGAAGCTTCTCAGGTATGGAAAGGACAGAGGCGGGGGCCCTATAGCCCAAAGACCACACTGTCTTCATTCATGTATAGAGTTCATATATAGCGTAGAGCCTAGGAAGAGGATAGTCGGTTCTTCTTTCTCCATTTTTCTTAGGAAATAAATAATAAATATAAGGTCAAAATAAGAAAATGTTTACATCTGTTTTTATATGCTATAGAAATCTTATAAATTTACATGCAGCAAACAATAAAAATGTGGTAGTGAAATCACTTTTAAAGACTGCTCTCCAATAAATGCATTTTAAATATTTAATAAAAATAATAACCCTTAATAATTCTCAGTCCTTAGTTTCATGGCTTCTTTGTGACCTCCTGCAGGTTTCACAAGACCTTCATGCTACAAAGATGGCAGCTTCTGTCACCATTTAACAATAATAGAGTGCATACATGATCTGGGTCAGGCACTGTGCTAAGTGCTATGTGTACAGTGCTGGGCTAGTCAAAAACTGTCCCTGCCCTCACAGAGCTTATGTATCAGTTCGTTCTCACATTGCTAGAAAGAAATACCTGAGACTTGGTAACTTATAAAAGAAAAAGGCTTAATTGACTCAAGTTCCACATTGCTGGGGAGGCCTCAGGAAACTTACAATCATGGCGGAAGGCAAAGGGGAAGCAACTTCTTCACATGGTGGCAGGAGAGGGAAGAGTGAAGAACGAAGTTGGAAGAGCCCCTTATAAAACCATGAGATCTCGTGAGAACGCACTCACTATCATGAGAACAGCATGGGGGAAACCTCCCCCACGATCCAATCACCTCCCACCAAGTCTCTCCCTAGACACGAGGGGATTATGGGGATTACAATTCAAGATGAGATTTGGGTGGGGACACAGCCAAACCATATCAGCTTACATTCTAATGGGGGATACAACTGGAAACAAGCATTATAGATGTTTCCTTAAGGAGAAAACATTCAGGGAACCATAAAAGTTTCAAATGAATGAACCTATGGCCACACAGCAAAAGGACTCATATCATAGAAATGGAGTCTAGGCCTGTCCTGGTCCAGGTTACCTAGCAATACAATTCCTCTCCTCAGAGGAGAGGAGAGCTCCAGGCACACACAGAGCAATTGGAATAGGGATTAGAGAGTTGGAAGGGCAAGATGTGGATTTTCCTTCTCTGTAGCAACTTGTATCTCTCAGTTCCCAAACTAAAAATAAAACCAAGCAGGGTATGGTGGCATGCACATGTAGTTCTAGCTTCTCAGGAGACTGAGGTGGGAGGATCACATGAGCCCAGGAGGCTCCCTGAGCTATGATTGCTCCACCGCACTCCAGCCTGGGCAACACAGTGAGACCCTGTGTTTAAAATAAATAAATAAATAATAAACTTAAAAAAAAAAACCCATAGATGAGGTAGTTCTCATTTACTTGCAACAAAAATGTCTTATACATGGTAACTGTGTTCAATTCATTGGCATACTGCAAGAGAAACAGAAGAAAGCTCTTCTGTCTTGGATTTAGGGGAGTGAGTTATTACCTTTTTAATTCAAGATTAAAAAGAAAAAACGCCAGGCGAGGTGGCTCATGCCTGTAATCCCAGCACTTTGGGAGGCTGAGGCAGGCGGATTACCTGAGGTCAGGAGTTCGAGACCAGCCAGGCCAATATGGTAAAACTCGTCTCTACTAAAAATACAAAAAGTAGTCAGGTATGGTGGCACATGCCTGTAATCCCAGCTACGTGGGAGGCTGAGGCAGGAGAATCACTTGAACCCGGGAGGCAGAGGTTGCAGTGAGCTGAGATCACACCACTGCATTCCAGCCTGGGCAACAAGGGAGACCCTGTCTCAAACAAAAACAAACAAACAAACAAAAAACTCCCTAAGCTCATTATAAACAAACAAATAACAACTGAACTGCCTAGAACACTAGTTAAGAAAACATAGGCTGCATTGGGAGTGTGAGATGTCTTCATAAATACCATAAAGGCTTAGAGAAGATGGGTGTTTTTGAAAGATTGTTCATGTTTAAAGCATAACTGTGCCAGTCAGGATAAGTCTAGGTTATGCTGCAGTAACAATGATCCTGAAACTCAGTGGCTTAAATAACACTAGGTTGTTTTTTACTCATGCTACGTAGACATCACATGTTGGTGGGGGTTTGACCCATGGTTGTCCCTCAGGGGCCCAGGTTGGAGGTTCCAAAGTGCACACATTTCTACAGTAAGGCACATGGTGAATCATGCATTCACCATTAAAGCTTTGCCTGGAAATGACACGTCACTTAACTTACCTTTGGGCTAAGCAAGTCACATGGTTATACCTACTTTAAGTGGGGCAAGCGAGTACGATACTACAGCAGTGACTGGCTTCATGAAAAATGGGAATCATTGGAGTGTTATTTTTAAGCATAGGAAATCTATCTCAGCTACATTTAGTTCCATATGTTTTAATTTTTAGAAGATATTTTCCAAGGCTTTAATCATCTTAACTATGCACTTCAATTCATAGAGGGATGGAGTCTAATTACCCTCCTCTTGAATCTAGGCTGAAATTAGTAAACTGCTGGAGTAATAGAAAGTGGCAGAAGTGATGTTCTAGGAATTCTTAGGTTAAGTGTTCAGAAGGCTTTGCAGCTTCTTGCCAGCCCCTACGGACCTGTGATGGGCAGTGCCCCCTGCCCACATGGGATGCACTGGCAGTGAGACGCACTTGCTCCTGCAGCCCCAAGCTGCCATATAACCAGACCAGCTACCCTGAAGCCACCATGCTGGGGAGGCCACAGGAAGAGACCACACAGAGTGGCCCAGAAACTACACGAGGACAGAAGCGCCCCCAGATGGAGACGAGTTTACTTCTTTGATTTGAGTCTTTTGACGCAAATAAATGTATTTCTGCCTTCTAAATGTTGTGTGAAGACATAAGTAGTTGAGGAGTAATTGTACCTCTAATTTATTTCTTTGGGCTCTAATTCCTTGTGCGAATTGGTGGATCAGAAGATGTTTTTTCTTGGTTGCCGAGAGCCCTGGGGGAAAGGAGTCTTGGTTCTCAAAAGGGAAAGAGGACAGGAATAATTTTGAGGCTCGAGTTACTATCTAGGAAGGCACATGCTTGTGTGGTTGGGATACTCACAGGGTGTCCTGCAACCAGCACAGAAATGGAACACACCCAGAAACCCAAGAGCAGGGTGCCTGGAAGAACCCCCACCACATTTTGCCAGGACCACCCTGAGCTGGTAGCAGCATGGGCTCTGAGCACATGTGAGATACACCATGAACTCAGTCTTGTCTCCTGGAAACCTGCAGCCATCCCATGGAATCGGCTTGGGTCTTTTGAGCAGAAATAGGTAGAAGCCACCCTCTTCCCTACCTAAGTTATAAAAATATTGACCAAAAAATCCCCCAAAATGCACCTGAACTGGGGACTGAAACAGCATGTTGGTTGTGTCAAAGCTGACAATTTTGAGAAGGCAGCTTCAGGTCATAGCCTCATGGGCTTACCCTATGGACCCCAGAATGAGGCAGACTTCATCACCTGGTCACAGACAGCATTGGGTGACAGTGGGACAGCTGATGTGAGCAAAACTTAAGGCGCAGAAGAGCGTAGGAAAACACACGCTTCCCATGAGCCTCTCTCCCCCAAAAGAAAGTAGAGAGGGATTGAAATGAGCAAGCCCAATGTATTTCTCCCAAATTTGCAAAAAAGAAAGCCTTTCCACGTTCCTGGGATGCAGTAAATAAAGTGGCAGAAAGAGGCTTGGAGTGTCACACTAGCTGAGCTCCCTCCACAGGGAAGCAAACAGTAACAGTGGAGAGGAGCATCTCACCTAATGGTGGAGCTGATGGTGCCTTACAAGACGGGCATGCACCTTCACCCCTAGCTACGCAGCGCTGAGCAATTGCATTGGCCTGGAGAACCTGGCAGGTTCACCAGATCTTACAGTTGCTTGGCATATCATACCAGCCCTCACTTATTAGATGTCTGCTGTAAATATCTCTCTTGGTTGTGTGATCCTAACTCTAAGAACCTGTATTAGTGAAGACATAGGGGAGCTTTTATAACCAAAAAGCCGCCAACACAAAGCCTCTATGCCAGGCACTCAACCAGGCTCTGGAATAAGGAGATGAATAAGACAAATATTCTGTTATTAAGGAGCTGTCTATTCAGTGAATGAGCCAGGCAGGTAGATAGAATTTTTTTTTTTTTTTGAGACAGAGTCTCACCCTTCACCCAGGCTAGAGTGCAATGATGCGATCTTGGCTCACTGCAACCTCCACCTCCCAAGTTCAAGCAATTCTCCTGCCTCAGCCACCCAAGTAGCTGGGATTACAGGCATCCACCATGCCCAGCTAAGTTTTTGTATTTTTAGTAGAGATGGGGTTTTACCATGTTGGCCAGGCTGGTCTTGAACTCCTAACCTCATGATCCACCCAGCTCGGCCTCCCAAAGTGCTGGGATTACAGACATGAGCCACTGCGTCCAGCACAATAGAATATTATAGAACAACAATAGTGCTATCCCAGGGCCACGTTCACAACATCACAGAAGTAAAGAAGCCATCAGCTCTGCCAGAGAGGCTGGAGGAGGTGCACGGAGGAGGTGAGGGCTAAGCCAAGAGTGGTAAGAATTTGCCAAGACTGGGGAACAGCCTGTGGGAAGGCATAGCACTGGGAAAGAGTAAGCCCTGTGCCCAGACTACAGCAGTTTCTCTCACTCAACAGGTATTTATGAAACACTCCTGCCATCTGTTTTAGGGGTTTGATGTTGAACGAGATAGGCACAATCCCTGTCGTTGGGGAATTTATTATCGCACTCTATATAGAAAAGGGAGTAATAGGAGACAAGGCTGGAAAGGTAGGCAGGGGCCAGATCATGGAAGGTCTTATGTGTCATGCTGTGGAGGTTGCAGTTTCCACAAAACCTTTTCCTACTCTGCTATTGTCCACACCATACTGCAGGACTGGCTCATGATGGGGACATGCCACATCCCTGCTCAGGGGCCAAAGTGGCCATGGGTGATGGAAAACAGAACGTCCAGCATAGCAATTGCCTTTTATGTCCAAGCGATTCTAGAGGTACAAGGAGTCTCTTAACATTTTCCCCAAGCCAAGTCATAATAACAATTAGTAAAAGCACTAGGAAAATAAACCAAAGTTAAAATAAGGATTTGTATCCTTATTACACTTAATGGTGGGAAACTTTTAGCAAGTCTTTTGAAAGTACCATAGTATTAAGTCAAGTCTCAGAAAAGAATGGCTTCCTGGCCCATAGGAAAAGAGAAAAGGAGGGAGCTTATGATCCCCTGCAAAGACCTGTCCAGATTTCTTCTAGTTTTCAGGATTCTATTATAATTTTTTTTCTTTATTTAGGCTCAGAAGATACTGAGACTGCCTTGCTAGGTTTTTTCTTGGAGACAGAGGGAAAACCAATTCAATAACAAATACTTATTGGGCACCTGTACACTGTATGCTTGGTACTATAGCACGTGAGAAAGTTACATTGTCTCTTTAGTGGATACTCAGTGTTCAGAGTTGAATAAATAAAACTTCATTATGCTCAGCCTAAATATGTTCCTAAAAGTAAAGTTCCAGTCCATTTAGTTTTTTAAAAGAGGAAAATGGGCATGTCTTCTTTGGAAATAAGTTAATCTGAAACAATTGTAGGGGCAGATTGCTTAAGTGTTTATGAATAAATATAAGCCCTTGAGCAAGTTTCCAGTTTTTTCTGATGCCCCAGGGATAGATCTTGCTTTTGAAGAGAGACAATTAATCCCTTGTGATTGGGGAAACAAAGATAATGATGGAAATTTATATTGTTGACCTGAAAATGTACTTTTTAGTGTAATTGTCTCTCTGTTCTGGCTTTTTTCAAGCTGCAGGGAAGGCAGAAGCCTGGGTTTTGAGGTTCTCATTTCAGTTTTTAAGCAAAAAAGACAGGCATCACTGCATTCACTCACAAACATTACCCCAGGATACTGAGGTGACTGTTAGGATTTTTCACAAATATCATGGTTGCCCTCTCCTTCCAGCTCAGGGCAAGTGTGAGCCTCCCCACCCTCTTCGAAGTTAGGTGTGGCCGTGTGTCTTGGTTTGGAATCAGGCCTGTTTGGAGACTGGAGAGCTGGAGAGCTAGCCTGTTCCTCACCACTTGTCCTTCTGCCTGCACGGGCCCTCTGGGAGGGTATGACAACATAACGCCTCTGTCCCTGATTTTTTTTTTTTTTTTTGAGTCGGAGTCTCGCTCTGGTCACCCAGGCTGGAGTGCAGAGGCATTATCTCAGTTCACTGCAACTTCCGCCTCCCTGGTTCCAGCAATTCTCTTGCCTCAGCCTCCCGAGTAGCTGGGATTACAGGCACTCACCACCATGCCCGGCTATTTTTTGTATTTTTAGTAGAGATTGGGTTTCACCATGTTGGCCAGGCTGGTCTCGAACTCCTGACCTCAGGTGATCCACCCATCTCAGCCTCCCAAAGTGCTGGGATTACAGTGTGAGCCACTACACACCTGGCTACTGTCCCTGAAGTAATTCTATGAGGAGAGCCTCTCAGCAAGAAATAAACTTGTTGCCTTAGGTCACTAGATGTGTTATTCCAACATAAGGCGCCTATGCCGGCTGGCCAGATGTTCACATGTAACCCTCCAGGCGCCAGGCTCTGAGGGTACAAAGGTGTCAGACAGCACCTGCACTCTCCTTAAGGAACTTCTGTTCCGGGGGAAGGAGAGCCAGGAAAACAACTCTGAGAGAGACACACCCACAGGGGAGAGGAAATCCAGCCTCAGGGGAACCCAAAAAAGAAAGGCAGTGAGATAAGTCTCTTTCCTTTAAAACAAGAGGTGGGCGGACTAGGAAAAGCTCCTCTATGTATTCAGTTACAACCTGACCTATACTCAGTTAGAGTCTGTGCTATTTGTAATGAAGTGATGGGATTGTCTATATGCTAGCAGAAAGCTTAATATTCTACTTAATGTATTTAAGTGTTGCTATGGAAATTCAGTTCAAAGATGGCAAATGGGGGTCATATTTTGAATTGTCTGATAGATAAGGAGTGGTTGCCTGATTTTACTTAAGAAAGATTAAGATGCTGCGTCCAAGCTTGGGAGAAGAGTGATGTGATCAATTAGCAATGTCTGTCTTGTGGTTAGGAGATGGGACCAGAAAGCCATATGCTACTATTTGCCAACCTACATCTATCTGAAACAAAATAATTGACAGTTTATCAAAATTTCCCACCCTCCAAAAAGGATGAATTAATCTTGAAAACTCACATCTATAAATCTGGGTAATAACAAGAAATCTACTACGTGATTTTAGCCCGCACCCCTCAATAGCCACATAGTCACGTGAATAAGGCTAACATATGAAGAAAATAAAAACCCTCATTGCTCTTGGTTGTGGGTCTTAACTCTCTATACCTGTGATAGTTAGACAATCAGCAAAGCTGCTGTAACAAAAAGACCTCGAATGAAATGGCATTATTTCTCCCTCATCATGCAGTCCATGAACATCTCTGCCATTCTTTTTTTTTTATTATTATACCCTAAGTTCTGGGGTACATGTGCACAACGTGCAGGTTTGTTACATAGGTATACATGTGCCATGTTGGTTTGTTGCACCCATCTCTGCCATTCTTGTCAGGCGGCTTAAAAGGAGACTAAGGCAGCCGCTCCAGCTGGCCTGGTCTGCAGGGCTGATAATAGGTCCTAGAGGAAGTCTAGAGAAAGGCTTTATCTCTCATGAGCAGGCATCATCTCCACTCACATTCCATTGGCCCCAGGTTGCTCTAGGATCACACCTAGATTCAGGGATATCTGGAAAATGTAATCCCTCACTAGGCTGCCATGTGCTGAGCTCAGCCTTGGGGTGTTCTATTACTGAAAGGAAGGGAAGAGAATGTACCCTGAGGATATTCAACAGTTGCCATCCTTACAGGAGAAGGAGGAGACCAATCTGTGCTGAAGTCATCAGTACAGGGAGCCCCTTCATGAAAGAAGGAAGAGTAAAAGCAATATGGGCCCAAATTAGAGGAACATTTAGAAAGCTATACTTTTATCTCTTACCAAAAGGAATATAAATCTTTCTACCATAAAGACACAGGCACATGTATGTTCATTGCAGCATTATTCACGATAGCAAAGTCATGTAATCAACCTAAATGCCCATCAGTGGTAGACTGGATAAAGAAAATGTGGTGCATTCCCTGTACTGATGACTTCAGCCCAAATTGGTCTCCTCCTTCTCCTGTAAGGATGGCAACTGTTAAATATCCTCAGGGTACATTCTCTTCCCTTCCTTTCAGTAACAGAACACCCCAAGACTATATGCACCACATATAATAAATGTGGTGCATATAGAGTAAAGTATAACTTTCTAAATGTTCTTTTGGTTAACACCATGAATAATTAGACATATCGACACCATGTACCTTTGATATGATGGACTGAGAAAGGTACAACATCACCTTGTAGTCTTGCCAAAAGTTCATGGCATCAATCTCATCATGAGAAAATGTTACCTACACCCCAAATGGGGGGCATATTACAAAACAGATAACCAATACTCATCCCAAGTTTCAAGGTCATGCAAGATAAGGACAGGCTGAGGGGCTGGCCCAGACTGGAGGCAATGAGGAAACATGGCGATGAAATGCAATGTGGGATCCTGGATTAAATCCTAGACCAGAAAAAGGACATTAGTGGGAAAAACAGAATTTAAAGAGGTATATAGATTGGTTATGGGTGTTTTAGCAAAATGAATTTCCTGGTTTTGATAACTATACTCTACATTTGGAAGATGTTTGCTTTAGGGAAAGCTGGGTAAATACTACGTGGGAACACACTACTATTTTTGCAATTTTTCTGTATGTTTAAAGTTATTTCAAAAATCCTGTCATGTCATAGCAACACTTTTCACATGAAAGGCTAATGAAAGGCATGGAGCCAGAGGCCTAGAGCCCGTGAAGGATGCCCATCTCCTCTCCATCCTGGGCTATTCCAATAGTTATGTAACTCATCTCCAGATCTTCATTCTCTCCCCAGCCCCGCAGTCTGCCTGGTCCACTTCCTGTACAAGCACGATTATCTCGATGGCCCACACAGAACCCAGCAGGAGCTCACCATTGCCTAGTAGAGCAAACCCACACTCTTTTTTTTTTTTTTTCAAATTTTATTTTAGGTTCAGGATAGATGTGCACGTTTGTTATATAGGTAAATTACATCTCACAGGGGTTTGCTGTACAGATTATTTCATCAACCAGGTATGCTTATGCATAGTACCCGATAGGTAGTTTTTCTATGTTCCTCCTCCCACCATTCACCCACAAGTAGGCCCTGGTGTCTGTTCTTCTCTACTACACGTTCACGAGTACTCAATGTTTAACTCCCACTTATAAGTGACAACATACAGTATTTGTTTTCCTGTTCCTGTGTTAGTTTGCTTAGGATTATGGCCTCCAGATCCATCCATGTTGCTGCAAAGAACATGACCCGATTCTTTTTTATGGCTGCACACTATTCCATGGTCTATATGCACCACATTTTCTTTATCCAGTCTACCACTGATGGGCATTTAGATTGATTACATGACTTTGCTATCGTGAATAATGCTGCAATGAACATACATGTGCATGTGTCTTTATGGTAGAAAGATTTATATTCCTTTTGGTATATACCCAGTAAAGGGATTGCTGGGTTGAATGGTACTTCTGTTTTAAGTTCTTTGAGAAATTGCCAGACTGCTTTCCACAATGGCTGAACTAATTTACATTGCTACCAGCAGTGTATAACTATTCCCTTTTCTCCCCAACCTCGCCCATATCTGTTATTTTTTGACTTTTTAATAATAGCCATTCTGACCAGTGTAAAATTGTATTTCATTGTGGTTTTGATTTGCATTTCTCTAATGATTAGTGCTATTGAGCATTTTTTCATATGCTTGTTGGCTGTGTGTATGTCTTCTTTTGGAAAATGTCTGTTCATTTCCTTTGCCCACCTTTTTTTTTTTTTTTCTTTTTTTTTGAGACAGAATTTCACTCTTGTTGCCCAGGCTGGAGTGCAATGGCATGATCTCGGCTCGCCACAACCTCCACCTCCCAGGTTCAAGTGATTCTCCTGCCTCAGCCTCCTGGGTAGCTGGGATTACAGGCATGTGCCACACATCCAGCTGATTTTGTATTTTTAGTAGAGATGGGGTTTCTCCATGTTGGTCAGGCTGGTCTTGAATTCCCAACCTCAGGTGATCCGCCCGCCTCAGCCTCCCAATGTGCTGGGATTACAGGCATGAGCCACCTCACCTGGCTGCTTTGGCCACTTTTTATTGGGGTTGTTTGTTTTTGCCTGTAAGTTTCAAACTCACACTCCTTATAATGGCCTACAAGACATTTAATGGTCCAGCCCAAACTTAGCTCTCCACTCTTAACTTCTCTGCCCCTTCTAGACATTCCTTCTCCTCTCAACCCAACAGAACTTTTTGCCTATTTTCAAAGATTCCATCTTAGGCCCTACCTCCCAGAATTCACACATACTCTTCTGAGTGCCTGGAATGCCTCCCTCAGCCTCCCCTCCGTCTGAGATTTCTGGGTTAATTCCTATGTTTTCTTAGAGATCCAGCCTAAACATTACTTCCTCTTCAACACTTTGCACCATTTTTAAAAAACTCTTCTAGTTCTTATTATTAATATTGTGATTCATCTAGTCAGTCGTGGTGAGGAATTGTGCTTGGTTCTTGGATGACAAAGACAAAGGACAGAATAGCCCTTGCTTCCTAGGAGCTCCAGGTAGGGGGAGAGGCTGGTGGGGAGCCAGCAGCTGTAGTACAGCGTGATGGATGTGATGGGGTCAGCACAAAGTGGTTCCTCCAAGGGGGAGGATGCAGGAAGTCTCGCTGAAGATGTTATTCAAGAGTTCAATCTTAAAGGGTGAAGGGACGTTCCCAATTCTCCTTTCACTTAAAGGTCAGTTCTTCCCACATCTCACTGCTCTCCTTCTTCTGCTACTCATTGTCTACATGGTCCATCATGGTTCAATTACCAGTTCAATTTAGTTCAACAACTTCCCCATACGGTCTTTTATGAAAAGCATAAACATTGGCGGGGCGCGGTGGCTCACGCTTGTAATCCCAGCACTTTGGGAGGCCGAGGCGGGCGGATCACGAGGTCAGGAGATTGAGACCACGGTGAAACCCCGTCTCTACTAAAAATACAAAAAATTAGCCGGGCGTGGTGGCGGGCGCCTGTAGTCCCAGCTACTCGGAGAGGCTGAGGCAGGAGAATGGCGTGAACCCGGGAGGTGGAGCTTGCAGTGAGCCGAGATTGCGCCACTGCACTCCAGCCTGGGTGACAGAGCAAGACTCCGTCTCAAAAAAAAAAACAACAACAACAACAACAACGAAAAGCATAAACATTAAGGACAAAAGTTAACCTGTTCATGCTGAAATATGGATGTGGTCCTCAAAACTATAGGAGAGAGAACTACTTGTCTTGACCCTAGTACCAACAGAGTGGAAGTTTTTTGCAAAAAAAAAAGTATTACAGCCGTTCAGAACATTTAGACATCAAAGAAAAACATAATGAAGCACAGCTTTCAAAATAACTACTTAAGGATGATAAAGATTGTCACTGTTAATGATGAACCAACGGTGTTTATTAATATTGCTTATGCCTGTGGTTCTTAAACTGTGTGTCAAGGCACCCAGGGTTGCTGCAATAAACATCCAAGAATATGACAGACTTCTTCTTTTTTTTTTTTTTTTTTTTTGAGGCAAAGTCTCACTCTGTCATCCAGGCTGGAGTGCAGTGGCATGACCTCGGCTCACTGCAATCTATGCCTCCTGAACTCAAGTGATCCTCCCATCTCAGCCTCTTGAGTACCTGGGACTATAGGTGCATGCCACCACATCTGGCTTTTTTTTTTTTTTTAATGTAGAGACAAGGTTTTGCCATGTCACCCAGGCTGGTCTCAAACTCGTGAGCTCAAGCAATCTGGCTGCCTTGACCTCCCAAAGTGCTGGGATTACAGGCGTGAGCCACTGTGCCCAACCGACAGAATATTTTAAAATTTTGAAGGAAATACAGAGCTACTTAACATCTGTCAGACACTCAGTGAACTAATAGCTGAGCAGAATTCACAGTTTCAACATGAGATTATGCTAGATTCCTTTTGATGATATCATATCTTTGTAAAAACTAGGTTTCCAGTGGTTTTTGTGATAAAAAGCCAGTACTGCATGAAAACCAATGTGGAAGAGGAAATGATGGGGAGATGGTCAATCTGATTCCAAGATTTGGGAAGTCAGGCAATGCCAACAGGCTTACGCATCCCATGATTGTGGTTATTAAAGAATGAAATAAAATGTTATTTTTTTCTTTCAATCTATGTGTCTTATTTTTTCAAATGGCTACTGAGTTGTTAGAACATAAATATTATTAAGGTGTTTGGACTTACTTCATAAATAGAACTGTTGGGTGTTTCTTTTGGCCTTGAGTGTCACAAGGAAACTTACTGGGAAATGAAGGGAGCCATGAACTAAGAAAGTTTGAGAACTTCTGACCTATACTGTTATTGAATTGACGGTGATGTTGCTCCTTTTATAACTGTTTCATCTGAAGCCCACGGAAAACCTTTGGATTCCAAGGATTTCATGGGTCTTCAAGTGTAAAGACAGAAACACAAAGAAAATCCTTATATAATTAAAGGAAATGTGAAGGACCTGGTTTATTAGTTTGGGCTTTACTGGTGAGTTCTTGCAACCTAAAATGTGCCCATTCTACAGATTCAGATGCCATTCCTGAGCCTCATCAGAGGATATGTCAAGCGGTTTGTGGTATCTTTCCCTGTCTACTTGTGACAAAACAAATAGGCTTGCCAGCTGCAAAGCCAGGTTTAGGGTTGCTTGCTGCGACTGATCATGATACAGTGAAATATTTTCTTATTTTTCCTTTTATGATACTACTTGCCTCATTCAAGTTTAAACTCACTACCCTCATCGGCACTGAGACTGCTGTGATTTTAACCAGGGAAACCAGCCAGCTCTTCTCCAAAGCTGCCCTGGCCAAGCAATCTTATGTGAGCGTCACCAGCCACTGGAGAGAATTGGGTTTGGAAGTGGCATAGGAAGGGGAGGTGCTAAGTGCATTTGTTTCAACAAGAGTGGGTTAAGAACATTATCTTCTTCCTGTGAAAATGGAAATAAGCAAAATTACAATCAGTGGAATAAAGAATCTGTGTTCTAACAGTTCCTTAATTCTTTTAAAGCTAAAACAAATATTTAATACTCGTATTTCAGTATTAGTGGCACCTACGTTGTTGGCTAATAGACATACATTGTTTTTGCACCCTGGAGGACTCACTATATCAGGCGATTTACTTGTTCATTGGTTATCCATCCAATACACTTATTGACAGTTTTTGAGAACCTGCTGTGTGCCAAGCACTGCACAAGGTCACACTGCTGGCAAATCTGGGGCTGGGGAAAGGGCATGAATCAAATTAGTCTCATCTTTCTTGCCCAACAATGAGAATGTAGGGAGTTACACTGCGGTTACTAACACAATGTCCTCTGTAGATCAAAGAAGGGCGTTTTCCCCATGGGGCTCAATGACACATGGATTTGGGCAATGGCAGCTAGAGTATGTTCTTCCTTGGCTTAGAGGGATCTGTCCAAATATCATAAGAGTGCTTGTCATGAGAGGCCACCGCTGATGAATTGTAGGATTGTCCAAATGTTCCTTGTTTCTTGGAACCACATCCTGTTTCTGAAGATTCAGGCAACAAATTAAATGAAAAGTTCATCATTTAAGTTTCTCCAGGCTCCTGTTCATTTGTGTTCGAATTAGGATTGATAGATATTAATGAACAAATGATATTATCTAAGAATTACTGTTAGACTTTTATAAAATGGATATGGATAAAGTAGACTGTGTCATTCCAGGTTATGGAAACCCGGAGTTGATTTCCTTCAACTAACAACAGGGTTAATAGTCTCAGTTATACCAGAGAAGGTTCTTTGGAGGACAGTGATAGAAAACTCGGCCCAGGATGTCTTAAGTAAGAAGGAAATATGCTGGATCGCATAACTGAAAAGCCAGTGGCAAGAGTGGGCTTCAGACAGGACGTCAAAAGAGGGACACTGCCACCAGGCCCCAGTGGCGTTCCTCCATCCCTCGAGGCCACTCCCTCGGAGCTGCTTTGCTTGCCAGTGTTTGTGCTCTTGTGGTAATAAAATGGAAGCAGCAACTCCAATCTTTGTTTTTTAATAAATTTTATTGTGTATATTTAAGGTGTACAACATGATGTTATAAGATACACGTATATATATAGTAAAATAGTTATGATAGGAAACAAATTAACTTATCCAACACCTCACATTGTTACCCATTTTACCCCCCATGACAAGAGCAGCTATAGTCTACTCATTTAGCAAAAATCCTGAATGCAATATGCTGTCATTAACCAGGGTCCGCCTGTTGCACCTTAGATCTTTCTTTTTCTTTCTTTCTTATTCTTTTTTTTTTTTTTTTTTTTGAGGCAGAGTCTCATTCTGTTGCCCAGGCCAATCTCAGCTCACTGCCACCTCCGCCTCCTGGATTCAAGTGATTCTGCTGCCCCAGCCTCCCAAGGAGCTGGGATTATAGGCACCCACCACCACGCCCAGCTAATTTTTTTGTATTTTTAGTAGAGACAGGTTTCACCATGTTGGCTAGGATGGCCTTGAACTCCTGACCTCATGATCCACCCGCCTCGGCCTCCCAAAGTGCTGGGATTACAGGCGTGAGCCACCGCACCCGGCCCTGACCCTTGTTTTTTTTTAGATTCCACATATAAGTGAGATCATGTACTATTTCTGTTTCTATATCTGGTTTATTTCACTTAGCATCCTACCCTCTAGGTCCACCCATGTTGTGGCAAATGGCAGGATCTTCTCCTTCTATAGGCCTTAGTAATATTCATTATATTTAATGGAATTATGCATACATGCACCACACCAGTTTCTGTATCCATTCATCCATTGATGGACACCTATGCTGTTTCCATATTGGTTCTTGTGAGTAGTGTTGCAATGAACATGGGAGTGCAGACATCGTTGCAGGAAAGGGACTTCATTTCCCTTGGGTATATACCCAGCTGTGGAATTGCTGGATTCTACCATAGTTCTACTTTGGGATTTTTGAGAGAATCCCTTACTGTTTTTGGTAATGGCTGTACTAATTTATATTCCAACAACGTGTACATTAGTTCCGTTTTCTCCACATCCTCTCCAGCATTTGGTATTATTTGTCTTTTTCATAGTAGCCATCCTAACAGGTGTGAGGTGATATCTCAATGTGCTTTTGGCTTGCATTTCTCTGATAATTAGTGATGTTGAACACTTTTTCCTACATCTGTTGCCATTTTTATGTCATATTTGAATAAAGGTCTATTTAGATCCTTTGACCTTTTTTCCGTCAGATCGTACATTTTCTTGCTATTGAATTGTATGAGCTCTTTATAAATCTTGGATCTGTAAATTTTTTTTCCCAGTTGGTAGGGTCTTTTCATTTTGGTGATTGTTTCCTTTGCTGTGCAGAAGCTTTTTAGTTTTATGTAGACTCATTTACTTATTTTTCTTTTGTAGCTTGAGATTTCGGTGTGATATTGAAGATATTACTCTCAAGGCCAATGTCAAGATTTCCTCCGATGATTTCTTCTAGGAGTTTTATGGTTTCAGGTATCACATCAGGTCTTTTATCCATTTTGATTTTATTTTTCTGTATGGTGTAAGATAAAGATCCATTTTCATTCTTTTGCATGTAGAAATCCAATTTTCCCGGCAGCATTTATTGAAAAGACTATCTTTTTCCCATTGTGTCTTCTTTGTGCCCTTGTCAAAAATTAGACGACCATACATGTTTGGATTTATTTCTGGGCTCTCTATTCTGTTCCATTAGTCTAAGTGTCTTTTTTTTATGCCAGTAAGCAACTTTAATCTTATATCTTGTCATTCAATTCCAGTAGAAGAAAGCACGTGTCCCTCTTCCAGAAGTTGCAGCAAAAGTCTCAAACGCATCATCATGCCACAGGGGCCACATGCCCATACCTGAACCAGTTACTTTAGCCAGAGGAAGACAATGCTCTGATGGGCTTTGACCTAAGTAACAAGCTTCATGTCTGAGCCAGGAGTGGACACCAACCAAAGCCCCAGGCTGTTGATGAAAGATTGAATGATGTGCAAACAGAAGGTGGAAGTAGGGGTGCAATTATCCAGTGAAAGGTAAATGGAGGCAGGAAGCCACATGACCACCACAGAAATAAAACTCATCTCCTTTTCCAAGGAAGGGTATTTCCAAGAAGCCATCTTCATAGATTGTGGAGTCCAAGAAGCGAGTGTCTTAGAACAGCAGCCCAGCCTCAACTGATCAAGTCTTGAAAAATATGATAGGAGGCAGAGGGCCAGGAAGTGTTTGATGACAACTCTCTTGGGGGATGATTTGTAGCATCTACTGATTCCCATGTGTAAATACTCCCACTATGGCTGATGTCAAGC
The DNA here is from genome assembly GCF_009828535.3 of Hylobates moloch. NCBI lineage: Eukaryota > Metazoa > Chordata > Mammalia > Primates > Hylobatidae > Hylobates > Hylobates moloch. The sequence continues at coordinate 68,148,547 of NW_026652285.1, read as the reverse complement.
TACCAAAATGGCTACACTGAGTATAGGTTTAAGAGGAGATGCAGCCAGCTCTCATGAGCCAGTGAGAGCTGATGCAAGCTGCCTCCCGCACTGGCAATTAGTGATATTCACAAAAGGCTTGCACACTTATGCCACCAAAATGATCAGAAAAATCCCTCAAAACTTTCCAAATTAAGACAGATGTGAAGGTTGAGGTGAAGGATGGAGCAATTATAACAGACAGCTTTATCACCAGGTCAAACATACACATATTTTAGATGCTTTTGATGGAAGCCCGGGAGATAAATCCATCATTTGGCAGGTCATATAGCCACACTAAAATAGTCTTCCTTACTTGACATAAAATGTTAAAGAAAAACAGCAATTATGTGACATCACTCCAATTGCCTCTGTCCCCATGAACTGCTGCACAGTCAAGCATTACTGCATACACATCTCCAGTCCCTTACTCCTCAAGAGGGTCTCCCAGGTTTAAAATTTTCTGGCCACAGAAGATACATCTGTTTGTTGCTATTTTTCTAGACTGCTCATTACAGGAATCCTATGATTTTCCACTCTTTTGAATGAACAAAAACAAGACCCTCTGTCAATACTGTGGCTCAGAACACGCTGGTTTGATCCAAACGCGGAAATAACCACAATGGCTAAGCCTAAGGTAAAGTGCTCACTAAGAAAATGCATCTGAAAGGTTTAGTTTTGCCCTTTGCGGTCAGCTACTCTGACTGTGTACCAAGTGGAAATGGCATAACTTGTCTTCAGGCTTATTTGGGAAATAAGAATAAATTCCCCTTTAAAATTTTTCTGGAAAACCAACTTTCTGTGGCAGGATGTGAGTCCAGAACTTGCTTATTAGAGTTTGGGGTGTGGCTGACCTTGAGAAAAAAAGCAACGTTCCTTGATTTGCTTCATTTTCTGTCACGTTGGGCCCTGCTTTGGGGACATCTGGATCATAGATATAAATCAGTCAGGACTGATTAGCAGGAAGGATGCATAACTGGAGGAAAGAAACTAAAACTTTTCAAGATCTCTTTTTCCCCCTCTTTCAATGAAGATGCTAGTTGAAGTAGTGCCTAAATGTAATGACACAGCTCTAAATATTTGCCTTTGCATTTCAAATTCCAGAGCACCAAACTATGAGAAAGTCATCAAATTCTTCCCAAAATAGCTAAGAATCACAAAACTTGTAGTAGCTAAACTGCAGATTTACTAGAAAAATAATATTTAGTGTGTATCAGAATGCCATATGGGGGAAACCTGGAATTGAAATCCTTTCCACCTACTAAAGATATGATATTAATAAGCTTCTTAGTAAGTCAAAAGTCATACTCATCCCAGCTCTCAAGTAATTCAGAGTCAATCTACAAAAATAATCTTATTATTGATAATAATGATGGCAACAATGGCCCACCTGGAGTGGCTGCTGCCAGGACACTAGCTGCAATGGGGCAGGTGCAGCTGGGCTACGTGCTCCAGAGCCCACAGGAGCTAGGAGAAGGCAGGAGCCCCGCCCTCCTAGATGCAGATGCAGCTGCAGCTGCTCAAGTCAGGCTGCGGACCCAGGCCTCCCTGTGCTCTTGCAGGCCAAGAGCAGGCAGGAGCCCCACCCAGGGTGCAGCTGCAGCCACTCAAGCTGCCACTGCAGACCCAGACACCTCTGGACTCTCAGGGACCTGGGAAGGCCCCCGTGTCTGGGCAGGCATGGAGGTGTCTGCTTCTGCTGCCTGGCCTCTCCTTGCTCCCTGCACCCATTCTCCCTGCACCCACTCTCCCTGCACCCACTCTCCCTGCACCCAGCCTGTTGTGTGTACCACCAGCTCTCTGCTGCCTTGGCTCCCTCCCCACTTTGGATGCTGAGGCCCATGGGAGGGAGGCTGAGCAGGGAGCTGAGGACAGCTCAGTGCTGGCCTGCAGGAGCACCTTGGCACCAACAGCCTAGACATCATGAATGGTGGCAGGAGGCAAACAGGCTCCTGGGTGGAAGGGGATGGGTCCTTGGTGAAGCCCCACCTTCAAGCTGGAGAGGACCTGAAGCCTGGGGGCAATTCTGCCAGTCCCACAGACTGAAGTGGGAACTTGTGGTGCTTTTCAGGGCCCATGGCTGCCCATGAACCAATCAGCATGCACTTCCTCCCCTCTGAGGCCATAAAAGCCCTGGACTTAGCCAGACCCCAAGACACAGCAGGAGGACCAGCTGCAGAGAGGAGCTACCCACTCCAGGGTCTCCTTTCTGAGAGCTGAACACTGCCCACTGGAGAGGAGCTACCCAATCTGGGTGTCTCTGAGGTGTTCCTTAGGTCAATAAAGCTCCCTTCGCCTTGCTCACCCTCCACTTGTCTGCATACCTCATTCTTCCTGAATGCAGGACAAGAACTTGAGACCTGCCAAATGGCAGGGCTAAAAGAGCTGTAACACAAATAGGGCTGACACATGCCCCTTCCTCGCCACATTTCAGGCAATAAGAAGGAAAGAAGAAAGAAGAGCTGCAGCCCTCGGGGAGTCCAGACCTAGGAGCTCCAAGCCAGGGCTGTGACACCCTCTTTGGGGCTCTGCAGTTTCTGGTGTCTCCAAGCTTCCAGGTAACATGGCATTCCTCACTGCCAACCTCAGTGGAAGCTGCCTGTGGTACTCCTGGACCAGCTGCAGCCTTGCAGGGAGCCAGCGCCCATGCTGGTGCCTGGAGCTGCCCGCCCCACACAGCCAAGCATGCCTGGCTGTGCACAGTGGCTGGACCCCACACTCGCCCACACATCCCTCACCACTCCATGCCTGGCTCACCCTTGGCCGGCATGGAATCCAGTCCAATAGGGCTAGCCGAGCACAGCCTGCCAGGTTGAGCAGGCCTCAGCAAAACTCAGGCAAAGGTGTCACTGGCCACAGAGGTTTCCGGCTGGCAAAACAACACCCCAAGAATCCCGTAACAGTAATACTAGCTAACTTAGTTTACAAGTATGCTTAAGAGGGGGATCAAAATATCTTCACCCTCACAACAACCCCATCAGGTAGGTTCTATTGTTCCCATTTCATAGACAAAGAAACCGAGGCTTAAAAATATTTAGTGATTGGAACAAAGGTCACAAAACTAATACATGTCAGAGACAAAAACTGAAGTCTGAGTTTTTTTTGGTTTTGTTTGTTTGTTTGTTTGTGTTCTTGTTTTTGTTTTTGTTTTCGTTTTTTGAGACAAAGTCTCACTCTGTCACCCAGGCTGAAGTGCAGTGGTGCAGCATCGGCTCACTGCAACCTCTGCCTCCCGAGTTCAAGTGATTCTCATGCTTCAGCCTCCCAAGTAGCTGGGATTACAGGAACCTGCCACCACGCCTGGCTAATTTTTGTATTTTTAGTAGAGACAGAGTTTCACCATGTTGGCCAGGCTGGTCTCGAACTCCTGATCTCAGGTGATCTGCCTGCCTTGGCTCCCAAAGCTGAGCTCTTAATTATACTGAATTTCCAAGTCAATTTCAAAAACTTGCAAAGTACATAGAAAATGAAAGAATAAAGGAAAATAGAATATTTGGATGCAATACAGCCATAAACATAAAAACAATTCAAACTTTGAATTTAGAATGCAAGTAATAATTATTTTAACAACATTTGCATAGCATGTCAGAATTTGAAAAATATTTTCATGTGCATTTGATCTTCATAGCAGTTCTGAAAGCAGAAAAGATCTGTGGTTCTCATTCTGCAGAAGCAAAGACCAAGCCTCAATCAATGACTGAGGAAAACAGATCACTGCTGTGCTATTCTAGGCCACTGAGAAGGATAAAGAGTTTCTCAGTTCATTTTCAATTCTATGCCATAATACACAAATCAGATAAAGACAGACTAATACTATATATGAATTTCACTTATAAATACAAATTCTAAATCAAACATTTCAAATTAATATAAATGCAAAAATTCTAAATAAAATATTTGCAAATAGGAACCAGAAGTATATGAAATAATTACATACCATGGCTCCTGCTATGGTTTGGGTGTTTGTACCTCCAAAATTCATGCTGAAACTGAGTAGCAGTGTGGCAGTGTTGGCAGGTGGGGCCTAATGAGAGGGGATTGGATCATGAAGGTAGAGCTCGCATGGGTTAATGTTGTTATTGTAGGAATGGGTTAGTTACCAAGAGAGTGGGTTGTTACAAAGTGAACCTGGACTCCTGCTTTCTCTTTTTTGCCCACACTGGCTTGCCCTCCCACCTTTCTGCAGTGGGATAACACAGCACGAAGACCCTCACCAGATGCCAGCCTATGAACCCTGGATTTTCCCAGCTTCCAGAACCAAGAGCTAAATAAACCTCTATTCTTTATAAATTACTCAGACTGTGGTATTCATTTATAACAACAGACAACGAACAAAGGCAACTCCCTAGGGCATATCCTAAGACTTCAAAAATGGTCCAACATAAGGAATCCTCATAACATACCATATACATATATTATACCTCCAAATTAAGGTAGAAAAAGCACATTACACTGCCAGCTTCCTAAATAGGCATTTAATAAAACTGAGTAGCCATTTTTATTAAGTTAGGGAAAAATTATCAAACGGCTACTGAAAGCCTAAGAAGTCTTCAAGTATTTGTTGAATCAAGTACATGTGCTCTAGAATAAGAGAAGAAAATGATCTGTTTATTTCAACCACATCTGGAGGGGCAAATACACTATATATCTGAAATATATGCATAATTCACCTGAATGAAAAGCCTGCAAACAAAGCCAGTAAAATAACAGGCAGCAACCTTGCTCAGCCCTTCTCATCACAACCGCTTGGGTGTAGGAAGGTTCAGGGAAGCAGCCAGCTCTGTCACCAACTTTCTCTGATGGTGAACTGCGGTTGGGTCAGTCCAAAGTCTAATAGCCATGTTTTTCTCGTCTAACCATCTAACTAACCTGTTTCACATACTGTCATCGTCTAATCATCTAACTAACCTATTTCACATACTGAGGAAGCCCTAATCAGCCCATGAGGAGAGGACATGGAGGCATCTCTTAGTGGAGGGTGCTCCAGCAGCCTTCACAGTCACTGGTCCCTAAAGGCTAAAGTTGTGGGTGGCAGAGAGAATGGTGACAACCTTCATTCCCTGGTGGAGAGTGGTGAGATCCCCCACCAGATCACACCGTTTAAAGCCCATAGTAGCTTTGTCTGGTTGTGCAACAAGTGCAAGTAGCCCTCATCTTCACAATCACGACTCTCCCACCGAACACCCAGCCAGACCCAGTGGGGAATGGACAGAGCCAGCTTTGAGGACAGTCATGCCCCTCCATATGTAGGCTGCTGTGTTTGCAGAGTTAGAGAGCACAGTCTTGTGCACAGGTGTTTTACACTAACATCTGTAGATGAAACAGATCACTGTGCCATCTTTCCTGGGGTGTAGGAAATGGACTAGTCAGCGTGTCCTAAGGGGTCTTGAGCCAAAGTCCGAGCTCCCTTTTCAAATCTTTTTAGCTCATTAGAATGCTGAAAGAATGGGAAGAGCAGTAAGTACAAAATAAGCAGTATTTTCCAATCTCCTCCTTCCCTAAGTCATAGATAGAATACCAAAAAGCTCTACCTGGTCCACAGTCTTTATCTCAAAATGCTGACCAAAAAAGCTGTCCCATTCTTCTCTGAAACTCCTAGAAAGGAAACCGCCAGAAAATCAGTAGCTGCCTAATTATTACACTAAGATCGAACTTTAACAAAAGAAAATTCCTTATTTTCTTAATGCAGTAGACTTTTCAAAAGTTAAAACTAAACAAAGTAGCTTTAGCGTAATAGAGAATGTTATTTCTTTGGACTCAAGTTGAAATGTAAGCCTTACATTGCCTTCGACTTTATTTGTTTATAATCTTTTTATTTTTTTAATGAGTTTCCTTTGGTGCATTTTGAGCACTGTGCAGAACTGTTAGACTAACCCATGTGGTAGCATGCCTGTTCCAGTTGGCATGCTTTTTTATTTTACTAACCTCCGTGTATGCTTAGATATTTGGTTAGCTGGGCCAAAACTGCAGAGGCTATTCTAAACAGCATGACCCAACTATTTTAGCTTAGCAATATTACAAATCTAAAAAGGCAGTTCTGCCAATCAGACTAAAGCAGACATGCAAAAGTGATTCATTAAACTTGTATGTATTTTTATTTACCTAAATTAATTAAAATAGATAACATGTTTAAAATGTGCCCAGAAGCAAGTTCTTTTTCTGAGACTTGAATATTATAAAATAAATATTCTAAAAACAACTTGTCAATTAATTACAGTCTATTATGGAGTGACAATGTTACATTTGCTATGGGTGAAATTTATGTGTTGGAAACAATCCCTAAAGCAACAGTGTTGAGAGATGTTTAGGTCGTGAAGGCTCTACCCTGATGAATGGACCAATGCCACTAAAACAAGGGCTTATGTGAGTGGGTTCAGTCTCTTCCAATGTTCTGCCATGTGGGGAAGAGCATTCCTCCCCTCTGGAGGATGCAGCTTTCAAGGCGCCATCTTAGAAAAGGAGACTGTGCCCCTTACCAGACACGAAACCTGCCAGCATCTTGATCTTGGACTTCCCAGCCTCCAGAACTGTCAGAAACAAATTTCTTTTCATTATAAATTACTGTCTCAAATATTCTGTTATAGCAGCATAAAGCAGACTAAGACAACATTCCACTTTTCTCAGTTAGAAAATCGATTAATTTACCCTAATTGTTTCCACTTGCTAATTTGCTTCCTTGAAGATTTAATACATCTCAAATATACTCATGTATTAAAAATTACCTCAAAGACACAAAGTTAAAATAAAATTCCATGTTGAAAAGGCCCTTTGTAGGGGGCCAATATTTTCTATGCTAAAGGGAAAGCATTATGTTTGTTGTGGAATTTGAAACCCCAGTTAAAGTAAAACAATAATACTAATTATCTGAGTCTGTTCATGGTTCATCTTTATCAAACTGTGAGAGTACCTCTCTTTACACATATTATGACATGCACATTTACACAAGACTGTACATTTACAGAGTTTAAAAATCAAGAGGAGCGCAGGGAAAGAGTTGACTGGCAGCATGGAGGTAACCAAATGGAATGAATCCAACTTTGATTAAGTGTTCCCATCAACTCCCATGAACTGGAGAGCAGAATGGTCCAGTCTTAGATGTACCCAGACCGAAAAACAAGCCAAAGTTCCATGAACAACAACAAAAAATCTTACAAAAGTATAAGAGCCGTGCATGAAAATTTTGAAAAAACAAGTGAAAGGCTTTGGTGCATTGGAAAGTTACAAGTCATCTGAAAAAATGATTTTGATCACCATATACATACATAGTCTTTTTTTCACAAGGTCTGATTCTCCCTAACATTCTATGAGTTTTACGCAAGCAGGTCACAAGGCATAGCTCAGCACTCATTCATACATTTAACAATTTTGAGATACCTAGTATTACACCCACTAGCAGACTCTGTGCAGATAGAGGGGATACAGGGATAAACAAGGAGTCTCTGATAAGGATACCTGATAGTTAAACCAATGATTATCACACAACATGATAATTTGCTATACAATGAGAAAGGAGAGAATGAAAGAGAATCGTGATCTCTGAGGAGAAAAAAATGACATCACAGAAGAAGTGAGCTGAGTTGTTCAAGAATGAAGATGCGTAAAAGAGGGAAGTAGAAATTATCGCCCTGGGGTCATCCTTGAGCAAAAAGTAGAAGAATCTTAATGGCCACAGGAAATTAGGAACCCTGTCTTTACGTTCTGGTCAAGAGCAAATGCAGTGCTGAGAAATGGTGGTGACAAATAGATTTATAGACATTAGAGCAAAATGATGGCTTGGGATTTGGATGACAGGGTTATGGACTGTGGGGTCAGGCCATGCAAGTTTAGACAAAGTTGAGGATGACAGTCTTCTTTTGCTTTCAGTCAAGTACACGAATATTGAGACACATTGACTGCATTGGTGATTTTAGCTTGGTTAGGGAGGGACCTTCCTTAGCCTTCACTTACTGTGCCCTCCAGTTTTTTTTAATATACATAATTTCAACTTTTATTTTAGAATCAGAAGGTACAGGTGCAGGCTTGTTACATGAATATACTACAGGATGCTGAGGTTTGGGGTACGACTTATCCTGGCACCCAGGTACTGAGCATAGAACCCACTAGCTTTCTAACCCTTCCCCCAACTCACTTCTAGTAGTCTCCAGTGTCTACTCTTCCCATCTTTATGTCTGTGTATACCCAATGTTTAGCTCCCATTTATAAGTGAGAACATGTAGTATTTGGTTTTTTGTTCCTGTGTTAATTCCCTTAGGATAATGGCCTCCAGCTGCATCCATGTTGCTACCCAGGACATAATTTCATTCTCTCTTATGGCTGCATAGTATTCCATGGTGTACGTGTACCACATTTTCTTTATCCAATGCACCTTCGATGGGCACCTAGGTTGAGTCTATGTCTTTGCTATTGTGAATATTGCTGCGATGAACATACGAGTGTACATATCTTTTTGGTAGAACAATTTATTTTCTTTTGGATATATACCCAGTAGTGTGTACCCTCCAGTCTTTGGCATCAATAAAATAGTTGAGATGAATATTCCACAAGTAGATTTTTGTAACAATTATAGAAGCTACTAACGAAAGAAGAAATAAAAGAGATCCTTCACGCAGTGTCCAGAACGATAATAAAAATCTTTTTAAAGGTTATAAAATTTTCATAAACTTGATTCTGAGATTTTGCCTTCATCTTCTTGTAAGCGTCTATCAAATCCTAAAACATCATAATTTGACCCAGTCATTCCAGTTGTACAAGGGTGTTTAGAGTTTATGGCAAAGTTGTTTATGATAATAAAGCATTTGAAACATGTAGGACAAATGGGAAATATTGAAATACACCATCTGATAGAATAATATACTATCATTGTAAAATCATCTTACCTTTAAAGGTATCAGAAACTTTTCATAATGTGAAGAGAACAAAAGTTTACCAGCTTTATCCAAGGAAGACTACAAAGCAATAACCCAGTGCTTAAGAGTGATTCTCTCCAGTCAATGCAATTGTGGGTGAATTTTATTTTTTTCTCTATACTTTTCATCATTTTCCAATTGTTCTGCAATTAACCTTTATTCACTTTATAATCAGAGAAGTGCTTTAAAATGTTATTTAATTGAATAATTAAGAAAATACATATGTTCACAAATCTACTTGCAAAATTAATCCTGGAATTCTAGAGACAAAGGTCCATCTTCTGTGATTTTGACAGTAGTACTCAATAGGGCATGATATGGGATATGGTATGTGCTGTTAGGATAAAGATCTTCCCATTCTTCCCCACACAATGAGGAACCAGTGCATTTGTAGTAATTGATGATGATGATATTAATGACTATCCACCTAAGGTCCCCAAAGTAATGGGGGAAGCATGAGAATCAGACCAAGCAACATGAACTCCATGTGTAAACTGAACTTTAAATGTTTACAATGTTTCCATATATTGAACTAAAAACAGTTGCAAAGTCAAGAGATGGCCTTGGAACACCTGTAGGCCCCTTAACTGCAAAGGCAAACTATCTCAATAGCGCTTTGGGAAGGCCACAGTGTATTCCAAGACTCATTTGAAAAAGAAAGTCTTGAATATGGAGCTAAAGCCTAAGGTGGGAATTGTTCAGAAAAGGGAATTTGAAAAATCAGGATGTAAAACTGGAAGGAGGAAGAACGACAGACATAAAAAAGATTATCATCTAAAATGGAGATTACCTGGTGAAAAAAATCAATGTAGAAGAAAAAAAAAAATGAAAAGTTAGACCCAGAAATGAAAATGACAGAAATCGACACCAAAGGCCAGAGGACTCTAGATCACTAGAAATAAGTATGAACCAGGAGTGGAATTTTTTTTTTCAGAAATGGACAGAAATTAGAATACATTTCTCTTATTAAATTTCATCCATTAGCCTTTAAAATGCTTTATCCAAATGAAATTTGCAGCACTTGCTGATTTTATTGGGGTTCCCTAAGCAGAGTGTGATCAAAGTTGGCTTTCTCCTGGTAGCTGGAAGCCAAAACCAGGTTGGAGAATGACACAAAAAGCGAAAAGCCTCCAGGCAGAAGAGGTGGTCCCCGCGCTCTCCCCGAGAGGTCAGACATCTGGCAGCCACACCTGGCCCGCAGCGAGGCAGCCCAGAAGGCAGCGCCATGTGCAGATGGTTACAGACGCACCTCCCAAGGAGAAGGGCACCGGATCGGGCAGAGATGAGTGTCTAGACAGATTGCTTTAGGCTCGGAGAGAGCTCCGAAGGAACAGCGGCTGCACCACAGTCGCAAACATTTTTTAAAGGATGAGGGCACAGCCTTCCAATGGAAAGAGCTTCTTTATTCTAAGAAATCTCACTTGAAGACCTAAAATCTGACTAAACTGGTTGTCTTGTTTTAAACAAAACATGTATTCAATTCATTATCTCCCTCCCTTACCTTATGACTTTTTCAAAACACAAATAAGAACAGTAAAAAGCATGTGAAGTGATTTTTACAGAATTTTAGTAACTTTCAAAACCATCAGTTTGGGATCTTACTGTCACTATGGGGGATGTTTCCCATTCCCTCACCCTCCTCCAGCCTCCCCCGACCCCACGCACCCTGTCTTGGGCCTCCCTTCCATTCCCAGCCGTAGTTGCAGGACTCCATCCTCCCGTTCTCCCTGAGACCCACAACCCACTGACCCTTCCCCCCATCCCTCTTTCCTCTTCAGCGCTCAGAGTCCAGGACGTGTCACGGTACCCACTCCCCTGACTGTCCCTCCCCTCTCACCCTCCTCAACTTGCCCCCACGCCCCCCCTTGTAGGTGTAGGGGGCACTGTCGTGGCCACCCTTCATGATGGCGGTGCTCACTCTCCCAGCTGCCAGATCATTGCTGCTGAAGACTCACAGCTCACTTGTTCTCTTGGAAATGCCTTTGGCAAAAGGGAGTTGTCCCCTCCAAAGTAACACCCCATCCCCAGAGGCAGCCTGAATCCAATGACATATAAAAGCAGGGCCCGTGGCCTCGATCCTGTGCAGCTCGGGAACAGCCCTCCTGGCTCCAGGATCCCAGCAGATCAGTCCTGCCCGTGGCTGCAGCTGTGTGGCATTTCAGCGTCTCCCTCTGTCTCATCCGGTTCTCCCACTCCTTTTTAAATTTTCTTTCCAAAAGCACTCCCTGATAAAGCTCCTGCTGGCAAATCTCCTCAGGCTCTCCTTCCAGGGAGCCCAGGTTATCCAGGGTCCCAGAAACAGAAGGCACAGGGGTCACCCAAGACAGTTCACAGTTTACAAGAGCTTGAGCAAAGGTGAGCAGAAAAATGAGGCTTGGTGAAATGTTCAGGGAATAGGAACAGGGTTGATACAGAAGAAAAATTATTCGGGCCAGGCGCGGTGGCTCATGCCTATAATCCCAGCACTTTGGGAGGCAGAGGCGGGCAGATCACCTGAGGTCAGGAGTTCGAGACCAACCTGGCCAGCATGGTGGAACCTCTTCTCTACTAAAAATACAAAAATTAGCTGGGTAGGGTGGCACATGCCTGTAATTCCAGCTACTTGGGAGGCTGTGGCAGGAGAATCACTTGAACCTGGGAGGCGGAGGTTGCAGAGAGCCGAGATCATGCCACTGCACTCCAGCCTGGGCGACAGAGCCAGATCCTGTCTCAAAAAAAAAAAAAAAAAAGAAAAAAGAAAAATTATTCTGTATTCTGTAGTTCTTTAGCTACTGATTCTAAATATAAGTCGATCTAATAAAAAATGAACATTCATTTCAGCTCTACAAAAAAATCAATTTAATCTAAGTGATATTTACTAAGTAACTACTATATATAAAATAATCTGCTAGGCACAGCACACCACCAAAATAGCCAGGTAACAACAGAACAACTCCAACCTTCAGCAAATTATTTTGGCTACATTACACTGGTTGATTTGAAAACGAAATACACTGATTCAACACATTCTTCTGGAATCTGGTAAACAAAGCCATAACAAAGCACACATAATTGGCACACCATTTTTCGTACAAGATTAAATTTAATCACGAGGATAAAACTGTCTTGCAGGCATTTCTTTTAATCCACCAATCCATGTAAATACATCAAACACCTGTAAAAGAGAAAGCTCCTTCTCTCCACTACCTCCCACCTCCCATCAAATCTGCCTTTTGTTATATTTTATACTATTCAACACTTTACTTCTTAATTCATAAAGAAATCTTCCTACTACATTTATGTTAAAATTTGGGGACTTGATTTTAGGATTGCATTTTTTAAAGAAGAAGTTGTATTCTTGTAAAAGCTCTAGTATTTATTAACAACCACTTGAGTGACTTGGCAACACCCAATATATCAATTTCATTAACGATATCATTGCAGTGTTCAGTGGGGAATGTCCATTTTCATACATTTGCTTTCTCAATGCCATTATTTCTGATTTCACTGCTGGAGGATGCTCAATATCTGTTCATCACTCAATTAAATAGAATTTGCTAAGTGTGTTTCATGTCCAAGTCTGTGGAGCACTGGGAAGGTCAAAGAAGTGTAAACTATGGTGGGGAAATGATACAGACCCTTAAATACTGAGAGACAAGGACAAACCCTAGTCTTCAGACTATGCCAAGACCCGTCCAATTCCCCTTGCCTCTGAGAGGTAATTCACCAAAAACCACAGACAGAAGTAAATAATTTTTTCTTGTCTTTGCCACCTGATTTCAGGAGAGACTATTTTAAATCTGTGCCCTGCAGGGAGCATTTTAGAAGAGGCCTGCCAATCTCTAATAATTGCAAAGTAAACAGATTTTTCCAACAGAGGTAAAGACTGAGTTGGCATTATTTGTTCCTAGTCTTAGTATGCACATTTGTATCAGTTTCCAGGCTAAATTTAAAGAGGGAAGATACTTTTGAAGCAAAATTTAAAGATAAAAAGTGATGAGGCAGTTCATTAAAAATGCACATTTCATGCTAGGTCAGAAAACAAATCTCAGTAAATTTCCGTGGCTTGAAATCTGACCACAATGGAATTGAATTAGAAATCAGTAACAATAAGATGTTTTAAGAAAGGATATTTAGAAAATAGCTAAGTATTTGGAAATTAAGTACACATTTCCAAATAACACATACCGTTTTTTAAAAAAGGAGAAGTCTTTAAGGAACTAGAAAATATTTCAAACTGACTGATAATAATACCCAGTATGTCCAAGTTTGTAGGATGCACCCTACACAATCCTTAGAGAAAAACTTATTCTTTTAAATGTCTGTATTAAAAAAGAAAAAAGTCTTAAATCACTGTTCTAAGTTTCCACCTTACAAAGCCAGAATAAGAGCAAATTAAACCCACAGTAGGGGAAGGCAAATAATAGAAATATAGATAAAGACCGAAATTAAAGAAATAGAAAACAAACATACAGAAAATCAACAAAGCCAGATGTTGGCTCTTTGAAAAGCTTACTTAAAAAAAAGTCAGCACATATGTACAGATACAGCACATTCCACTCATATACTTTGTTAGGAAAATAAATAAATATATCGCTTCAGGAAGATTAGAAGCCATTAATACTTCTTTCTTTTAAAAGCAGGAGAAGATCATGTTTATGCATGCCACAGACGCAGTTTGGCTTCATATGTCTAGTCAAATGGAATAGCCACAGAAAATGCCCAAAACCATCATTTAAATTGAAACACACACATATACACATGATATAAGGGAATTTTCCGAAAATATTGCTACTTTTGTTAGAAAAATAAGGTCCTAAGTTGCTTTTAAAAAGAGAAGATTGTTATTGCGTCTCCAAGTTCCTTCATCGTGCCTCTGCAATAGGGCTGTTTGCATTCTCTTGAAGCCACACTTCCCTCTCCCTCCTATTATGGACCTCACACTGCGTTGTTTTTTAGTGCAAAAGATCTGCATAACTAAAAAAGTTTCCTAGCCTCTGTTAATGGCATACTTGTTATGAGTAATGCAGTCAATATATGTATATTTTTAATCAAGAATGTTGAAGCCCCTTAGACTTCAGCCTGATGGGACAGTGTTCATATTCATTCTGGGGATCCTGGTACACACAGGGGCTTTCCAAAAATCCAGCTAATTGCAGGCTAGTGGCAATTGCTCAGCTTCATGGGAGGTCATTCTCGTCACAGCAACTGGCTGGGTGCCCCGGGCAGGCAGATTCTCCTGGATTGTGGGAGAAAGACAGAGAGGGGGAGGGACAAGTGTTATGGAGAAGCTTAGCCACGGTGTTGAGAGCTAGGAAAGAACAGGTCTCTCAGGAGACCTGGGCCTCCCTGCACTCCTTTCCTCCCAGCCCAAAGGCAGGGTACAGATGATCCAGGGCAGAAAGCAGCAGGGAGATGAGACCCTGGGGCCTGGAGCAACTCAAGGACAAGCCTCAAAGCAAAGGCAAACCAGAGCTGGCCTTCCGATGGACTCCGTATGGGCCAGAGCATCCAGGTCCCATCTGGTAACTCCACATACAGGACCGAACAGTGCCCCGCCGGGCGGTTCTGTCGCATTGTCAGAGTGCATGAGTTAGGAGAAACAGCAAGTTTATTGACAACTATCCGCAATAAATTCCCTTTTACATTTATTTACTCTATCAACAAGTATTTATCGAAGGTCTACATGTACCAGTTCCTGCCCTAGGCATGGAGACAATTAGGACAAGCTTTCATGAAGTTTACATTTTCGTGGTGGACAACAAAAACAGACAACAGGTTAAAGGGATCATTTCAGAACATAATTTTGTTCTAAAGGACATAAAACAGGGAGGTGTGATGGGGTGTGACTTCTGCAGCTGGATGGAATGGGGCTATTTTGGATAAGGAGATCAAAGCTGGTCACTGAGACAGGGCTGGCTTCACAGGCATGTGACTCGCATGGTCACATAAGGTCCCACACTCAAAAGAAGTCTCGCAATCAGGCGCAGTGGCTCACATCTGTGATCCCAGCACTTTGGGAAGCCAAGGCGGGTGGATCACGAGGTCAGAAGTTTGAGACCAGCTTGACCAACATGGTGAAATCCTGTCTCTACTACAAATACAAAAAAAAAAAAAAAAAATTAGCCGGAGGTGGTGGTGCACGCCTGTAATCCCAGCTACTCAGGAGCCTGAGGCAGGAGAATCACTTGAACCCAGGAGGCGGAGGTTGCAGTGAGCTGAGACCATGCCATTGCACTCCAGCCTGGACAACAGAGACTCCGTCTCAAAAAAAGAAAAAAAAAAAAAAAAAGAAGCCTCACACGTGGAGACTAACACTCTTCAGTAGTCATGTTGAAATTCTTAATAACTTTATCTTTGATTTTGTGTTTTGTAAGTGGCCTCTGAAGGGACAATGGCACATGCTCCAGGAGTACCCCAGGACAGGTTCTCCGCCACCTACTGCCTGCACCTGCCCAGCAACTGTAACTGTCCTCTGCATCCTGAAGGGGCACCAGTGCCAGGTGGGACAGGTTCAGTGTATTTCCCAAGAGCCTGGGAAGGTCTGTATTTGCCCCAGAAGTATCTTGTGCCCAAGGAAGCATGGCAATGAATAGCTAATTTAAAACACTATGATAGTGTGTCTAAGGCTGGTTCCTGCCAATGGGTTCGTGGTCTCGTGATCTCGCTGACTTCAAGAATGGAGCAGAGGACCTTTGCAGCGAGTGTTACAGCTGTTAAAGATGGCACAGATCCAAAGAGTGAGCGGTAGCAAGGTTTATTGTGAAGAGCAAAAGCACAAAGCTTCCACAGCCTGGAAGGGGACCCCAGCAGGTTACCACTGCAGGCTGGGGGTGGCCAGCTATTATTCCCTTATTTGTCCCCTTCCATGTTCCCTTTCTGTCCTATCAGAAAGCCCTTTTTTCAATCCTCCCTGCAATTGGCTACTTTTAGGGTCCTGCTGATTGGTGTGTTTTACAGAGTGCTGATTGGTGCATTTTACAGAGCACTGATTGGTGCGTTTTACAGAGTGCTCATTGGTGCATTCCATAATCCTCTTGCTAGCTACAGAGCACTGATTGGTGGGTTTTTATGGAGTGCTGATTAGTGCACTTTACAATCCGCTTGCTAGCTACAGAGCACTGATTCGTGGGTTTTACAATCCTAGCTACAGAGTGCTGATTGGTGCGTTTTACAATCCTCTTGTAAGACAGAAAAGTTCTCCAAGTCTCCGCTTGACCCAGGAAGTCCAGCTGGCTTCACCTCTCATTAAGCCAGGTGCAGTGGCCCACACCTGTAATCTCAGCACTTTGGGAGACAGAGGTGGGAGAATCACTTGGGCTCAGGAGTTCAAGACCAGCCTGGGCAACACAGCAAGACCTCGTCTCTACAAAAAAATTAAAAATTAGCTGGGCACAGTGGTACAAACCTGTGGTCCCAGCTACTCAGGAGGCTGAGATTAGGAGGATCTCTTGAGCCTGAGAGGTCAAAGTTTCAGTGGGCCATGATCACGCCACTGCACTCCAGCCTAGCAACAGAGCAAAACCCTGTCTCAATCAATGAGTTAATCAAAAAAACACTATGACAGTCAAGAGAGAATGCAGAAGAAAGAAACAAGCTACTTCCCTGCTTTTTACACACGGGACTTCCATTTTCATTTTGCACTGGGCCCTAAAAATTACGTTGCAGGTTCTACTCTGAGAAAGTGGCATTTGGACTAGAGGCAAGAGCATTTCAGGAAGAGAGAAGTCCAAGTGCAAAGGCCCAGGGCTGGAACAAGCTTGGCGTGTTCCACCGTGAAACAAAAAGAAGACAGTGGCCAGAGCCCCATGGGCAGGGCCCAGCCTGGAACCAGGTGCAGGAAGCAGAAGGCAGACCCCAGGGGCTGAGAAAGGAGGAGCCCTGGGAAGCCCAGGCTGGGCAGTAAGCACATTGGAGTCCAGGTGTTGGTGCTGAGGAGGAAAGCAGAGATGCAGGCCCTAGAGGGAAGGGGACATGCGGGGAGGAGAGGGAGGAACATCATTGCTGAAGACTCAGCCCACTTCACTTCCTGACTTTGCCTGTTAAGTCCTGGAGGACTCTCACACATCTGAGATCTACCGCCTTCTGGCTCAGCTCCAGAATCTAGGAACTTTTTTTTCTATTCCCAAGCCTGCCCTGAGCTATGAGTGCCTCTGGTCTTCACCTTCGTTACTGTGTAATGGGCACTAAGTGGTGTAGCCCGTGCCTCTGTGCTGGGACCTGTGTTCCCTGTGCAGCTCCCCCAGGTCTTCACGCCACACTCGCAGGCCCTCTTGCCCGTTTCAGATAGGCCACTATCCACCTCATCCTGGGCTGGCTTCTGCCCGGTGACTCTCGCTGCTGCCATACCCAGCCAACTCTGCTCCCCTCTCAAGACTCTGCCTAAATATCCCTTACTCAGAGCCCATGCCAAACCCTCAGCCAAGCTTAGGTCTTCAGTCTTGGTCCCTTTCTTTTATAGCAAAGGTACCTTTCTGTGTGTGTTCGTTTCATCAATGTCTGCCTCTCCAAATGTACTGAGAGGTCCTTGAGGGCATGGGGTAAGTCTGTTTTGCCTGCAATGGTGTCCTGAGCACCGGCTCAGCCTGGCACAATGCACACTCTCAGTCAGGAAGGGCTAAGGGAGTGCAGGAGAGAGATGACCAAGCCCTGCCAGGGAAGCTGGTGACCTCCATGTTGGCCCTTTGGAAATGCAAGGAATGGTCTGAGGAAAGAAGAGGCCCTGCCTAAGTATAGATTTTTTTTTTTTTTAAGACAGAGTCTTGCTCTGCCACTAAGGCTGGAGTGCACAATTACAGCTCACTATAGCCTTGATCTCCTGGGCTCAAGCAATCCTCCCGCCTAAGCCTTCCAAATAGCTGGGACCACAGGCACGTGCCACCACAAGCAGTTACCTTTTTTGTTTTTTGTAGAGATGGAGCTTTGCCATGTTGACCAGGTTGGTCTCAAACGCCTGGCCTCAAGTGATCCGCCCGCCTCAGCCTCCCAAAGTGCTGGGATTATAGGCATGAGCCTGTAAGTTCCTGACCTAACTATACAATTGACCCAAGTGTGAAGGCAGAGAGGAGGAAAGAAATGAACAAGAGAAGGCCTCCCCTGTGTCAGGAAGACCGCAAGTGTGAGAGGGGCCTGCCCGCCCAGGACAGCCGCTTGCCTCTCTCCTTTGCCTGCATCTCCACCGTCAGCCCTTGCAGATCCCCTCACCAGGCTTTCTGCTATTGTCCCATTTGCCCCATCCAAAGTAGTATACCATGGCTTGGTGCAGTGGCTCAGCCCTGTCATCCCAGCACTGTGAGAGGCTGAGATGGGCTGATCACTTGAGCTCAGGAGTTCAAAACCAGTCTGGGCAATATGGCGAAACCCTGTCTCTACAAAAAATACAAAAATTAACTGGGCTTGGTGGCTCACACCTGTGGTCCCAATGCTAGGGAGATGGATCAATTGACCCCAGGAGGTTGAGGCTGCAGTAAGCCAAGCCAAGACTGCACCACTGCACTCCAGCCTGAGTGACAGAGCCAGACACTGTCAAAAAAAAAAAAAAAGAAAGAAAAGAAAAGTCTATCAAGGTCTCTCTCAGGAACACTGGGGTAAAATCCAATACCATGGGCTGGGTTGAGACACACTTTTAGGAAAGTAGCTATTAAGTATCTTATCGATCTGATAAGAGCAGAAATGAAGAAGAAAATAACACAGTGTGGCAGGCAGCCTGTAGAATGGACTCAGAACCCCCACCTCTAAGTATCCACACTCTTTCATGGTTCCCCCCACTGAATGTGAGCTGAACTTATTGACTTGCTTCTAAAAAATAGAATATGACAAAAGTGATGAGGTTGAAGTGACAAGTCTAATATTAGGCTATAAAATATTGTGGTTCCTGCCCTAGGTATCCTCTTCTACTCACCCTGAGGAGGCAGCTGCCCTGTCCTGAGGCAGTAGCTCTATGGAGAGGCCCACATGGCAAGGGGCTGAGGCCTGCCAGCAACAACATGAGTGAGCTCAGAAACAGACACAGCCCCCTGAAGTCGAACCTTCAGATGAGACTGCAGCCCCAGCTGACAGCTTGACAGCAGCTTCATGAAGACTTTGAAGCAGAGGCAACTAGTTAAGTGAAACCCAGGTTCTTCACCCACAGAAACCATGAGACAAGTAATGTTTGTTGTGTTAAATCACCAAAAAAATTTGTTACCCAAAACTAGATAACATGCACTGTGGTGGGCAGTTTCTCAACCCCACACCTGTGCTGAGACTTGGTCCTTGAGCAGCAGCAATGCACTGGACATGTGGGCACATGGCACAGTGTTCGCTGGGACCCCTGCTCAGTGCAGCTCAGTAAATGACAAAGGCAAACAAAAATAATTTCTGGCTGAGAAGATTTTATAGCACTGGTTTTGTTAAGCAACATTTAGAAATCTGTAACAATTACGAATATCCCCTTCCTTAAAAAAAGAAACTTATGTAAGAGAAAGGAATTTGGGAGTTTTGACTCCTTTTTAAAGAATCTATTGAAGCATGTGTCCACAATATGTAATGCCAAGTTGACTTGACCAGTTCTTTCTTATCCCATATTTACAAATTGTGAATAATCCATTATATACATGGCCTTTGAAGATTCTTTCTTTCTCTCTTTCCCTCTTTCTTCCATCCTTCCTTCCTTTTGTCCTCCCTCCCTTCCCTCTATCATTTCTTCCTTTATTCCTTAATATTACAGGCAAAACATTAGTAGCCTTTTGTTCATTGAATAAAATGTCCTTTGATTTTGGCAATCCTCAACTTACCTTTTAAACCTGGACATCACTCCTAAAGCATATGTATAAAGAATGTTTTATAAAAGTAAGAAACTTATCCCAAATCATATTAACTTAGTACTAACTGAGCTGTGCAGCATATTCATTAATTCCCTTGGAACAGTGCTTCTCAAGCTTGATGTCTACAAATCACTTGGGAACCTAGTTAAAATGGAGGTTCTGATTCCACAGGACTGGGAAGGCTGCAACTTTGCATTTCTAACAAGCTTGCACCCTTTGAGAAGCAAGGCCTTAGATGCAGTCGTTTCTTATTCCTGGGCCTGAGTATCTGCAACTGTGAAGTGAAGAGGTTAGACTCATTGACCTCTTAAGCTCTGTAGTCTTGTGATCTTCCCCCTTTTTCTACCCCCACTGCATTCCTTGTTGCAGTACATGGCACTACCTCCATCCCCATTTTCCTCTAAAAATATGCAAATGGTCCTCCCCCAGCCTCTCCCCGATACTTGATCCACGTGCAGGTGCCGTCAATTTTGCCTCCAATATCACTTATCTCTATCCACCTCTCTTCCCCTTGACTTCCAGGCTCCACTCTATGCCCAGCCCAATAACCTGCTTGCGGTTCTCCCAGGCTAATAAACACCAACCTCCAGGGCCTTTTGACAAGGCAAATCCAACCATCTCGTTTCTCTACTTAAGCCCTTTGGTAATTCCTTAAGGCAGCTTGTAATGCAGTTCTCTTTCAATTTCTTAAAAACCACAAGGTTTTTCCATCCTTAAAAGCCTTTGCATGGGCAATCTGCTTAACCTCAGACGAGCCCCAGCCTCGTCACCCTTAGGATGTAGCTTGCCTTGGAGAAGTCTTGCCTGAGCCTCAGAATGGTTTGGGTATCTGGTGCGCAGTCTTTCAACAGGCTTTGTTTTTCCTTCCTAGCACTGATTACGATTAATTACATTTTGTTTAAGTGTCTGCTTTATGCGTGGGCTGACATCCATATTGGTTCTTGATCACCAATCTATCCTCACTGTCCAGTGCAGGACTAGCACATTTGGGCACACGATCAAGACTTTTCTAATGAATAAATGCTTTTCCACCCACGTTCAGAATTCCTAAAAGGTTTCTCTACATTGTATCTATAAGCTTTTAATAGAAACTATGGTCTTATTTAAAAATTTAACATGGACCTCTCATAAGTGGTCGACATTCCCATGTTGTCTTATAATTCTTGTAGCAATTTCCTTGCTAAGTGTGATAATAATTAGCGGATGGAGGCAAGGGGCCTATGGCTCCTTATTGAAGTTCCAAGTAATTGATGTTGGAATTTTAAATATTGACACAAACAACACATAGAGAACACGTGGCTTCCAGGCCCCCTCCTTCAGAACTTTAATTTGCTTCTGCATTTTTTAAAACAATGAATTTAAAAAGTAAAGTATTGTCTATCAAAAACCCAGACCAGTCGCAAGAACAGAAAAAATATATGGCCAAAGAGTATGTGTCTACCTAAGAGGTGTGAGTGGAGGACTGGGAGCCCTGCAACCACAGTGCCTTCTCAGTCACTTGAACTCTACCAGAAGAAATGTGTTTTTTTGTTTGTTTGTTTGTTTGTTTGAGACAGAGTCTTGCTCTGTCGCCCAGGCTGGAGGGCAGTTGCACGATCTCGGCTTACTGCAACCTCCGACTCCCAGGTTCAAATGATTCTCCTGTCTCAATCTCCAGGGTAGCTGGGACTACAGGTGCCCGCCACCACATCTGGCTAATTTTTATATTTTTAGTAGAGACGGGGTTTCACCATATTGGCCAGGCTGGTCTCAAACTCCTGACCTCGTGATCCACCTACCTCGGCCTCACAAAATGCTGGGATTACAGGCATGAGCCACTGCGCCCTGCCAGAAATGTGTTTCTTTAGACCTGGGAGAGTGCTATAAAAACACAAAAGTCTTTTAAACAGCTGAGCCATCTAAGATGAGAGAAACACACTGTGTTCTCAAATCAGAGCATATGTGTACTCACAGACAAAATAGGAACATTTTCCAAAGCCATTTGTTTTTTTCCTACAATAAGAATCTTTAACATATTTTAAACCAAGGAGAGAAATATTTATTTATTTAGAATAGTGTCAAAATTTGCATGAGTCTTCGGATGAGAGATCAAAGTAAATGTAATGATTGTGGAAGGTATTCCCTAGGGATACTAATTCAGTCCTATGGTATCAAGGATCCCTCTTGGAACATTTAAAAAGCACAGACAAAGTGTATTCTCTAACCAAGCAGTCAGCCTACAGAGCTGTTGGATGATCATACGTGTTTGTAGGATGATGTGTGGCAGGGACTGCTGTTCTGTACTTTCCATCTTTCTGAGAATAGAATCCTTCATTTAAATCTTGGGCCATCACTAGCCATGACAAAAAAAAATCCATATTTCCCAGCCTCCCCTAAAGCTAAGTGTAACCCTGTGACTAAATTCTGGTCAAGGTGATGCAAGCTGAAATGTGATGAGACAATTTCTGGAAACTTCCTTACAAGACAACTGGTAGTCACATGGTCATATCAATAGATACAGAAAAAGCATTTGGCAAAATCCAACTCCCATTCATAATTTAAAAAAAAGAACTCTCAGTAAACTAGGAATAGAGGGGAACTTCCTCAACTTGATAAAGAATATCTACGAAAAGTTTATAATGAACATCATACCTAATGGCGATAAATTCAAAGCTTTCCCACTGAGATCAAGAACAAGACAAGAATGTCCCTCTCACCGCTGCTTTTCAGCATTGTACTGGGAGTCCTAGCTAATGCAATAAGACAAGAAAAAGAAAAAAAAACAACATGTTTTGAACCATAAATAAAATTGTCTTTGTTTGCATATGACATGATTATCTTTGTTAAAAAAAACAAAAAAACTAAAAGAATTGACCAGAAAAAAAACTCCTGCAATTAATAAGCAATTACAGCAAAGTTGCAGGGTGCAAGGTTAATACACAAAAGTCATCTCTTTTATATACCAGCAATGAACAAGCAGAATTTGAAATTAAAAACACACATACATTAATACCCCCAAAGTGAAATATTTAGGTATGACTCTAACACATATGTGCAAAATCTATATGAGGAAAACTACAAAACCCTAATAAAAGAGATCAAAATAGAACTAAATAAATAGGGAAAAATTCCATGTTCATGGATAAGAAGACTCAAGATTGTCAAGATGTCAGTTCTCCTCAACTTGATCTTTGGATTCAATGCAATCCTAATCAAAACTCTCAGCAAGTTATTTTGTGGCTATCATCAAACTGATTCTAGTTTATAAGGAGAGGAAAAACATCCAGAATAGCCAACATGTTATTGAAGGAGAAGAAAAGTTGGAAGACTGACACCACCTGACTTCAAGACTTACTATATATAAAGTTACAGGAATCAAAACTGTGTTACTGGTGAAAGAATAGGCAAATAGATCAATGAAACAGAATAGAGAGCCCCAAAATAGACTTACACAAATCTAGCCAAAGGATATTTGACAAAGGAGCAAAGGTAATGCAATAAAGAAAAGGTAGTTTTTTAACAAATGGTGCTGGAACAACTGTAAATCCACAGGCAAAATTTTAAAAGTGAATCTAGACACAGACCTTACACCCTCCACAAAAATGAACTCTAAGTGGATCACAAACCCAAATATAAAACACAAAACTATAAAAATCCCAGAAGATTAACATAGAAAATCTAAATAGCCTTGGGTTGGGCAATGACTTTTTAGATTCTAACAACAAAGGCACAATCCATGAAAGAAATAATTGATAAGCTGGAATTCATTAAAGTGGAAATTTTCTGCTCTGAAAAAAAAAAAAAAAAACCATGTGAAGAGAATGAAAAGACAAACCACAGACTGGGAGAAAATATTTGCAAAGGATATATCTGATAAAGGACTGTTATCCAAAATATACAAAGAACTCTTAAAACTCAACAATAAGAAAACACAGCCTGGGCAACATGGTAAAACCCCATGTCTACAAAAAATATGAAAAAATTAGCTAGACATGGTGGTGTGCACCTGTGTTCCCAGCTACTTGGGAGGCTGAGGTGGGAGGATCACTTAAGCCCAGGTGGTCAAGGCTGCAGTGAGCCAAAGTTATGCCACCACACCCCAGCCTTGGTGACAGAACAAGAGAACAAGACCGTGTCTCACAAAAAAAAAAAAAGAAGAAGAAGAAAGACAACAACTTAGTTAAAAATGGGCCCAAAGACTTAATAGATACCAAGGAAAATATGCAGATTGCAAATTAGCATATGAAAAGATACATAACATGTCATCAGGGAAATGCAAATTAAAACAACTATGAGAAACCATTACACACCTAATTAGAATGGCCAAAATCCAAAATATTGACCACACTAAAGGTTGGCAAAAATGTGAAGCAATGGGAACTCTCATTCATTACTGGTGGGAATGCAAAATAGTGCAGCCACTTTGGAGTTCAACTTAGCAGTTTATTACAAAATGAGACATACTCTTAGCATACAATCCAGCTATCATACTCCTTGATGTCCACACAAACACCTGCACACAGATGTTTCTAGCAGCTTTATTCGTAATTGCCAAAGCTTGGAAGCAACCAAGGTGTCCTTCAGTAGGGTAATGAATTAATAAAAAAACGAGGTGATATCTCCAAGCAATGAACTGTTACTCAGAGCTAAAACGGAAATTAGCTATTAAACCACGAAAACTCATGTTGGAAACACAAGTGTATTATGAAGTGAAAGAAACCAATGTGAAATGCCAACACACTGTGCAAGTCCAATTCTATGACATTCTGGGAAAGGCAAAACTATGGAGACAGTAAAAAGATCAGTGGTTGCCAGGGGTTAGGAGAGAGGGAAGGATGAATAGGCAGAGCACAGAGAATTCTTAGGGCAGCAAATCTACTCTGTGTGATCCTATAAGGGTGGATACATGTCATTATGCCCACGTATAATGGGTTATCCATGGGTTGTCCAAGCCCATGGAATGTGCACCACCAAGAGTGAAACTTAATATCAACTCTGGGTGACAATGATATGGCAATGCAGGTTCATCAAATGTAATAAAGGCACTACTCTGGTGTTGGATGTTGACACTAGAGTCTATGCATTAAGGCTATGCATGTATAGGGGTATGGGAATTATCTTTACCTTGCACTAAATTATGCTGTGAATCTAAAACTGCTCCAAAAAATAAAGTTTATTAAAAACAACAGGCAGCTGGCACCTGTCCTCAACTGCCTGACCTCCCTCTGCCTTCCTTCCTATTGACTGAATTTTCCTGAGGTAGCTGAAGATGGAACAACCAAACACGGCAGTGGAAACTACCTACACTAGAAGAATAAGACAGGAGGGGCAGGACTTACATTTGGGTCCCCAGCAACTGACCCCAGACTTCTACAGAAGAGAAAGAGGCATCCACCTTGCTTACACCATGGCTGTCAGGGGTCTGTAACTTGTAAACCTAAACCTAACTAATGCACAAGGTAAAGATTTTTGAAAAGCAATTTATCACCCTACTTCTGGAGGGAAATGGGGTGTCAAAACGATGTAAAATCTTTTTCTAAATTGCTATTTCATGTTACTAGAAACAAAATTATATAATTTTTAACTATTTTTATTGACTAGTAAATTGGTTTTATTATATTGATAGACCTATGAAATAGTTCAATTCAAAGACTATTTTTAAAAATAAACTTTCTAGAAAAATAAGTAGCATATACTTTGCAGTGTATGTAAATAAAAATCGAAAATTTCTTCATATTGATTATCTGAGTGCTCAAAATTAAAATAAGCAGAATTATTTTTGGTGCCTATTCACATGCTTTGATCAGTTTCTCAGCTATATCTTGAATGCATGGCACTAATTTTTTTTTCTGAAAAATGTACTTTCTTCAAATTGGTCTTATTATCCTTTCATCTTTTTTATAAAATTGCCAGCAATCTTCTTCAAAGTCACTTTTTATCATTAATAATTTGTGGGTTTTTTTAGACAGAGTCTTACTCTTTCGGCCAGGAGTGATCTCAAGTCACTGCAACCTCTGCCTCCCGGGTTCAAGCGATTCAAGCCTCAGCCTCCCAAGTAGCTGAGATTACAGGCACACGGCAACACGCCCAGCTAATTTTTGTATTTTTAGTAGAGACGGGGTTTTGCCATGTTGGTCAGACTGGTCTCGAACTCCTGACCTCAGGTGATCCCCCCCACCTCAGCCTCCCAAAGTGCTGGGATTATAGGCGTGAGCCACTGTGCCTGGCCAGCTAATGAATTTTAAATTATTGATACCTTCAAGTCACCTCAATAGACCATAGTATGTTTAGTTGAGAAAAAGTCTTCTCTAGGGACAGAGGTACACAAATGCTCCTAACTAGAGAATACTGTCGATACTGATTTTCCTAATTGAAATGTGTAAATATTTCCACCCAAATATAAATATAAAATATTTATATAAAAAATATGACAAAAAATATAGTTTTTGTCTTTTTAAACTCTGTTCAAAACACTTTTTACAAGGTCAAACTTTTCAAACAGGCCAAATGTAGACGCAGCAGAATAGATTTTAAAATGTCATTTCACTAGGGTTCAGAGTAAAAATTTATCTAATTAAAAACAGAAACTTCAGCTGGGCGCGGTGGCTCACGCTTGTAATCCCAACACTTTGGGAGGCCAAGGCGGGCAGATCACAAGGTCAGGAGATCAAGACCATCCTGGCTAACACGGTGAAACCCCGTCTCTATTAAAAATACAAAAAATTAGCCAAGCATGGTGGTGGGCGCCTGTAGTCCCAGCTACACGGGAGGCTGAGGCAGGAGAATGGTGTGAACCTGGGAGGCGGAGCTTGCAGTGAGCTGAGATCGCGCCACTGTGCTCCAGCCTGGGCGACAGAGCGACACTCCACCTCAAAAAAAAAAAAAAAAAAAAAAAAAGCAGAACTTTCGGCCGGGTGCGGTGGCTCATGCCTTTGATCCCAACACTTTGGGAGACCGAGGCGGGTAGATTGCCTGAGGTCAGGAGTTTGAGACCAGCTTGACCAATACGGTGAAACCCCATCTCTACTAAAAATACAAAAATTAGCTGGGCGTGGTGGCTCACGCCTGTAGTCCCAACTACTCGGGAGGCTGAGGAAGGAGAATTACTTGAACATGGGAGGTGGAAGTTGCAGTGAGCCAAGATGGGGCCACTGCACTCCAGCCTGGGCAACAGAGCGACACTCAGTCTCAAAAAAATAAAAATAACAGAACCTTCTTCAAAAATATTTTTCCCACACTCAAGATTTTTGAAATGAAACTAAACAATCCCGAAATTAAACTTTATACCTTATCTGAGCCCTTGCCATCTAATTTATTCAGTTACTTCCTCTTGTACGTGTAAGTTATGGAGTCTCTATTCTCAGCTTTGTTTTCAATACCAGTAATGTGTAATATTACTTGTAATTTCAATACATGTAATAGCTAATACTTTTTTGTGCTCCCTTCTTTAAATACTTTGATTACAGATTTCCAACAGATTTTGAACAAAATGCAATCAAAATTTAGAAGACTCATTTACAAAAATATCCACTGCCATGTTTAGAGACTTAGATTTTACTAGTAAAGTTGACCTGCAAAACTCAACCATTTCTAAATGCAATTGATGGCAGGCAGCCAAAGAAGCATGCTTAGCCTGCCATGCTCATTTTTTAAATTCAAATATGGAAGTTTACTGTAGGACCCTCAGATGGTGTGAATAAAGGCAATGGAAATGCCTACATCATGTAGATGTAGACTCATCCATGATTTGAATTTAAAAATTGTTACAAGCAAGGACATTTTAGTCATCATGATGCTTTCTTTTGTTTCTTCTTTTCGTTTTATTCTTTTTATTTTTCAATTTCAGCAACATATTTCTCAATTTCTTCAGGATTTAAATTCCTGAGGTATCGATCTCACCTGGTGACAGCAACCTCAATGTTTCTGCCACCTGAGGCACCCACTTCCAAGAGCGCCTTCATCACCAGCCTAAGGGTCAGGCCACACCTTTCCATGGCTTCATCCCTTACTTCTTCTCCAGGCACTCATTCACTGCCTTGGTGCCCGGCCTGCAGCACTGGCCCTGCAGGCACGGTGTATGCCTGAGGGGTCACCCTGATAAAGTCTAGGGGTGCCATCAAAATCAAAACCCACCATGAGGGCACAGGGGCCCAACAGCCCGGCCCATGCTTGACCCATAAGGCTGCTCCAGACGGTGGAACTATGAAGTGGAGGCCTACCAAACCTACCCCAGCCAATGTATGTTAGTTCAGCCACCGTGAAGAGCAGTTTGAAGATTTCTCAAAGAACTTAAAACAGAGCTACCATTCCACCCAGCAATCCCACTATGGGGTATATACCCAAAGGGAAATCATTCTACCAAAAAGACACATGCACCTGTATGTTCATTGCAGCACCATTCACAATAGTGAAGACATGGAATCAACCCAGGTGCCCATCAGTGGTGGATTGGATAAAGAAAATGTACTACACAAACACCTTGGAATACTATGCAGTCATAAAAAAATTAAATCATGTCCTTTGCAGCAACATGGATGCAGCTGGAGGCCATGCTCCTAAGCAAACTAATGCAGAAACAGAGAACAAATACTGTGTGTTCTCACTTATAAGTGGGAGTTAAATATTGGGTATACATGAACATAAAGATGGGAACAGTGCACTGTGAAATACAAGAGAGGAGAGGTAGAGAGGAGGGCAAGGGTTAAAAACTACCTCTTGGGTACCATGCTCATTACCTGAGTGACAGATTCATTCATACTCCAAACCTCAGCATCATGCAACTGACTCATGTAACAAACCTGCACATGTACCCCGATTCTAAAATAAAAGTTGAAGAAAAAAAACCTACACTGACTTATTTTAATGTGACCATTAATAATATTTCCTCATTAAGGAATAGAAGACCTGGGACCAATATTAAACTATATAGAACCCCAGAAAAAGGCTTAAACCAGGACTGTCCAGGACAAGCAGGAATTTTGTATTTCCTCCACAAAGGAAAAGGTAGAACAAAGAAAAACGTCTTCTCCCATTTTATCTAAAGTGTACTCTGAAAGGAGTCATCAAAGTTGTTCCCTTCTATGGGTCTGTTAGCATATCACTCAAGTTGTTAAATCTGATTTTTGTGTTTAATCCCGTGAAATACTGTGATTTTTTCAAGAATTTTAGTGTTCTGTAAAACAGACGTCTACAGTTATTATGAATATTTTGAATTTCACTCAGTTTCATTCTGTATTTCTTTATTCTCTGAATATGAGCCAATAACATAATTAGCAATTTATGCAATAAAGGATACCGTCTCACACCAGTTAGAATGGCCATCATTAAAAAATCAGGAAACAACAGGTGCTGGAGAGGATGTGGAGAAATAGGAACACTTTTACACTGTTGGTGGGACTGTAAACTAGTTCAACCATTGTGGAAGCCAGTGTGGCGATTCCTCAGGGATCTAGAACTAGAAATACCATTTGACCCAGCCAACCCATTACTGGGTATATACCCAAAGGACTATAAATCATGCTGCTATAAAGACACATGCACACATATGTTTATTGCAGCACTACTCACGATAGCAAAGAGTTGGAACCAACCCAAATGTCCAACAACGACAGACTGGATTAAGAAAATGTGGCACATATACACCATGGAATACTACGCAGCCATAAAAAATGATGAGTTCATGTCCTTTGTAGGGACATGGATGAAACTGGAAAACATCATTCTCAGTAAACTATCGCAAGGACAAAAAACCAAACACCGCATGTTCTCACTCATAGGTGGGAATTGAACAATGAGAACTCATGGACACAGGAAGGGGAACATCACACTCCGGGGACTGTTGTGGGGTTGGGGGAGGGGGGAGGGACAGCATTAGGAGATATACCTAATGCTAAATGACGAGTTAATGGGTGCAGGAAATCAACATGGCACATGGATACATATGTAACAAACCTGCACATTGTGCACATGTACCCTAAAACCTAAAGTATAATAATAATTAAAAATAATAATAATAAAACAACTCCAGAAAAAAAAAAAAGGCCATAACACCAAGAAGATAAATACATTATAGACAGCCCCAGAAGATATAGGAATGGATCCAATTTCAAATCCAGAGCAAACTGGAAGTTGAGGCTGTTCCTGGAAATTAATCAATACATGTTGGACAAGGTGCAAATTTTACTGATTGACACTGTAGAAGAACGGACAGTGGCTATTGGAGATCTAGTGGAGTGCATTTCACTATTGCACAAGGAAAAATAAAAGAAACCTTTTTACTGGAAACACATCTTTACTTGTACGCTTACTTTGAAAGAATTAACCAATTAAGGCTGTCAAGCTGCTTTGACAATAATTTTTCAGTGACAGGACCAGGTTGACTTAACTGACTTCTTATTTTTGCATCATATAGACTGTGTTTTGTGCAATGAAAACACAAACTAACCTACATCATGCATGTGCTTAAACTTTTTTATGTTTTTATTTTTATTTATTTTATGTATTTTTACCATCAAATTTACATAAGCATGCTTAAATATTTTTAGTAGCTCTTCATTGCCTACAGAAAACAAATGTCCAAACTCCTTCAACTGGCTCTTCATGAGGAAGACCCTCTTTGCTTTCAGCCTCCTCTCGCTTCAGCCCCACCACACCACAGGCCGGCTGCTCCCCTACACACCCACGAGCTTCATGGATGCTGTCTCCATCTCTAAACACCTTTCCTGATCTGTGCCCACATGGCTCACCTTCAAGATTCAGGCCACGCCTTATTTCATCTTGAAAACAGCTTCCAACACCTCTTGTCCATTTCCACCCCAACCTGGGCATAGCCCAACCCCTACCTGGGCCGCTTCTGCCCCCACCAACCTGTGGTGCACTCCTGTTTGTGGACCTCATCACACAGTATTAGGCGATTGCTTTGCCTGTCACCCCTGGACTCAGAGCTTTATGAGGGCTGGCTGCCAGGACTGTGTCCCTGGAATCACACACAGTTTCTGGCCCAAAGTGGAGACACTCAGGAAGTGTTGGGTAGATGAAAGAATCTGGATGGATTCAAGCTCCAACAATTAAACTTATTTCTTTACAAGAATCAGCTCCTGTTTAACTTTCAGAGTCAGACTTCATCCAATGCTTGAAGCTGTATCTGATGACGTTTTCTAGCTTAAATGGTAGTTTCATAAATGGTGCCCAAGTCTCTAATCAATCAAATAGTATTGTCCAGCAGCGGGGGAACAGCCAGACACCTTCCATTCTCATGGCTTTGAAAGTGTCTAAAATAGAGCGGCTTGGGGAGCAGGAATCAGAGACACTTTCTTCCCTTTTCAGCAGAGCTTTCTGAACATCTGTGTATTATTGTAAGGAGAGACACAGAGAGATGAGACCACAAACCAAAAGTTACACCCTTCTGGTCTGAAAGGTTTGGACAGACACTAGTGTTTCTGGAAGACAGAGAATCCGCAAACATAAGAATGTGGGTGTGAATGTTTGCTCACAAAGAAAGGCACGTTTTGAAAGCACGTTTGCAGACCACGGTGTGAAATAAAAACTGTGAGACTTACTGGTAAGAGCACACATCAACTGTGGGGCTCTGACTGCAAGAAGGGGACACAGAGGACTCAGCAGAAAGCGAGACAATTCCTGCTCCCATGGACCCACAAAACAAAGCACTAAACAGACTCCATAGTCAGTTTCCTTACACGTCATTTCCTGGTAGAATTCCCACCTCCTAAGAGGAAACCTCCGTGACCACATAAGAAAAAAAATTTTTTAATTTCATTCCAATTTTTAAATGAGTCCAAACTAAAACAAAGATTTTATGACTCTCCCTCTCAGTCTGCCATGCGGATTTCCGCCTCTGACAAATGCCAGGAATCCTTGTGGCTACTTTAGATGTTCAAACCATTTATTAAGAAGAATGAGAGGGTGCCATGTCGGAAATCGGGCTCCAGAAAGGTAGCTGTGGCCACCACTTTGGATGCCAGCCAGAAGAAGACTTCTTGGCAATGAAGCAGGCAGTTTTAGGAATTTCACAATTGTTTAAACTCTCCTGTGCAACTTAAGAAAAGTATTTGCAATGGCAAGGAGGTACCATAGAGCTGGAAGTACAGATGGAAGTATTCTCTCCAAATAATTGTATTATGCTGAAAATGAAAACTAAAACCTGATAAAATGCTGCCATTATCCACCAGAAGCTCAGATAGAAGCCGATCTCATTCAAAGGATTATCAGGCCATTGGATAAGAGGAAGAAAAATAAACTGAAGGTACATTTTGAAGAGCACAGACTTGTTAATGTCCCATCTAATTGATATTGGACTTTTGGTGGGAGGAAAAGCTGTATACTCTGTATCAGATGCTATTGGCTTTAAACTAAGTAGTGACTGGACATCTAGAAGATCATCTCCTCTGGAAAAGTGTGGGTTAAGGATTGAATATCACTAAGGGCACATGTGGATAGGAAATAGAGAGGGGGGAATAGAAGTTAGATCATTGATTAGCTGGCAGCCAGATGAAAGAATAACTTGCTAGTGATGGGGGCCACTCAGCTACCTAGACAGAAATCTACTCCTAGGGTCTAGTGCAGTGCCTGGGACACACATGCACATAAAAAGTGAAAGTCTTGTTTAGTTAAAAGTAAGGCATATTTTTTAAAAATGTGTGTCGAATCAGGTGAAGAGCAAATAAGGTCCATACCTGAGTTAAGGGTATTGGATCAATTTTAGTGCCCAGGTTTTCAAATATGTTCTATGGTTATGTAAGACACTATCATTTGGAGAAGTGTGGGAAATCGCTTGTATTTCATTTCAAAATAAAAGTTATAATAATAATAATTTACAAACAGAAAGGTGGAAGATAGATTCTTGACATGCCACATGTAGAAGATGGCTGAGTCTCCAAAAGCCTGGACCCAGAATGGCCAAGTGGAGGAAGGCTGTCCCACTGACCTACTGACCAGCCCAATACCATCCTGAGCATGACAAATCAACTTCCTTGTTGTTGCCATTACATGTTTGGGTGTCTTTTTCCTGCAGCCTCGCCTACCCAAACTAACAGGGTCCCGCTCCTTCTCCTGCTAGCCCATTAAGTAGTTGAGAAACCACTCTAATAAAACTTAACATTGGCCTCTGGAAGAGTGGGAAGGAGGGCAGACTTTCAAAGGAGCTAAGCTTGCAAAAACACTCTGAGGACAATGGAAATGACTGTCTTGAGTTATACTCAAATAGCAGGTGCTAGAGAGACAGAAATTTGGCTACAGAAGCTGCATTTTTTAAAGCTGCCTTTTGGGTTGAGACAGGAAGACTTCTTAGAGCAGGGCAAGGTCACTTTGTCATGCAAATATAAGAAGCCCACGCGCCCTCTACCCTGGAAGGGAGAGGGAGGGGCTTTTGTGGCCTGGCAGAGGCTGCCTTTGCCCCTGTGGTTTGCAAGGGTGGGAAGGTTAGTAAACCTGTACTAGAGACCAAGGACCCTGCTGTTGGGAATGAAATGGGGACTCCACTCTTCCCTTTAGCGTTTCAGCATTGTGGGACCACTTTACTGGGCCCAGCATGCTTTGGTTGATGTCTGCTGTCAGGAAAAGCACCAAGGCCCACAGAGGAGAACTGACTACAGGGAAGGGGAAGTGTGGCTGGCAACCTTATCTCACACCAGGGTCTGGAGGATCTTGAGGGAAGGACTCTTTCTGGCCCAAAGGGTGGCTGAGCTTAGATGGCCCTTCTAACCCAGCTACCCTGGTGTTCACAGACTACTTTGGGACAAAGCATGGCTTGAGAGTGTGAACCCAAGGGCTCTAGCCTTGGAAAGCCAACAGTGGATCACAATACATCAGGAACTAGCAAAGGCATGGACTGGCCAAAGCCCCATTACAGTAGTGCACAGGGCAATAAACCGGTGCCAGGATAAGTGGCGCAAGTGGGTTAACCAGATTCTCTGACACTGTCTACACCAAACAAGAACAGCACTTGGACTGTGTACCACCCTGGGAATCCTGAAAACCTGACACTGGGGAGAGGCAGGAAGGGCAGATGTTTCAGAAGAACTGGATACCCTGCTAATTTAATATTCATAATTGGTATTCATAATTAATATTCATAATTTAATATTATATTTTAATATTTGACCCTTTAAAATAGCCATGACCATTTTTGCACTTTCAAGCCATATAGCGGATCGTACCAGCTTCCCAGGGAAAACCCATTAGGAAAGGAGAGACCTGTAGTCAAAACCTACAGGGTAAGGTTGACAGATGGCAAAAAGCAAGCAGGGAGCTTGCATCTTCTTTTACAAATATAGTTACATTTAGGCCAAAAAAAGTAACATAAATGTTAGTACGAGGGAGTGGGACTCCAATGTAGACAGAGTATAAGAAAGCAGTGAGTGTTCCTGTTGAACACTCTTCTGATCTGGACAAGTAATACCCAGGCCACAGGCAGAAGCAACCTTTACCAGCAACCGCGGAGGACAACTGGGGCCAGAAGAAGGGCCGAAGACCAGAGGCGGGCAAATGGCATTTCAGTTTCCTGAAAGAGGAAAAAGGCAGATTCTGAAAATGATGCAATTTCAATCTCGGGCAAGTCACAAGAATAGATCATTTAAAGACCTGGGTGAGTAGTAGAAGCTTCGATAGGCTCACTGAGAGCAAGCCATTGCAGATGAACCTCGTTTCTTTTTTCAAATTGTTAGAGTAGTAGCTCAGGGAAATGTGATTGACGTAGAAAATGTTGATATCAGAGAAACATTTAACAAAAGCACAATAAAATATTGGCAACATGGGGTTAGAG
Organism: Hylobates moloch; assembly: GCF_009828535.3. NCBI lineage: Eukaryota > Metazoa > Chordata > Mammalia > Primates > Hylobatidae > Hylobates > Hylobates moloch. The sequence continues at coordinate 68,114,081 of NW_026652285.1, read as the reverse complement.
GCCATTGAGTTGATGAATGACTGAATCAAAATGAGTGGATTCAGTTCATTAGTGATGTGTCATAGGCCTCAGAACTGGACGTTGTCTCATTCAACATTTTTTTAATGATGTAAATGAAAATATAAATTACAATTTACTACAATTGCTGAAGCTGGGCAGAATATCAGAATCCAAAATTACCTCAAGATGAATCAAAGGACCAACGAACACCATAGAAATGGAAAAAAGTTCCTTTAACAGTTAGCTTTTTATTGCTATTCTTAGTGCCAATTTTTTTTCTAATCATGGCCAGAGCCAAGGCTAGAAATTTAAAACTATTTTGTAAATTTAGTAAATCATTTCCAAATTATTCTGGTAGGGAATGCATTGCTTACTGCACAGCTGTACATAGAAGGAAATTACATCCATTTTCAAAGGCAAGTGTATTCCTAAATCTTTCAAATTTAGTGCCCTTCAACTTTCAGTAACTCAAGAAAACTAAAAGAACTTTATATTATTTTTCTTAATCCTCTCAGCAGAGATCTGTTAAATAAAACTTTCGTGCTAAACCATCATTTCTTAAATGGATATTTCATTGAATGCTATTCCATTAGAGGTTAATAGTATAGCATGAAGAAAGTGTTCCACAGTCAAATAGATTGAGAAACCCTGGGTCAAACTTGGCTGTCAGACTTCATTTCTGCGGGAATTCTCAAAGCCTTCAAGTTTAAATATGCTAATGTGAAAAGAGCTCAAAGAAGGGGGTAAAGCAGAGGTCCAGTCTACAATCCTCAGTCCTCAGGCCAACTATGACTCAATGCCTGTTTCTGTTGGAACACAGCCACACCTATTCATTTACATATTAACTCTGGCTCTGAGGACAGACTTGAGTAGTTGCCACCAGGACTGTGTGACCCTCAAAGCCTAAAATATTTACTTTTATCTCACCCTTGACTGGAGACATTTGCCAACCCCTGGGCTATAGTACGCAGTGTTCTTGAAATTTGTCTGGCCACAGAATAATTTTGGGGAGCACACCTATTATGAAGATTAATTTTTGTGTGTCAACTTGACTGGGCCACAGGGTGCCCAGATATTTGGTTTCACATCATTCTGGGTGTGTCTGTGAGGGTGTTTCTGAATGAGACTGACTTCTGAATCGGTAGACTGAGAAAGCAGATAGTTCTCCCAAATGTGGGTAGATCTCATCCAACATGTTCAAGACTCAAATACAACAAATGCTGAGTAAGGGAGAATTCATTCTGTCTGACCATCTCTGAGAATAGGCCTTCTGCATTTGGACTCAGACTCAAGCTGGAATTTACACCATGGACTCTCCTGCTTCTCAGTCCTTGGACTTGGATTGGAGCACACCTTTGGCTCTCCTGGGTCTCCAGATTACTGACTACAGATCTCGGGGCTTCTCGGCCTCCACAATCATGTAAGATTGGTTCCGTTTCTCTGCAGAACCCTGACTAACACAGATGTTGATACCAAGAGTAGTTCTAGAGAACAGAATAGAATGTTAAGGATGAGTTTTCTGAATTGGTTCGTGGGTTTCTAGAATTGGCTCTCTAATCTGACTAGATTTAAAGCTTCCAGTAGTAAAGAGAGCATTGAGAGTCCATGATGTGACCTAGCAATAGAGATGTGCAGAATAGCTCCACTGGATACTCTAATCAACCACTTTTAAGGAGCAAGGATGACTATGTGTGTGATATTTTCAAACACTTTTTTAAAACTAATTAATATAATGAGACTGGCATCAGTCAATGGGCTGCTGACTTCTGGTTATAAAATGGAAAAAGTTCCTTGGTTGTCACAGTTGACATCAGTCAGTGATATCGTATTGATAACAGACATCACACTTTCACTGAAGTGCATACTGGTATCGCATCCTCAGCTGACACCGAGAGATGCCCTATGGAACTCTTCCATGGCAGTTGCAACTATATCGTGTTTATTGCCCATTATGATAACTGGTTGCTTTGCATCCAGTCTTGCACCCTCCAATACCTTCTCTATTCTGTAGCCAAGATGGTCTTTTTAACATTCAAATTTGATTATACCTCTATCTTGCTCATGACTCTCCAGCAGCCTCCTGCAGCATGAACAGCTAATCACGCACTGAACTCCATGCCCCCTTTCCAGAGTTGAGCTATTGCCGTGAAGTGGCTGCCCAGCCAAGGACTGCATTTCCAACCCACATTGCATTTAGGCAGGGTGTTGTGACCACTTGCCAGTGAGTTAAGTGGAAACAGTGGTTCATTTTGGAGGTCAGAATGATTAAGACATCCTTCTTCTCCACTTTCTTTCTCCCCTCCACGGTTACAGGATGGCTGTAGAGGATGTAGGAGACTCATGACAGAATCACCACTGCGAAAGCTGCCCAGCCATCAGAAACATCCCATTAGGCTAATAGGGGAGTAAGGAGAGTAAGCTACAGTGTGCACTGAGCTACTGAAACCCCAAGGTTTATCACAGCAGCGGAGTGTTCTAACTATTAATAACACGATTTATGTTGGATACAGTCCAGAATCCTTACTGTGGTGCTCCACCATCTGACACAGCACATGCTGTGTTCTCTCATCACTCCAACTATACCAGACAATGACATGGACAACTATAGGTGTCTCCATTGGTCTTCCCTCTGTCTTGCCTGGCAACTTCCTCCTCTACTCTTTGCCTGATGCATTACTGTCATGCCATGGAGAAATGACTTTGGATGTCACCTCTTCAGAGAGACCTTCCCTGACCAGCCCATAGAAAAAGTCCCCCTGGTATACATGCCTGTGCCTCTGTTCTTCCTCATCCATAGCACTCCTTGGACTTGTCAATAATTGCACATCCTGCCAGGCCGTGAGCTCCGAGAGGACAGAGTCATTTCTATCTGGTTCATGACATATCTTTCTAGTCACTAGGACAGTGTCAAGTATGTAGAAGGCAATCAATGAATATCTGTTGAGTGCATGAATGAATGAATGAACTGATATTGTGAGAATAACCCTGAGTGTCCCTGTTTAGGAAGATCCATGGAAAGTGTCACTTCAGGCTGTAGGAATTCCTAGCAATTTTTTAAAAATTCTATTAACAGTGTTATTCTTACACAATCATCTTTCTGTCTTTGCTTTTGCCTCTAGGAAACCCACAGACAGAATTACAGCTCATTTTTAAGAACCACACAAGCCCTGAGGGCATGCCACACTTGATAATCTCTTAATCTAGCTCCATGTAATAATTGAATCCTCCCTCTCTCATTCTGAGTTCGTCATTCTTTATCCTCAGAGAGTGAAAGTACTTTTGTGGACTTCTCAAGTGCTTTTCTGTATAGAGTGGCATAAAAATTTTAGTTTCATTCTGAATGAGAGGGTTGGCCTATAATTTCCCCATGCTTATACTAACTTGGGAATAGTTCAAAATTTATTTCTGCCTTTATTTTGCCTATAAATATTGAATCTTCCCTGATACAACTTAGAACAAAGCTGCTCAGGATAGATTTAAGCCACATCACTTATAACAAAGGTCACTATGACAGAGGCAGCTGTTGAAAATACTCCTCAAAAATCAAAAAATTTAAAGATGACAGAGCTAAAAAGAGTCTCAAGGGGTCATATAGTCTAATTCCCTCACATCACAAATGGAAAAGCTAAAAGCCAGGGAGGTCCAATGACTCTCCCAAGACTGTGCATACAGTGACTGGAGCTGGGCCTCTGGCTCTGGTGAACTTGCTCCTAAATCAATGTTCTTTTTACAGCAATCCCCCCCTGCCCCGTCTTTTTGTTACTTCATGCTGGGGTGTAATAGGATGAAAAATGCCCCCTCACCCCAAGATATCCACATCTTGATTCTGGGAACCTGTAAACGTTACCTTACAGCCAGGCGTGGTGGCTCATGCCTGTAATCCCAGCACTCTGGGAGGCCGAGGCGGGTGGATCACGAGGTCAAAAGATCAAGACCATCCTGGTCAACATGGCGAAACCCCATCTCTACTAAAACTACAAAAAATTATCTGGGCGTGGTGGTGCACGCCTGCAGTCCCAGCTACTCAGGAGGCTGAGGCAGGAGGATTGCTTGAACCCGGGAGGCAGAGGTTACAGTGAGCTGAGATCGTGCCACTGCACTCAAGCCTGGCAACAGAGCAAGACTCCGTCTCAAAAACAAAAACATTACCTTACAAGGCAAATGGATTAAGTTAAACGCTTTGAGATGGGGAGGTTAGCCTCGCTTATCCAGGTGGACACTAAATGCAACCACAAGGGTCCTTGTGAGAGGGAGGTTTGATTACACAAGAGGAGAAGGTGATGCCATGATAAAAGAAGCAGAGGTTGGGATGATGGAGCCACAAGCCAAGGAATGCCATCAGGCCTTGGAACCTGGAGCAAACAAGGAACAGACTCTCTCCTGGCACTTCCAGAAAGAGCATAGCCTGCTTGATTTTAGCCCAGTGATAGTGATTTCAGACTTCTGTCTTCCTATGAGAGAATACATCTGTGTTGTTACAGGCCACTAATTTCTGGTCATTTGTCACAGTGGTGACAGGGAACTAATACACAAGGGTTGGCAAACTATAGCCTGTGACCAAATCTGGCCCATTGCCTGTTTTTGTAAATAAAGATTTATTGGAACACAGCCTTGCCCATTCCTCTGTGCAATATCTATGACTGTGTTAGTTGCAGAGTTGAGTGATTGCCACAGAGACCACATGACCTGCAAAGCCAAAACTATTTACAATCTGGCTCTTTACAGGAAAAGTTTGCTTTTAATGAATTCCACGTTTTCACATATTTTCATTGTCCTTTTGGACTAAAAATAATACATATTCATTATACAAAGTTAAAGCATTAACAAATCATATTCCCTAGAAAGTAAGTGTCCCCTACAATTGTTATTAAAAGTTGGGAGTATGTGCTCCAATTTGACATTTACTATTACTGATGCTGTTAATCAGTGTTTCTTAAGTCTTCAGATATTCACAAATTACAAGACTAAACACTTCAGAAAGATAATATAGTTGGGAAACTTTTCAATGAGCGAGCCAAGGGCAAAGAGAAAAGCATGAAACTGACAGGTTCCCAAGGCGCTCGCGAGACACTCTCCCTGGAGCACCCCAGAGGGGGCGAGTGGGGTAAGTGGCTGTGGCTCGAGTCTTTGCCTTCACCAGACCAGGTCCAGATCCAGATCCCCTCCTTTCCGGAGGAACCATCCCTTATCTTCTCTGGGCATCAGTTCCCTCATCTGTAAAATGGACATAAAAAGGCACGCAGAGCAAGGTCTCATGTAACAAGTACAGAGACAACACTGTGAAACCCTGGCAAAGTGCCCAGTACACAGTCACACTGCATAGAAACAGCTGCCATCACTTTTAGTAAATGAAACAATATTCAAGGCAAAATATTCAAGGCAAATGATTTTTAAAAAATAACTGCACAAAAATTAATTTTTTTCTAAAAAAGAAATTAATAAAAGCAATGCATGGTTATTGTAGATAATTTGAATTTGATGAAAATCATAAATTTTAAAAATTAAAATTGCCTTTTAATCTCACCACCCTGAAATTGCCTTGTTTACTATTTTTTCACATTTCCTTCCAGTCCTTTTTCTAAGTGCACGTATCTGTGCCCATTTATAACAAAAGTTGAATCCTATTATGTGTAAAGTGTGTGCTTGGCTTTTTAAAATTAAACCTGTATGTGCCATTAAATATTTTTGGAAAATATTTTAATACCTTCTCATGTGTTCCCCAGAGACATATTTCAAGCATTTTAATTCCACAAATACATCCCAGGCACCTATCACATGTCAGACATTCTGGCTGATGTTGAAAGGGTAAAAGAGGAATGGATGTTTTTCCTGCTCTCAAGGAGCTTATAATTTTGTAAGAAATGAAAGAGCAAGCAACCACTTTTGTAGTCCGTAATACAAGGTAGGCTCAAATAAGTACAATTTTTAAAAAATACAGTGGGTTTAGGTGTGAGTACAAAGTGCATTTTCTCCCCCTTCTTTGAATTTTCTGTTGACTATTTCCTCAATAAAATTTGCAAATAAGTTACTATCATTTGAGGAGTAACAGAGCTAGCAAGAACATTCTTTGCCAAGAAAGGAGAATTTTCCTCCCAGTGAGCACTCTTTGGGAAGTATTTTGAAAAATGCAGCACGTCCTTTTAAAGAGAGAGGAAATGAGGAGATTGTCGTGTCTGTCTCACCTTAGATAATAAATGCTGGGTCGACATCAGAAATTGGAAACAAATTCTAGGAAAACCTCTCTGAAGTTTCCACAAGGTGATCCAATTAAGATATGACTGGCAGCCATGAAAAGCTTTGGTCCTGCCAAACCACAGAGAAATTTTAGATGTAGAAACACAAGAAATATCTTGCTGGATAACCAAATATTTTTTAAAAGAGCCATATAGTGTAGGCTTAAACTTCGAAGACATCATTGACTGTTTTTCTTGCCCTCCAGCCAAAGATAACCTAAAACAAGGGAAAACACTGGCTATCCCACGAAAGCCAGACAAGTAAACAGAAATTTGCAATGAATCTTTCTTAGCCTCCACAAAGGCCAAGTTAAAAATCCATCTTCAGCACACTGGAATGGAATCTCTTAGGTCAACTAACAAGACCCCCCCTTGCAGGGGTGCTGACACCGAACCACTCCGGAATCTCCTGCGACGTGTGCCTCCATCTGCCATCATAAAGTACTGTGTCAACTAGGCTCCAGATGCCCTGGGCATCTTCTGAATGCTTCCAACTTCTCCTGACTCCAGAGAAGACCCAGCTCCCACTCCAACAACAGCTGGTGCCATATATGTTGAAACTGTCATGGAGGCATCCTTGAGTCAGATTATCCCATATGACAAGGAATGGAGGCCAAGAGAAGTCGCCGTCAAATCCCCTCCTCTTTAGCAGGAACATCACCCTCACATGAGAACCCTTAAAAAGTCAGACTCCTGACTCCTTCCCATTCTTGAGTAGTCACACTGGGGACCAAGTGGAATATCCTGGGAACCTAGGAAAATCTCCTCAAGACAGGCTACACAAATTGATTGCTTAATGAAATCTCCTCGTTCTTCTTGAAAGACATTGTTTTATAGACATTTCAGTTGTATTCTTAAACCTGTCCCATCAGGTAGAACATTTTGAGATCATGGAACGTTTGTTGAGTTTTTGTTTTGTTTTGTTTTGTTTTGTTTTTGAGATGGACTCTCCCTCTGTCACCCAGGCTGGAGTGCAGTGGTGCGATCTCGGCTCACTGCAGCCTCCGCCTCCCAGGTTCAAAGCAATTCTCCTGCCTCAGCCTCCCAAGTAGGTGGGATTACAGGTACCCACCACCACACCCGGCTAATTTTTTGTATTTTTAGTACAGATGGGGTTTCACCATGATAGCCAGGATGGTGTTGAGTTTTGACTGAGCAGAATTAAATCTTTCTGGAATGAGACTGGGTATCACTGAGTCAAGAGAACAACAAAGGGCATCTCCAGTCGTTGATGGTGTTGGTCTTTCTCATTTCAGGTGTTTGGGCAGGCATGTCATAGTGTCTTATGATAAACTGTGCATTTCCCTGGTGGCTGATGATGTTGAGCACATTTCCATATAACCATTGGCCATTTGTATATGTTCTTTTGTTTGTCAGTTTTTTGCCCATTTTTTAAAAGTTGAGCTGTTTGTCTTTTTATTATTGTGTTACAGGAGTTCTTTACATATTATTGATACAAGTCCTTTGTCAGATGTATGTGTTGCAAATATTTTCTCCCATTCTGCGGCTTGCCTATTGATTTTTCTTGATGGAGTTTTTCAGAATTTTGATGAAGTTTCATTTACATACAGTTTTCTTTTATGACTTGTGCCTTCTGTAACCTCCCCAATAAATTTTTGCCTACCTGAAGGTCATGAAGATACTCCTCTGGGTTTTCTCCTAGTAGCTTTATTGTTTTAGATATTATATGTAAATATTATATCCATCTCAAATTGATTTTTAGATATGGTACAAAGTAGGAATTGAAGTTACACACACACACAAAGGGATATATATATGAATATCCCATTGTTTCCATAAAATTTAGAAAAGAGATTTTTCTATGTACATTAAATTGCTTTCACACTCATCAAAAATTATTTGGACATCTATTTGTGGGTGGTGTGTCTCTGGGCACTCTATTCTGTCCCACTGACCGACATATACAGGCTTCCACCAGTGCCACCCTGACCTGATGCATAGTCTTAAAGTCAAGTACTGTGAGTCGGGAAACTTTTTTCTTCTTTTCCAAGATAGTTTAGGCTATTGTTGGTCCTTTGCTTATCGGACAAAACTTAAAATTGTCTTGTCAATTTCTGAATAAAATTCTTTAGGCTATATAGTAAAGGCGCAGAAACAAGGCTTTGCTATGAAAAACATGAAAGAAACTTTGAGGTGAATATCCTGGTGGCAAGCATGTGGGGGAGGGGAACAAATGACAAAATAAGGAATATGAGCCAGTATGGAGGCTGCTCCATGGACTGACATGCCGCACCCCAGAAATCATAAGTTGAACCCCTTACCCCCAGTGTAATGGTATTTGGAGGTGGGCATTTGGAAGACAATTCAGTTTGTATGAGGTCATGTGGGTGGAGCCCTCATGATGGGATTAGTGCCCTTATACAAAATCATGCCAGAGAGCTTGCATCCTCTCCCATCTCCACTATATGAAGACACAGCAAGAAGGCAGCCACCTGCAAGCCAGGAAGAGAGCCCTCACTAGGAGCCAATCAGCCTGCCTCCAGAGCTGTGGGAAATAAATCACAGTAGTTTAAGCCACCCAGTCTGCAATATTTTGTTATGACAGCCCAAGCTGACTAACAGGCTTTAGGCATAGAGGGGAAATTATCATGCGCCTTAAAGCTGACAATTTAATTTGATTCAAGGAGCCATTAGAACTTACAAATGGCAGATTGATCACATGCATTATCTCCATTCCCTTCCAAAACCCCACTCAAATAACAGCAAAGGAAAATAGTAAGCCCATAAATGCTAAGAGAATGGCAGAAGAGATCATTCAATCAACTTTTTGAAGGTGAAAAGCACATGAGGAGATAGTAACTAACCTAAACTTAACAGAGGAAGCTAAAACCAAGAGGCTGCAGAGGATGCCAAGGGGTAGCAAGGATTTGTTCTGCTGAGCCCTGGAAAGGATCAGGAACTTGGGGCAATGGCTCCCATAGACACATGGGACTAAGACAGGAGCAGGGAGGCCACTGGATCCCTTTCCCAGCAGCCACAGAAGAGCAGCATTGTCAAACAGGAATATAATGTGAGCCATGGATGTAATTTTAGATTTTCCAGCAGCCACCTTGAGAAAGGCAAAATTAATTTTAACAATATACTTTACTTAACCTAATATGTCATTATTTCAATGTGTAATCAGTACAAATTGAGATAAGGTATAATCAGTACTTTAAAAACTGAGATATTTTACTGTTTTTTGTAATGTCTTCAAAATCAGGTATGTATTTTACACTCACTGCACATCTCAATTCTGACCAGCCACATTCCCAGTACTCAGGGACCATCAGTGGTGAGAGGTTATGGTATTAGACAGCATCAGTCTAGTGTAACACAACTAAGGAGACCCTGAACACAAAGACTCAGGCATGGGGAGAGTTAGGCATCTGGGCTGAACTGAAAACAGAAGCTCTAAATAAAAACCTTCATTCTGAACAGTGATACTCACAGCTTCCTCTCACCCCTAAACCAGAACACAAACAATCTCTTCTCTGCCCAGCCCCCAGTTCAGGAGATTTGGTCCTTTTCAGTACCTTGGAAGAAAGAGAAGCAATTTAGAGAGCAAAATTAAAACTTCAGAAGTCAGTAAACTCAAAGAACTAATAGAAGATATCAGGTCCCTAAAGCAGTACCAGGATACCCTAAAAATGGGGAAGATATTTTGAAAATTAAAAATAGTATAGCTAAGTAAAAATGTCAACAGAGGGTTGGATTTAAAAAGACAACATAATCCAGCAGACAGCAGGAAAGATTAAAAAAATGAACTACAGAAGAGAAAAAGATAAGCAATTAGAGGATTAAGCCAGGAGATTGAACATGCAAAGGAGTTCAAGGAAAAGAGAGTAGAAAAGACATTGACAGGAAATTAACAAAGAAAAATATGAGAAAAATTTTCCGGAAGTGATATCTGACTTTCAAAAGTATGTGCATATATTACTTTGATAACATTAAAATTTATTTAAAAACAAAAACTATTATAAAAAGAAAAAAAAAAAGAAACCATTAGACTTCGCTGTGGTGTCTAAGGATGGGGGTAATGGGGTTATCGACCCTTCATGATGAACACAATTTCTGTTCCTAGCACCTGCCAAGTATTAACTGACCAGAGCAGCAAAGCCATCAGAGAGGTTGCCTCCCTGTTTCCCACTCCACCCCTTGTTTTATGGCACTGCTTTAATGCAACAACAACCAAAAATCCTCTGGGCTTCACATTGCAGAAAATCTCTTTTGTACTTTAAGGCATTTTTGTTCACATTCAGAATCTGTGGTCTAGACATTTCTTTGGCACTTGTCATCATCATCCCAGGGAAATGGAACTCAAATGAAAGAAACGGTGGGGAGTGCCTTAGAATAATCCCCTGGAAGAAGAGACTGCAGAGCACATTCCCGCCCTCAATAGGCAGGCCTGGCTCCAGTGCTGACTGTACCAAGGGTGCAGGGTGGGAAGGGCAAGGCGGTGGTCTTGGAATCCCTGGGACCGGGGGAGTGGCAAGGGGGTGAGTCCATGGATGCCCTCAATGCATCCCTGTCTTCAAGGGCTCCCACATCAGAACATGCAGAGGACTCTAAAGGCAAGGTCCAGGAATCCACCTTTAACTGGAACCCTACCCCTCCACCTTACCCCCATTCATTCCCTTGCACACCTGCCAAAATTAGAGGACCACTGGGACGCATAGGAGCACTGGAATTGGAATCACAATGGTACTTCTTCCAAATGCAGACATCTGTGATCCACCCCTAAATGTATTAAATGAAAATCTGCTAGGCACAGTGGTTCACCGGGTGTGATGGTTTGCACCTGTGATTCCAGCTACTCGGGAGGCTGAGGTGGGAGGATCGCTTGAACCTGGGAGGCCAAGGCTACAGTGAGTTGAGATTGCACCACTGCAGTCCAGCTTGGGTGACAGAGCAAGACCCTGTCTCAAAAAAAAAAAAAAGACAAAAAAAAATATGTATATGTAAAGAGAACAGAGTGCTAAGAGTGATTCTCATGTGCTCCTCTACTTAAAAATCTCTGGATCAATGGCTCTCAAACTCATGTGTATTTTAGAATTTCCCAGGAAGTATTATAAAAAATGAAAATACCTAGGTTCCATGTCTTCTGAGTTGTGCAGTCATGAGTGAGGCCCAGGAATCTGCATTTTGACTGGCTCCCCATGATATTAGATGCAGGTAGTCCTGAGAGCTCACTGCTGAAAAACACAGCTCTATGCTCTGGAGCTTACATTCGCCTCAGACCACATCTCCAGAAGACCCCTTTGGTGTGCACCCATCTTCCTCAATGGGCTGAAAGAATCTTACATGGGAATCTGGGTTCAAATATCCAGATACTTCCCCAGCAAACACTCATCCGATTGCACCTACACTCACAGCTTAAAACAAGACAGGTTGGGAACTTTAGGCTCAGGACTTTTTATCCCATTTGCTTCTTGCTGACCTTGAGGATGTGCAGCTGGGAGAATTACTTATGTTGTCCGCTTATTTCAACCATCTCTGCCAGAAAAAAAAAATAGGCTCATCATATGCTTGGGACCTTTATGTTATGATGGTGGGTGGTGTGGTCATATGTGTGAGTATATGTGTGTGTTACACAAATGCCTCTATAGACAGTGCTCAGGAATTGGATCTGTGCCAAGGGCAGATATTAAGGAGACATTTGATTAAGATCAAGCCCTGCCCAGTCATTTGAAGTGTATGTTAACAAAGAGTCAAGAAAAAGGGTCTGAGTGCCAGTTCTCCAAGAACATGTGGAGGGCAGCCCCGGCTTGTGTGTGTGCTGGCCGGGAGGCAAATGACACTCCCTACCCAACTGCTGGAAACCAGATGAGAGAGTGGCGGTGCCACGCTACTGCTGCAGGCGAGGGAATGGGCCTCTTGAAGAAAACATTTTGGATAAGTTCTAGAGGCCAGAGAACTGCTCTGGGGAAGTTCAAAGGCCTGCAGAGAGAACGCAGCTCTCCCTAAAGGCAAGCGTCTGGTCATCGCTTCCCCAGGGGCATTCTCATCAAGGCCAGCACATCTCTTCATGGAAAATCAAGACTGACAGGAATTAGAAAAATGACCAGAATGAGGCTGTCTACAGGGTTTCCAAACAAGACAGTGCTGCCTGGGCCCAGTGCCTCTGCCTGCCCTCCTGCTTCTAAAGGAGGGTGCCCCACAGGCTCTCAAATCTGGGCCCTTAATCCTCCTGTGTCTCCAGTGCTCTGCACGTGAACAGCAGCAAGGATCTACAAAGAAGCACTTACACCTAGAACACATTTACTAGTCCGTTCTCACGTTGCTTTAAGGGAATACCTGAGACTGGGTAATTTATAAGAAAAGAGGTTGAATTGGCTCATGGTTCTGCAGGCTGTACAGGAAGTGTGGCAGCATCAGCTTCTGGGGAGGCCTCAGGGAGCTTTCAATCAGTACAGAAGGCAAAGGGGTGTGAGGTGTCTCACACGGTGGGAGCGGGAGGAAAGGGGGGAGGTGCCACACACCTTTAAACGACCAGGTATCACGAGAACTCACTCACTATCACAAGACCAACAGGGAAATCCGCCCCCGTGATTCAATCAACTCCTACCAAGCCCCACCTCCAACATTGGGGATTACAATTTGACAGGAGATTTGGGCTGGACACAGATCCAAACCAGATCAACACACAAGGACAATCATCATACTCCAGAACGCCTTAGGTGCCAACGGGGGTACAAATCCATCTTTTGCATGGGATGTTAATGATCTGGGGAGGGCTTCTATTTGGGAAAGGTGGGTCATACAATGAGAGACAAAGTACTGAAGCTGATGTTTCCTAGCATTATGGTGGGGGGCATGTACACGTTTTTTTCTTTTTCTTTTTTCTTTCTTTCTTTTTTTTTTTTTTTTTGAGATGGAGTCTAGTTCTGTTGCCAGGCTGGAGTGCAGTGGCGCAATCTCAGCTCACTGCAACCTCCACCTCCTGGGTTCAAGTGGTTCTCCTGCCTCAGCCTCCCAAGTAGGTAAGATTACAGGCACACACTGCCATGCCCAGATAATTTTTGTATTTTTAGTAGAGATGGGGTTTCACCATGTTGGCCAGGATGGTCTCGATCTCCTGACCTTGTGATCTGCCCACCTTGGCCTCCCAAAGTGCTGGGATTACAGGTGTAGGCCACCGTGCCTGGCCGTGTACAAGTTTTTAAAATAGAAAAGAGTGCAGCAATATGACAAATTCAGTCAGTCAGACTAGAACTCTCCAGGGTTTATCAATGCAATCTGATTGCAGTTAGAATTTTGCAGTGCACCAAGTATACTATCAACATATCAAAATGATATTGATGACAATGGTGACGATGACATCCTCGTCATTTTCTGAGCATAGACTATGGGCCAACCCCTTAATATTTTACACGTATTTACTTTATTTATTCTTACAACAGTCCTGGTATCACCTCCACTTTATTAATGAGGAAACTGAAGCCCAGAGAAGTGAAGTTACTTGTCCAAATCCACACAACTAAAACTGAGAACTTGAGGCAGCCTTACATCAGTACCCATGGCTGTCACCACTGTTCAGTCAACACAACAGACAGTCTATCATTTTTCAGTTTTGCTCTTTCTTGGAGAAAATAATGAAAACGGAAAGGGTTAGAATGGATATGAGGGAAATCTGGGAGGAGTTTAAAGTCTAAAGAAAATGGGTGAAAGAGCTCTTGGATAGTTTCAGGGCCTGACAGTGATGGAGGGAAGCTTGCAAGTCTCGTCTTCCTGTGAAAGAAACTATGGAGTCAGATTGCTCCGGGGCCCAAGCCTCACTCTTGGAAACCACACTCAGATCAGCCCACGCAACACCTTTCCCTGGAGGTCGGACTGCCCTGAGACATCACAGAGACCTCCAAGCAGGGTTTTCCATGCAGAAGCCTCTGGAGGATGAGCGCAGAGACTGAAGCCCTTCTCTCCCATGGGAATGGGCATCTGCAGCCCCATCAGGCATCATTAAGGAGCGTGCCGGCTGCTTTTTCCAATGGCGTTTGTGATGCTGAAGGACTCTTCTCTGTGCAGATTCACCCCTGCCCCCCGCCTTTTTTTCTAATAGATTTCTTTTTACATAACATCTATTTACATTTCACAGAAGCATTCCATGGCCCATACTAGGGGAAGCACACACTGGCTTAGGTGCTGCTAGTGATAACAAATGCAAGACCACCTCTTCCGTCAGAGATCTTACACTCCCGTTTCCAAGACAGGGTCACCTCACACCAAACTAGAGAACAAAGTAAGGAGAGTCCTTTCTAGCCAAAAGGTGCTTTGTGCAAACTAACAAGAAAAGGGGGACATGTCCCTTACTCCAGGGGCATTTAGCCCCACACCAGGGCACACTGCCATGGACTGGACTTTTGTCCCAGCTCATCCTCTTGGCCAGATGCCTTGTGCAGTGAGCAGCGTACACAACCTTACATGAAAATAAGACCCAATAAATTAAATATAACGCCATTTCAGTAAGTTTATTACCAATAGTTGAAAAAAGGACAAGAAGGGCATAGTTATCAAAGAACATTCCACAGCTAAATCTTCAGGTGCCCCAGCCTCACTGCAGCTTCCCCTAGACTCTGCCTTCCTTCTGTTTTGTACACATTGTCTGTGTTTCTGTCTCAAAGCCCAATTCCCCACCCTCTCGCTGACTCAAAGACCTCTCATCTTCAGTTGACCCTTCTTTCGAGCGCCAGCAGTCTCCTCTTTCTATCGAATCATTCCAATCAATTAACAAATGCTGAGATGGCTCTCAGCTTAAAAAACAAACATTTTGACCTCATCTTTTCCAACTCTTGCCCCAATTCTCTCCACTCCCCTTCTTGGTGAAGCTCCTCAAAGAAGATGTCTGTATGGGCCATCTCCCTTCCCTGCCCCTAATCTGGGGGTGCCTCTGCAAGCCTGGCACAGACTTGGTCCCCCCAACTGGCTTAGGATACAGTGGTACCTGGCACTTACTGCACCAGGCTTGGCCTTTGGGGCATCAGTGACGATGGAGACAGAAGGAGTCCCAGCTTATCCTCCTGACACATGACCATCATAACGCACGAATTCTCTGAAGCAATGAGACTCCCGTGATTCTATTTCTCCTGCTCTTCCCTTGTATTCAAGTGTCTGTCATCACCAGTCCATCACTGTCTTCAGTGCTCTTCAGCAACTTGCAAAGCATAGAAGTTCCCTAGGTCAGGGCTTACAGACTCAAATCCCTCCAGAGTCCAAGCAACAGTATGAATAGGGAGACCCATCGGGACTGAGAAATCCCAGATGAAGAGGAGTGACATGGAGGCTTAGTGCAGGGGAGCTATAGGGAGGGGTGGGGCCGTTGTCAACTTGAAGGGGGCAAGCCCTGCCCTGTCTGAAGGGGCAGCTCCTGCTGGGTTCAGGCCAACTGTTGCTTTGCTGGAATATGGGCTTATTGCTGTTCCAAACTCTAATTTTTCAAGAGAAGGTGGAAATCTGTCTTTTTATGTGAAATCTCCAGGTATTTAAAAGTTGGCTACTAATTCATATTTTCTTCAAAATACTGTGTGGACCAACAAACCAGAGGCCAATCAAAATACATGCGGGCACCAGGGCTGGCAACAGGCCTTCAGGGTGCTACCTTGGCCTGATGTTTTCATCCTGAGTTCAACCTCCCTTTGATTATTTCTCCCAAGTTCCCCACAATTTTATTATTTCCTTTTCGTTCTCTCCAGCTCTCTTCTTGGGTCTTAGACATGGAACCAGGAGGTAGATGAACAGAAAGCAATGTTTTTCCCCATACACTGAACTTAGAGATTCATTACTGATTCACATTGTAATTGTGAGTCAAGAAGACTTTTTTCTCATCTTCTTTCTTATATTTCTGTTCTAAATCAGAGCACAAAGAATAAACTTCCAGGGTCACCCACCAGATGACAGAGCCACCCAGTGGGAATCACCCACATCGTTTGTGAGCTCAAAGCCCCAAGCATAAGTCTGACCAGAAAATTAAAAGGCAAATGGGACAAGCACTGAGCCAGAGGAACCAAAGACTGAGCTTTCTCCTCATTTAACACAGGAATCTCCAATGAGAATGCCTTCCACGCTTGTTACTTCTAAGAGTGATGGCTGCTAAGGCCAGGGGTGGGCCTGGGGACTGTGTGGTGCTGAGCTGTCAGCAAGGCCATTCTTACCTACATTCACTTGCATTTTAGAAGCCTGGAAATGAGCAGAACTCCAGCGTTGCTCAGCAGAACCTTATCCTTCTGCATTAAAGTAGCAGCTGAAAGAACTGCTGTCTTAGGTTAAGATGTTTAGCCTGCCTAAAACAGTGTATTTCTGAGGAAGAGTATGTGTCACTCATTTATACTTCCTTTTTACCTTAGTATTGTGTATGTTTCAGACCTTTCCTAAAGGATATGTGTAGAAGAGAAGTTTCTCCAGGAGTCGAGAGGGGGATTCGCTGAAGAGCTTGGACACTGAGGCGCTGCAGAGCGTGCTGTGTTCACCAATGTCCATGGGATCCTTCCACGGTTAGGTGGGTGGCATGATGGTTGTAGCCAAGGGCATCGCACTTCTGATTCAGGTGGTTAAGAACCTGGTGCTCCTTTTACTCCTTCTCTTCTGTCCACATGACTAGAAGTACCTGAGCCAACTCAGATCACAAAGCCACACCATGATCCCTGAGTCACTGCTTGGAGGACCACTGCCATGGAGCCACCCAGTTCTCAACAGACTTTGCACACCTGAGAAACACACTTGCATTCAGTTACTGGAATTTGAGGACTATTTGTTATAACAGCTAGCATGAATTACTATAACTAATACAAAAGAGAAATTGGAAAGGCTGGTCAAAATGTATCCACAGTCCTTTCCACAGCCGCTGGGCTGAGCTACAGGAAGTGGAAGCTGTGGTTATTCTACCCCTGTAACTGCTGTCCCCAGGTCCTGAGATAATGTCCACCTGTTCTTTGAGATAATGTCACCCAAATCTCCAGGTCTTGAGGACCCATCTGGAACGCGGCCCCCTCCACTGAAGAACCCACGTGGTTGCCACAGTTTTGCCTCATCGCCGGCACCTTAACAGGTAAGCCCTGTGCGATTTTGCTGAGGAAAATGCAGCTCCCTTGAAGGTTGCCTGTGAGCTTAGGCAGTGAAAAGTTGTCTTAATAGAAAAAGTAGACCAGGTAGGACAGAGGAAGATCTGTGCCTGATTGCAAGAAAGCCACCCACAGGTGAAGAAGGAGGGGAGAGCGATGACTTTGCCTCTTCCACTTGTTTTGCTAAATTGGTTTGACAGAGTTTCAGCAACAGCTTCAACTCCAGAGAAGCTACTCCAGAATGGCAAATTTGGTTTTCAGGCTCCAGTTATAGATGCATGACCCCTGATCATCCAGATATACAGAGAGACCCTTAACTTGGTTAAATAGATACCGTAAGGGGTATAGATTAAACTGGCTTCCATCAAAAAAGGTCCATCTTCTTTGTCCCCTAAAAGAAAGAAACAAAATAAATAAGAAGAAGACAAGGGCCGGGCATGATGGTTCATGCTCATAATTCCAACACTTTGGGAGGATGAGGCAGGAGGATCACTTGAGCCCAGGAGTTTGAGACTAGCCTGATCGACATAGCAAGACCATATCGCCACAGAAATAAAAATAAAAACAAAAATTAGCTGGGTGTGGTGGTGCATGCCTGTAGTCTCAGCTGCTCAGAAAGCTGAGGCAGGAGGATCATGTGAGTCTAGGAATTTGACACTACAGTGAGCTATAATCGTGCCACTGTACTTCAGCCTGGATGACAGAGTAAGACCCTGTCTCTCAAAAAAAGTTTTGTTTTTTTTTTTTTTCAAAGAAAAGGAAGGAGCAGAGGAGGAAAAAGAAGAGATGAATGTCCCTCCTTATTTGACACAAATGCAGAAAAATACACAGTTGACCGTTGAGCACTGTCAGAGTTATGAGTGATGATCCCTTGAGCCGCCAAAAATTCACACAGAACTTTCAGCTCCTTAAAAACCTAACTACTAATAGCCTACTTTTGACTGGAAACCAAGAAGATAAACAGTTGATTGACACATTTTTTGTATGTCTTATGTATTACATACTGTATTCTTACAATAAAGTAAACTACAGAAAATAAAATGTTACTAAGAAAATCATAAGGAAGAGAAAATACCCATGTACTATTCTTTAAGTGAAAGCAGACCATCCTAAAGACCTCATTGTCTTCACGTGGAGTAGGATGAGGAGGACAAGGTGGGGTGGGGGGATGGCCTCGCTGTCTCCGGGGGCAGAGATGGAAGGAAACCATGTACAAGTGGACTCGCGCCGTTCAAACCTCTGTTGCTCAAGAGCCAGCTGTGTGTTTTGCGATCCTGGGATCCAGTTTCCATTATCTGGAAAGAGTTCTAGCACTTCTGAGTCCCATTGTCCCTTGTTCAGGCAGCATTTGTGGATTAATTTCTTATCCTCAGCATGATGATGTTAGGTGCCCTATGGTTTGACCCCTCAGCTCACCCATTCCAGTGGGAAGAACTTTTCTTTCTGCTCATTTAGCACAGGCAGGTAGGAAACTAACATCCGTCTTTTTCAGGTGGCCGCTGCCCCTGGCCAGAATGAACAGGACCACGGACTCTCTGGGGGGTCTGGCAGGAACCACGGCTGTGGCTGAGGAAGCACTCTGGTATGTATCAAGTGCAGTGAGTGTCCTGACTCGTGAGGCTGCCCTAGATCCAATGCATAAAAGGGAGAATCCAGTTGGCCCCACTGTGGTAACATGCCTACCGCTTGGCCAGGGAGAGCAGGGCGCCTTGATTGACAGTCTACCATGCAGATGAGCTAATTCCCTGGAATGCACAGGATGGGGATGAGGTCATTTCCTGGAAAGGAAATGGGGTGCTATTAGCATGAATGGGGAGCCGCAAAAACAACAAATGTCCATTCCACCTCCTTTCTAAGTTCATAGATTTGATTTTAGCCCAAGACTCCTGGAGACTGATGCTTTCATTCAAAGGCTTGGCATCCATGGAAAGGTGGAAAAGCATGCCCTGGTCGGGTGGTAAAGAAAGAATACCACTCCATGCAGGGTCCTGACACTGGAAACCGATGACTGACCTGGATGCTCATTTCCTCCTGTGAAATTATTCTTCTCCTATTTCAGAAATGAGGAAGGAGGGGCAAAGATGATAAGACTGCCCAACATCATCAGCTAAGCGGAAACCTGCCATGCGTCCGAGATCTCTATCTTAAGGCTCAACCTCCAGACCCCAAGCATTGCTCTCGGTCAACTTCTCCTGCTGACAGGAGGGTCCTGGGGGGCTGAGGGCCTCACTACCACTGGAACCATTTCTGAAAGCACGCATCCTCCTGGGTTAGGGACATGGGGCGTGGCTGTAGGCTTGACTTGAGGCTGACTGTTCCTGTCAAGGCTGGGGAGGGAGGGGACCAGGAAAGGGGTCAGGAACGGGAAGGAACCCAACGTGACAGATTTCAAAAGGTGACAATATTTTCCTGGAAATACAGTGTCTATGTGCAGTAGGTTTCTATATAACTAACCTTCTGTCTTGAGTTGGAGCTGGGAATTGATTTTTTTTTTACAGGAAAAGGAAATGCATGGGTGTGGAGCTGCCAGCAGCTAGGGAAGTTCCCAGGCGACTTGTCATGGTGCAATTTATAGACCCAAGTCTCAGAAGGGCTGTGGCGGGCTGAGGAGAGGGTGTGATTTGCTGACAGTGGAGCCTGGCACCTGGCACCCATCCACACCGCTGAGCTCAGCATGCACGTGTGTCGCCGGGACACAACTGCATCGGGGCCATTGAAGTGAAAAGGGCAGAAGGCAAATGCACTCATCCAGAGTGGACATAAAAAAGGAACCCGGAAAGCAACAGAGAGGGATTGTGGGGAAGGGGAGCTGGCTCCAGGGTGAGGGGCCTCCCACGACCTCTCTGAGACCCGACTTGCAGCAGCTAATTGAACCTGCCCTCCGCTCCTGAAACACACATAGCATGGATGCTGGCAAGGTCTTCCTTCCAAGAGAAGAAAGTCCCTTTCGCTGTCAAGCCAGCTCTTCTGGGAAGTGGACAAATGGACCTCAAGGGACAGAATCAAATAACTGACTCCCACCCTGTCCCTGAGGCTTTCCCCTGAGCCACAGAGACCAGAGGAAGCGGCTGGAAGACTCTGTGAGAGCCCATTAGGCAGCAAGGCCTGACAGTCCACACGGTGTCCCGGGCGAGGGCTGCAGCGGTGTTTACAGAGCCCGGGGGCCCTGCCAGAGCTAACATGCCACACGTTCGGCCCATCTGGGCAGGCTGGAAAAAGTCGACCATTTTCCTCTGGATCCTGATCTCTGTGGCTCAAAACATTCCGCACAGCTACATTTGCTTCCCTCCCCTCACATCCCTTCAGAAAACCCACACATCTGTATACACACTTGAAAATAAATATGCATAAATGCAGAATCCACGCTGAAGGTGGGGGTGGGACAGGCCTCGGGGGCTCATCTCTGCACGGACCCTGCCTGAAGCTGCTCTTCTGCCCCAGGACAGCCCACCCCAGGCAAGCTCCAACTGCAGCATTTTCTAGAAGTGTGAGAACTCTTACCAACGTGCTACCTGGCTCTGTGGCTCCCCAGGCAACACAAACACAATTTTGAGGTCTGCAGTTCAAATTTGCTTCCCCCTACAAACTTCTGAGCTGGGTTCATAGGGCAAAAAGGCCCGAGTTTCTTTTCAAGTCAATCGGAAACCCTCCAAGCCAAGACCCATCCTCATACACCAACTTTACCAAAGGTTTTCCTTCTCACTAAGATGACAAAAGATAAAGCCTCTGCTCTGCTCTTTTTGAGCTTATTCTTGTCCATTTTTCAAACTCGGCCTCGTTGTTTTGATCCTCTTGGGTCCTGGGGATTGAAAGTGTCACCTGATTTCTGGAAGCCTGGGGGTGCACAGGTGGTCCTGTCCTCTTAGCATGCTGTGGGCTCTAGGACTGCATGTGGGGCAAGGGAAGGCAGTTGGAGTTTGAAGCCAGGCTAATTCAGGATGCCGCTGAACAACGGCCACCACAGAGAAAGCAGAGAGCCATGCACACACTCTTGCCAGGGGCCAGCAAAGGGTGGTGCCATCTGCAGCTGCATTGTTGACCATCACATAGCTGCTTCTCCCACTTGGGCGTCTACAAAATGGCCATGATATCAGTTGCTATGGTAATGGGCATCCTGGTGAGTGTGCCAGGAGCCAGCCTTTTGCCCCTAAAACCTCAGCCTCCAGTGGGCAACTGGCTGGGCCCTCCTCCGACTGGCAGACACCTTTCTCCTGTTGAGGTGCAGCTCCCAGCACCTCCTCTGCAAAGCTCCCTCACGCTGGTACATCCAATCACCCCTAAGGATTTGAAAACCCATTTGCTCCCTCACAGTTTTAAGATGACATTTTTAAAAACTTTTATTGTAAGTTTAAATAGTTGCAGAGAATGTCATTTCCTTACTATTGTAAATGTTAGTATTTTAAAATAAAACCATTACATCACTCTTTTAAACAGTGCCAATGGAACTACGTAGCAGAGCAATTCTGTACCCACCATGACCAGTTTTTAAAATACATGAAAAGTCTTCTTTATTTGCTTCTTGCTCCATTTTCTCCTTGAGCTCATATTTCCATTCCGTTTACTCCTTGTACTTCTTAGCAATTGTCATTTGCTAAGGAATATCTTAGCAATTGTCATGTTTGAAAGTTATTTTCATAAATGACCATCATTATCATTCTATTCTGACACAAAAATGCACATACACTAAAATTTTAATTTCAGTATCATTGTAAGATTGTAAGGTTTAAACAGCTTTTTCTAGACCAAGTTTATAATTTCAATAATCATCAGAATACAATTGATCAAAACAACATATCTCTATAATGTGTTTAAATAAATAATCAAAAAGGTGTTTTTTTCAATTAGCGGATACACTCACAGATGAAAATTACTTATTGCTAAAATGAAATGGGGTCCAAAATTAATTATATTTCTATTTCACATTTTCAGAAAGAAAATTGTGAGAAACTTTGTTCTCCTCAAAAACAAGAGATCAATGAAAGGAGTTTTATGATGTCAAAAATTACATTATAATCTATTATCAAAAATTAGTAGTGACCTGTCACCTGACAAATCAACTTGGTCCCCCTTCAATTTTGTCAAAAGAAAAGAAATGGAAACCATGAGACATGAAAATGTGTTTGTTACCCAGTCATTTGTCATTCACTGTCTTGATTCTGGGAAATACACCAAAAAGACTGCACCCAAACTTCTCAGATAACTGCTAATTATACCTGCTATTCATTTACTTAGAGATTCCTTGTTGACATGGAAAAGGTTAGGAAAATTAAAATACTAGTCATTTTAACACAACTTTGCCAATACAATTTTTTTTTTTTTTTTTTTTGCTTTTCAAATTGAGAGGTAATTCACATACCAGAAAGATCACTCTTTCAAAGTGTGCAATTTAGTGGGTTTTAGTATCTTCAGAAAGTCGTGCAGCCATCACCACTGTCTAATTCCAGGACACTTGCATCTCCCTAGCAAGAAATTTCACACCCATTAGCAGCTACTCCTCATACCCTCACGATTTTCAATAAAGTTATTTTATCTCATCATATGCTTTAAGTACATTTTCATCCAAATCATGGCATTTGAGATGCAGCTCATTCAGTTCACGGAAATGCCTGCGATGTAACCTATTTGGCAAAGCAGTCCACTCATCCAGCCAACAGCCAAGCCAGATCGAGTTTCAGTTAGGAAAAAACTGACTTCAGTTTCAAAGCAATGTGTTAATATGCATCCCTTCCCGACCATCTTACTTCTGAATTCTAATTCTGAGATGAGAGATTGATGTACAAGGCATATTGCATACCTCAGGTTTCATTCCAGACCACCACAATAAAACAAATATCACAAACATCACAATAAAGTGAGTCACACATTGTTTTGGTTTCCTAGTGCATATAAAAGTTATGTTTACACTACACTGCAGTCCATTAAGTGTGCAATAGAGTTACGTTTTTTAAAGATATACATGCTGTAATTCAAAAATATTTTATTGCTAAAAGAAATGCTAATGATCATCTGAGCCTTCAGTGAGTCACAGTCTTTTTGCTGGTAGAGAGCCTTGCCTTGATGTTGACGGCTGCTGACTGATCAGGGTGGTGGCAGCCGAAGGCTGGGGTGGCTGTGGCAATGTCTTAAAATAAGACAACAGCGAAGTCTGCCACATCAATTGACTCTCCCTTTCACAAAAGAGTTCTCTGTAGCAGGTGATGCTGTTTGATAGCATTTGATCCACAGTAGACTTTCTTTCAAAATTGGAGTAAATCCTCTCAAACCCTGCACTGCTTGATCAACTAAGATTATGGAATATTCTAAATCTTTTGTTGTCATTCAACAATGTTCACAGCATCTTCACCAGGAGTAGAGTCCATCTCACTTTCTTTGCTCATCCATGAGAATCAACTCCTCATACATTAAAGTTTTTTCGTGAGATTGCAGCAATTCAGTCACACTTTTGGACTCCACTTCTAATTTTAGTTTTCTTGCTATTTTCACCATATCTGCAGTGACTTCCTCCTCTGAAGTGTTGGCCCCTCCATAAGGGTTGGAATTCAGTTCTTCTAAACTCCTGTTAATATTGATACTTTGACCCCTTCCATAAATCACAAATGTTCTTAATGGCATCTACTATGGTGAATCCTTTCTAGAAGGTTGTCAATGTACTTTGCCCAGATCCATTAGAGGAATCACTAAGTATGGTAGCTAAAGCCTTATGAAATGTATTTCTTAAATACTGAGTCTTGGAAGTCAAAATGACTGCTTGATCCATGAGCTGCTGAATGGATGTTGTGTTCACAGGCATGAAAGCAATGTTGATCTCCTTGCACATCTGTTGGAGCTCTTGGGTGACCAGGTACATTAACAATGAGCAGTAATATTTAGAAAAGAATCTTTGTTTCTGAGCAGTAGTTCTCAATAGTGGGCTTAAAATCTTCAGTAAACCATGTTGTGGACAGATGTGCTGTCTTCCTGGCTTTGTTGTTCCATTTATAGAGCACAGGCAGTAGATTTCGCCTAATACTTTTTTTTTTTTTTAAGAGGGAGTCTCGCTTTGTCACCCAGGCTGGAGTGCGGTGGCATGATCTCGGCTCACTGCAACCTCTGCCTCCCGGGTTCCAGTGATTCTCCTGCCTCAGCCTCCCAAGTAGCTGGGACTACAGGTGCATGCCACCACGCCCGGCTAATTTTTGTGTTTTTTAGTAGAGATGGGGTTTCACCACATTGGCCAGGCTGGTCTCGAACTCCTGACCTTGTGATCCGTCCACCTCAGCTTCCCAAAGTGCTAGGATTACAAGCGTGAGCCACAGTACCGGCTGCTAATTCTTAAGGGCCCTAGGATCTTCAAAATGGTAAATGAGCATTGGCTTCAACTTACAGTCACCAGCTGCATTAGCCTCTAACAAGAGAGTCATCCTGTCCTTTGAAGCCAGGCACTGACTTCTCTTCTCTCGCTATGAAAGTCCTAGGTAGCATCTTCTTTGCATTTAAGGCTGTTTTATCTACATTGAAAATCTGTTGATTGGTGTGGCCACCTTCATCTTAGCTAGATCTTCTGGATAACTTGCTGCAGCTTCTACATCTCCACTTGCTGTTTCACTGTGTACTTTTATGTTATGGAGATGGCTTCTTTCCTTAAACCTCATGAACCAACCTCTGCTAGCTTCTGACTTTTCTTCTGCAGCTTCCTCACCACTCTCAGCCTTCACGGAATTGAAGAGATTCAATCCTGAGCCTTGCTCTGGATTAGGCTTTGGCTTAAAGGAACATTATGGCTAGTCTGACCTTCTATCCAGACCACTCAAACTTTCTCCATGTCAGCAATAAGGCTATTTTGCTGTCATCATTCGTGTGTTCACTGGAGTAGCACTTTCAATTTCCTTTATGAACCCTTCTTTTACATTCACAACTTGGCTAACTATTTGGCTCAAAAGGCCTAGCTTTTGGCCTATCTCAGCTTTCAACATGCCCTCCTCATTCAGCTTAATCATGTCTAGCTTAATCATTTAATGTCAGAGACATGCAACTCCTCCTTTCACAGGAACACTTAGTAGCCATTAGGGTTATTAACTGGCCTACTTTTAATATTGTTGTGTCTCAGGGAGGCCCAAGGCAAGGGATGGAGACAAGGAATGGGCAGTCAGAACACACACAGCATTTATTGATTAAGTTCGCCATCTTTTATTGGAATGGTTCATGGTGCCCCAAAACAATTACAATAGGCCAGGAGCAGTGGCTCACACCTGTAATCCCAGCACTTTGGGAGGCCAAGGTGGGTGGATCACTAGAGATTGGAGTTCGAGACCAGCCTGACCAACATGGCAAAACCTCGACTCTACTAAAAATACAAAAATTAGCCAGGCATGGTGGTGGGTGCCTGAAATCCCAGCTACTGGGAGACTAAGGCAGGGGAATCACTTGAACCTGGGAGGCGGAGGTTGCAGTGAGCCAAGATCTCACCACTGCACTCGAGCCTGGGCAACAGAGCCAGACTCCATCTCAAAAAATAAAAATAAAAATAAAAAACCCATAATTACAGTAGTAACATCAGAGATCATTGGTCACAGATCATCATAAAAGATATAATATAAAAAGTTTGAAATATTGCTAAAATTGCCAAAATGTGACACAGAGACATGAAGTGAGCACGTGCTGTTGGAAAATGGCTCTGATAGACTTGCTCGATGCAGAAGCCTTCCATTTGTAAATAATGCAACATCTGCAAAGTGCAAATAAAGCAAAGAGTAATGAAACGAGGCGAGGCCATGGTGGCAAATGATTGGTAGACCAGCTGTTCATCTCAGAGAGGGACAACGAGAAAGTACAGCACCACGCCATGAATCAATTGCCTCCATGGAAGAAAGCCTTTGCAAATGCCTTTGATACCCTCCTCCCTTCATTTTTGTGGACTCTTTCTTTAGGGACATACGTTCTTTGATATTATTTATTTAGGGGATGGAAGAAGTGAGCTTCTTGGACAGAAATTCTCATAAATCCTGCTGCCTCACTCTACAAAACATCTGAGTTCAAAATACTCCAACTCAGGTCAAAATATCCCTCTTCCGAACACGACATTTTGCCCTTAGCGGAACCACACTAGCATAGGGAGGTGTGCTGGACAGAGTGCACCGTGTGGATCTCCTCCAGGGAAGCCTTTGCTACCCAGCTGTGGGAGTGAGGCCAGCAGATGGCCTCCAGCTGTCAGCTCTTTCAGAGTCAGCCTCAGCTGCAGGGAGGCCAGCCTGGTCTGCCTTGTCTGCCCAAAGAGACCCACCTTGGTGGGCAATCCTTGCTCCAGCACATTCGCCGGGGCTGACTAAGCCTTTGTTGGGTCTATAGCGAAGTTTGATTTCTGCTGCCCAATCTTGCTTCCTCCCCTGTTCCTTGACAGTTGTTGATCCCTAATAAATATCTGGCACCCCAAACTCTGTCTCAGCTTCTGCTTCTGAGACCCCCCTAAACAGAAAGACACTGGTGGTCTCTCTGCAGGTCACCGGTGTCCAGTCACAGAAGCTTTGCCTACACCAGTATGTTCAATCATAACTTTATTGCCCCCAAAGACTCTTACAGTCCAGAGCAAGACCCCATGGTGAGGTTCAGCATGGGTGAGGGGTGCCCTGACTTTCTTTGGCCAAGTGGGAGAAAAGAACTGTGACGAGGCATTGGGGAAGGCCAGGGGCTGGCACCCCGTCACAGCTGTGTGCATGGGCAATGCATCTTAGGAGAATCAATGAAGAGTGAGCATCCATGGTTGACTCCCTTAAAACCAGCTCAGGCCAACCCACCCCAAGAAGTCTCTGAGGACATCTTGAGGGATGCAGGCCCAATTTAAAACTCCTGCCTACAGCAAGGTGTCTGTCTTAATACTAACACACTGCATTCTGTGGATCTGGTAAACATCTACCATCTCCACCCTATGGGAGCTTCTTAAGGGAAAGCACTGAGCTTCCTTCGTTCATTCACTCCCTCAGTCGATCAGCTGGTCAGTCGGTCAGTCACCAATAACTTTGTTTCTTTTAACAAATATGCCTGAGTACCCACTGTGTAGTGGGCAGATATAGCTGAGCAATCCTCTAAGAACTCACAGGTTTGTAAGAGAAACAGGAAAAAGTGGAGGAAGTGGAAGGAAGCCAAAGCATCTATCCTTTCACTTTCACTGACCCACTGAGAGGGTCTCGCCGGGTCTCAGTGAAAAGAAAGCTGTTCTACTGCTTTAACCCTTTCCGATCCATGTCCCTTCAGAGACAGTAACCCCTGTGAGCTGGTAATCAAACAGAATTTTATTCAAGTGAAGCAAACAATGGAGAAATATGGGAGTACCCCAAATTTCCTCCCTTCAATTTGCACATTTTCAAGTGCAGATATTAG
Organism: Hylobates moloch; assembly: GCF_009828535.3. Lineage (NCBI taxonomy): Eukaryota > Metazoa > Chordata > Mammalia > Primates > Hylobatidae > Hylobates > Hylobates moloch. The sequence goes on along the minus strand of NW_026652285.1, from coordinate 68,086,441 downwards.
TAAATAGTTTATTTACATGAACATACAGGAACTTTAACCTTTAAGAGTTTGCAAAATATTGCTTAGTTTAAATGCATTTATTTGTCTAAAATTCCTGGTAGTTAATTGTACTTTTTTTTCTTTTTGGCAAGTTTTCACTTGAAATCTCAAGGTACTTTAAAGTAAGATGGCATTAAAAACAGCAACAGGAATAAGCTGACATGTCTTAAGGGCTCACCATGTTTAGACACTACGTGCTGTTAACATATATCACTATTTACTCCTTGAACTCATCCTATTTGTTATTATATATACACCATATACTGTATTATTATTATTGTCTCAGCTTCACCGATAAGGAAACCTAGCTTGGTGAGTTCAGAATTGCTGACAGATTAGGGAGGAATGGAGAGTGGAACCCAGCCCTAGCTGTGCCCAGCACCCTTCAGACCCCCTCTCCTCTGCAACACTGTCTGCCTCTCAGGTGCCTGGAGTCCTTCTCCAGCCCTTCAAAGCATCTCAGGTCCATGTCGTCCCAACAGAATTAAAAGGTGCAGGCCAGCATAACCTGCAAAGTCCCAGGTTGGAAGGGAACCTCGTCTACACTTCTACGGGCAGATAAGGTTAGAAGTAGATTTTCCAGTCGCTACGTAAGCTGCAGCTCTCTCTAGACAAACCCGTGTCTGGAATAGCAGAAAATGCTCCCCATGTGCCGGTCTCTTCTGTGACCTTTTAATCCTGGAGCCCGGGGCTCCCTTGTTGGTCAGCTCTTCCCTCCACGCCATCCACGTACTGAGGCCTCAAGCCACCACTGCTCCAGCCTGGACTTCACCCTAAACCCAGTCTTGTGAGTGCATTTTCTACGCTCCCACTAGGGTGTTTAAAGGACTTCTCAACCTTAGTGTGTCCCGTAGAGGGTTCCTGAGCGCCCCCCCAGAGCTCTGCCTCTCCCAGTATTTCCCACCTTAGTGAAGTGACTCCAGATCACTTCCTGTCACCTGGAAAATGTGGAGGGTCCTCCCAGAGTCCTCCATTTCTCTTGCACCTCACACTCTGCACACAAGCCATGGAATGGATCAGGATCCAGCCCCAGCTCCACCCTCACATAGCACCCCACGCTCCCACCCCAGTCCGAGCGCCGTCATCTCTCCTCCGGATCACCGCGATGGCTTCCTGGTCCCTGTTTCTGTCCTAGCCTCCCTTTAGTCTATTCTCAACACCCAGCCAGAGCGGCCACCTTACACCATGAGTTGGAGTGTGACTCCACTGCTCAGCTCCCCTATGCCCATCACTCAGAGAAAACACAGACTCCTCACAGCTGGCCACTGAGCCCTGAGCCGCGAGCACTGTGGCCCCACCATGACTCCTGGGACCTCACCCCTGGTCCCAACCACGCAGGCTGCTTGCTGTTCCTTAAACACTCCGGGGCACTTGCACCTGCTATTCTCGCTGCCTGGACCAGCCTCCCCCAGGGATCCACCTGGCTCACCCCCCGCCCTCTTCCGTCTTTCCCCAAGGCACCCTTGGTAACACCCTTTCCAGCCACTCTGTCTAAAATGGCAACTCCTATAGGTTGCTCTCCCTTGCTCTGTTTTTCTCACAGCACTGACCGCCATATAACAACCCATATTTTTGTAACTTTAAACCAAAAAGTGTCTGAGACAGGTCTCAGTCAACTTAGTGGCTCATGCCTGTAATCCCAGCACTTTGGGAGGCCGAGGCAGGTGGATCACCTGAGGTTAGGTGTTGACACCAGCCTGACCAATGTGAAGAAACCCTGTCTCTACTAAAAATACAAAATTAGCCAGGCATGGTGGCACATGCCTGTAATCCCAGCTACTCGGGAGGCTGAGGTAGGAGAATCGCTTGAACCCGGGAGGTGGAGGTTGCAGTGAGCCGAGATCGCACCATTGCACTCCAGGCTGGGTGACAGAGCAAGACCCCATCTCAAAAAAAAAAAAAAAAAAAGTTTATTTCACCAAGGTTAAGGATGCACCTGTGACTCAGCCTCAGGAGATCCTGACAACATGTGCCCAAGGTGGTCGGAGCACAGCTCAGTATTATACATTTTAGGAAGGCATGAGACATCAATCCATGTGTGTAAGACGCACATTGGTTGGGTCCAAAAGGTGGGACAACTTGAAGTGGAGAGGAGTCTTCTGGGTCATAGGTAGATAAGAGACAAACGGCTGCATCCTTTTAAGTTTCTGAGTAGCCTCTCATGGAACACACAATTTACAGCCACTTATGCCTTGTCTGGCTTAGCGAAACAATAGGACAAAAGAGGGAATGGGATATGCATCGGACTCATGTGAGCAGGGGGATGACTTTCAGTTCTGTCTGTCCTTTGCCCACAAGAAATTACCTTGTGGGCAAATAATGAGGGAAGTATGTAGCTTTTTTATCTTTGTAGTTCTCTTATTTAGGAATAGAATGGGAGGCAGGTTTGCTCAGTCAGTGCAGTTCCCAGCTTGACTTTTCCCTTTGGTTTAGTGATTGTGGGGTCCTGAGATTTTCTTTTCACATAACCATCCTGTGTCCTGTGCCACTGGGATGTAAACTCCAGGAGGATACAGAGTTCCTGTCTGTTCAGGCACTGTTATTTCTCCAGTGCCTTCCACACAGTATATGCTCAAAACACCGAGGCTGAAATAAGTAATAAAGTTGTAGGAGAGGTGAGAGGGGCTGCCTCATCCCAGGGAAAAAGTTATGTCCTATGGTCCAAAGTTTGGAGTATATTCCCCTAAAGCCAGCATGCCTCGAGGGGAAGCTTTGTGTCTGTTGGTTTCCCCTTCCCTGAGGGCTGCTTGAGTCAGCTCCTTGCCTTCAGATGGGCCCATTAGAATCACAGATGGTACTCACGATGAGATGCTGTCCTTTGAGGGGCCATGATTCCCCAGCAAAGCTGTTTCATGGGTCTGTGAGCTACAGAGAAGGTGAGAACTGCATGCTGACAAAGGCTGGGGCACATCTTGAGCTAGAGACCCAAACTCTCTGCACCTCTATCAGATGAGAAAACCAAACCTGGAACACGCCTGCCTGTCTACCCCAGGAGGCATATGAGATCCAATGGAGTCAGGCCATGAAAGCGCTCAGCACTGAGCCCCACTGCTGGCTTGATCATAAATGTGCTCTGCTCCCAGGGCCCACAGTGCCTGCCCTCTCCAGTCCAGAATCCAGTGCTCCCCAAACACTCCCCCAAGGACCTCAGTGCCCTGCTGTGTCTCCCCACTACCCCAGAGTGCATCCCTATGAGGAAGGTGGAGAGAAACCATCACAGCCCCATTCATTAGGTCAGGAGGAATCCATGCATCACTCTCGCTATCTCCCTCTCTCACACACACACAGAAAAATCCAGATAAAATTGGCACCTAAACACCCTTGATTTCTTCCTGATTTTTTTTTCTTTTTATTAGAGACATGATCTCGCTCCACTGGCCAGGCTGGAGTGCAGTGGTGTGATCATGGCTCACTGCAGCCTCGAACTCGTGAGCTCAAGGGACCCTCTAGCCTCGGCCTCCTGAGTAGCTGGGACTACAGGTGCACTCCACCATACCCAGTTTTTTGTTTTTTGGTTTTTTTTTCCTGGTAGAGATGAGGTCTCACTATGTTGCCCAGGCTGGTCTCCAACTCCTGGCCGTAAGCAATGCTCACACCTCAGCCTCCGAAAGTGCTAGGATTACAGGTGTGAGCCACTGCACCTGGCCACCCCCTCCTGATGCCCTGTCCTTCCAGCAACCCAGGCAGAAAGTTCCTAGTGAACAGGGGGCACCTCCCAGGGAGCTCACCCTCAGCCTTGGCCCCCAGGTGGCCCTTGGTGGAGCAGCCATCTGCAGGGATTCCCTTCCTTGGGAGCCCCTCACAGGCCTGCCCACTCACCCTACTCTCAAAATCTGCCAAAAGGAGAGCTACAGAGAAGTCAGGCAGGGGTATTTATCTCAGACTCCCCGCTCCGCTAAACTGGACCCCTCCAAAATCACTCACTTCCTCGTTCCTCCACCAGTTTCCATGGCAGGCTGTGGGCCCAGATCTCCTCCCCTTCCTGCCGTCATCCTCTCACCCTGGCACCTCACTAAGGCCGCAGCTTTCAGGGACCCCCGTCCATCAAGCATCCTGCTCTCATTGTCCTCTCTTTTAAACATGCCCAAATATCAGGGGGTCTCCAGTCCTCATGTAGGTTGGTGGATTTCACAGGTAGAATGTTTTGGGTTTCTAGAGGAAAGGTATCTTGGTTGGCACAATCACAAATGGCATGTCAACAATTTTGATTCTAAAACCAGTTCTCCCCTTCTAGGTGAGAACAAAGTCCCTGAATTCAGAAGTACTGCCTTCTGGTGCCAGGCAGCTTCTCCCACTCCCTTCCCTCTAAATCTAGGTGGGGAACAATGGACACCTCCCGCCTCCCTGCATAAGCACCCACAGGCCGAGCAGGGGCTGGGGCGTCTCTCAGAGCCCAGGCGTAGCTAACAAGAAGACTCAAAGATCAAAGGAGAGACTCAAAAATTGATGTGGGTTGGGGAGGGTAACGGGGGGATATTGGTCAAAGGACACACAATTCTACAACTTGGAGATTATAGTTAATAATAATGTATGCTTGAAAATTGCTACAAAAATGATAAGTATGTGAAATAATACATATGTTAAGTATGTGAAGTAATACACACGTTAAATATATATACATTGTGGAATTTAGCCATTCCACAATATATACATATTTCAAAACATCATGCTGTACATCAATAGGTATAATTTTGTTAATTAAACATTAATTAAAAATTTTTTTTTACAAAAGGCAGATGTCAGGACATGACCCACAGGGAAGACTCCAGGGGCCCTGAATCACCCACTGACCTGGCAGGGACTTCTTTTTCCTCTTCTGAATTCTCTCGAGCACCCAAAGCAGGGCCTCTGACAGAGACCCATGAAGGCAGAAAAGTGTCTCCTGTTCTGTGAGAGAGCTTGTTCCCAGAACAGAGTCTCTTTTCCAGAAATGGACAGGTGGCAGCCAAGAAAGCAGAAGAACCCCAACTAAAGCCACGAGAGGGTGGTACGTCATGGCAGAAATTCAAGCCCAGAAGCCTCAAACCTGGCCTTGACAACATGCTGCCCTCTGGGTTCCCTTTTAATCAGGTTATAACAGAGCAAGGCTCAAGCAATTTTTTTTTAATTTCTTTAAATCTAAAAAAAGACTTTTCAGGGCACAAATTAAAAAGCCATGACAAAAGTGTATGGAGTGGAGGAAGCAATCCAAGTGACTGTTGAGAATTTCAGCCTTCATGGTTCCAAGGGAGCCATTGCTCAGGCAGAGCCCTGCTGGACACTGTGCACCCATCAGCTCAGAGGAGGGGAAAGACTTTCTTATCTTTATGCACTTAGTTAATGAATTATAACCCATTTATATGTAATGTTAAAATTGCAAGGTATGTTGAGACTCCAAAACTTGCAGTGCATTTGGTCCAGCTCCCAGATCCACCCACAAAGTCTACCACACACAATGCAAGGAAGGCTGCAGGAAGAGAGGTACACGCATTACAAATCAGAGCAAGCCCTCAGGAGAGGTTGTCTACTATTGGGAGAGGCACTGTTTATTTTTGAGCTGTGAAAGGAGAAATCTTTTGTTGGCTTGAATCCTACAAGACATCTGCCCAGTTTCCTTCAGCCAGGAAGCGATTCCACCAACATAACCTCACCCTTCAAAGTCCATCTCAATGTTCTGCCTTCCATGAAAGACTTTTGCACTCCCAAAATGATTATTATCCTTTTCTGAATCCCCATAGCCCTTCATTCATTTTCCATCACATTCACATTCTGTCTTGTATTAATTATTTGTGCACTTATTGTGCCCTTTGGGTAAGGGTTTTTCTCCTTTGTATTGTCAAGCTTTGCTGCTAGGTCAATCGTTGCTGAATTAGAGCAAATCAAACCCAGTGTTCTCTGATGACAAGAGAGCCTTCTAGTATTTTAGGAACCTCCACTCCCAAAGATACTCAACTAATAAATAATTTGTAGCAAATGTCCTGGTGAAATATACCTAAAGCAGGCTGGAGGGTTGGGTGTGTCTTCTAACTTCCCTCCACATTGATAGTAAGAGCTAAAAACACGTCCTTGAAGTCCGTTCCAATTACTTTTTTTTTTTTTCTAGACAGAGTCTCTTTCTGTCACCCAGGCTGTGGGGCAGTCACCTCAACCTCTGTCTCCCAAGTTCAAGTGATTCTCCTGCCTCAGCCTCCTGAGTAGCTGGGACTACAGGCACGCACCACCATGCCTGGCTAATTTTTGTATTTTTAGTAGAGACGGGGTTTCACCATGTTGGCCAGGCTGGTGTCGAACTCCTGACCTCAAGTTATCCACCTGCCTCGGCTTCCTAAAGTGCTGGAATTAGAGGCACGAGCCATCACGCCTTGTCCATTCCAATTACTTTTAAAACTCAGTTTGATTACTCCCATGGAAATTTAGGACAATGGGGAATTTTAAATGATATTCTTGCATATACATTAAGAAGAACTTGTTAATTCAGCTGCTCATTTGCATTTCTGAAAAGCTATGAAATCAGAAAACTTACAAACAGCCAAGGAAATCAACAGCAACCCTCTATAGAACAATAATCCTCCACGGTGAGTCCATCTTTCAATTAGAGTCCACTAAACTCATCCCCTGGTCAGTCATGGGAGTCTGTTGTTTTTACCTGCCTAGCCTCCATGATCCTTTCTTGGGAGATCAGGGGACCCATACCCAGGGCACACATACCTAGTTTTCCCTAGGATTACCCCCCTAACCTCCCCCTGGTTCATGTGGGGTATACCCCCTTGCCTGGCTGCAAGATCCAACACAGGACGAAGGCATGACCAACATATTCTGATCCTCAGGACATGGTAATGGGCTTGAGGATAGACAGATGATCTATCCAACACATGCAAGTGTCATCTGGGAATTTGAAGCCAGCTCAAAGGAAAGAGAAAGCCTGATTCTTCACAGTTCAGTTTGAGCACCTAGATTAAGCCATGCCTGAAGCTCCTAGACTTTTAAGTGAGATAAACCAATAAATTGCTTTTTAAAAAATATCTTGCTGGGATTGGATTTATGTCACTTGTGACTATGATTCCTGACTAATGTAACATAAATGGTACTATGATAAGAGTTATTGTTATATATATTATTTTTAAGCTTCACGTTCATGGAAGGACAGTTATTGTAGCTGCTTTTCCTGGTGAGGAAATTGGGGCTCAGAGAGGTGATTGGTTTGTCCAAGGTCACACTCTTAGTGAGTGGCAGAACTGGGACTCGAACTCAGTTCTCCTTCCTCCAGAATCCAAATTCCTGTCTCTGCACCAGGCTGCCTCACCAAGCACAGCACATCAGCTACATATCGCACCAGGGAATGAAGGTTCTTTGCAGGCATGACTGGCCGCTCATCCATTACATCCAAATAAAATGCAATTATTTTCTATTGAACCATCTCTTTGAGCTTCCACATCCTCCTCGAACTCACCAGTCATGTCTTTTTCTCACCGAATGAGTCCTTGGCTGCACTGTGTGACATTGCTACCTGACAAGAAAGTCTGGGCTTCCTTGCCACTCCAGTGGGGGGCCCAGGAGGAAAGCCCCCAGGAACTGGACTCTGATCCCCCACAACATTGAGCTATGTGGTTTGGTACCCATGGAATATGAGCACTGAGACTCTGTCACACAGTTAGGAAAGAGGTGAGGATTTTAGTCTGAATCAGGTCAACTTGGCAACTTGCCAGCTCCTGGGTCCCCCTCCAGACACTGGACGTGTCCCTGGAGGGAGGCAGTTCATGCTGCCACAGGCACCCAGCTGCCCAAGCCACAGGCGTGTGAATCAACCCCACGGAGGACTTTGTCATCTTTAGTAGGGAGATTATTTGGGATTACTGGAGATTAAGGTAAAGGGGAAACACAGTATCTGTTTAATCCTGTGTCTAATGAGTTGAGAAGGAATTCCCTGTGAGAAAGATCTGCCTGCTTTGCAGGATTGAATGTAACTTACAGACACGTCGACTGGTGCCCTGTGGCCGAGGTCGGGCCAGCCTCAGTGTGTGCGGTGGAGGCACCAGCATAACCAGCCCCCACACACACCCTGGCAGCCCAGACGCAGGCTACTCGCCCCTCCTTCCAGAACGTCTTGTCTGGACGTAAGGTTCAGATGTGTGTGGAAAGAAAGACCCTTTAAGCCTTTACTGAGCTCCCTTGCAGCATCAAAAACAATGGATCAGAGAGACTTAAAAGACAGGGAGTGGAAGAAGTAAGAGGTCTGTGAGAAAGGGAGGGCCTGGCCCGGCGCGACGGCTCACGCTTGTAATCCTACCACTTTGGGAGGCTGAGGCGGGTGGATTGCCTGAGCTCAGGAGTTCAAGACCAGCTTGAGCAACACAGTGAAACCCCATCTCTACTAAAATACAAAAAAAATTAGCCAGGCTTGGCGGCATGCACCTGTAATCCCAGCCACTTGGGAGGCTGAGGCAGGAGAATCACTTGAGCCCAGGAGGTGGAGGTTGCAGTGAGCCGAGCTCAAGCCACTGCACTCCAGCCTGGGCGACAGAGACAGACCCTGTCTCAAAAAAAAAAAAAAAAAAAAAAAAAAGGGAGGGCCCACCAGGCCGAAGCAGGACTTCCCAGTGTCACGACAGTGGCCTCTGACCCAGACCCAAGAGCAGTGGGAACTCACACAGCCTCAACCTGTTTTGCTCTTGACTCCAAGACTGAAGTCACAGGACTTCACGGAGACACCGCCAAGCCTCAGTTAGTCAGGGGATGGTCAATGCAGAGTTTGTCAAATGGCAGCCCTTGGGGGGCAGTCAGAGAAACGGCAGCTTTTTATTTAACTGCCATGTTAAGTTTGGGTTCCATTGCCAAAATAATGCACAGATCCACTCTACTCTTTAAAATTAAAGTATTTGGATAAGGCTAAAGTCCTTCTTGACCCCTATCCCAATCCCACCCTCTGGGGTAGCCCCGGTGAGAAATAACTCCTAGACACACGTGTTCGCACGCATGCAAGCTGAGAGAAGAAAAGAGGGAGAAGATTCTCTTTCCAAATTTAGATTTTGTAAAATCAGTGGTAGATTTTGTTTTTTATACAGGGGAGATTATATCAGAATGGTTAGGAGAGCTGGCTTTGGAGGCTGAGCTGCACAAGGTCAAATGCAAGTTTGCACAGGTGACCTTAGGAGCCTTGGTTTCCCCACATCACGCCTCCCCTCATAAAAGCTGTGATTGGCACACATAGTAGGTGCTTGATAAATAGTAACTATTAACATTCTCTAGTGATCCCTGTTCTTCCCTAACATGCTTATATGCAAGTTGACTGAACAATTTCTTAAATCCCCTTTCAAATGCCTTAATTTGCATTAAAAGAAGAAAAGAAGTGAAATGATCTATAAATCACAAGCTTTCATGTTTCAAAATGAAAATAACCAAGATTTAGTTTCATCAAAAATGATGTTTTCCTAGCCTGGCAATATAGCAAGACCCCATCTCTATTAAAAAAAAAAAAAAAAGACTTTTTAAATTAACTGGTCATGATGGTGCACATCTGTAGTCCCGGCTACTTGGACTCAAGATCCCTTAAGCCCAGGCAGTTGAAGCTACAGTGAGCCATGATCACACCACTGCATTCCAGCCTGGGTGACAGAGCGAAGGCCTGTCTCTCAAAAAAAAAAAAAAAGTTCTGCCATTTCAGAGTTAAACAAAAATCACTAACATTTGTCTTGGTCTATGGGACATCCACAATGGACAGGAGCAGCAGCCTCTCTGTCCTCGGCCCTCAAGTGTCTCCCCTTACTCACTAGGAAGACCAGCAACAGCTCACTCTCGGACAACCCTGAACACACATTCAACCCTCTGCACAGACTATGACAGAAAGACCCTTATCCTCATTTAATGGGTGGAGAACTGGGTGCTGACTCAATGTTCAGGACTCCAGCTCTCAGCCTCTATTTTAGGATTCCTTTCTTCACCTGGTTCCACCTCTGCCTCCCCCAAAGAGCCTGTATTCTATTGTGCTGCATTGAGACCACTTCTCTATGATGGAAAACAGAGGTAGGCAGCTAGGGTGGAGCGAACAGACCACAGGACTTAGCATCCAAAGGCCTGGCTCATGGCCTATAGGCTGCCCTTTGGACATAGGTAAATCATCATCTTAGTCTCCACGTCTTAATTTATGAAATGGGCAAAACCATACCCCACTGAGCCAAATAACATGATGCATGTATATGAGAAACCACTCCACGAATGTAACATGATGCATGGAAATTGAAAACACTCCACAAATGTAAGGTCGCCAAGTCCTTGGCAGGGAGTGAAACAGGAACATTGGGTATCATGAAGTTTCTAATCAAACATTTACTGAACCCTCATAAAATCCCAGGCTGGAAACTGCGATGCTTCCAGGCTTCAGAGAAGGGCCCAGGCAGAGACATTGACAGCAGTGCTGCTCACAGCAGGTCCGGGGGCCAGCAGCACCATCGCAGTGCCTGCAAGAAAGAAAAATGCATGGGCCTCGCTCCAGACCTGCTATATTAGATTCTCTAGGGGTGAGGCTCTGGAATCTGCACGCTAACAGGGCCTCCAGGTGATCCTCATCGTTCCCAGGCACCACAGCCTAGCACACTTTGGTTAGTCACAATCACTGCCTTAAACCCAATGTTATCAAGTAGATTGATCTAATATAGAGGCAAACTTGACCCAGGGTGAGGGTGAAATGTCAATAGGCCTACGACCAGGGCAGCTGGGGCTCCCTCGTGGTGAGAAGCTGAGCTGGGTTTGGCTTGGAACAGCAGTGGGGAGGAATTAGTGAGGCGCCTGGTGGGGGAGGTATCCATCAGTGGGGTCTCGACTGCACTGGCAGCTGCCTCTGGCCCCCCAGCTGATGACACGTGGCTAAGTGTTGTTGCAAGAATTAAGCGAGATAATATATATAAAGCACGTGGTAACTATTCAATTAGCTACTGTCATCATCATCATTATTCTCGCCGTGGCCTCCACACCTCCAGCTCGGGCCGTGTCCATGCATATCAGTATGAGTCAACTCTTTTACCCTTCATGTGTGCCCATGTTGAGAAAGAGGTCAGGAAAGGGCATTTGCATGTTTTAAAACAGGCCCTTTGATCATTCATAGAAACGCCTATAGTCAATAGGGAACCTCAGAGGGAAACTGGGGTCCTGTTTTGTGCCCTCCAGGCCTCTGCTAACATTGACCCCTTCATCAAAGGAATCTTGGTAAACCAACTGCAAACCAAATGAAACTGGTTTCTGAGATGAGAAGTGATTCAGAGTGTATAGCAGCTCATTAAAACAAAAAAAAGGCATTTGCTAATGAGTGCAGCAAATGCCTGTAAATGAGACAGACCTGCTCCATTATGATGGTCTCAGAGTTGTGCAAACCTAATTTTGCATCAGCAAGGAGAGAATAAAAACGTCTAGAGCTGGTCGTCCCCTGCTCAGAGACAGGATAATCTTGGGAAACATTTTACGGTGTATCGCTTGAAGAAAAGTGCATTAGTCTTTCCTGAAAAAACATTTGGTTGACCTTGAAAATAAAAGCATTCATGAGAAGTATGAGCAGAAGTTTTCATTATTCCTTAAGCCCTTGATTCAGAGAGACAAAAAATTCCACCCTCCACTGCAGCCCCACAATGCCAAGTTGCCAAGCAACAGATCTTTTATGGTGAATCGCCACGGAGACTGATGTAAACAAAATCATAAATCCCATTACCCTGCTAAATACTAGGTCTGGGTTAGAAAGGGAGCAAAAGAGCTGCTTTTCAGGTTAAAAGAGATCATATGAAACGGTGAGTGGCAAGATCTTAGTCAGAGTAAATTGTCGTGGGTGAGACTGTAATTAATGTCGTGCTTTTATTCTTTCAATGGCCAACAGCCCCCAATTTTCTTGTATTAAGGAAAGCAGTCATCGTTGGAAGAGTCATTTCCAGCTAAAAACTTACCTCCAGTACCCCCCAGGCCCAGGCCCGCCATGGAAGGAGCAGTTCCTTGTGGTTCTTCCCTGCACTTCCCAACTGGACTTTGGCCAGGGCCCACCCAGAGCCAGGGGATGGTCATTCAGAAAACAGCTCCAAGAAGGAGACCCTCGGGAACAACATTTTGTACTTTATTTCCCCTTTCAGACAAAGGGAAAGAAAAAGGACATTCATGGAGCCCGTCTCTATGGCAGACTGTGGCAGATGATCCATTCGTGGTATCTCATCTCATTCTCGCAACAGTTCCAGGAGCTCCAGGCTACCGTTCCCATCAAACAGACAGAAAGCTGGAGGCCTGAGGATGAAGACATCTTATCTAAGGTCACACAGTTAACTAGCAGAAAAAGGGAGATTCCACCTTCAAAGTTGAATTACAGACTCAACGTGGCCCCCACCGAGTTGGACCTCAGGCCTTCTGCGGGTAAAAACCTCTGCCTCAAAGTGAGCAACAAATCCCACGTTGGGACACTGACCCCCGCAGAGGGAACAGCTCACATTGTGGCTCCCGTAATAATGACAAGGGGCCTCTTCAGTGGTGTGCCAGGAGTGTTTAACAACCAGCTCTCTGGAGTGAGGAGATGAGTTCTGGTTTCTGTGACGCAAATATTTCTCCCTGGCCAATTTCAACGTATCAGTAAGAGAACATCGGCCCTCCTGAGCTGCACAAGTCAGCTCCAACCCACCAGCTCCAACACACGCTAACCAGCACTCAGTGCTACCCTGGCCAGCCCCAGACCCATCAAACCTGAATTCCTAGGGGCGGGGCCCAAATCTTGGTATTTTTTAAAGAGGAAAGCCAAGGGTTGAGAACTGCTGGGCTCAAAGCTGAATTCACGTTCAGGGAACTGTTGGCCTTTTGGGTTTTGTCCTGGTGAGAAAATACTAGGCTCCGGAATTAAGTGCTGACCATCAGATCTGCATTGGAAAGATACTTCTGTTCTTTCCTGAGTATGGCCCGCCACCAAATCTCAAGCCCCGGCCACCACAGCCACATGCCAGCCATTTATTCCAGGCATTTTGCACACATTCAGGCACCTCTGCCCCAGACATAGTGCCCAGTAATTCCTGCACAGGGTCACAAACCCAAACATCCACAGGGAAGACAATAAAGGGATGTTCCCAAGCCAGTTTCCACAGGACAACTGCAGTGTGATGGGAACTCTGGAGGCTGCGCAGAATACCCCTCAGAGTCACCCCAGCCACGAGGCAAGACACTAGGTGCTCATCCAACACCTTGTCTGTCATTGGTGAGAGATGCTTCTGGGACATTAACTTTATGGTACTTTTGGCTGGCCCCGAGCTCAGGCCAAGCACCTTCCAAGATGAGAAAAAGTTCTCACATATCTTAAAGAACTAAAAATAGAACTACCATTCAACCCAGCAATCCCCCTACAGGTATTGGAAACCAAAGGAAAAGAGATCATTATATTAAAAAGACACCTGCGGCCGGGCGCGGTGGCTCACGCTTGTAATCCCAGCACTTTGGGAGGCCGAGGCGGGCGGATCACGAGGTCAGGAGATCGAGACCACGATGAAACCCCGTCTCTACTAAAAATACAAAAAAATTAGCCGGGCGTGGTGGCGGGCGCCTGTAGTCCCAGCTACTTGGAGAGGCTGAGGCAGGAGAATGGCGTGAACCCGGGAGGCGGAGCTTGCAGTGAGCCGAGATGCGCCACTGCACTCCAGCCTGGGCGACAGAGCAAGACTCCGTCTCAAAAAAAAAAAACAAAAAAAAGACACCTGCATTCATATGTTTATTGCAGCACTATTCCCAATAGCAAAGTCACGGAACCAACTTAAGTGTTCACCAATGGCAGATTAGATAAAGAAAATGTGGGCTGGGTGCGGTGGCTTCTGCCTCCCGGGAGGCGGAGCTCGCAGCCAGCCGAGATCGCGCCACTACACTCCAGCCTGGGTGACAGAGCGAGACTCCATCTCAAAAAAAAAAAAAAAAAAGAAGAACATATACACCATGGGATACTATGCAGCCATAAAAAAGAATGAAATCATGTCCTTTTCAGCAACATGGATGGAACTGGAAGCCATTATCCTAAGGGAAATAACTCAGAAGCAGAAAATCAACCACTGCCTGTTCTCACTTAGAAGTGGGGGCTACCCAGTGGGGGCACTTGGATAGAAAGATAGAAATAATAGACACTGGGGACCCCCAAAGAGGGGAGGGAGGGGAGGGGAAAAGGATTGGAAAACTGCTGTTGGGTACCATCTTCACTATTTCAGTGATGGGTATACCAGAAGCCCAATCCCCACCATGACAAAATACACCCATGAAACAAGCACAGGTACACCCTGAATCTAAAATTAAACATGTTTAAAAAGCAAAGGCTCTCAGGGATGTTTGCAATAAGCAGCCTCTGGGGCACACGTGAATGTCAAGGAGGTGTGGGCAGGGCACAGGCAGCACCTGCTATGCGCAGGAACCGAAAGACTAGTGCCAAAGCCAGGATGCTAGGTAAGCAGCTCACTGTGGGGCACGGGGAGCAAGAAGCCTGCACAGCGAGTCACAGGCAGCGCATGATGGGGAACTGGGAGACAGCACACAGCTGAAGAGAGAAGAGCAGGGAGCGGAGGCATGACACAATGCCTCCCATGGCCAAGGATGCCAGGAGCTCTGCTGCTGATTTCTGCCCTTGCCCTTCTCTGGCCTCCTAGGTGGGCTTCTAAGTGGGCCCAGGACTCAGTATCTGAGAGAAGAGTCCTACAAAATGAGAGACTAAGGCAACATTGTCAGGCATCAAAGGTGTCTTCAGGGCCTCTCTTGATGCTTGCTTTTCTCCCTTTGGAAACTCTGAGTTGTGACCCCTGTGCTCAGTCACCTCCAACTGAGGCAGGGGCCAGGATGATCCAAGGGAACCACAAATTGTGTAGGAAGCAACAGGTAACCTGGGAGAAGGTAAGTCCCTGTGTTAGTCTAGGTCTGAGGATCACATGCCAAGACAGGATGAAACATGCAAGGGTTGTATCAGAGGAAATGCCTGGATGGAAACTAGGTGGAGAACTGGAGGAAGCTGGGGGAGTCGGCAATGCAGGGCTGACCCACAGAGAAGGAGAGAAGGAAGGAGGGTGGGGTGGAATCATCCTAGACTGCCATGCAGCGGAGGGAGGCGCTACAAGGCTCTGGGGACTCCTGGAGCCAAAGGCAGTTCTCAGAGCAGCTCGTATATGTCAGGTGGTAGCTGGGAGCGGCCTTCAGGAAGCGTGACCTTGGCACACACACTGCCATCCATTGATCCATTTCAGATCCCAGCAGAGGACGTCGTTGGTCAATCACACTCACCCCTCTCCCCACTAGAGAATGCTCAGAAATATTGGAAGGGCACTGGATTTCCCACAAGTTGTGGAGGGTGAGGGCTCAAGTTATTTTAATTCAGAGTTAAAGAAGAAAGGATAATGCAGTGTATGAAGGATTATTATCTCTAGGCTGTAAGGCAAGTAATGATCTTTCCTTAACCTTTCTTATATTTACGAATCCCTTCGTAGTAAGCACTCGTTGCCTTTGTAACTGGTGGTAGGAGGTATGGTAACTAGTATAGATGCCCACTCAATCCCATTTACCAGGACACGTCCTCCAGCTCCCAGTCCCCCTCCCGCTGCTGAGAGCTCAGAGCCTGCTCTCTGCGCCCTGAGTGGGAGCCCCTCTGCCCTGGCATTTCCTCCAGCCCCTACCTCCCCTGGTAGGGGGAAGGGGGCCCCCTGCCTCAAGGTGGGACCAGCGCTGTGTGCAATCCAACCTAAGTGGCCACACCCTTGCTTGCTCCTTCCCCTGCCCGGTCCTGCAACAAATCCCTTGCACCAGAATCCTTGGTTTGGGCTCTGCTTCTAGGAAATCCAGCTTAGGCTGGGGTATTTCTTTCAAAATCTTGCACAGACTCCATTGGGGGATTATTCTCAGGTCTGTAGCCCTTGGTCTGCTGTACAATTTATTTGCGCTGTGAAGCAACTGCTTTAATTTTCAACTTCCCATGCTTCTTGAAATAAAAGATGACTTTATTTCAGGAGTGGCAAATTCAAATTCTCCTGAGGCAAAGGCAGTTAATACCAGTATATAAGGCCAGCCCGGTGGGGACCGAGGTGAGTGGGAAGCAATGGCCTCATCTGAAAGGGGCATCACTGGCCGCTGCCACACAGGAGTGCAGACTGCAATCACCAGGTCTCCTGGACATCTAGGACATTCCAAAATTTCAGGTATTTATGTGAAATTCCTGATGGTTAAGCACTGGTTCAGATTTTTCAAAAAGCCCTGCATGGGCCAAACAAAACACGTCTGTGACTGAATTTGGCCCATGGGTTGTCATTTCAAGTCATTTGTTTTCTGGAACAAGTTGGGAACAAGAAAATAATCCCCTTCAGCACTGACTCCCACATGCACACTGATGAAGGGGACATTCCTTTGCCACTGTCTCCTTTTCTTACCCCAAACCTGATTCTAAACCCCTGACAAGGAACCAACACGACCCTGATCCACACAAGGTGAATTCAAAACACAAACTCCATCTACACTTTCGAGGTGGACTTTGGGTGATCTGTTGGCCTCCAGAAAATGTGCTGGTTTTTTTGTTTTTTTTTTTTTTTTTTTTGAGACGGAGTCTCCCTGTCGCCCAGGCTAGAATGCAGTGGCTCGATCTCGGCTCACTGCAGGCTCCGCCCCCTGGGGTTCAAGCCATTCTCCCATTCTGCTGCCTCAGCCTCCCGCGTAGCTGGGACTACAGGTGCCCACCACCTCACCCGGCTAATTTTTTGTATTTTTAGTAGAGACAGGGTTTCACCATGTTAGCCAGGATGGTCTCTATCTCCTGACCTTGTGATCTGCCCGCCTCGGCCTTCCAAAGTGCTGGGATTACAGGCGTGAGCCACCGCACCCGGCCAAAATGTGCTGTTTTTTAAACACACTGCGTGTCTCCCCACCTCCAATGAAATGGTTCTAGGCTGTTCTTGTGGCCTTGGAGGACTAGCTCTGCACCCAGCTGGCAGTAGTAGCCTTTGCCTCCCGCGGTGCTTGGAGAGTGAAGTGGGTGGTGCATAGGAAGGGCTGAGCCCAGGGCCCGGCCTGCGGTGAGTGCCGAGAGGACGCCAGCCTTGGTGCTGCTGGCAGCGGTGGGCAGGGCTGGACTCAAGCCCCGGCCAGGCTGCCGTTCTCCAGCTGAACCAAATAGGTTCACAGCAGCAGGGGGGTAAAGGCGTGAACAAGGATACTCTTGCCCTGGGCAATCCTGCCCTTTTGTTCATTTCACACGTGTTCATGGAGCACCTTCCTCACTGAGAACATTTTTCACGGAAGACCTGAAAGAAGAAGGGAGTGGACCTCCCTGACCCTTTGGGGAAGGAAGGGCACTCCAGACAGCAGGAGCAGCAAGTGGAGAGACCCAGGCGAGAGCAAGCTTGGCAGGCTCTGACAGCTCCCCGACAACAAGGAGGAGACCAGGGAGTGAGGGGAGATCAGAGAGGTAAGAAGTATCCTGGTTCACGCCCTACCCCCTGCTGCTCTGAATCTATTTGGTTCAGCTGGAGAACGGCAGCCTGGCTGGGGCTTGAGTCCAACCCTGCCCAATCTGGGCGACAGAGTGGGGACTCTGTCTCAAAAAAAAAAAAAAAAGAAAAAAGAATAGAAGAAGTCAACATGACTCCATGGCTTTTGGCCTGAGCAATTGAAAGGATGGAGTTTCTATTCATTTAGATGGAAAGGGGAAGAAATTATTAGGGAGGGTGAATATCAGTTCAATTTCAGACGTTTAGCAGGTGGTACCCATTATACATCTCAAGATATTGTACATCTTCAGTTGTGTTATATATCTCGATATATAGAGTAATATAAGATTACGTATTTTATATACATAATTATAAAAATATTATATATACAACACATATTATACATGTGTAACATCTCAGTTATACACTACAACTGAAATCCTCCAGTTGACCATTGGATATAAGAGATTGGAATTCAAGGGAATCCTTGGCTGGAGACAGATGTATTAATATTTTTCAACTCATCAGGATCAAGATGGGATCTACAGCCATGGGACTGAATGGAATCCCCTGGAGAGTAAATGCAGAAAGAAAACTAAAGGTCCAAGAACAGAGGCCAAGCCCACTGTCGCAGGGTGGCTTCAGGCGATCATTCAAATACAGGTTTACAAAAGAAGTGATCCTTCCTAACAAACCCACAGCCAAAGAGCCGGAAGGACCACTCAAGGAGGCAGCCCCCCACACACACACACTCAAGCCATTCACTTACCTCCCAGAAAGCAGAATCTTGAGGAATTTCATCTTGAAGAACACACGTACAATGTTCCTTTTTTCTGTCACTATTTATTTCGTGATTTTACCTCAGCCATGAACTTCACAGTCCTGTTCATGACTGTTACATTTCACTTCCTCCCCTCTGGGCCAAGCAGACATTCCTGGGTGGCCACTGTTCAGCCTTAGAAGGTATTCATCAATTCTATATGATCATATTTCAGCATTTGAGGTTCGGCAAGAAGAGCTCTGTTGTTGATGCCATTGGGTCAACTGGAGACTCCACAGAGTTGCCACAGAGCTGCAGTATGGAGCACTGGTTGCTTTCTTGAGTTGTGCTAACAAAATTAAAGATACGAACTTAACTGGTCTCTAATGGACTATATCAGTTAGTACTTGCAACAATACTACTGCAAAACAAAACACCTCACAATCAGTGTCTGCAACAATAAACATGTATTTCCAGCTCTCACACGTGCAGTTGGCTGGGATTTGGCTCCTCTTGGTGGGGTTTTGTGCTGGGCTTAACTCTAGACTGCAGGTTTGGTTTGGGTCTGCTTCTCATATTTCGTTTTCTTCTGGGATGAACGGCTACCCGGGACATGTTTTCATGGTAGTGATAGGAGCCAAAGAGGCAGACCCAATCACACAAGAACATTTCTGATTGTTGCTTGCATCACATTCACTAGCATCACCACTGGCCAAAGCAAATCACATGGCCAAACCCAACATCGTGGAGGCAGGAAAATATTCTCCACCTCTGGTCAGAAGGGAAAGGATATAAAGACAGGGAGGGATGAAAAAAATCAGGAACAGTTCTGCAATCCACCATGTAGACTTTTCTTTGCCTCTAATCTGTGTACCCATGCCACATAGCAGCAGACATTTCCCAGTCAAACCTATGCATGCATCCATATATTTTGCAAGTCAGTCATAACAAGACAGAGTACAGCCTGGAACTCTGTTCTTTGGGGGCAGAGCTTTTGCCATGAACCTGACTTGCTAAAGCAATGAAAATGTTTGTGGGATTGAATAAAGAATAATGTTTCCAGAGGGGCAAGCTAGGTCAGAGAGGCAGGTGACTTTCAAAGGGAAGAGTTGGATTTCTGCAGTGTGCTGTAGAGTGGGCTGGGACACGTGAAGTAGGAAAACCACTCAAGAGATTCTTTTCTTGTTGTTAATACAATTTTTCTCACCCAGGTTTTACAAATAGAGGCAGTAATGAAATTGGCTCCGGACAATTCACACCCAAGTGTTTTGCTGATTTGACCCTCTAACCACAGGATTAGCAAGACCCATTTACCCTGGCTAGTTCTGCAAATTCTTCCGGTTTCATAATTCAATCCAAGATAATAGGAAATGGAATGAGAGGCTACTCATAGGAAAGCCAAATGCAGGAGAAACAAAAATCAGGGGAACCAAAGACTTAAATTTTATGTATGTCTTGAATCGGTTTGGCAGGGAACCAACGAGAAAAAAATCTCACTCCCTGTTAGCTGCCTATTTCCAAATCACAAAAGCCTTGTGGAGTTTCGCCTAGCTCTGCAGCTCCTTCTCATAAAAGGCCCAGACTAAAGGAAAGCCCACTGCAAAATGCAAGTTCCCAACAGAGCTATACAGGGAAATTATTTGGTGGCTTTCTGAACCCAAAGGTGTCCTGCAGCCTTCTGATAAGTCTCCCAGGAACCCACCAGCGAAGAACTCAGAGGAAAACATCCTTCACATCAAGGTCTCCTGTCCAGTGTAACAAGAGCATGTGCTTTGGCGAAATCTGGTTCAAATGCTGTAATTGCTACTAATTAACTATCTGTAGGACCTTGGGCACATTACTTAACTTCTCTGAGCCCCAGTTTTCTCATCTATACAATGTAGAAAACAACGACACTTGCCTGGCCCTTCCTAAGGGCTCAGGAAGTGGAAGTTATTATTACTAGGAGGTGCTAAGGAAGCTTTGTGTAGCTACAGGTTCTACCGTCCAACAATTCCTCTAATTCCAATCCCCTCTGCTTAGTGGAACTAAAAATAACAAAATATCTTTCATCTTCGTAAGTGCCAAAGACATGCTAGTGATCCATCCAACCTCCCTGCAAACCTAACAAAATCCATCCAAAGAAAATAGCCCCAGCTGAGCATGGTGGCTCACACCTGTAATCTCAGCATTTTGGGGGGCCAAGGCAGGAGGATCGCTTGAACCCAGGAGTTAGAGACCAGCCTGGGCAACATAGCAAGACCCCATCTTTTAAAAGAAAGAAAAAAAAAGCAGGCTGGAGACTGGCAGAAGCAGCCCACCTACAGCCAGGTAGGCCAGGAGCCCCAGCGTCAAGCCAGACATCAGTGGACCTGAACAAGACGGCCCCTGTGCTGGAGCTCCCACACACTTCAAAGAACGCCTATGGCCCTTCTCTGGCCACTGTGATCCCCCATCATGAAGTAAGAAATCTGCTAGTTTAGGATGGGCCCACCAGGAGCCCAGATCCTCTTTTGGAGGCCACGCTCTAGGGACCTGGGGCCTCAGGTTTCCCAGCCCATAGGGCCCCAAGCCTGCTTCCAGGACTTGTGGGGCCTCTTTCCCTGGTCCTCCCTCCCATGATGGACTGTGCTTCTAGGGCATAAGCTTTCAAGTCCAAGAAGTGGCCAACAGTAGATGTTTGCAAGGTACACAGAAGGAGCTCAGAGGTGCAGGCTGTGGTGTGCACATGGATACATTTGAAGCCCTTTACAGTGTGGAGCAAAGCCGGGGTGTGAAGCCAGACAGAGTTTGCTTTGAGGGCTGAGGGATGGTTCTCCCCACTTAGGAAACTCCCAGGAATCCAGGAAATCCAAATTAAATCTAGCTTTTCAGGTCATTAAGAAGGATATCTGCCAAGATGACAGGATAAGGTAGTCATTTAACAATTAGTTTACTTTATTTATAAACTGTAAATATTTAGACATATGGCAGGTAGAGCTCCATATATACCCTTGCTTTGAGCCTGCAAAAGTTAGGGGAGAGTCTGTCACCTAGTAAACCCCAGAAACAGCATATATTGATGGGACTCTGACACTGATCCCCTTTATTCAATTCAGTCTCTGGCTACAGAGGCCACGGCTAGCTCATCCAAACCCCAAACACCTCTACGATCCCCAGGGACCCTGGGAGCAACTGCCAGTACTGTCCTCCTTTGGCTCATAGTGACTGCTGATGTCGAAGGGCCCAAGATGGCCCCAGAGTTCCAGAATCCCTGGGCCTGTGCTCCGCCCTACAGACCTGGGCCCCATCAGGAGATGGTGGCAGGTTTATTTTCCAGAACTGGCCTCGCACAATCACCCTTGCCATACGCTCTTCCAGAACCTTGCCCCTCCCCTATCAAGAGGTGGAGTCCATACCCCCTCCCCTTGAACCTGAGCAGAATTGTGTGACTTCCCTGGCTGATGGCCTATGTGGAAAATGCCATGTGACTTCCACTAGATCATACACGGCAACAGCATTGGCTCAGTCCTCCCGGGATATGCCTCTTGGGAGCCCTGAGCCACTGAGTAGGAAGTCCCACTGCTCTGAAATTAACATAGCTAGAGGGACCGTGTAGATATAGGGATGTCGGCAGCAAAAACCTGTCCTTACAGAATTGCTGCACGACCCAAGACAGGGTCGCCAAGGTGGAAGCCAGCACCAAAATGAAACAACCCAAAGTCAATTTCTATATTTACAGAGACTAATTTAAAAGATTGGCTCTGAAATGATTGTTCCAAAGCTCCTCGGCGGAAGCTGGTTCTATGTGCGAGAGGGTGGGGCAGAGTCTATGGGAAGGATCTGTTCTCTCTGCTGCCTGTGGCTACTGATCATCCTGATGGCCGATTGCCTACTAACAGGCAGCTCTCTCCATGAATCGGGCCCAAAGACCCCGCTTGGCCGCCACGCTGGTCTGAGTGGGCTCCCAGGTCACGCAGCCTCAGTGGATCTCTCCAGCAAGCGAATACTACCACACCTTGGCCCCAGGCCAGGCCCAGGTCAGGGGCCTCGCACAAGGGCTGGCCTGCTGAGTCGTGGAGCGTCTGCGGCTTGGTCATGCGAGTGCGAGGGCCAATCATGCACGAAGGGGCCCTGGATCAAAGCCCTGGCCCACCCTAGACTTAAGGGAGGCTCAGCAGGAACTACATATATGAAA
The DNA here is from genome assembly GCF_009828535.3 of Hylobates moloch. NCBI lineage: Eukaryota > Metazoa > Chordata > Mammalia > Primates > Hylobatidae > Hylobates > Hylobates moloch. The sequence goes on along the minus strand of NW_026652285.1, from coordinate 68,064,066 downwards.
ATACTGGCCAGAGCTTTCAACACTCACAAGTCAAGCATGTATGGGTCATAGCCCTTTGGGGAAAATTTTTTTTTTAATTTATATCTTGTTTTTTTTTATGCTTCTTTTCATAGGGCACATCAGTTCAACCATCACCCATGCAATTCAGGCTAGGAGTTTTGTGGTCTCAGGCACAAATCACACAAATCACAAAGCAAGTGCCCACTGGGGCATTGTCAGAGATGTGGATGCCTGCAGCAGGCTAGAAAGGGTAGTAATGAATCGGAGCCCAGGCCCCTGCTCAAAACGGCATGGCCAGCTGTTTGCAGCCTAGTAGAAATGTCAGCCAGTTTTGCCAGGTCTTCACTTTTTTCCCCCGAGAAACAAGAAATGTATATTTTGTCCTATTTTTTAAAGTATTGGCAACCAAGGAGAAATGATGGGTGCCACACCCACAACCCCAGGGCCTTACAACTGCGGTGTGTACAAGCTGACTTTCAGCTGCCAGGCATTGTGTCTCTGGACCTGGGGGCTTCTTGAAAGCACTGGAAGGCCTCTGGGCCTGAACACAGAGGCTGGAATTGTCAGAGCATTACCTCCTCCCAGGAGCACCCCTCTGGGACTGATAGGACTTGGTGTATACACTCTCCAGCTCCCTCGCCCCAGGCTGGGAAAACCCTGGGAGCCTTGTGTCCTGCAGTGCTCCTCAGCCTTTCCACCAGGATGAAGCATAGTTGCTAACAAGTTTCATCATCAGTCCTTAACTGCTGGCTGTCCCTTCCCTCTCTCACAGCCCCACTCCCCACCAGCATTCCCTGAGACCAGCCCCATAGAAGCTGTGTGCCCTGGACTCCCTATCTCACACACCAATTCTAAAATGTTTAAATGCATAGAACCATGGTATAGGGATGTCCATGCTATATACTTTTTAAGGGCACTTGGGAGGGGTTACATGGAGGCTAAAATCCAGCTGAGCGTCTGTTCTCCCCGCAAATCCTGCCCCACAGCGGTGGGCTCAGTGAGCGGGAAACGGGCCAGAAGACAGGCACCCTTCTGGAATTCACACAGAGATGCCGGGTGGGCTGCCAGAGCCTTAAAAATAACCTGAAGCTGGAGGTGGCCCCAGTCACCAGCCTGCACCTTCTGACTTAGGGAACAGCAGAGTCCGCTTATGGGGAGGTGGCCCCAGTCACCAGCCAGCAGCTTCTGACATAGGGGACAGCAGAGTCCACTCAAGGGGAGGTGGCCCCAGTCACCAGCCAGCAGCTTCTGACATAGGGGACAGCAGAGTCCGCTCACGGGGAGGTGGCACCAGTCACCAGCCTGCACCTTCCGACTTAGGGGACAGCAGAGTCCGCTCACTCCCACCAGGCCCAGCTCATGTCACCACAGCCTGTCCTACCTTCTGCCTCCCCGAGGCCAGGCACCTTCCAGAGTTCTCTTATTTTGTCCACTATCTCCTATCAAAATTTCATCTGAGGAAAGTAGCACATCAGTTTTTTATACTTAGTTTTATAGGATAGACCATAGCTAAAAGTAATGTCCAGCTGAAGGATATTTATGTTTTTCTGAAATAAAAAACTCAACAAAAATATCCCTGTATTCATTCATACAGCAAATATGTGTTCAGTCCCAGGCACTGCTCTTCCTGCTGGGGAAGACACAAGCAAACAAAACACATAAGGACCCCTGGCCCCTGCACTCACACTCCAGGTAGGAGAGACAGCCAATGAGCAACAGACATAATTTATTTTAAGCAGCTTCATTGAGATATAATTCATGTACCAGGAAATTCATCCATTAAAAGTGTACATTTACCTGGCTTCTATGATATACAGAGTTGTGCAATCATCATTTTCATCACCCCAAGAAGAAACCACACATGCATCAGCAGTCACTCCCCATCCCAGCCCCTCTCACCTCACCTCTGCCAGACACTAATCTACTTTCTGTCTCTGTGAATTTGCCTAGGCCAAACATTTCCTATAAGTGGAATCACACAATAAATATGTGGTCTTTTGTGTCTTGCTTCTTTCACTTAGCATCATGCCGTCAAGGTTCATCCACGTATGGCACTGATCCTTCACTCTTTTTTATTGCCAAATAATACCCCACGGTATGAATATACCACATTTTATCTATTTATTTCTCAATGGATGGGCATTTAGGTTGTCTACACCTTTTTGCTGTTGTGAAGAGTGCTGCCATGAACATTCATGAACAAGTATTTGTTTTTAATCTTTTCTGGGTGTATACCTAGGTGTGGAATTGCTGGGTCATATGCTTAACTTTTTAAGGAACCACCAAACAGATTTCCACAGTGACTGTGCCATTTTACATTCTCATCAGCAATATACGAGGGTTCCCGTTTCTCCACATTCTCAGCAACACTTGTTATTTTTCTTTTTTAAAATTTATTAGAGCCAGCCAGGCACAGTGGCTCACTCCTATAATCTCAGCACTTTAGGAGGCCAAGATGGAAGGATAACGTGGGTCCAGGAGTTGGAGACCAGCCTCAGCAACATGGCAAGATTTCATCTCTAGAAAAACACAAAAATTAGCTGGGTGTGATAGCATGTGCCTGTAGTCCCAGCTACTCTGGAGGCTGAGGTGGGAAGATCACTTGAGCCTTAGAGGCAGAGGTTGCAGTGAGCCAAGATCTCACCACTGCACTCCAGCCTGGATGACAGAGCAAGACCCTGTCTCAAAGAAAAACAAACAAACAACAAAAATTTCTTAGAGACATGTTGGTGGGCCTGAAATGATATCTCTTTGGGATTTTAAATTTGCATTTCGCTAATGACTAATGATGTTAAGCATTTTTTCATGTGCTTGTTGAGTATTTATATACCTTCTTTGGAAAAACGGCTATTCAAGTCCTTCACCCATTTTTAAATTGTATTGTTTGCCTTTTTGTTGTTGCATTGTAACAGTTCTTTACATATTCTGGATACTAAATCCTCATCAAACATGATCTGAAAATATTTCCTCTCATCCTGTGGGTTGTTTTTGTTTTTTTGTTTTGTTTTGTTTTGTTTGCTTTCTCAATGGTAACATTTGCAGCACAAAAGTTTTTCAATTTTGGTGAATTCATCTATATTTTCTTTCGCCATTTGTGCTTTTGGTGTTATATATAAGAAAGCTTTGCCTAAATCAAGTTCAGGAAGAGTTACTGCTATGTTTTTTCCTAGGAGCTTTACAGTTTTAGCTCTTACATTAAGGCCTATGGTGTATTTTCAGTTCATTTTCATATATGATGCCAGGTAGGGATCTAATTTCATTCTTTTGCATGTGGATATCCAGTTTTCCCAACACCAAAGCTTAATTTTCATCATTGAATTGTCTTGGCACCCTTGTGGAAAATCAATTGAACATAAATGTAAGGATTTATTTCTGGACTTTCAGTTCTGTTTTATTGATCAATATGTCTAGCCTAATATCACCAACACACTCTCTTGATTACTGTAGTTTTGTAAGCTTTTAAATTTGAAAGTGTGAGTCCTCCAACTTTGTTCTTTTTCAGACTTGTTTTGGCTAATCTGGGTCCTTTGAATTTCTATATGAATTTTACAATAAGCTTGTCTATTTCTGCAAAAAAAAAAAAAAAAAAGAAAGAAAGAAAACAGGCAGCTGGGATTCTGATAAGAGTTGTATTGAACCTGGAGATCACTTTGGGGAACATTGCCATCTTAACAATATTAAGCCTTCCAACACACGAACATGGGATACCCTTCCAGTTCATTTCTTTCAACAATGCTTTCTAGTTTTCAATGCACAAGTCTTGCACCTCGTTAAATTTATTCTTAAATACTTTATCTTTTTGTGCAATTATAAATGAAATTGTTTTCTTAATTTCATTTTTGGATTGTTCAATACAATAATTTTTGTATATTGATCTTGTATATCCTGAACCTTGCTAAACTCATTTGCTAGTTTTAATTGTTCTTTAGGGGATTTCTTAGGATTTCCTATATATCATGTCATCTACAACTAGAGTTAGTTTTTTGTCTTTCTTTCCAATCTGGATGCCTTTCATTTCTTTTTGTTCACTTAACTGCCCTGGCAAACATAATTTTTAAAAGATAAATTTTATAGTGTGGTAGAAGATGATAAGTTCGGTGAAGAAAAGAAAAGGTGTATCCTGGTAAGGAGGGTTCGGAATACTGAGGGTTAGAGTTGTAGTTTTAATTTATCCTCAATGAGGAGGTGACATTTGAAGAAAGACCTAAAGGAGGTGAAGGAGTTGAATGTGTTGAACATCCAGGTGGTTAGAGTAGCCAGGGCAAAGAGCCATGGTAAAACTGTGACAGGCAGGTTGTCCAGGAACAGCCAGGGGTCACTGTGGCTGGAGCAGAGTAAACAAGGATATCCCACAGAGGGTCTTGGGATTGGAGGGTTCGGAGCAAACGTGTGACCCGACTTAGGTTTTGAAAGCATCACTGTGGCTGCCGTGCAGAGAACAGACTGAAGGCATGAAGGGAGCAGCCAGGACACCAGCTGGGGGCTGCTGTGGCCATCGCGGGGCCACGTGATCATGGCTTGGAGCAGGATGGGATCCATGGAGGTGGTGAGAGCAGATTGAATTCTAGCCATACTTTGAAGACAGAGTTGACAGAATTTGTTGACAGGTAAGATGAAGAGTGCAAAAAGGAGGAGTTAAGATGAGTTCAAGATTTTTGGCCTGAGCAATTGAGAGGCTGATGTTGCCATCATCTCAAGCTGCAGGTTTTGAGACGAAGACTAGGCATTCACTTTGGGACATGTTTTATTTGAAATGTCTATTAGAAGCCCAAGTGGGGATCTCAGGTAGGGAATTTGATATGTGAATCTAGACTCAAGAGAGAAGCCTGGACTAGAAATGGAAATGGAGACTGCCATCCAGGTGGCACTAGAGGCTGAGCAATGGAGTGTGGTCGCCAGGGGGGTGGTGTACACAGAGAAGAGACAAGGACCGAGGCCTGAGGCGTGGGTCCTTCCCATGTTGACAGGTGGAGGAAGAGAACTAACCAGGAAAGAGGCTGAAACAGAGCCACCAAGGAGGTAGGAGGAAACCCCACAAGTGTGCCATGACCTGAGACAAGCCAAGAGCTGTGTTAGGGAGGCAGGGATGATGCGCTGTGGCAAAGCAAGAGGACTGATGATTCTCCACTGGTGAACAAACCAAGGCATGAGTTTGTCATTTCAGATACCACAATGTAGAGAGGGCTTTTTTCTCCCACATTTCTTTTTGGCGGGGAGAAGCTCAGGTGGGCAGGGCTGGGGGTGGAAAATGAGGGCCATCCAGAAGGGTGCTGCCAGAGATGGTGCCTGACTCTCTAGCAGGCATTTAGTATCTACTGCTGCATAACTAATACCCCAAAACTCAGTGGCTGGAAGCAACAGTTACGGTCTCACGGTTCTTACGGATCACAGGCCTCGGAGGGGCTCAGCTAGGTCCGCTGCTTCCCAGTGTCTCCAGGCTGTGATCAAGGTGTCAGGGACAGCACTCTTTCCTCCAGGCTCACCCCAGGAAGGGTCTGTGCCCAGCTCATGCACATGGTTGCTGGCGGGACTCCACTCCCCACTGGCTGCTGGCCAGAGGCCGCCTTAGTCTTTTGCCACACGGGCCTCTCCATCGTGCAGCTCAAAGCATGGCCTGCTTCTTCCGAATGAGCAAGCAGGAGAGCCAGACATATCCTGCAAGGAATGGACAACCAAAGTCACGAGTGTTTTGTTATTTAGTCACAGAAGTGACATGCCAGCATTTGTGCCGTATTCTATTAGCATTAGGTCACCAGGTCCAGCCCATATCCAAAGGGAGGAATCACATAGGGGCCTGGACACCAAGAGGCAGGGTCACTGGGAGCCAGGACAGAAGCCGCCTCCCTGCCCAGCAGGTCCAGTGAGATAAACGGGTTGAAAAGCGGAGGCATTTCACCAGTCTATATTAATCATTAATCATGAAAAACAAGTTACAAAACCTACTCAGGAAATGAACTCATTGATGAGATATTTGACAAAACTTTTAAAATGTAAATCCTGGAGCCGGGTGCAGTGGCTCATGCCTGTAATCCCAGCACTTCAGGAGGCCGAGGCTACAGTTAGCTATGATTGCACCACTGCACTCCAGCCTGGGAGGCAGAGCAAGACTCTGTCTCCAAAAAAAATTAAATAAAAGTAAAAAAGAAAGTGTAAATCTTGGACTTAGTATGCAAAAAACCCACCTTATCAGAAAATCAGCTCTATTTTGCAATTGTTTTATTTAACTTAGAGGCTTGATGTTAGTTCTAAGCACCCCAACTAAATGGAAAACTTGGAGTGCAAAGACTAAATCTTACAATATTCAGTGCCAGCACATTGCCTTGCTGAGAAATATGTGAAAGACACGTTTTCAATGTAATAATTCTTTAAAAAAAAGTAGGGGGACACATTATGGAAGAGTTACGTTGTATCATCCCTGTGATTCGGGTTTTATAAGGTCAAATGTGGGCTCACCACTTATCAGCTGTGTGGTTTGGGGCAGGTCACTCAGCCTCTCTGTGTGTCCGTTGTCACACATATAAAATGCAAATATTCATGCCCACCCCTCAGATGGTTGTGTTGCTTAGATGGGATCCTGAGCACAGTCTTCAGGCATCTGGCCCGTCTTCCGTGCTCAACGGGGGTAATCATTATTATCGCTATTTTTATAAAAATAAACATAATGGCTGGGCATGGTGGCTCAGGCCTGGAATCCCAGCACTTTGGAAGGCCAAGGTGGTGGATCAAGAGGTCAAGAGATGGCGACCATCCTGGCGAACATGGTGAAACCTCGTCTCTACTGAAAATACAAAAATTAACTGGGTGTGGTGGCACGCACCTGTAGTCCCAGCTATTCAGGAGGCTGAGGCAGGAGAATCACTTGAACCCGGGACTCAGAGGTTGCAGTGAGCTGAGATCATGCCATTGCACTCCAGCCTGGCAACAGAGCAAGACTTGGTCTCAAAAATAAATAAATAAACAAATAAAAATAACAAAAATAAACATAGCAACTGAAGGAATTTGTGTGGAATGTGACGATTCAAAGAACTAATCCATGAAAGTAACTGAACAAAGTGTCTGGCTCATACTATATGTTCAATAAATGGGAGTTACCACTACTACAGTGAATTTTATAGTGCACACTAGAATTCCTGAAGGAATTTTTGTGTGTGTATTCTCATTGACTCTGTTAAATCATATGAATTCTTCAAACAGTCCTCAGGTCACCTCCTCCAGGGAGCCTTCTGGGTTCAGTGCCTAGAATGAAACTTTGACTGTCATTGACATGGGGAAGCAGAATGTGCTGTGCTCTGTGCTCACGTGCCCCAGGCTGGGAGGCCCCATTCTCAGGCCTTTTCTTGGCATGTCCTATTTCTCCCATTTTGTTATGGCACCTGGAGAGTTGGGTTGTGTATCCTCCTTTTACGTGTCCCCAGGACCCACTAGCATGCTGTGTACTCCATTCTGTTTCACCTGACATGCGTGCCATATAGCCCCAGACACCGCCCCACAATGGACAGCTGAAATAACTGCAGACACTTAGCCAGGTGGTGACCAGCAAGGTGGGTGGAAGGCTACAGGGAGGGCCAGAGGTGAAGGAAGAGAAAAAAGCATGCGACTAGAAGGGCAATCGCAATCTATTTGGATGCATTCAATCTTACAGAGAGCAGCAGGGGCCGTGGGTAACAACTGATCCATGCTAAGGCCACCCACGAGGTTGTGCAGCCAGATGATGGAGAATCAGATGACACCGTCTCCCAGTCAGGCCACTCCATGAGGTAGGGTCACTTCGTGGTGACAGGAGAATTTGCAAATGAAGTTGGTTCAACACTGCAGAAGGGTCTTGAGTCAGGCAGCACAGCTCTATCAGGAATGGGTTCAGACAGTTAACTTCTCTGAGCTTCTCGGTGTTATAACTAACGTGTATGAAATGCTTCCTGTCTACTAAGCCCCTTTCTTAGCATTTGCATGTATTATTTAATGACACAATAACCAAGGGGCAGGTACTATCATTGTAGGTATTTTACCAGTGAGGAAACTGAGGCACAGGGAGGTAAGAAATTTACCCGTGTTCAAAGAGCTCAAAAGTGGTACAGGCAGGATTTGAATCCGTAACACACACCCATTGAAGTCCTAACTTCACAAGGGTTATTTAAAAATTACATGAGACACTTTATGTAAGTAAAAGTGAAAAAAAAAAAAAGCAGAGCCTAGCAAACGGTCATCAGTGTTAGCTAAAAGGCAAAAGAAAAGATAGTGAGAAGAATTGAGTGACTCCGTTTCAGTTGCTAACAAAGGAGTTTAGGGGCTCAGGGCTTGGCATTGCTCACAAAGGAAACTTTCCACTTGACTCATTTGCTGTTAAATATGCAGCTTGAATGAGACCCTCTATGCAGGGAACACAGAACTTCTGTGTCAGGTAGATGAAGGCCCTGAGAGAAGGCTCATCCATCCACTCAAATCCAGTTTCAGCTGGCATCGATTCCGTGCTTGCTGCCTGCCAGGGAACGCGCAGGGTCGTCGTCCTGTCACCTCCTGCAATCCTCACCAAACCTGTGCAGGAGTTGCCATCGTCCTCATGTGGCCGACAGCGAACCTGGAGCACAGAATGCTTACCGTGGCTCACTCAGGATCTCACAGCTGATAGGTGATGGAGTCGACATGAGAACTCAGATCCACTTTCCCTAAAACAACTGCCACTACTTCTATGCCCCAGATGTCTTTCTGGTCTCCAAGGCTTGGGCAACGGCACCCCCAATCAGGGCCTAAATTGCCTTATCCTAAGAGGCGGCCCACAAACTCAATTTGATCAAGACAAAATAAGTATGCTTGGGGTGAAGTTTCGGAAATAGCCACTTTGGAGCCTGTTCACAGGAGCAAAGAGGAAGGGCGTCAGTGATTTCAGTGAGCTTGCTCTGCTCCAGGCTGGGACGGACATGCTGGAGAGGTCTGATGTCACAGTGCTGTTACGTCATACGACGCCAGGCCCCCATAGGCACTCTGTTCAGAAGACGAAGCCCAGGGCAGGAGCCAGAGGCCGCTCTGCAGAGGACCTCCACTCCTAGAGGGGCGGAAATAGTTTGCTCCAGGGCAGGGGGTGGGTGCAGTGGGTCTTTTGAGGGGGCCTTAAAGACACAGGGCCATTTGAGGAGATGGACCTTTCATGCGAAGGCAGTGAAAACTTCACACCCCATGAGAGCAGCCTCCCATGGGCTGCTTTGGTGTGAAGTGGTCTCTGGATGTGATGGGCTCAGTCTCAGCAGGGGTCCATGTGGCTCTCAGGAGCACATCCAAAGAGCCCAGGGTGGGTTTCAATATTTGGAAACTGAGAGAAGCATCAGAGGCCAACAGCCCAATGCTGTTCTCTTCCTCTGGCATCAGTTCTATTTTCAGAACCCTCCTGGGTCCAATGAGTAACCTCTAAACATCTCCAGAGAGGCCAAGACCAGGAGGGCAAGTGTCTGGCAAAGGCCGCCAACCACCTCCAGAAGGCCTGGGCTGCCTCTTGTCACTTTCACACAGCACACAGGTTAACGCTCCTATTTCCCAGGGAGGCTTCTCTGAGGATAATGAGCACAGTATGAAACAGACCCCTTTGGGAGGCCAAATCCCAAAGGATCAAAGCAGGCGGATCACGAGGTCAGGAGATCAAGACCATCCTGGCTAACACGGTGAAATCCCATCTCTACTAAAAATACAAAAACTTAGCTGGGTGTAGTGGCAGGCGCCTGTAGTCCCAGCTACTCGGGAGGCTGAGGCAGGAGAATGGCATTAACCTGGGAGGCGGAGCTTGCAGTGAGCCGAGATCGTGCCACTGCACTCCAGCCTGGGCGACAGAGTGAGGCTCCATCTCAAAAAAAAAAAAAAGACCCCTTCACCCACCTCCGCTCCTGACGACGCCTGGAGGGGAAGAGCAACAGCCAGGACCCACCAGCTTCCAGGCTTCTTGCAGGAGGGCAGGTGTCCTACAAGTTTTCTTTCTTTTGTTCAGTTTGGAGACATTTTCCCAAAAATCATTCTGTCAACCCAAGTTCAGCCACCAACTGGCAGAATCTGCAACACTAGTTCTCTTGAACTTTAGAAATACAGCTTCCTAATTTTTTCCAATTCCAAATATAAAACAAACCAAAAAAGTATTAAAATAATTTGGGCTTCAAAGACTTTCTCATTCTTAGTGGCCATAATGAAATTAATAAGAATCAGCCTCTCTTTTTAGTCTCTCTCTTTCTCTCTCTCCTCTTCCCTCTCTCTCTCTCCCTTCCTCCCACCACCTCTCATTTTTCTCCCCTCTTTAAGGAAAAGAAAATAAAGCGAAGAGAACACAGGGCCCATGCAGCCCCAGGAATTGCTTGCACGGCGCTTATTTACCTTCTAACTAACATTTGTAACCCAGGATTAGCGGAGCAGCCTCTTGTAATTACCCGTGTTGCCCCATTTGTGGCCGGCTATCTCCGTGAGGCCAGTAAATCTTGAAATTACAGGCTGACCACCCGGGAGAACTGAGACAGAGTCAGCCACATCTCTCAAAGGCGCTGCCCTGGGGTGCTTCCCGCCCCCCCGAGATTACTCGCTGGCCAGGGAGAAGGCCCCGCCTGGGAGTGGCTCCCAGACCTCACTGTGGCTGGGAGGTAAATAAAGCCAGGGTGGCCTAGGACGTCCTGCACCCCCTGTGAGTGGGACGGAGGCAGCTGGCCGAGACAGAGCCTGCTCTACCGCCCATCCTCCCACCCAGCGTGGACTCCTTCTGGTTAGGGCCCCAGAGATGGGCAGGAAGGAGACGGGACTGAGATGGGGGAATAGGAATGCGCTGAAAAGGAGATTCTGCCTCTTGAAATGCTGTTCTCTTCTGTTGAGGAACAAACACCCACAGAGGACTTCTAGGGTAGTGTGGCTGTCATTTTATAGAAATGGAGGTCGTGGGCCAGGTGCGGTGGCTCACGCCTGTAACCCCAGCACTGTGGGAGGTCAAGGCAGGTGGATTGCTTGAGCCCAGGAGTTCAAGACCAGCCTGGGCAACATGGTGAAACTCTGTCTCTACTGAAAATATCAAAAATTTAGCCGGATGTAGTGGTGCAGGCCTGTGGTCCCAGCTACTCAGAAGGCTGAGGCAGGAGATTTGCTCTAGCCTGGGAGGCGGAGGTTGCAATAAGCTGAGACTGCGCCACTGCGCTCCAGCCTGAGTGACACAGACCCTATCTCAAAAAAAAAAAAAAAGAAAAGAAATGACGATCACAGTTTGACTTGAGAGTTAACCATAATCTTGATCATACCTTTAGAATGAGTGTCAGATGGACCTGTGTAACATACACCTGTTCTGCAGCTCTGAGGAATGTCAAGGTATTTTGAATCAAATAGCAAATGTTGCTCAGGTCCAGGCTGTTTTGAAATGAGATATGCTTGGCTCAGCCCTCACTGACACCTTTACAAGGATGAAGCCATCACTAAGAACATTCTCCATTTTTTATCTGCAAGTCCCCTACATGGAGGCTCTTTTTGTTATTTCTCTCTGTGATCTGAGACCTTAAACACCACATATAACTTCATTAAGACACAACCAGGATTAGGAGATGTTAAAGCGTCTCCAATGCCAAGAGCCTATGATAATAAAGTGCTCAGTGTTCTGTGCATTGCAGGTGGATTCCATGATTTTGCCTTTGCAGAACACACTTCATTCCACTTTTCAATGCAGGTGTGGATACCTATAAAATCTGCCTTACTGGCTGGGTGCAGTGGCTCATACCCGTAATCCCCAACACTTTGGGAGGCCGAGGCAGGCAGATTACGAGGTCAGGAGATCGAGACCATTCTGGCCAGTATGGTGAAACCCTGTCTCTACTATAAATAATCCAGTCCTGGAGGTGAGGCAGAGATTGTTGATAGAGTCGACCTTGATCCAGCCTGGGGACAGATTCCCTATCTGCCTTACTATGTGCTACATTCTTTATTAATTCTACTATTTACAAAAGCTCAGCGGGATTTGACACTTAGTAAAAGAAAAAAACACACAGTTAAATAATTGAAATAATTAATTTAAATGTGTATAAATTTTGTATATTTAATACTAAATATTAGTATAAATCTGGATCATACCTTAAAATAATATTCCCCAACCCATTTAGCATCTATCAATGGCCTGTGGTCCGGATGTCCCATCTTATCTACTCCACCAGCTCCTCCACCATTATCCTAATTCCCCATATGTGTTCTGTTCAGCATCTCCACAAAAGGTACCACTGGCTCTGGGAGGCCCTGTGCCCTTCCCCCATCTCCCCTCACCCACTTGCCGCCCCCCCATTCAAAATCCTTAGCAATCCCAATCTTCATATTATAACTGGAATTGAGGGGACAGGTCTTTGCCTTCTACTGAGAATGGCCCAGAGGATTCGATTCCTTGCCCAAAGCCACACAACAAAGCAATGAAATGAGTTCTTTCTTCTGTTCTTTCTGTTGTTCTTCCAACCTCGTAAGATTTCTTCTCGCCCCAGAACATGTGAGTCTGAGAAGCACTGTTCAGATATGGATACTGTTGTGTTTCCATTTCAGAGAAAGCAAGAGACAGCCATCACCCGATTTGCTTGCCACACTCCTAAACTACACACAGACACCAGGACATTCCGCATTATGATTCCCATAACAGGTTTACTAACACAAAAAGAAAAAAGAATGACAAGAAAGAAGAAGGAAGGGAAAAAAAGGAGAGAGGGATAGTGAGAGGAAGGGAGGGAGGGAGAGAGAGCCTGCAAGGGAAGTTGTGGAAAGTCCCCTTTGCAGAGGGGATTAGGTTTTAGTTGCTCCAGGAGCTGTAGGGAGGGGAAGGGTGGAAGCCGAGGAATTCATGCCACCCAGTTGGTCAGTTGGGACTTGTTTACAGCCCTGAAGGAGCTTGGCTTTTGTGCTGCTGACTTCAAAGTGTAGTCAGATATTAACATACTGACCCCTTCACTGTTTCCACCCCCAAACACAGCGGGGGTTAGGAGGACCATCTCCAGTGGGGAAACTGAGGAATGAAAAGGGGAGCTGGGAAAAGGGAAGTGAAGAGACAAGGAATGCCCCCAAGACTGTGCTGTTAACTCAGTGCTAACACTGGCCACCAAAGGCAGGACCCCTTCCTCATAAGCCAGCCGGCCTGCATGCTGCGGTGTTGAAAGATGAAAGGGTTCTCTTTGGGACCAGAGATACAGAAAGTCCCAGGTGAATAATGAAATCCAGCAGTCCCCAGGTGCCTTCCCTTCAAGGTGGGCAGTCTCAGTGACCCGCTTTGCTGCTGGCCCTTACCAAAGTCCTAAGGCCCGGCAGCAGCAGGCCACGCCCTCCCTGCAGCCTTCAGGATATCTGCCTCCATGCCGTGCTTGGATTCCCCTCTCCGTCTCCTAGGAAGAAAGGCTGTTGGAAACCCAGACGCCCCATGGAGGGGACTGGTGCCAAATCGTCTGGGGCTCTTTCCCCAGGGAAGCAGGAGGCACAGCCAGCCTTGTCACCATGCCCTAAAGTAGGATGGATGGCCCCGGTAAACCGATCCTCACTAATGTAGCCTAGGTGCTATTTCATATAAATACATCCACCCAGACATTTCCCATCAGCACAGTGTCTTTCCCTTGAGGCCTGGCTTTCGGAGGTCTCTGCCCCCACCGACAGCCTCCAACCACCCGAGTTAATGACATACTAGGGTGGAGAAGGGAGCATGTTAAGTGTCTTTGCAATGGCAAATAAGGGGGCCCCAAAGCCTTCCCTTTCTTCATTTATCATCTTCTATAATGTACCTATCACATCCCGAGCTTCTCATCTTTGCCAAACTAAACAGCCTTAGTCTTGCTAATCTCTCCTCAGATGGAGGCCTGGGCCATAAATCTAATCACTGTAGAAAGAAGGCCTTCCCCAACCGTGCCTTGGGCGCTGGGTACGGCACACATTATAAAACACACAGCAGATAATGGCAGAACTGCTGTCACAGGACATGTTATAAAGTGCAGATGTTGTTAGCACAATGTGCCTGTTGTGAAGTTTACACTGTAAATGGGTAAATGGGCCCACTTGCTATGGGATAAAGGCAATTAAATTTGCTCATCCACCCCACCTGCTCTCCTCTTTCTCCTAGGTCCCTACTTGGTACCTTATGTTTGAATGAAATTGTGGGTGGAAAGTGGAAAAGGGGAACTCCTCACTGGCTTGCCAGAATAACATGAAATTAAATCCCAGAATCAATTTCAAAAGGTAAAAGGACTTCATGGTTTTAGTTCAATGTGTGGTCTATATGCATTTTTTTCAGTAATAGGACACCTTCTCAGGACCCCAGATCCGATTTAATACTCTCCCATGACAACTTCTCATTCACCTCTTCCTCCCAGTCGTGAATTATTAATGCCTTTTTCAACAAATACTAAATTTTCATGGTGTTCCACGTTCAGAAAGCGAAAGGAGCTGGGAGGTCTATACATCCTTAGAGAAGATCTTTAGGCCTGGTGATATGGCTTATGTTTATAATCCCAGCACTTTCAGAGGCTGAGGCAGGAGTTCAAGACCAGCCTGGGCAACATAGGGAGACCCTATCTCTAAAATAAATATATATATATATATATATATTTTTTTTTTTTAAGGATGTCTGTTAAGTATAGCACCAAATGGGTTAAATCTCTCACAGCACATTTCAGGGATGCTAATAAGGTCTTTAAGGAAGGCAGATGTGCTGAGAGTATCCCTTGGGCCATCAAGGAAATCTTCAAATTCTTCTTTTTATTTCTTTCTTCTCCCAACAGTCTTCAAAAGAAGAGAACAGTTCCAAGAGACAGGATGTATTGACAAGAGGAACTATTAAGACCATTGTTACTTCTGTTTAAGCATCTGTCCTGGAGCAAAGAACCGAGTTTGAGATTTGGGGAGCACTCAGTTGTGCCCCCACGCCAGTGACCATGGAGCAAGTCCTCTGGCTCAGCTCTCCCCAGGCAGGGCCACATCACAACTGAGAAGCTTCATTTCTGGAACTTGAGAAATCCCAAGATTGGATCTTTTCTAGCCTTCACCTTGGGCAGTAAATAGATTGAGAAAGACCTAGTTCCAAGTTACCTGGTGTGTTAGTCAAGGTTCTCCAGAAAAACAGAACCAATAAGACAGAGAGAGAGAGAGAAATAAGAAGATGTATTACAGAAAGTGGTCATAACATCCCAGGATCTGCCATCTGCAAGCTGGAGACCCGGGAAAGCTGGCGTTGTAATTTAGTCCAAGTCCGAAGGCCTGAGAACCAGGGAGGCCACTGGTGTGAGTCTGGGAGTTCAGAAGCCCCAAAGCCGGTACCTCCGACATCCAGGGATAGAAGATGGATGTCCCAGCTCAAAGAGAGAGAGAATTCACCCTTCCTCCATCTTTTGTTTTATCTTTGGCCTCTATGGAATTGGCGACACCCACCCTCAATGGTGAGGGCAGAGCTCCTTCACTCAGCCCACTGATCCCAGCGCTCATGTCTGCTGGAGACACCTTCACAGACACACTCAGAAATCAAGTTTCATCAGCTGTCTGGGCATCCTTAATCCAGTCACACCGACACCTGAAATTAACCATCACATCTGGTGACCCGTGCTTCTCCAACACGTCACAGTAAGAAACCTGAGGAACTACCAGGAAATCCTCAATTCCAAGAGTAAGCACAGACCATCTTACTGAGCCATCAATTCTACCCAATGGCATGTCATTGAAAACATTAACGTGTACATTAAGACAAGCACTTTCTTTTTTTAAAGAGCACATTTATTTTTGCATTAAATGCAAAATTCACATACACTTCTAGGTGTGGGGATGATGCAATGAATTTTGAGCTTGTGAGCTGCTGCAGAAATCCCATAGCCCTCTGCTCATATATCTCCCTCCTCTGCAAGTCAAGTTTGAGAAGCGTCTTAGTGGGCCATGCC
This sequence comes from Hylobates moloch, assembly GCF_009828535.3. NCBI lineage: Eukaryota > Metazoa > Chordata > Mammalia > Primates > Hylobatidae > Hylobates > Hylobates moloch. The sequence continues at coordinate 68,048,188 of NW_026652285.1, read as the reverse complement.
CAAGCCCTAAGAACACAGAATGCAATGGGGGCGGGGTTGGGGGGCTGGATAGAGAGGCCAAAAGAACTGAATTCATGACAACATTGCAGAAATATGGGTGGGGAGTAGCTTAGAAGCACAAGAGGCTGTTCTGAGGATCACAGGGTCCAATCTTGGAGCCCAGGTGTTCCAAGAGCCATCCTCATGAGGTTCAGAAGCTAGGACAAGACAAAAACATTGGAAGTCTGATACTTCTCATAAACCAAAGAGTTTCCCTTCCTCGCTTAGTCTGTGTTCTCCTGACCCAGACCTTGAGATGAGAATTCAAGGTCAGGTAATTTATTTCGGAGGGGATCCCAGCATAGGGAACAACAGCAGGGGAGTGGGGAAGGGAGACGGAGAAGGACAGCCAGCCAAATAAGGATCCATTATCCAGCAAGTTCCCACCGTGGACAACTGGAGCTTGACCCTCTTGGTCTGCAGAATTCTGGAAGGCACTATGGAACACAACCTCAGATGCATCCCACCCGAGGGGCAAGGGTGCTGGGGTACTTGTACACCACACTCCATGGCCATTGGTGGAGGGCAGCAGAGGGGAGGAGAGTGGTCTTTAATTCCCTAGCACTTTGGCCTGGCTTGAGTAGAGCCACCCCGGGAGACAAAGAAAGCCCTCAGGCAAAGCGTTGCAGGGTCTGGTGGTTGGAAAGCAGCACACACTGCGATGATGAGGGTAAGGGTGCTGGCAAGCCACAGCCAATCGCTCTACCCTCTGCATGGAGGAATCTGGTCCTCTTCACTGAGGGTTAAGTAGCAGACATGGTGGCAGAACTGGGCTTGCAGATCAAAACGATAGACTACCGCCACTAAACACATAGGTCAGGCAGTGTGTAGGGGCTTCTTATTTGGGCCTCCCAAGAAACCTCTGGGTAGGTATTGGGATTACAGATAAGGAAGTTGACCATCAGAGCTTGAGGACCTTTGGCAGAGTCCTACAGCAGAGCTTGAGGACCTTTGGCATAGTCCTACAGCGGACAAGGCTGGGGCTTCAGCCTAGAGTCCATGATTTTAACCTCTGCATCTACAGCAAGAAGGGACTGCCTGTCCTTGTGGTCACTGCCAGGAGGCATAATGAAGTTTTTGTGACATGTGACTGAGCCCTCCCACCTAGCCACAGCTTTTTGGACAAGGGGTGAGAAGCTGACCATTTGACTACCCAGGGCCCTGCATGGCCTGACTTGGAAAGATAAGCTGGATAAAGCAGATTCCTATGGTGAGATTTGGATTGGTACCTGGAGACCTAGGCAGTTAGCAAAGTGAACTGGGGGTGGGGGTGGAGCCACATACAAAGGCAGCATTTCTTGGTTTGGCTTTCCAGTACCATCCCTTCCCTCCCTCTCTCCCTCCCTCTTTTCCTTCCTTTCTTTTTCTGGAGAAAGGGACTCACTCTGTTCCCCAGGCTGGAGTGCAGTTGTGTGGTCATTGCTCATTGTAACCTCAAACTCTTGGGCTCAAACAGTCCACTCGTCTCAACCTCCCAAATAGCTGGGACTACAGGCATGTGCCACCTACCTGTGTAATTCAGTCGCTGTTTTTCTGGTCTCCTCACTTCTCCATTTTTTTAAAGAACGACCTTCCCCATTGTATGCAATCTTGAGGTCACTGTCAGTCAAGATCCCCTGCCATCTTGGACCCAAGATTCCACTGACTTATGATGGGACAATTGGGACTCCCTCCCTCCAGGGAATTTAACTCCTGAGCAAAATGACTCAGAGAAAACAGCCATTGAGATCAGTGCTCTAAAGTGATTGTCCACTCTGTGCCGCCACAGAGATCCATGGCATATCTTCTGTGAGGCCGGGACACAGGCTTTCTCTTTCACTGCACGTGCTGCCTGCAGCAATGTCGTAGGCGTCCTGCCCACACCCCTGGTGCTCACTGCTCCCTTATGTGGTTCCTGTTATCTGGGGCTGCATAACAAGCCACCCAGAAACTTAACAGAGTACAACAATAATTTATTGTTACCTCTCATGGTTCTGGAGGTTAACACGACTGGCTGATTGTTCTCATACAATTGCAGTCAGTCTATGACTGAGGCTAAGTTCAACTAAAGTCTTCTTCATTCACCTGTTGGTGCCTGGTCTGGGACAGCTGGAACAGCTCGGGGCTAATCGAGCCTCTCTTTCTCCTCTCTCCCTCCCTCTTCCTTTCGTTTTTGTTTTTGTTTTGTTTTGTTTTGAGACAGAGTCTCACTCTGTCGCCCAGGCTGGAATGCAGAGGTGCTATCTCAGCTCACTGCAACCTCTGCCTCCTGGGTTCAAGCTATTCTCCCACCTCAACCTCCTGAGTAGCTGGGATTACAGGTACGCGCCACCATGCCCAGCTAATTTTTGTATTTTTGTACAGACAGGGTTTCACCATGTTGGCCAGGCTGGTCTTGACCACCTGACCTCAGGTGATCCGATGGCCTCAGCCTCCCAAAGTGCTGGGATTACAGGTGTGAGTCACTGCACCAGGTCCCCTGTCTTCTCTGTCTCTCTCTCTCTCTCTCTCTCCATCTCTCTCTCTCTCTCCATGCAGCCTCTTCATATGGCTAGCTTGGGCTTCCTCATAGCATGGTGGTCTTGAAGTAGCTGGACTTCTTCCAAAGCTGCTGATTCCTCTCAAAGTGAGTGTTTCAAGAGACTCAGGCATAAGCTGTGAGACATCACTTTCACTCAATTTGATTTCAGATTCAAGGTGCAGGGGCAGTCAAGGAATAGACTCCATCTCTCAATGCAGGAATAGCTTATGCACACAAAGAGGGAAGGGGATGATGGACAGGAACCATCTTAGAGATAAATCACCACATAGCCATCGGCTCTTTTCTTCAAAAACCTGGACTCTGCCAGAGAACATTCTCTGACCGGAACTGTATTCTGCTTGCCTGTGGCAGAATTCAGGAGAGTTAACACCCCCAGATTATCTTTAACTAAGGACAGATTGGAGTTTGAAGATAAACACCCTGGCTTCTCCCAGCTCAGGGGCGGGGTTAATTCAGAGGCGAGTCTGTATAGTTTCCCAGAGGCCCCTAAAAAAACCTGCTCTCCTCGTGCCCTGAAATCGCGGCCTTCCTTCCTCGACTCATCTCCCCACTCCACCTGTGCTTCCTGAGATCACCTCTCAAAAAAAATCACTTGCACTCAAACCCCTTTCTCAACATCTGCTTCCAAGGTATCCTGCTGAACACATGCCCCGCATTCTCCCCAGGTACTTCCCTCTTTGGGTAGGTTAGCTGGAGTTGGTTTCTTTTGCTTACAGCCAAAGACTAGTAAGTGCTAGAAGGAAGAAGTGGCTAGAGAGAGGATGGGGGAGCCGTGGGGTCTGGGTGCCAGTTAGCGTTGGAGGGACGTGGTAGCGAGTCCACAGAGGAGGCCGCTCTAGGGAAGAGTGTGCAAACGGAGTGTCCACACGGAGAAGCCACAACAGAGAGGCTGGGCTGTGGGCCATGCTCCCATTCCCACGTGTGGTGCGCGGGCTCTGTGGACTTCCAGGTTCTCACAGTTCCACAAGACTCCTTCTCCTTCTAAGAAGGTGGCTGAACCCCTTCATGAAAGCAAGCAATTCATAGGTGTGAAGGGCCCAGTAGAGCCATGCAGATAACCCTCCCGGCAGACAGCAGTGTCCACAGAAACCTTCTTCCTCCCTCTTCTCATCACTCCCTCCCCACCCCTCAGGGACTGGCCTCGCTGTGAGCTCCATGACTCCATAGCACATGGGATATTCCCCAAAACAGCTCTTTTAACAAGGCCTAGGAGGATTCGTGGAAATGAGGGCATTAGGTCCTTCCGTAAGGCTCATTCGAGGGCAATAAAAGTGGGAAAAACAATCTCAATTAGGTAAAAGTGGGAGATTCAGTGAGAGCTGATGCGAGAGACTGCGGGAACGCAGAGGACAGCCTGGGGGCGGTGCCATCGGCTGTGGGAGTCAAAGGACAGCGTGGGGGCGGTGCCATCATCTGTGGGGACGAAGAGGACAGCCTGGGGGCGGTGCCATCGGCTGTGGGGATGCAGAGGACAGCCTGGGGGCAGTGCCATCGTCTGTGGGGACGCAGAGGACAGCCTGGGGGCGGTGCCATCGTCTGTGGGGACGCGGAGGACAGCCTGGGGGCGGTGCCATCGTCTGTGGGGATGCAGAGGACAGCCTGGAAATGGTGCCATCGTCTATAGGACGCAGAGGACAGCCTGTGGGTGGTGTCATCGTCTGTGGGACGCAGAGGACAGCCTGGGGGCCGTGCCTTCTTCCGTGGGGATGAGAAGAGATGGAACCTGAGGGCAGGAGGTGGACAGAGAAAGAGAAGCAGGAAGGCACCAAAAACCAGCTTGGCCTACATGGGAATCTGCTTACAGCAGGTCTCTCCGCTCCTTCCTTCCTTGAGAGAGATGAAGAAACCATGGTTAACTTTGGAGTAAGGCACAATGTAAGAACTAGGTGGTAGAGAATTATGTGGGCACTCAGCCAGTGCTTTGAGCCTGCATTAGGTATTTCTATCAGGAAATCTTCAAAGTCTCTGAAAACAGAGACTTTACTCCTCAAAACAGGAAAACACCCATTTGGAAATGTTTGTGGGAAGCAGCTGGGATGGAAAAGTTCAATGATTTATCCAAATAAAACCAGAAAAATCTGTCCTTTTTAGACTGGGTTCAGAGAAGAGTATCCACATACTTCATCGTCTCAAGCTGGACACTGTTGAGAGTGAGATGGGGCGCGGGTGGTGCGTACACATTGACCAGGATGTCCCAGGCAGCAATGTAGGAGTTCAGGAGCCCGGGGCTCGCTCTGCTTCCCCTGCGGGAAGGTGCGTCTGGCTGGCAAGTGGAGGTCTGAGATCTGAACCTAAACAACACTGGTAATTGTCACATTCCTCCTTGGTAGATGTGGAATAGTGGGAAATGCCCTCGGCTCAGAACTTCAAGATCCAGATCAAATCCAGCCCTACCCTTCCTGACTGAGAGACCTTGAACAGATCTCACCTCAATCCACCAATTCCCTCTTCTGTAAAATGTGGGTGATTCACCCCATTCACAAGGTTGTGTATGTGAAAGCACCTTGTAGACTCTTGTTCAACAAATGCACAGTATCGTTATTATTCGACCATTCACTGGGAAATTTGGACACTCCAAATCCTAAAAAGCTTAGACACAATACAGGAGTTCTCAAAAACTCTGAAGAGAATTGCACCTGTTTCCATTCTGGCCTCAGCATGCGTAGATTCTTTCTTCTGGAAGCATGTCCTATGACAGCCCGGGCCCTTGAGCTTTCAGCTCCTTTCTCATTGGAGAGGAAGAGCAGCTCAACCTCTAAGGGAAGAGGCATGTATACCCCCGACTGCCTGACACCAGGCAGCGTCACCGAAACAGACTGGCGGCAGGAGCAGCTTGCGTTCAGCAATGGGATGCCTCCGTGGCCAGCTTGTGGATAACATGGAAAAACTCACAGGACATGAGAAGAAGGAGACGGGGGTTTTCCACTGTAAGGGAAGACCACACACATAGTCCCATGAGGACTGTGCCCTGGACCATCTTCAAAACCATGGAAGCCGCGCTCTCTCCAGCCATGCGTAGGCCTGGTTTAATTAAATGTGGGCCACGAACAGGCTGGCAACGGCAACGCAGAGACGCTGTCCGTGTCTGTGGGAGAAACGTCCTGCAGCTCCGTGTCCCTGATAAGACGGTCCATGTGGAGAACAACCTGAATGCCTGGCAGATGGTTCCATCTGTTTTTCCATCATTTTGAATTTAGCAGGAAACCCTCAAGATGTGTTTTGACACAAGTGTGCTGTTTTCCTTCCCCACGTTTGGAAATGGCTGTGTTTGCAGACTAATTAAATCCAGATGCTTCTGATTCATTTACACTTAACTCATCAAAATGTTTTGTAATCACCATTTGAAGTCCAAGGCGCCTCTCTTGAGCCTTTTTTTCTGAAAACCAGGAAGTTTTGATTTGCCAGCCAACAGCAGTGTTCATGTACCAAAAGGTTCAAATGTGGTTCAAGACAAGATCCTAGACCCAAAAGATCGTAATGGCTGGAATTGTCCTAAAGCATCATTGTCAAATGTGGGGCATGACCAGGCACGGTGCTCACGCCTGTAATCTCACCACTTAGGGAGGCTGAGGCAGGCAGATCACTTGAGGTCAGGAGTTCAAGACCAACCTGGCCAACATGGTGAAGCCATCTCAACTGAAAATGCAAAAATTAGCCAGGTGTCGTGGCACATGCATGTAGTCCCAGCTACTCGGGAGGCTGAGGCATGAGAATCGCTTGAATCCAGGAGGTGGAGGTTGCAGTGAGCCTAGATCATGACACTGCACTCCAGCCTGGGCACAAAGCAAGACTGCATCTCCCACACCCCAAAAAAAGGTGGGGTGTGGGCCAGGCGTGGTGGCTCACGCCTGTAATCTCAGCACTTTGGGAGGCCAAGGCGGGTGGATCAAAAGGTCAGGAGATCTAGACCATCCTGGCTAACATGGTGAAACCCCGTCTCTACTGATAATACAAAAAAAAAAAAAATTAGCCTCCTCCTCCCTCTCCTCCCTCTCCACCTCCTCCTCCATCTCCTCCTCCCTCTCCTCCCCCTCCCCCCTCCTCCCCCTCCCCCTCCTCCCCCTCCTCCCTTCCTCTCCCCTCCTCCTTCCCCCTCCTTCTCCTCCTCCCTCTCCTCCTCCCCCTCCTTCTCCCTCTCCTCCTCCCCA